>NC_058519.1:299600082-300200082 GCF_904849725.1 Hordeum vulgare subsp. vulgare
GAGACTTCGAAAGAAAAGTGAGTAAGGATTAACCCAACTCGTAGCAACTACTCCTACTAGTGCCTAGAGACCGTATCACGCGCTAAAACTACTTAGGACCAACTAAAATCAACATTTCAAGCTCAAGAACAGGGTCACAAAGGTAGCAAGAATACGCGAAGGATAAAGCACTAGAGCAAAAACTAATTGGACCAATGGAGGAGTCACTTACCAAGGAGTAATTTCCCCAAAACGGTTCGGAGAATGGTGCTTTGAGCAAGGAGATCGAAAATCACAGCCAAATGAGCAAGAACACGGTTTTGAGCTGCGAAACGATTTTTTCTGGAGGTTGAAGAAGAGGATGGGAGCTGGACTGAGTGGAGGGTGTCCCTGTGGGCCCCACAAGCTTGGTAGCCGCCACCAGGGGGGCGGCGGCTACAGGGCTTGTGTCCCACTGGTGTGGCCCCCAGGCCAGCTCTCAGTCCCAGTATTTTTCAAATATTCTGGAAAAAATCATACTAAATTTTCACGGCCATCGGAGAACTTCTATTTTCAGGGTATTTTTCTCCGGGACGCTAAAACAGAAAACAGGAAAACTAAACTAAATCTATCATTTTTCTTCTAAGCAAGAGAAAGTGAAAGCTTAAAAGAGAGGTATGTGACACTTTGATTCATCCATTTCATGGTCATCGAAAGAAATCCGTCAATGGGGTTGATCAAATCTTCATGACAAAACTTTTTCGAATCGCAAGAGGAAACGCAGAATTGTAGAATAGCCACTAAGTCACCTCATTGGGGATATGTATCTCCCCAACAAGCAAATCATACTTCATCTTGACACGAGGAATAGGGAATTCAAAGCTTCCAATAAGAATCGATGAAGTTTTCTTGATAGCATTGACGCAATGTACTTGATATCGTTTCTTCAGAAAGTGCACTGTATGCTCATTACCGTTGACATGGAAAGTGACATTGCCTTTGTTGCAATCTATAACAGCCCCTGCAGTGTTTAAAAAGGGTCTTCTGAGGATGAAAGCCATGGCATCGTCCTCGGGAATATCCAAGATAATAAAGTCTGTTAAGATAGTGGTGTTAGCAACCACAACAGGCACATCGACGCAAATACCGATAGGGAAAGCAGTTGATTTTCGGCCATTTGCTGAGAAATTTCAGTGGGTGTCAACTTATCCAGTTCAAGTCTATGATAAAGAGAGAGTGGCATAACACTAACACCAGCTCCAAGGTCACATAAGGCAGTTGTTACGTAGTATCCTTTAATGGATCACGGTATAGTGGGCACTCCGGGATCACCAAGTTTTTTAGGAGTTCCACCTTTGAAAGTGTAATTGGCAAGCATTGTGGAGATCTCAAGATTTTGAGCATATCTTCCGTTTATTGGTCACGATATCTTTCATGTACTTGGCATATGGAGACATTTTGAGCATATCAGTTAACCGCATCTGCAGAAAGACGGGTCTTATCATCTCAACGAAGCGCTCAAAATCCTCATCATCGTTTTTCTTGGATGGCTTAGGAGGAAAGGGCATAGGTCTCTGAACCCATGGCTCCCTTTCTTTACCATGCTTCCTAGAAGTGAAGTCATTCTTATCGTATCTCTTACGTTGTGGGTTATCAGGATTAACCGTAGGTTCAATCTCCACATCCTCATCATTGCTAGGTTGAGCATTATTATGAACATCGTTGTCCATATTGTCACCAGGTTCATGTTCGTCACCAGATTGTGTTTCTGCATCAGACGCAGAAATATCATTAGGTTCTTCAGGTGTGACAGTATTTGGTGAACTGACATGTAGGTTTCTATCATCCTTCTTCTTCTCCTTAGGATGACTGGGTTTATCAGCATTAATTCCTTGAGAATCTTGATCAATTCTCTTAGGATGGCCTTCACGATACAAAGGTTCCTGAGTCATTTTGCCTCCTCTAGTAATGACTCTGACAGAGTTGTCAATTAATTCATTGAGCAAGTCATTCTGAGCTTGAAGTACTTGTTCTACCTAAGTAGTAATCATAGAGGCATGTTTACTCAGAAGTTTCAGATCATTGACATTTCTGTCTACACAAACACTTAAATGGCTAATCATACAAGTACTTTGTTCCAAACTCTGCTAACATAATCATTGAAACTCTGTTGTTTGGCAACAAAGTTTTCAAATTCATCAAAGCATAGGCTAGCAGGTTTGTCAAAAGGAATATCACTCTCATAAAACCTACGCAGAGAATTCACTTCTACTACTTGTATCGGGTTATCGAGACCATGGATCTCTTCGATAGCTGGTAGATTTTTGACATCTTCAGATCTAATGCCTTTCTCTTGCATAGATTTCTTGGCTTCTTGCATATCTTTGGGACTGAGGAATAGAATACCTCTTTTCTTAGGAGTTGGCTTAGGAGGTGGTTCGGGAATAGTCCAAGCATTATCGTTGATCAAGATGTTATTCAGAAGGATCTAAGGTTGTTCGATAGTTCGTTCCCTAAAAACAGAACCGACACAACTATCTAGGTGGTCTCTAGAGGCATCGGTAAGTCCGTTATAGAAGATATCAAGTATCTCGTTTTTCTTAAGAGGGTGATCAGGCAAAGCATTCTGTAGTTGGATGAGCCTCCCCCAAGCTTGTGGGAGACTCTCTTCTTTGAGTTGAGCAAAGTTGTAATTCCTGCAAGGCAGCTTGCTTCTAATGGGCAGGGAAATATTTCCCACAGAAGTAATAGACCATATCCTGGGGACTACTCACACTTCCATGAGGAAGAGAAGTGAACCAGGCTTTAGCGTCATCCTTTAGAGAGAAAGGAAAGAACTTATGAATATAGTAGTAGCGGATTTTCTCCTCACTAGTGAAAAGGGTGGCTATATCGTGTAGTTTGGTAAGATGGGCTACGACCGTCTCAGATTCATAACCGTGGAAAGGATCAGATTCGACTAGAGAGATTATCTCAGGGTCGACAGAGAATTCATAATCCTTATCGGTTATAAAGATAGGTGAAGTGGCAAACTTCGGGTCGTATTTCATCCTAACTTTCAGAGATTTTTCCTTCCACTTGAGAAGTAATTTCTCAGCGTCATAGCCATCCTTACACGCAAGAAAATCCTCATCTATCTCTCCCTCCATAACGTAACCCTCAGGTATATCAGGCGATTCATATCTAGGAGAGCTAGATCTAGCAGGAGCAAAAGCAGGTTCTATCTCAATAGTATCGACAGTTTCAGAAGCATCACGAGCATTGGCAGTAACTCTAGCAATATGAGCATCAAGGTATACCCCTAGTGGCATATGAGGCAAAGTAGTATCTCTAGCAGTATCAAGCATAGCATCATCAGGCATAGCATCTCTAGCATCATCAGGCAAAGCAGTATCAAGCATTGCATCTCTAGCAGTATCAGGCATAAGATGTCTAGCAGTATTAGGCATATCATCTCTAGCAGTAGCATCATAGGCATCATCAGCACAGGCGACATATCACGATTTCTAGCAGGAGGTGGTGTCGCAAACTTACTCATAACTGAAGGTGAATCAAGTGCAGAGCTAGATGGCAGTTCCTTACCTCCCCTCGTAGTTGAGGGCAAAACTCTGGTTTTTGGATCTTTCAGATTCTTCATAGTGATCAGCTGATATTATTCCAAGTGAGTTAGAAAATATAGCAATCGCTTCCCCGGCAACGGCGCCAGAAAAATGTTGTTAGCTGATCCCTGGCAATGGCTAGAAAATTTTTGTTCTTGATTGCTCAACAATTAGAAATTGTCTTGCAATAGCCCACCAACGCGTGGGATCGAGGCAGTTTTCGAGGGTAGAGTATTCAACTCAAATTTGTTGGTTCGCACGACGAGAAGTGAAAGTATATTCGCAAGTATTAGCAGCTGAATGTGTCAGATTCAACCACACCTAAAAGATGAGTATCTGCAAGCAAAGTGTCAACAACAAAGTAGTATGACAACAGCGGTGCCAGAAATGATCTGGTGACAAGGCAGACAATTCCTAACTGTCGTATCAAGGGCGCCAGGAGTTGCCCGTGGACGGGAAATATTCTTACCCGGCAATGGTGCGAGAAAAAGTAGTGTAGCAGGTAGCAACAGTGGCAAGGAACAGCAGTAGGGACAGCAGTAGCAAGTAGCAACAACAAGTAACAATAGTGGCAGCAGCAGCAGGGCAAAGCAAGTAACAGTAGCAGCAAGTAACAATAGCAGCAACAGTAGTAACAGCAGCAGAGCAAAACAAGTAACAGCTGCAGTGGGACAAACTCGTAGACAATGGGTCAGTGATTTGTTTGGATGACATTCATCATGCAACAGTTATAACACGGAGAGATATGTGGCTAGCTCCCGTTCGTCAATGTGATGTAGGCATGCATTCCGTGTGTCATCATACGTGCTTAGGGAAAAGAACTTGCATGCCATCTATTGTCCATCACTCTCGGGGCAGCGGGGTCCAAAATGAAACTACGGGATATTAAGGTTCTCCTTTTAATAAAGAACCAGACCAACGCATTAGCACCTGATGAACACATGAACTCCTCAAACTATGGTCATCACCGGGAGTGGTTCCGGTTATTGTCACTCCGGGGTTGCCGGGTCATAACACATAGTAGGTAACTACAACTTGCAAGATCGGATCTAACACACACATATATTGGTGACAACATAATAATTTTAGATCTGAAATCATGGCACTTAGGCCCTAGTGACAAGCATGAAGTATGGCAATGTAGTAGCAACATCAATCTCAGAACATAGTGGATACTAGGGATCAATCCCCGTCAAAACTAACTCGATTACATGATAGATCTCGTCCTACTCATCACCGCCCAGCGAGCCTACGAATAGATTACTCACGAACGATGAAGGGCTCATAGAATTGGAGAGGGAAGAAGGTTGATGATGACGATGGCGACGATTTCCCCTCTCCGGAGCCCAAAACAGACTCCAGATCTTCCCTCCATATGAAGAACAAGATGTGGCGGCGCTCCGTATCGCAAATGCGACGAACTTCTCTTTTCATTTTTTCTGGGACGAAAGTGAATTTATAGAGCTGAGTTTGCGGGCGGCAGAGCCACGTGGGCCCCACAAGCTTGGTAGCCGCCACCAGGGGGGCGGCGGCTACAGGGCTTGTGGCCCACTGGCCCATCCCCTCCACGTGGACGTTCCGAGAACTTTCATTTCTACACAAAAACAACACCATGGCAATTCTATTGAAAACAACTTCAGTCCAGGTTAGTTCCATTCAAATCATGCAAATTAGAGACCAAAACAAGGGCAAAAGAGTTTGGAAAAGTAGATACGATGGAGACGTATCAGTGGGCCTGCCCAAAAGGGACCTATGCGCAGGAGATAGAAAATCAAAGAGAAATGGAAAAAAGGTGGAAAGGAAGGGAAGGACTCCACCTTCGAATCCTAGTTCGACTAGGATTGGAGGTGGACTCCTCCACCTCCTTGGCCGGCGGACCCTTGAGGTCTTGGACCCCAAGGCAAGCCTCCCCTCCCCTCCTCCTATATATAGTGGAGTTTTAGGGCTGATTTGAGAGAACTTTTGCCACGGCAGCCCGACCACAAACACCATGGTTTTTCATCTAGATTGTACTTCGGCGGAGCTCGGGCGGAGCCCTGTAGGAGTAGATCCTTCACCACCACCGGAGTGCCGTCACGCTATCGGAGAACTCATCTACTTATCCGTCTTGCTTGCTGGATCAAGAAGGACAAAATCATCGTCAAGCTCTACGTGTGCTAAACGCGGAGGTGCCGTCCGTTTGGCACTAGATCGGAGCGGATCGTGGACGGATCGCGGGACGGTTCGTGGGACGGTTCGCGTGGCAGATCGAGGGACGTGAGGACGTTCCACTACATCAACCGCGTTTCTTAAATGTTTCCTGTTGTGCGATCTACAAGGGTACGTAGATCCAAATATCCTCTCATAGATGGACATCACCATGATAGGTCTTCGTGCGCGTAGGAAAATTTTTGTTTCCCACGCGACATTTCCCAACAAATCCTCCATGGAGTTCGTAAGGAAATTCTCTCAGATTGAGGTACCTTCTTTACCTCAAGATTCTGTAATATATTCTAAGAAGCCTTGGGAACCAAGTTATTCCTTAACACCGCTTGCTGGGAAGCCATACGGGATAAGTAAACTAGATACTCGAAGAAATGCTTCATGCTTGTGTTTTGGCACATGGAGCCAAGTGGGAAAATTGTGTACCTTCGCAAATTTCTCCTACAACAAAAGCTACCAGTGCAGTCTACATATGGCACCATTTGAGGTGTTATATGGTTGCAAATGCCGCACTCCACTCAATCGTTCATAGACTGGAGAAGGACTAGTCTTTGGACCCAATATCCTGCGCAAGTTCAAATCTTCACACAGCGTCTAAAGATCGCCAAGTCAAAACAGAAGAGCTACACCGACTACCTCGACCAAGAAGTGAACCTCAACGTTGCAGATCATGCGTATCTTCGAGTCAGGCCTCTCAAATGAACCAACTATTTCCACGTCAAGGGAAAGCTTGCGCCAAGATATATCGCCCCCTTCAAGGTCACTCCAAGACGAGGACAAGTTGCGTACCATCTAGATCTACCTTTCGAGTTATCTGATATGCACAAAATTTTCCATGTTTGAGAACTCCGAAAGTGTCTCCAAGTTCCCAACCGCCCCGACTTCTACAAGGACATCGACCATCAGGCCATCGACCTTCTGCCAGACCTCACATATCGTGAGAGACCAGTCCGCATCTTGGATAAGCTGAGCATTCCATTCGAAGCCACACCATCAACTATTTCAAGGCCCAATGGAGCAACGAGACTGAATCAGACGCAACCTGGGAGCGTGAAGACTACCTTAGATGAGAGTTCCCTTATCTTTTCAGCATCTAGCTCAGGAATCTCGGGGAGAAGATTCTTGTAAGGGGGTAGGTCTATCACACCCTGTATTTGTACCACTTTGCTATTATTACGAGTTTAAGAATTGGACAATCTAACACTTTAGTGTAAATGTGAATGCTTGAGTTGAATGCTAATTGTGTGTTTTCTTGTTTCTGTTTAATTTCACAAAAATCCTCCTGCTCTCACAACTCATATCATTGATCCAAATCATTTCCCAATGGTCATCCCATGTGTATAGGACATAAAACTATTTTTATAAAATATTACTTTACCCAAAAAGCATGTATATAATTTATGTTTTCAAAAACCCCTGAATTGAGGTTTGTACTTCAAGTCCTCAAATTACGATGAACGTTTTGACCCAAAGATTTTATTTGGAACCTATTATCTATAAGACTTCCCAAAACTACAAAATATTATTTTAAAACTTATTTTTTATTTTATTTAAATGTCTTTTAAGCAAGAAATGGTATTTTACAGTGGAAAATTATTTGTATGTTTGCAAAATATTTTAGAGAATTTAAGGAAACTGAGTGGACATATATTTTCCATATATAAGAGTTTCAACTCATGCTCATGTTCCAAATAATGGACAAAACCCTCCTAAACGTTTTTAGGATATTTCGAGTATTTGAAATATTTCTATAAGAAATATTATCAAATACATCGAGGGAAATTCGAGCAGGTCACATATGCCATATGTGATGATCTTACAAAGTTTCATCTCAACCCCTATAGTTTTGGTTCACCAAAATGCCCCAAAGCCCTCTATGTCCAGATCCAAATTTGAGAAAGTTTACATTGTTTAATATTTCCATTTGAGATTCAACTTTGTGGTCATATTCTAATTCTCTAATGATTCGACCACACCAAGTGGTGCATCAAGGAGAATAGATTAGCATTGTTGTTGACTTCTAGCGATTGCGAAATTCACATTAGAAATTTGTTGATTGACCTCATTTTTATTTACCATTTGGTCATGTAAAATATCATAGCAAGGAGAAGCTTCACTGTTTTCATCCCTTAACTTGTTCTCCTTGAGTCTAGGTTTTTAGCACGGTACCTCTTAGACCCGTTGCACCTCCAATAAGAATCTCAGTGCAATACCTCAATCATGGATGGGGTGAAACCCCATTTTTAGCTCCCTGGATAGCCAAGATAGAAGCTTCTATCCCCCTCATCCGACTTCTACCCATAATTTACCTCTTAACTTAGCTCTAGGGCATCTCTACAATGTGGGGTGCGACGAGAGTGCATGAAGCATGCCCTGGCAGGCCAAACACATGCTTCATAGCGCAGTGTCAGCTTGCACTGTAGCAGCTCCCATTCCAACGCCTCGACAACCTAGGGATGTGGAACTGTGTCCCTCGAGGCCCCATCGGTGTTTGGCACATGCCATAATGCCAGCCCCTTCTTCCCTCTCTCTCCGACAATCTCTTCAGTGCATACCCGTTGCCGCCCACCTCGGCCACTCACTTTCCCGTCTCATGGCCCGCACCCGTGCAACCGTGCCTTCCTTCTTTGTTCCCGCAGTCCAGTACCATGCCCACGAACACCAAGACTCGAGCAAGATGGCCACGAGGCCCCCAGAGGAGTCATACCACAGCCAAGAGCCCACACACGACAAACTCTGGAGCCTGGGTATTTAAGCCGCTCCCGGACCCCTCTCTACGTTCCTCTCGCTCTCACCACTCTCCAATCAACCGGCCCGTACCACCTTGTCCTCCTGAGAGCTACCGAGATTGAGATCAAGCTCGAGCTCCAGCACATCAGGCCACCAGTGATATCTCGGTTGGAAGCTTCTCGGGTCCCCATTCTTCTTCATATGCCCCCCTCGCGCGTGTGGTTCGTTTCCACTTATTTCCCAGGTGACTTGTAGCAAGAAAAAAACCATGACGACCACCTCCTGAGGCCTTTCTGTCATGTCCACTCGTCTTCGGCGCCTGTTTGCACCTTGGCAGCCTACTCCACGTCCATACGACAAGCGACTCTACACTAAGCATCCACGTGCCATTCGCTTCTCCTACCATACACCATAGCGTCGTCGGTAAGTTGGTCGACCTCTCTACCGCGAGAGTAAAGATGACAAGTGGGATCCACATGTCATCCTCAACCTGTCTCTCCCCCTCCCTCTATTGCTGACCATTGGGCCCCGCCTATCGGGTTTACACACAAGGAGGCACGCGTGCCTCAGCTTGCCCGGGCTGGCTAGCCACTTAGCCGACCCACGCATGGCCGTTCCATACCATGTGCCCCGCTAGCCTAATTCTTTTTATTTTTATATATGTTTTCCAAAATATCCTCAGGTCCATATATATCGGCGATGCTAGGTCGACACCTAAGGGGTTCAATGTGATACCCTTGTGATCGTAGGGTAGGGAAAAACAACGTCAAGAACAAACCAAACGATCACCACCCGACAAGCCTTTTTACCCAGGTCCGGGCCGCTTACGCGTAAACCCTACGTCATGCTCGTCTCATCGTATTAAGCGTTCTTTGGTTGTACGTTTAGAGCAATGATAATTGTCTTCTTGGCCAATCTCCAAAAAGTCTAACCCCTTGTGAATGAGCTAAGGGCCTTCTTTTATAGGCAAAGGGGTCACCTACAGTGCTCAATGGTAGGTTCATGAGATGTTACAGTGAACCTACATCGGCACTTATCCATCTACCGCTGTCAGGTCCATTAAATGCATGCCTTGTCCATGTCAGCTAAGTGCTGGTGAAGACATGTGTCCAGGTGTTTCGACACCTGGGCGCCCTGCTGGCGCATGCAGAATGCGCTCGAACACGGGAGCGGTGGTACTGTGGCAAGGGCGGTCGCCCTCTGGTGCGCTGCCACGTCATCCTGGCAAAAGGGGCTTGCCGGGGCCTTGGTGCTTCGTCCCGACAAGGAAGCTTGTCGGGGCTTCGGTTATCTTCCCGACGAAGTGAGGGGGGGGGGCTCGCCGGGGCCTTGTGCCAGGTGAGTTCATCACATCCGTTGGACGGACGTGGCCTTGGGTGTCTTCCCGGCAAGACAGGCTTGCCGGGGACTTGGATACCTTGGGGCGAGTCTTGTCTGGATTTTGCCGTGCCCTACCGTCGGGGGCTCTTTGCGCCCGTGCACAAGTCTAGGGCACGAGAGACCCCAGTCTTTAGTGCACCGACGGGAGCCCCCGGGCCTGGGCCACACACGGACGTGGAGCATTGTTGGGCCAGGCCCAAAGACGTGTACGGGCTCTTGCGGCTGGATCTGTTGGCGGTTGTCTTTCCCCACGCCGCGCATCGGATGCGCGAAGTGGGAGGTCGTGCACGGAGTGGCCCCTCCGCCTCCTGATATGCCTCTGCCACGCGCGTGGCATGCGCAGCCATTGATGGGCAGGTGGTAGTCAAGGCCTTGAAAGGCGTAGTAGTTGCTGGGCCCGCCCATGCATGCATTGGCGCATCAGGGCGGTTCTCTGTTCGCTCGTGAGCTCGTGTGATTGGTCGTGGAGGGTGGTGGCTTCTGGAGTAAGGGAGGCTAGCCCCAGCGACCTGTCCTATAAATTGGGAGGGTTTGCGAGGGGGTTTTTCTCATCCAACTCCCTCTGACTCCACCAACTCCTCGACCTTGGTCTTCTGAATCTTCCTCTGTCCACTGGTGGCGCTCGCCCCTAACCATGGTCAGGGGACGAGGTCGGCCACCGGCTACCGCGAGGGCAGCGAGGGGATCCCGCTTGGATAATGCCACAACGTCTAGAGGTGCCGCGATGGAAGATGGCCCGGACGCCCGTGGTGGGGGAAGGGCAAGGGGCCGAGGTCGCCGCAGAGGTCGAGGCCGGGGGAGGTGGAGCGCTACTCCAACGCCTCCGCCTTCCTGGGGCTTGCTTCTGTGGCAGCCCTCCATGTTGCTTTAGAGGGCCCCAGGTGCGCTTCTCGACTGCTGCGAAGGGAGCTCGGGCGATGCCGACTGTCTTGCCTTGAGCGATAGCAACAAGGAGGACAGCGGAGGCTGCGAGGTTCGTGTTGGGTTAGGGCCACAGGGTGCCAAACTAGGTGTTGACTCCCCGGGCCCCGACCGGACGTAGACCGCACCGCCGTGGCTTGCTCGTGGCTCACCCCCGCCCGACGGGGGCACCTTGCCGGAGCTAGCGTCGGTGCCTCGTATTTGAGGAGGAGGCACCTCCACCAGCTCTGACTTCTCTAGGTCCTGTGCTTGGGCCACCTCACTGGAGCGGGTATTGGTCCCCTGGCTCCGGGAGGAAGCGCGCCCACCGGCTCCAGATCCTTCGCCCCTTCCTGCGCCCCGCCCTCCACACCTTGGCCGGAGGGGGGCAGGCGGCGCCCGTCGGGGGAGGTCTCGTCCTCGCTGGCTCTGCGCCGGCCCAGGGGGCCGGCCTTAACCGCGCCACGAATCCCGCCTTTTTGTCTTTTTGAACTTCACTCCTTCTCCGCGCAGGTTGGCCCTCGTCAAAATGAATGGAGTTAAGTGTACCTATCCATATGAATGAAAAAAACTCTTTGTCCTTTTTCGATTCCTTTCTTTGTGTGATTTGTTCTTGCATATCTGGGAACTTGCCGGCGACTACCGACAAGACTCCTTGCCGCGTTCGATGCAACCATGGAAATTGCCGAGCGCAACTTCAGACGAAATCGGGTTCTACGTAGCCGCTTGCTTTGTTGATTAGGTTATCAACTATCGAAGGAACTCTGTGGCCGTTGAGGTCGTTTGAACAAGCTCAAAACAAATATAAGGTCCACCGAGCTTTGGGAAGGTTCTAGTACGCGCGAACTCCTCGCACAAAGACTCAAAACTTCCGAAGGGAAAAAGCAAAGGATCTATCTATTCCAAATCTGAACCTCAAACACAAAAACTTATCTGTCTGCACCATGATCTGGCGTCTGAATCTTTTGCTGGGGCGTCGAAGCCTCCAGCAAGCAAGGAATCACCGCTCCAGGTGGTTTATTCTCCTGCAAGGGCTTCTAGCCGACGGTCCGTGACCATCGCTTCGAGGAAGATCCAGCCAGGGTGTAACCCTTTTTCTTTTCTCTTGCTAGGCCGTGCTTGCGGAGCACCCAAGCGCGTCTTTGGGCGATGATGCGACGTTCTCAGGGGCTCAACCTTCGCACTGGAGTGTGTGCCGGGGCTTCAGGACCGTGTGGCGTACCCTCAATGACTATGCATCGCTCCGCGGAGGTGCGTCCGCTGGAGTATGTGCTGGGGTCTGTGTGAAGCGCCCAGGCACGCCCTCGACAGTTGCACATTGCCCCCTCGAATGACACATCGGCCTAACAATGCCGCTCTTGGAGTCTCCGCGCTCCCTACCCCGCTCGCGCGTGTAGCAACGTGCTCGCGTAGGCCTTGGGAAGTCGTAGCAGAACAGGGCGCTCGCCGCGGCACTCCATTTCCGGAGGAGCGTGGCATAGCGCCCAAACTTTGATGGAGCCGGCGTTGAGCCTTTTCCGATTCACGCGTTTCTCCCTACCCCCTACATGGCGCGCCAAATATATCGGTGATGCTAGGTCAACACCTAAGGGGATCAACGTGATACCCTTGTGATCGCAGGGCGGGGAAAAACAACGTCAATACGAGACGAAACGATCAACACCCAACAAGCCTTTTTACCCAGGTTCGGTCCGTTTACGCGTAAAACCCTACGTCATGCTCATTTGATCGTATTAAGCGTTCTTTTGTTGTTCCTTTACAGCGATGATAATCGTCTCTCGGCCAATCTCCAAAAAGTCTAACCCCTTCTGAATGAGCTAAGGGCCTCCTTTTATAGGCAAAGGGGTCATCTACCGTGCTCAATGGTAGGTTCACGAGATGTTACAGTGAACCTACAGCGGCGCTTATCCATCTAACGCTGTTAGTTGCATTAAATGCACGTCTTGTCCATGTCAGCTAAGTGCTGGTGAAGACATGTATCCACGTGTTTCGACACCTGTGCGCCCTGCTGGCGCATGCGGAATGCGCTCGAACACGGGGGCGGTGGTACTGTGGCAAGGGTTGTCGCCCTCTGGTGCGCTGCCACATCATCCCGGCGAAAGGGGCTTGCCGGGGGCTTCGGCTGTCTTCCCGTCGAGGGGCGGGGGGGGCGCTGGGGACTTGTGCTAGGTGTGGTTATCACGTCCGTTGGACGGATGTGGCCTCGGGTGTCTTCCCGGCAAGACAGGCTTGCCGGGGCCTTGGATACACTGGGGGTCAGTCTTGTTTGGATTTCGCCGTGACGTACCGTCAGGGGACCTTTGCGCCTGTGCACAAGTGTGGGGCACTAGAGACCCCAGTCTCTAGTGCACCGACAATATAATTATCCAAATCCAATAATTCCAACTCCTAAATTCTTGCAATATTAGAACTTATTTACTTGTGTAATTTTCTTGCATGTTATATATACTTCTCTCTACTATGCTTATTAAACCAAATTTAAATTATTTAAAACCACTATTAAAATTCTTTTCATTATTTGTGGCACTCCAATTCCGAAAAGTAGGAATTATGGTATTTTTAGTTTTCACTATTGTATTTTGCAAACATGACTTAACATTTTTATGAGTAATGTGTTTTCTCTGTTTTGTCGTGGTCTTATTTTTGAAAGAACCTTTCGAAGACCTCGAAGACTTGAGCCAGGCAAGTAGCCCGTTACTCATATCAATGAAACCCTTTTTATGCATGACATTTAGCACTTCATTTTTTTGCATTCAAATTATGATGATATGATGACCACCTTGGTGGGTTGAATCTGTTACTTTCCTCGTGGACACTTGCATTGCCATGACTCTACCTTCGGCTTAAAGTTCTGTGGGTGGGAAGTACATACGTTGCAAAAGTAGTTGCTATGCAAGTGGGATAGGTATATGCATGGTGATGGAAACAAAAGTGTTTTCAAACACTTTTTGTAAACACTGTCGGGTGCCACTAATGTCCGAGGGAGAAGTTGAGCTAGGTAATCGCTTGAGAAAGAAGTGGCGTGTTGGAACAAGTTGTGTTTTTTTAAACGGACTAGATTTCAGATTTGTCGACCATTCCGAACCTTACATCTACGACCATGATACTCATTATGGGACAGGGATTTGTTGATTACTTTGGTTGATGCTAGCAGAGAGCCTGCATCTCTAGTGGAGGGAGTGACCTGGTCACCCTTGATAGGGATCATCCCATAAAGGACGACTATGGTTGTTTTCACACAAACCAGGCACACTGTTGGTCCCCTCAGAGATGGTACTTGTGATGTACATTGATGACCCACAAGTATATGGGATCAATCATAGTCCTTCTGATAAGTAAGAGTGTCGAACCCAACAAGGAGCAGAAGGAAATGACAAGCGGTTTTCAGCAAGGTAATATTTGCAAGCACTAAACTAGCGGTAACATGTTGTTTCATAGCAAGATAATTGTAACAAGTAACGAGTAGCAATGGTAACAATAAGTGCAGCAAGGTAGGCCAATCCTTTTTTGGCAGAGGACATACCGGAATTGTTTCTTATAACAGGCAAAGTGTTCTTGAGGGCACACGGGGCATTCATCTAGTCACTTTCCTCATGTCGGGTTAATTCGCGTTCAGTACTTTAATAAATTTATAGGTGCAAAACCTGCCACTTATGATTAACCCTCCCACAAGCATCTGCTTGGGTTCTATTTTTTTACTTGAAAAACCTGCCACTTATGATTAACCCTCCCGCAAGCATCTGCAACTACGAGAAAAGTATTAAGAATAAATTCTAACCATAGCATTAAACATAGGGATCCAAATTTGCCCCTTATGGAATTGCGCATAAATTAGGGTTTAAGTTTTGTCACTCTCGCAACCCATCATCTAATAACTACTCCACAATGAATTACCTTAGGCACAAAGATGGTGAAGTCCTATGTAGTCGACATTCACATAACACCACTAAGGGAATCAAAAAAATCATACCATGAAAATATCGAACGAATATAAACTTCACATGACTACTTTCAACATGACTTCTCCCGTGGCCTCAAGAACAAAAATAACTACTCACAAGTGATGAACATGATCATGATCAGAGGGGTATTAAATAGAACATTGGATCTGGACATATGACCTTCCACCAAATAAACCACAAAGAATTATTTACAAGCTGTAATCAACACTACTAGTCACCCCCCCCAGGTACCAATCTGAGGTTCCGGTACAAGATTGAACAAAAGAGATTGATGACCCACAAGTATAGGGGATCAATCATAGTCCTTTCGGTAAGTAAGAGTGTCGAAACCAACGAGGAGCAAAAGGATCTCACAAGTGGTTTTCAGCAAGGAAATATCTGCAAGCATTGAAATTGTCGGTAACAAGTGATGGTGTGGTTAGATGATTCGTAGCAAGCAACATGTAAGAAAAGTAGCAACGGTGCAGCAAAGTGGCCCAATCCCTTTTGTAGCAAGGGACAAGCCTGGACGAAATCTTAGAGGGGAAAAAACGCTCCCGAGGACACACGGGAATTTCTGTCATGCTAGTTTTCATCATGTTCATATGATTCGAGTTCGTTACTTTGATAGTTTGATATGTGGGTGGACCGGCGCTGGGGTACTGCCCTTGCTTGGACAAGCATCCCACCTATGATTAACCCCTCTCGCAAGCATCCGCAATTACGAAAGAAGAATTAAGACAAAGTCTAACCATAGCGTTAAACTAGTGGATCCAAATCAGCCCCTTACGAAGCAACGCATAAACTAAGGTTCAAGATTCTGTCACTCTAGCAACCCATCATCTACTTACTACTTCCCAATGCCTTCCTCTAGGCCCAAATAATGGTGAAGTGTTATGTAGTCGACGATCACATAACACCACTAGAGGAAAAACAACATACAACACATCAAAATATCGAACGAATACCAAATTCACATGACTACTATTAGCATGACTTATCCCATGCCCTCAGGAACCAAAGTAACTACTCAGAAAGCATAATCATATTCATGACCAGAGAGGTAATGAGTAGAATCAAGGATCTGAACATAAACTCTTCCAATAAATAATCCAACTAGCATCAACTACAAAGAGTACTCAACACTACTAGCAACCTGACAAGTACCAATCGGAGTCGCGAGACAGAGATTCGTTACAAGTGATGAACTAGGGTTTGGAGTTGAGATGGTGCTGATGAAGATGTTGATGGTGATCAGTCCCCTCCGATGAGAGGAGTGTTGGTGATGACGATGGCGACGATTTCCCCCTCCGGGAGGGAAGTTTCCCCGGCAGGATCATCCTGCCGGAGCTCTAGATTGGTTCCGCTCAAGTACTACCTCGTGGTGGCGGCGAAACCACGAAAAAGCTCCTCCTCGATTTTTTTTCTAGACGAAACCCTTCATATAGAAGAAGAGGGGTGCCAGTGGGCCAGCAGGCTGCCCACAAGCCCTCATGGCGCGGCTTGGGGGGTGACCGCACCGTGCAGGCTTGTGGCCACCCCCTGGCGCCCCTCTGGCGCTTCTTTGGCCCAGTATTTTTTATAAATCCGGAAAAAAACCTCGTTGATTTTTACGGCATTTGGAGTTGCACAGAATAGGTATCTCAACTTTGATCCACTTTCAGGCCAGAATTCCAGCGGCCGACATTCTCCCTCTTCATATAAACCTTGAAAAATAAGAGAGAAAAGGCATAAGAATTGTACCGTGAAGTGAAATAACAGCCCAAGAAGCGATAAATAACAACATGAAAACATGATGCAAAATGGACGTATCAGAGATGAACTAGGGTTTTGAGAGGAGATGGTGATGTTGAAGATATTGATGAATATTGGCCTCCCCAATATGAGAGGGTTGTTGGTGATGACGATGGCCTCGATTTCCCCCCTTCGGGAGGGAAGTTCCCCCGAGAAATCGCTCCACCGGAGGGCAAAACTATTCCTGCCCAAGTTCCGCCTCGAGACGGTGGTCCTCCGTCCGGAAAGTCCTCTCCTCATTTTTCTCGATCAAAAGTGAATATATACCAGAAGATGGTCGCTAGAAGTGGGTCGGGTGGCCCACTACCCACCAAGGCGCGCACGGGGGCTCGCATGGCCTGGAGCCTAGTGGGCATCTAGCACCCCCTGCGGTACTTCTTTCTTTCAATTATTTTATTTATTCCGTAAAACTTCCCCATGGAATTTCAGCCCATTTGGATATGTGCAGAATAGGTATCTCTAACGTAGTTTTTTCAGGTCCAAAATTCCATATGCCGACATTCTCCTTCTTGGTGTAAACCTTGCATATTATGAGAGAAAAGGCATTATAATTACTCCATAAAGTGGTATAAGGCATAAAATACTATAAATAATAGTAGCAAATCATGATGCAAAATGGACGTATAAACTCCCCCAAGCTTAGACCTCGCTTGTCCTCAAGGCGAGAAATGGTCTTTTAGAAAGAAACATTTTTCTAAGGCGAGAAATGGTCTTTTAGAAAGAAAGATTATTTTAATTGCTTTAAATATATTTGAGAAAATTTAGAGAAACTCAGAGGTCATATATATTTCATATATCAGAGTTTCAACACATGGCATGTTCAAAATATTGGACAAAACCCTCCAAAACCCTTTCTGCCGATTTCAACCTTTTCAAATATTTCTATATGAAATATTTCTATATGGTATATGTGATGATCTTGCCAAGTTCCATCTCTATGCAAGTTGATTTGCTTAACCTAAATATTCCAAAAATCTATGTGTCCAGAACCAAATTTGAGCAACTCTACATTGCCAACTATCTCCAATTGGGCTCAAATTTTGTGGACACATTCTGGAACACCAATGATGCATCGACACCAAGTGGTGCATCAAGGAGAATAAATGAACTTGTCCAAAACCCCTCAAAACCTCCTCTACTGATTTCTAGAATCGAGAAACTTTACATTGTCCAATTGATCCAAAACCTTTTGGACATGCTTTATTACTCAAATAATATCACCACATGAAGTGGTGCATTTGTGGGAATTAAATTGCATGGGTTTAGCTTCAGAAAGTCATTTCTACCTATTTCTATGATTTTTCAAGTCTATATTCGAAACTTTCTCCAACAAATCCCAAAATTCGTATACTGTCTCATTTTCACCTACATGTGATCATGTTAAGTTTGATAGCAAGTGGACTACTTTTGATATCCCTAACACCCATCAAACACCTTCTACTCACTTACCAAACTTGCTTCTTTGACCCCTTCTACTAATCTCCTTGAGCCCAAACTTTTACCATAGCTTCTTCTATCCCTCTATCACCTCCACTAACTTTGCCTTGGTACTTGGTCAATTATTGGAGGATGACAACTTCTCTTTACCTCTCCTTTTTACCATGGTAGCACCTCTTTTACTCTCTTCCAATAATTATTTCAAGCCAATGCCTTCACATCCTTCCACAACAACTATTTCAAGCAAAGATATGGCATGCTCATATGGGAAATATGAGCAGCCCTTCTGAAACTTGATTTTGCTAGAAATGTGGCCTTGAAATGCAAGTGCTAGTTACACTCCTCACCTTGATGAGAAACTTGGCAGTCTTGTGGTCCTTCCATGCCTAAGACTACTAGACAAGGTTTTATTTCAAATTCCTCATAGTAAAAACATTTTATGCTAGCCAAAGTTTGCTGTTGCAAACTTACCTACAATACAAACGTAGCCCACACTACTCCATACAGGTCCAAATTGCACGAGGGCCCTCTAGCATGCATGCCTTACATGTTGGACACCTTGGCCTGGCCAAAAGGTGGCTCCGGACACGGTGTGGCGTGGTGACTTCTCAGATGGCATGAAGTAATGGTTCTCTGCACCTTGTCCTCTGGTTGCAGCTTGTGTCCGGTTGTGGCAGTGTGTCCCAGCATGCCAGAAGACCCCCCCCCTTGACCACCCGTGCCCCTCCACAACGCTAGCAAGCTTCCAATGTGGCCGTGACGCCTGTGCTGGCCGTGTCAGAGCGCACCCGAGTTGCTCCCGAGCACCCCTCAATCGCCCCCTCAATTTGACACCGCACCCGAAGCCCTGCTGCACCCCAATCCATTCCCCTCCTTCCTAGCAACCTCCTGAACCTCCTCCTCCTCTCTCTCTCTCTCCCATGCCCTCTTCCTGCCCCCATGGCCGTGAGGTGCCGCCTCGGCCTCGCTCGGATTCGAGCTCTCCCGAGACCCTCTCCTCCTTAAAAGCCTTGTCTAGGCCCTCATGTGCCTCCACCATCCTCCACGGCGCCCCAAAGCTCGATCTCCGGTGCCAAATCGTGCTCGCCAACAAGTCTCGTTGCCGCTATGTGCCCGCTCTTTGGGCTCCTCCTTCCTGGTTTCCCTTGTGACCAACGGGGTCGCCCCCAAACACGGAGTGGGACGGGGCGTCCGCCGAGGGCCCCGACTGGGTCTCTAATACGGCGGGCTGGCTAGAAATGTGGTGCCCGATGCCCTCCTCTGCTCCTCCTTGCCCGGGCTGGAGGAAGAAGAAAGGTCTGACCGATGGGGCCCTCATGTCGGCCTCCCAACTGCCGGGCCCACCCATTTTAAGTGGAGGCGCTAGCCACTTGTTTCGTTTTGCCACAAGGAAAGCGCTGCACGGCAAAGGCGCCATCGACGTGGCCGGCCAACCCGCATGGCCGAGCTGCTGTGCCGGCCCTCTTCTTCCCCAGCGCCGTGGGCGTGTTATAGCCCACTAGGTAGAAACCCCCTTTCTTTTTCTATTTCTGTGGGACTTGTAATATCTATATTAAATTCATATTAGGTCCAAACTTGATGATTCAAATTTCTAGGAACTTCTAAAAACCTTACCTATCCAAATATGTGCTTTGCACATTTTTCTAAAAATATTTCCTGTAGAGATCAAATTCAAATTTTAATTTCATCTATTCAAATCAAACCTTGCAAAAATCCTACAAAGCTCAAATCAACTCCAAATGGAGTGATTCCAATTTCTAGTTGCCCTAAATAGCATGCACTATTTTTCTAGCCTTAGTCAAAAAATTTCTCTAGCATTGTTTTTTCTAGGTCAATTAAATAGCCCCCTTTTCCATTTATTCCATATTGTAAAACCCCTAGAATATTCAAAACAATTCCAAATAAAGTGAAACCACCTCTCTAAATATTTCTTAATTCATGCCCTATTAAATGAGTGCCTCCACTCATTTTTATGAAAATGTTTTCTGTATACTTCTTCTTGGGCAAGTGATGCCTCCATGTCCACCTTTCAAAAATATCTAGTTATCCAAATCTCTTAAAACAACTTTTTGGCATTTTTCTTATGACGAGAGAAGTCCAAGAGTAATAAAACTCCTATTTATAGAGCACATGGTGTTTCTGCTTGTTGTGTTGCTTATCGTTGTTGTTTCCGACGATAGTTGGCACAATAAATGGAGTACTCGGAGTTGGACCGGAAGACCTCGAAGACCCCGAAGACCTATTTGAGCAAGGCAAGCAACGCTTTGACCATGCCTAAGCAACTTTTACTTGCATGTCATATGATGCCTTACTTATGCATATATTCCTGTGGGATCGAAGACACCCCTTGTTGGGTTGTCCCCGAAGAACACCTCGACGAAACAGCATTTGGGCATGACCCTACCACCTATGAGGGTTGTGCATGTCAGATGTAGTTAGTCGCTAGTAGTTGATAAGCAAGAAGGGATGGGAATATGCATGGTGATGATGAATGATGTGTTACAAAGGCTTTTCAAAAACCCCGTCGGGTGCCACTAATGACTGCGGGTGATGGTGTTCAGATGAATGACCACTTGAGAAAGAAGTGGCGTACCAAGAAAGGTTTTGTGTGTGTGGTTCCGAAAATGGGATTATATTTAAGATTTGTCGATTGTCCGAACCTTACATGTGCGACCACTATACCCCTTATGGGACGGGGCTTTTTTATTACCTTGGTCGATACTAGCAGAGATCCCACATTACTACTGGTGGCAGTAACATGATTATTCCCGTGACGGGGTCGTGCCAGTTAGGGCGACCATGCTGTTTTTACAGGTTCCGTACACACCGTTGCGTGCCCTCATGGATGATATGATCTAGAGCGAGGCTCGTATGATGTACATCATGAGGGATGGCACCAACAAGTTGACTCTTGGTTTAGTGTCGCCATGGAAAAGGCATTGTTCGTGTACTTACCTTGGGTATGTTATATAGCGCGAGTCATGGATGACACGGAAGTTCCCCAAGTCTTGTAGGTACATAGCGCAACATGTGCAAAGTGTAAAGCTATTCCTATAGCCGTGCCCACGACCAAGGATAGTTGGGTAGTGCTGCTTAAACTACGTCCACTTGTTTCCACATAAACCCAATGTGTGTGTGTGGGGTGGTAATATGATGAAAAGATGGAGACATGGGAAACACGATGCTCGAGCTAAGTCAAGTGACTTGGCATGATGGGGGAACATGGGATGTGCGACCCTCAGTTGATATTGATATGTGTAATCTGTTCACTGGGTTACCGCCATGCATTGTGATGCATGTTGCCCGAGAATTTGATCATGTTATTGCACTAGGGAAAAACCTGCTTTCAGCAAAAATCAGCATACTAGTGTCATGCCATACTTCATTATTGCCTTGTTCCATATCATGGGTTGCTCGTGAGTACATTGAAAGTACTCACTGGGTTCCCGCTGGTTACTTGATTGACTAGGTAAGAGAGAACAGAGATGGTGAAGAGTACCTTGGGGACGTCGTGCGAGCAAGGACGCTTGCTAGTTAGAATGCATGTAGGTTAAGGCAGATGGCATGGGTTCACGCTTTCAACCAAGATTTCCGCTATTAGTTGAGTTTGGTGTGTTGGCCTTCATGGCCCTATCTATGTAAGACTTAACCGTAATGGTCATTATTTGCATGAGACAATATATATCGATGCAAGACTCTTGTTATTCAGTTCCTTTGTGTTCGGTGAGCATTGATCTCTGGGATCACTCAGCACGTACATTAGGCGATCTCGACTTACAAGTCGAAGTCCCCACAGAGCTGGTATCAGAGCCATCATGACTGTAGGAAGCCCTTAGTTAGCACGGACATTAGTTAGGACAAAACTGATCTCCGGGCACCTCCAATTAGTTGCAAAACCTAAATATTTTACACCTCTCCTAAATCTTCAAAAGAAGCAAATGATTTTACCTTAGCACTTCCACCCTTGTTCCTTCAACTCTCCTCATCTGCTTTTCAAACATGCAAGTGGTCGCTAGCACCCTTATGCCTCCAACCACTTGTTACCTTGAAATCTTGGTGGGTAACTTGAGATGAAGCTATCTTGCCCAACGATGAACCACATGTTTGGAAGACACGATTGACAACGCTGTGACCAGACGACACCAATAGAAGCCACCTTCTCAAGGAATGAGGACATCAAGATGGTGACACTCTCGACCCTGTCCCAGAGTGATGCAACCTTGGCATGCGATGACCAGGACATAAGATATGCAAGGTCATAATATGCATCGGTAATCGGGCGACCCTGTCATCATCGACATTGTGTCGACCACCACTGGTGGATGAGAACCTCACCATTTGGTCCGCCTCACCTTAGTGAGCAGGAAAACGGTTCTCTTCATGCCCCGCTCTTGGTATCGATATTGTCATGAACATAACTAAAGGGTAGGAACTCTATCAAGCCTTGTCGACGTCATTGCATAAAGGTTGTTCACCTGGAACTCTTGACGCCTTGGAAGGCAAGAATACATTGGCAGGATTACGAGACCAACAAAAGACCATGTTGATAACAGCCCTAAGGAACCCCCTTCACCGATAGCTCACCAGATAAGAAGTCATCAAGGACTCATTCCAGCTCAACCTCAGTCATTTCGACGAACAAGAACAAGAGACAAAGAAACACCATAAGAAGATCCAAAAGACTGAGCGGACTCCTCTCCAAAGCATGAAGCAAGCATGACTATTAAGTCAGAGGATCCCTAGGGTAGGACTAGTCGTGAACCCCCCTATGAAATGGTTCGAATGGGACCATATTATGTGTTGCTTGTTTTACTTGTTTATGCATTGATACACTTCGCACGTTTGCCCTATGCAACGAGTATGCGACTATACCACCTGCCTCATCTTGATGTTTGTGTTGGCCTTGCGGCACTTGTTTGATTGCACTTGCAATATACCACCCCCTTCAGCACTCCCCTCTATGCTACTTTTCTCTCTCCAACCTTTCTCAACAACTGGAGACCAGCAGGACAAGATATACCAAGGATCCACTTTGACAGATGACTGACGCTGGAGACGCCGACTATAACATGCTCAACCAGGAGCGACCCATAAAAGTTATGCTTTCCCTCGAGATGGGAAATCCCTCCCTAAACCAACCTAAACCTTACAAGATTCCCCAGCTCAACCTTCTAGTCTCGTGTCTAATACACAGAATTGCTAGAGCACCTGTTGAGCTCCAATAAGCCCAGCTTAGCACTGGGTCCATTATGGAACAAGTGATCAAGCGAACAAGTATCCTTCATTCTTAAGCTAGCACCAAAACCCTAATGCCATGGGAAGGATCGTTCTAGAATATATGATTTGTGACAATGGGTTGTTGTGATGAGAATAGGTGTCTTGAGGATATAGCTAGGCTATCTTAGTCGATCGTAAGACCCATATGATGGTAGGTGAACTTGGTGGAACAAGTTGGTAAGCTAGCGTAACCTACATATTCCTGGAGTAAGTTTGGATTTAGTGGGACAATTATGATCACGAGCAAAAATTCTTGGTGGTACACTAAAATGACTTTGACAAGTGATACCATGGTTTGATGATGGTACTATAATGAATTGAAGTGACCAGTAGGAATTGTGAATCAAATTTAAATAGGTAATCCTACTGGACTATTAGCGATGAATGAGGCCACGTGGTTTAGAGAAAATTGAATTATGTACAATGATATCGATCTTGATACCTTGTTTCTAGGTGGGTAACAAGTAGAAGTAATTGGAATTGTCAAATTGATTTATGGATCTATATAAGCCTCGACTTGGAGTTTCGTTGGTCATGATATTAAAAGTTGGTGGGTATACTATGATATAGTCCTTGAAATGAATTGTGGACTGTAGGGACTCTAGGTGATTATGCAGAACCACATCAATATCAGATCTGTAGGGATGATGTATCATGTAATGATTGATGGGATTGATGAACCACTTGATTGGATTCAAAGGAAGGAATCAAGATCTTGGGTCGATATTCTATGTGTTCATTATCATTTACATGCAGTACCTTAGGCCTTGGATAACTTGGCTGAACACATGGATTTGTAGTGTTTTAATTCAAGCTTAGCAGCTTATATGCTATCTCGAGGATTATTACATAGGGATACATGTATAACTTAGCTATAGTATACCTATGAGATTTAGGATAAGGTCCTTCCCTCAAACCATGGAGTTGACTAGCATGAAGGATGTGGAGTTGACTTATGTGAGGTGGTACCTTCGATGATATAGGGTGCCTTTGCCCGAAGATAGATGTTAGACTATTGGAAACTAAGGAATGTGCTTAGGGATAAGATGATAGACGTTCACTCACATCCTAAGTTCCTTGGACACCAAAGCTTCACCGAGCCATAAGATGGTCGTATTAAGACCGTAAGAAACTTCTCTAATTCGTTAGACTATGGACAATTCTCCGCCCCGACCATCACCAATCATGTCTATGAGGGACAGGGACAGGAGGTAAATAGATTATGTTGGACCGCGACCCCCCTCGAAAAGTGACCACCCGTACAAACCCCCGCTCCTCTCACCTATCTCATGAGAAAGGTGCTTATGTGATGCTTGGGGAAGTACGTTTTTATGCTCATGGGTGACGTACTTATCCACCCAATAAGAGGAAGAGCACCTTAGTCCTATTTGGACAAGCCCCGGGAACACTGATCGCCATGCCTCTCAAGAGAAAGGTATTATGTTGAGAAAATGGACTCCTCGAAGCAATCTCCAAGCAGCAGAAGTCAATCCTACCCAAGACGAGTCGAAGCACCGCCATGGTTGGGAGACCATGACAATGAAGAAGAAGCAGCAGAAGTCAACCACCGCTCCTGTGTCGGCTACATCAACTATGCCAAGAAGCATCGACGTTCAAGCTGGTGAAGCCTTTGGACATAATGGGAAACTAAAGAGCCTTCTTGGTCGAAATCAAGGACGTGAGTCCTAACTAGACCATGGTGAAGCCTCCGTCAAGGGGAAGTTCACCCCGCTTGCCAAGCCGCAGATCGTAGGGATTCGATGACTAATTTATACTTTCGGGTAGCCATCTCATCTAGGACCCCTCAACAACCCCCCCCCCCCCCTAGGTGATATGATCCGTTCTAATGTCGTGTGCTTAAGATTAGTCTTATGAACGAGAACCAACCAAGGCCTTTTCATGATAAACTATGAAGAGGTTAGAAGACCAAACATCCGAAGACACACCGGAAGCATGCGTCCATGGCGACAACGACAAATGACCGGAGGAGAATGAAGCACATACATGGAAAACTTACTCAAGCGGACAAACTTGACGAAAAGCCTACGACAAACCCTTCTATTCTAACACGGGACATCTATGTTTCGCTAACCAACGTGCGCATCCCCAGGACCAGCACCCACACACCCTACCTTGCCATTTGTACACGTGCAAGCCAGCACCCACGTATTCCTGGTGCACCCCAATCCATTCCCCTACTTCCTAGCGACCTCCTGAAGTTCCTCCTCACACTCTCTCGCGCTCTCTTCCTCCCCCAATGACCGCGAGGTGCCGCTTCGGTCTGCTCGGATTCGGCTCTCTTGAGCCCCTCTCCTCCTTCAAAGCCTCGCCTAGGCCCTCCACTGCCTCCACTGTCCTCCCCGGCGCCCCAAAGGTCGGTCTCCGCCGCCAAATTGCGATCGCGAGCAAGGGCTGTCGCCGCCATCTGCGCGCCCATCGGGCTTGTCCCTCCCGGTTGCCCTGTGACCAACAGGGTCGCCCCAAGCGCGGAGTGGCGAGGGGCGTCCACCCAGGGTCCCGCCTAGGTCTCCGATATGGAGGTGTGGCTAGGACCGCGGCACCCGACGCCCTCCTCTTCTCCTCCTTGACTGGGTAGGAGGAAGCAGAAAGGACCGACAGGTGGTGCCCCCATGTCGACCTCACAACGCCCGGGCTCGCCCATTTTAAGTGGTGGCGCGTGTCGCTTGTTCCGTCTTGCCGGAACGAAATCACCCCAGGGCAAAGGTGCATTCGATGTGGCCGGCAGCTTGCAAGGCAGAACTTCTTGGCCGGCCCACTTTCTCTCCAGCGCCCTCGGCGCGTGATAGCCCACTAGGTAGAAACCCCCTTTCTTTTTCTATTTGTGTGGGACTTGTAAAATCCATATTAAATTCATTTTAGCTCCAAACTTGATGATTCAAATTTCTAGGAACTTCTAAAAACATTACCTATCCAAATATGTGCTTTACACATTTTTCCAAAAATATTTCTTATAGAGATCAAATTGAAATTTGAATTTGATCTATTCAAACCCCACCTTGCAAAATTCCTATAGAGCTGAAATCAACTCCAAATGTAGTGATTCCAAATTGTAGTTGCCCTAAATAACATGGACTATTTCTCTAGCATTAGTAAATATTTTCATCTAGCATTGTTTCTGCTAGGTCCAATAAATAGCCCCCTTTTCCATTTATTCCATATTGTCAAATCACTAGAATATTCATACCAACTCCAAATCCAGTGAAACCACTTCCTAAATGTTTCTGAATTCATGCCCTATTAAATGATTACCTACACTCCTTTTTATGAAATAGTCTTCTATATACTTCTTGTGGGGCCAGTGATGCCTCCATTTCCACTATTCAAAAATCTCTACTCGCCTAAATACCTTAGAACAACTTTAGGAATTTTCTATGACTAGAGATTTCCAAGAGTAATAAAACTCTATTTATAGAGCACTTTGTGTTTCTTATTGTTTTTTGGCTTATCGTTGTTGTCTCCGACGATAGTTGGCGAAATAAGCGGAGTACTCGGAGTTCGACCGGAAAACCTCTAAGATCCCGGAGAACTATTTGAGCAAGGCAAGTATCCCATTGACCATTCCTAAGAAACTTTTACTTGCATGTCATATCATACCTTCCTTATGCATATATTCATGTTGGATCGGAGACCCCCCTTGTTGGGTTGTCCCCGAACAACACCTTTTTGAAACCTGCATTGGGCATGACCCTACTGGAATGCCCAAGATGTGATCCTATCCTTATTTTGGCACGAGGGCCTCGACAAGGATAGAAGCGCATCTCGTCGTTTCACAAGAATGGATATCGTTACAAGTACATGTACTGAAGAAAAGAGTATATGGAATTGTCTTACACTCGCCACAAGCTACATCAGAGTCACATCAGTACAATACATAAATATCATGAAGAAGAGCAGGGTCTGACTACGGACGAAGACAAACGAGAAAAGAACGACGTCCATCCTTGCTATCCCACGCTGCCGGCCTGGAACCCATCTTGATCGACGAAGAGGAAGAAGAAGAAACTCCAAAAGAACAATCATCGCGCTCACATCAAAGTAACATTTACTTGTACCTACAAATGGTGTTGTAGTAATCTATGAGCCAGAGGGGACTCAACAATCTCATTTCCAAAGGTTTCAAGACTAGCAGAGCTTAATGGGTGAGGTAAGGTTAAATGGTGAGGCTGCAGCAAGCGACTAAGCATTTATTTGGTGGCTAAATTACGAGTAGAAGAATAAAGAGGGGGAAGATCTACGCATAGCGGGCGTGAACTACTGATGATAAAATGAATGATCCTGAACACCTACTTACGTGAAACATAACCCCACCGTGTCCTCGATCGGAGAAGGAACTCGCGAAAGAGACAGCCACGGTTACGCACTCAGTTGGCATGTTTTAATTAAGTTAACTTCGAGTTATCTAGAACCGGATGTTAAATAAAGTTTCGACGTTGCCACATAACTGCGGGCATGGCTTTCCGAAAGATTTAACCCTGCAGGGGTGCTCCAACTAGTCCATCACAAACTACCACACACTGCGACGGAATGATCTCGATGAGGGAAACCTGTGATCTCCTCGGGTTCCTAGTGGAAAACCTCAACCTCGAGTTAGCTCAAAGCATCCTCGGAATCCCTCGCACGAGACGCTCGATAAAGGTAAATCAAGTCCAGCAAGGCCGCCCGGCGTGTCGACGAACCCGATAGGAGCCGTGTATCTCGTTCTCACGACACGACCGGATGGAACTAGCTACGAGAATCATTTGGGACCAACACCATCGGCACTGGCCCCCCTGTATTATGTTGAATTACTCCTCAGGTAGCGCCAACTCCCTATGCTATTTAGTATTAACAGAATTATTATGTTGGGAAAATATAGAACCAATGTTGGGACGTTCCAGACGAGCTTTATCCTAAAACGAGAATCTAGGGGGTCACCATAACAACCCCAAGCATGTTAGGAGCGCTCATTTATGGAACATAACATCGGTAGCCCAAACTAAGGGGGCAAGGGTGGAACAAAACACTAGGCTAGAAAGGCCGAGCCTTCTACCTTTTACCAAGTATATAGGTGCATTAAAATAAGTAGCAATTAATATGGTGATATAACAAGGAACCCATGTTATCACATGGAAGCAACTGCACCTGCAACTAGCAACACTAACACATGGTAAAGCAAGCGGTAACATAGCCAATAGTGGTTTGCTAGGTGGTGAACAAGTTGAAGGTTATTATGGCAATGTTGAGAGGCTGATATTTAACAGGTGGTAGGCAGCGAGACATAGCGGTAGAAACGATAAAACTAGCATGGCAATGATAGTAATGGTATCTGGGGAAATGGTCATCTTGCCTGAGATCTCGCTTGGAAGAAGAGTGACTCCGTGAAGAAGACGAACCGATGTAGTCGAAGGGGTCCTCACTTTCCGACACGCTTGCAGAACTCTATCGAGACGAAGCAAACCATGAAACAAGAATCAACACATGATATTCACCACGGCACATGCACGAAAATATGCAATCCACATATGATGCATGATCAGTCTAATGCAAGGCATGGCATGGCAATTGACTCCAATCAAACAATACATATTAAGTGAAGTTCAATATGCAACGAGTTGCATACTGACGAAACTCCACATACGAATTATTTAGTTCTATCCCGATTAGGTACATGGCAATATTAAATGTGGTTAAACATGGCAAGAGCTGAATCGTAATTAATCTACCTATCTAGTCATTTGAAATGAGGCCGGAAACGACATATAGCATCTCCGAGATGACCTCATATGTTAATTTATAATTCTGTCCAGATCTGAACTAACATGTTTTAATATTTTCTAAACAGAAAATTAAATAGGTTCACGTGATTCTACGCGTCGTTCCAATCAATTTACACATAGAGAACATCTCCAACGGAGCTACGGTTCAAAAGATACGAACACCGCAAGATATGATGCTATGAATGCAATATGTGTGCAAAGATAGTCACAAGCATCCCAAACCAAGACGGCAGAAATATAATATGAAACTACATGAGATTCTAAGCAAGCTTCATATAGGACAGGATCAAACCGAACCAACGGCTCGACAAATACAAGCGACGCAAGAAATAGTCATAATTTGCCAAAAACAGCAACATGGCATTTCCTACACCCCGAAACAACGAGCTACATAAATCCAAAATGCTCAAACAAGACATGAAGCGGTAGTGGTCAAGATGCACTACAACATACTACTAATAACATCTAGCATGGAAGCATGGATCACTAGTAAAAGAACTCACAAAATGGCATCTCACACACAGTTTCAGACTTAGTGACAATATCAGCTTTGACAGTGCAGTTTTCGATCTGAAGGCACATTGACAGCAGAAAAACTATATGCTACAGGGCACCAAATGGCATGAAAAATCACATCATTCTAGAGAATCTTAAGGACTACAACTAACTCCATTCCAGAAACCTCAAACGAGCTATAGATCACCAGAAAAACTCATGGCAAGACAACGACAAAATATAATAGATTTCAGACTTAGAAATATTTCAGCATCTCCAAATCAGCACTATTTCCTAGCATGGTGAGAACAAGCAAACAAAATCTAAACATGGATTTCTATTGCAACAAAAATTACCAGGGACTAGCATACATATCAAAGGGCATATCTCTAGTTGACAACTCATTCATATCACGCACGGAATAAATCCCACAGAATAGACAAGATGGCAACATGGCAAAATATCACGCGCACTAACTTGCTCAAAAGCTAAAACTAAATGCACAGTTAAATTCTATGGATATTTCTAACCCGAAACATGTATAATATGTGGGGTTGAAAAAAATAAAACTAACGCCACACGTATATGCGAGAATATGTCCTAAACACGACATAGCAAACTAGCGACGGAACCTACATGCAAATATGCAAACAACTACTGTAAAATTCATGGAAAAGGGTCCCAAACAACACGAACATTTTATCTATGGGATTTGCACAATCCGGACACTCGCAAAAATATCTACGGAAATAATTCCCTATTTGGACAGCACGCAAATTTAGGAATACAATGTGTCAAACCACTTCAAACATGCATGCAACTTGCAAAATATTAATCTACGCGGAAAACTAATCAATTTTCATATTTCACTCGCTGCGATCCGACGCACGGTTTGAAATCTACGGAGGTTTCAAAATATGACATCTTCCTAAAATTAATAAATCAGAAAAATCCTAAAATAAATACTACCGGGCCTAAACAGGGCATGGAGCAAGATAGTATTACGCGCCTACGACGCTAGATAGGGCAGCAGGGGGGAAGAGGCTCATCTCGGGCCTGAGCAGGCCTAGGCCTGGAACAGGGGAGCGCTTGGGAGGGCGAAGCAAGGCAGGCCTGGTGCGGAGCTGGGGCGGGGCGTGGCGCTGTGGGGCAGCGGCGCGCTGGGTCTGGTCGGTCGCGCTGGAGGAGGCCCACGAGGGAGAGCGGGACAGGCGCCGTCATGCTCCTCTCGTTCCTGCACGAGCAGAGGCGCATGCGAAGTGACCCCGGTGAGGCAGGACTCAGGTGACGGCCACGAAGGAAACCGGAGGCGGGGATCGATGGATCCGGAAGGATCCGGCCAGGGCGGGGCGATTCCCGGCGACGAGGAGGTCTAAGGCGGCGGCGCAGGACAGGTTCCGGCAAGGGTGAGCGGCTGCGGGCCGGGATCCGGCAGAGCAGAGATCCGGCGGCGAGGGCGCGGACCGGCGGCGACAGGAACCCGGGGCAGGGCAGCGACGCGATGCGTGCGGGCAGCCGGGCATAGGGGCGGCCAGGCTCGGGCAGGGCCTGGCTCGGGGGCTCCTCTCCACGAGCTGCTGGCTAGCGGCGGATCCGAGCCGGGAGGGCCGGCTGCCGGCTCGGGCGGGCCTCGACAGCTGAGGGAGGAGAGAGGAGGTGGAAGGTTGGCTGCGCTAGGGTTTGGTGGGGCTGCGCGGGTTTCAAGGCAGTGAGAGAGACACAAAAATGGAAGGGGAGAACCTTCCTTTTATACTCGGGGTAGCTAGGGTTTGCCAAATGGGGCGTTTTCAGACTCTCTCATCTCGATCGGACGCTTCAGAAATGCCCTATGGTTAGGTTAGGCCGTGTAGAGTGGCTAGGTGGGGATGAGAGGGAAATGGTGCGGCGCGGCAACGCAATCTAAAACAACGACACACGTCGGATGAATAACCGAAGATGGTGCCGCTGCGGACGACCGTTCGGGTACCAAACGGACTCCGATTGTGATGAAAATTGGCAGGGGGCCTACCTATATTAAAATAAGACCGCATGCCAAGTTTTAACCCAATCCAAGAATATTTTATGCACACTTTTAAAAACAAGGTTTTGACGATGCCGCGGGCGTGTGCGTGTGTGGTCGGGCTCAAAACGGGCAACGACGAGAACTGAGAGAATCCACAACTAATAACGGATGCAGGTTTTGAAAACTGGCGGCAACGGGGTGCCGATGCAATGCAGATGATGCGCATGATGCAATGATGATGCGCATGATGCGATGATGATGCGACAATTAAAATAATCACACGACAGCAATGGAATAAAAGGAGAATCTTCTGGAGCGTCAGTCTTGGGTTGTCACACCTACGACCTATGAGGGTTGTGCATGTGGTATGTAGTTAGTTTCTAGTAGTTTCTATGCAAGAAGATATTGGAATGCATGGTCACGATGAAGGATGTGTTACAAAGGCTTTTCAAAAAACCTGCCGGGTGCCACTAATTCCCGAGGGTGATGGAGTTGAGATGGATGACCACTTGAGAATGAAGTGGTGTACCGAGAAAGGTTTTGTGTATATGGTTTCAAAAATGGGTTTAGATTTAAGATTTGTCGACCGTCCCAACATTACATGTGCGACCAGGATGCCCCTTATGGGACGAGGCTTGGTTGATTACCTTGGTCGATACTAGCAGAGAACCCAAATTACTTGTGGCAGGAGTGATGTGGTCACTCTCGTGATGGGGTCGTTCCAGGTAGGGCGACCATGATGTTTTTACAAGTTCTGGCACACCGTTGCGTGCCATCATGGATGATATGATCTAGAGCGAGGCTCGTACGGTGTACATCATGAGGGATGGCACCAATGAGTAGACTCTTTGTTTAGTGTCTCCATGGGAAAGACATTGTTCGGGGTTCTTACCTCAGGTATGTTATATACCACGAGTCATGGATGACACGGAAGTTCCCCGAGTCTTGTGGGTACAACGCGCAACATGTGCAGAGTGTAAAACTATTCGAATATCCGTGTCCACGGTCAAGGATAGTTGGGTGGTGTTGCTTAAACTACGCCAGTTGTTTCCGCATAGACCAAGTGTGTGTGTGTGGGGGGGTAATATGAGAAAAGATGGAGACATGGGAAACACGATGCTCAACTTAAGTTACAAGACTTGGCATGATCGGGGAACATTTAATGTTCGACCCTCAGTTGATATTGATATACGTAACTTGTTCACTGGGTTACCGCTATGCATTGTGATGCATGTCACCTGAGAATTGGATCATGTTATTGCACTAGGGAAAATACTGCTTTCCGCAAAAATCTGCATACTAGTGTTATGCATAACTTCATTATTGCCTTGTTCCATATCATGGGTTGCTTGCGAGTACATTCAAAGTACTCATTGGCTTGCCAATGGCTATTTCATTGATGAGGTAAGAGAGAACAAGAGATGGTGAAGAGTACCTTGGTGACGTCCTGCGAGCTACGATGCTTCACAGTCAGAATGCGTGTAGGTTAAGGCCGATGGCATGGGTTCACACTTTCAACCAAGATTTCCGCTATTAGTTGAGTTTGGTGTGATGGCCTTCATGGCCCTTTCAATGTAAGACTTGATCGTAATGGCCATTATTTGTATCATACGGTATGTATGGATGTAAGATTCTTGTTATTTGGTTCATGTGTGTTCGGTGAGCATTGATCTCTGGATCATTGAGCACGTACATTCGGCGATCTCGACTTACAAGTGAAGGTCCCCACAATTTTGGATATGTTATTGAAGTTATTTTTCCTTGTTGTTCTTTTTTTAGAAAAAAGGCAATGCCCGTGCCACCTCGACTGGAACCCCAACCGGCCCAACTAGCGGGCTTTAGGCCACATACTAGGTGGTCCAGTAGGACGAGGGCAGCCGACCTCACCTGCATCCACGTTTCCAGCCCAGCCAGTTCCTCCTCTCGCTCGTCTCGCTCTCCCTCTCTCTCTCTCCTATATATACCACTATGGCACACTGATATTCGTCTTCCTCATGACTACGCAGGCATCAAGTTCACGTACTCAACCCCCTTCAAATTTGTTTAACTCTGAACTTTATACCGAAGCCAGCCCTCGCCCCAAGAACATGTCCTATAGAAACCCAAAGACTCCCTCGTCTGATCCCCTCAAAAATGCACACTCGATACAACCCTAGTCTCCCGCAATCTTGCATCAAGATATCGCAGGCCGAAGCTTTCCGACATCGAATCCAATGTCGGTGAGCCCCCTCAGGCCCTCAACCTTCGGTAATCGGTCCCGTTTCACCCTGCGTCCCGTCTTGACATATTTATGTTGCACAGGAGCCCCCACAAACACCGCCCCATCGTTGCTCAGTGTCATCGAAGTCTGGGTTCGTAGGGTCTTCAATGCCTCCCTTTGTTGACATCCATCGTCTCCGACCACCATCGCTTCCACCACCATGATGACCTCGCTGAGCCTCGACGCTGTGTCTCCTCTCCCAAAATCGGATATTGCTGAAGCCACCAATTTGTCGGCACACTTCTCCTCCACGGCACTCTCTCTCCTAGCTGCAAATCAATGCTAATGCATTTGTTGTCTCTTGACAAAAAAATGATTCGATTAGGTTTTTTACATTGGTTTTTGTTTTGGTTTAATGATGATTTAGATCAAATTGACCCATCGGTTTTTTTTTCTTATTTTAGCCAAACCAGCCGAATTACTTAAATTACGTCTATCCCCTCCTTAACTTCGTAGCACACACCCATCATCCAACCAGCACGAGTCGCGTGGCACCTTTGCTGTGACCGACCGATATCTAGTGTTTTTAGAAAATGCTACCATGGCAGCAGTTTTTCAGATTCTTTCCAAATAATGTATTTGCTATATCTTTAGGTCTATAACTCCAAATTTAGCGATTCTTTTCCCTCTATCTGGTACAATCAACAAATAGTTTTAAAAATTTAGAAATTGAATTAATACAGATCTATGTTCGAACTTGTTTAGGCCATAACTTTAGTTCGGTAACTCCAATTTACATGTTTATTTTTGCACATGACTCCATTTGTCATATTATATCATGTAAAACATTAAATTGTGGAGATTTGGAAAATAAATTTATTCAATGTAAGATCTTGTTGAAACCTCTTGGTAGCCATAACTCCTAAACCATACATTCGTTTTGGTTGATTGTTTTTTGCAAATTGAAAACCTAGATTTGTACTATCATCTAGACTCATCATCTATTATTCCACACAAAATTAAAATATGTCTATGATCATAATCTTGATTTGATTTGCTTTGAAGTTTTGATGTTTTTCTTTGTCTTCTCTTTTTTGATCGTTGATTGTTTGCTTATGTGTGTGTGTTCTTGGTTGCTTACGATAGGGAGTGCGAAGAGTATTGTTAGAATTTTGAGTGCAATGGACTTCATCAACTTAAGAGGAAAGTTGCACTCTTCATCATTCCAATCCTATGTTTTACTATGGATGTAGCGCCACCTATCAACACCGTGGTATGCATATGTAGGAGTAATATGTTGCGCTGAAAGCCAAATAGGATAGCCATATTCTTTGCCTAACCCTGCCAATGCTTGTCACCATATTTAATATTGTTATATTGTTGTTATAGCTTAGATTTGCTATGTTAGATGTGGATTGGGTATGATGTGATTCATGAAAGCTGTGAGTGGACTTAAGAAATGACTACTTTAACAACTTGCATCTATTGTATTCCCCGAGGATTTGCAATGCTATGCTTAATTAATTAATCAATTGGCCGGAATAGTAGTCGGGACCAGTCGACAAGTATGCATCCTCCGGGAGGCTCTGAATTACTAAGGAAAAGGTGGGGACTGCCGCGTAGGTTTAAAATGGTTGGACAAGTTACCAAATCAACTAGCTTCCATGTGCAGCCAGAAGCCATTTTGGGTTGTGGCATAGTGGAGTAAGTTGTAGGAAACCTTACGGGTGGTACTATGAATGGAGGGGATTATAGACAAGGTGGGTAAAACCCAGGGTCTTTGAGGTTAATCTGCCGAGTGCCTCCAGGCATCCGTTCAACCTCTGGATGTCCCAGACATGCTAGGGGGTGAATGTATTAGCATGATTTCTACAATCTTGTCCGGGTTGGCTTGAGTCCCATCATGATTTATGTATAATCCAAGTACCTTTCAAGATGGTATGCCAATGACGCACTTTCCTGGATTGTGCATCAGCTTCATCTTGCAAGGATTGGAAAAAGTTTCCTCCATGTCTTACATAAGAGTGGACCATTGTCGGGTTTTGATGAGAATATCATCCTTGTAAGCTTCTACATTGTGATGTTCGAGGAATGACAATCTATGGATCGAAAAAGGGCCCCTTTGCAATTCGATTGCCAGGATCGACGTGCACAAAGAGTGGACCCATCGAACAACATGCAAGGGATTTAGATAGGTTAGGCCCACCCGAAGGCGTAACACCCTATGACCTGTGAGGTTGATGAGTGTTCCCCTAATTACAAGGAGCACAACATGTCGGCAAGGTGCTCAGAAGTGCAGCTATGCATGCAAATGGGAAGGTTCTTCCGCCACCCTAAATGTTGCCATAGGCCTCCTTTTATAGGGAAAGGGGTTACGAGAGTGGATAAATAGGTAATTACAAAGGGTGAGTATTAGCTTGACACGCACATGGACGTGTGTTGATAAATGTGTTCCTTAGGAGGAGAGCTACCACTTGCCCCGACAATCTTCACCTAACCACTTGCCCGCTCAACACCCATTGGCAAGTCTCCGCTAGGTCGCTAAGGTGAGCGGTGGAGTAGCTACAAAGGGAGCTTGCCGGCATGGAGCTTGTTGGGCCATTGCTTGCAGCTGTGGAACTTACCAACATAAGTAGTCTTGATCTTCTAGATGACCCTCCTGCCGCCGGTGGAAATCTCCTCTACAGCAAGCTCTAGGTCTTGTTTGTCGATGTAGTGCTTATCGAGCATGTTGCCTGCCGGCAAGATCAGCTCCTTGAGGGGGCGGCAAGATCAGCTCCTTGCGTGTTGCCCTAGACCGTCAAGACCCCATGCTTAGAAGGTTTGTGAGGCCCTTTTTCTCACTACACCGTCAAGAGACCCCGGGAACGACTACAACAAAGAACTCGAAAGGTCTTGATGTTCCAGGTTGGACCAAACTTGGCATGGGTCTTGACAATTATGTCCTTCTTATTTAAATTCTATTAGTAGACAACTTTAAATATCTCTATGCTAAAGATAATTAAACCCTCACAAAAAACTCGAAATATCTCGATTTTGGGAAGGCTTCTATTTCTGACAGGGAACTCAGGTTTATCGATGCCAGTCTTGGGCAAGATCGTTCCGCCAAGCTTGCCGACGTATTCATCTTCCTCATGTGTTGATATGCTTGAGAGGATCCTGTAGCCGCCACTTCCAATAACTGACAAGGCTATCCTTATATGACACTGGGATGGAAGTGGTACTTGTCGTGTCGCTGCAAAGAGATATATAAAGAAAACAATTTTTGCTTAGTCAATCCAACCTTATTGTCCGTATAATGCATAATCATGTATAGAATGCCTCTCCCTTGAGTAATACCACCCTCGTACATTTTATATCCCACGCTTGCCGGAAATCTTCCCGGTGCCCATGTGCCAACCGGTACGTCTTGAAGAACGATTCGTTAGCAGCTTACCGCGGATACCACCTCCCAGAAAGGTTACCCTCTTTAGTTTGGTACATCTTGCTCCCATTATTGATCACGCTCTAAATAACGAGCAGTGTAACCAATCCTGATGAAGGCTCCTTTGCATACACGTTTTGATACAAGGATGAAATTGTTCAAGGGAGAAAATGGGAATAGTAAGGAATTTTGCAAATCTCTGGGACTTAGTTTACTCTACTATTACTCACTTCCACCCTTGCCGAATAGCATAGCTCGATAGCAAAAGTAGACATTCTGAACAGGGTCTGTGGCTTACCAACAGGATCTGATCTTATCGGTGAACCCCCGAGTCACGTCGAGTAGATAACTCAAAGATCTCGATACTGAAGTGGGCCGTGGGAACAACATATATCTTTGTTTTGCTTCCTACGAAGAACCTTGAGGTCCATGATGTAAGGAAGGCTTTAGGATCGCTTGTTGGCGAAAAACTTATGCAAAGCTCTCCACATCGGCAAAGCTTAAGAGCGACACAGAACTTGAAGGTTCTCAGTGCAGGCTTGCCCGTGAAGAACTTATGCAAAGCTCTCGGTGTCGGCGAGGATTTTGGGCGATAGAGTACTCGGAGGTTCTCAATGTTGGCTTGCGGCGAAGAACTTATGCAAAGCTCTCAATGCCAACAAGGCTTTAGGGTGGAACATAACTCGAAGTTCTTAATGTCGGCTTGCCAGCAAAAACTTATGCAATGCAATTGACGCTAGCAAGGCTTTAGGGCGGCAGAGAACTTGAAGGTTCTCAATGCTGCACTGTCAATGAAGAACTTACCACACGCTCTCGACGTTGAAAAGGCTTTGGGATACAAGTCGCCTCATGGGAGTGATAATGCAAGTGTCATCATGAGACAAAATTCTACGTGTAGACCTACAACACTGATCTGAGCATACAATGCCAGAGTAGCGTTTCAGCGCAACAAGTCAATTAGCATCTGATGTAGACTTAATTATGTGCAACTTCATCTTGAACGACCGTACTTTCATATAATTGATCCTTATGCTTGCTAGAATGTTGCGGAGTTGTGCATTTTCTAGTCAATGACGCTTAGGATCGGATCCTAGTTAGTAGTCTATTTAGAACACCGTCTCCATGGGAGCTTAACGGTCCAGAAACAAATGCAGTTGCACAGGTATTGCCAGAAGGACCCAAAACAACTAGGAGAGTAGATGGAAGTATTAAGACATAGCTCTTTCTGCGTAATGGTGAGCAAGAAGCTTGCGTGTGGATTGTTGATCCGGGTTCACACACGTAATCCCCTACTTCGTGTGCCAATGATGTCTAGAAACAATGATCTACGGGACTAGGGAAGGGCCCCTTTGCGGTTCGAGTGCAGGGATCGATGTGTACAAAGAGCGGAACCAACTAACAACACAGAAGGGATTTATACAGGTTTAGGCTACTCATAGGTGTAACACCCTACATACTGTGTGGTTGATGAATGTTGCCCTAGTTACAAGGAGGTCGGCTTGCCGGCAAGGTGCTCGGAAGTGCAAGTACGCCTGCATATTGTCTAGATTTACCCCCACCCTAAATGTTGCCATGGGCGTCCTTTCATAGGTAAAGGGGTTACCATAGTGGTGAAATAGCTAATTGCAAAGGGTAAGTATTTTTTTGACACACACATGGACGTGTGTTGATAAAGGTATTCCTTATACGGCGAGCTCCCACGTGCCCCGACATGTTTCACCTAACCACCTACCCACTCGAAACTTATCAGCAAGTCTCTAGTAGGCTGCCAAGGTGCAGTGGTGGAGTAGCAACAAATGGATCTTGATGGAATGGATCTTGTCGGGCTATTGCTTGCCAGTGTCGAACATTCCTGCATCAGTAGTCTTGGTCTTCCCGATGACCCACCCGCCGTCGGGGGAAATATCCTCTAAAGCAAGCTCTTGGTCTTGGTTTTTGATGTAGTGCTTGTCGAGCGTGTTGCATGCTGGCAAGATCAGCTCCTTGCTGGGGTGGCTTTGCAACGACTCTATTCTGTTAAGACCCCATGCCGAGAAGGTTTGTGCGGCCCTGGTTGTCACTACACTGTCATGATGCAGTTGAGATCCAAACTTGACAAGCAGAACTATTTGGAAGTTGGAATCGACTTTCTTTATTCCAAAAGGCAAACATACATAGCAATGCGGGCTTGACGGAGTAGTTAGCACGATCTTCTCTTTATCTCTTGTGCCATCGAGATCTGATGGTATCATGAAAAAGCAGTAAGGAATGAAAGTAGGTTACAGCGAGCGGTGAAATCCACGATTTGGTCGATCCTTGCGAGTGGAAACGGGCCCATAAGGTAGGCCTTGCTGAAATTGGCGAAGTCAATGCATTTCCCTAAGTTCTTGTTTGACTTTGGAACAACCAAGGTATTGGCTATCCATGTAGGGTGCAACACCTATTTGATGAATTCATCCACCTTCAGCTTCTCAACTTCGTCAACGATGAAGTGCTAGCAATTTGGAGTCCATTTCCTCATTTTTTCCTTGATAGGTCATGTGTTCGGGGATACATCTTGGTGGTGATCTATTAACTCTGTGGGAACTGTACAATACCCGTAGGTTGCCAAAAACATGTCTATATTTTCCCGTGGGAAGGAAACAAGCGTGCTTTCCTATTATTCGAAGAGGTTGTTGCCTATAGTGAAAGCACCGAACCCGTCGGCCCATGTCGTGGCCTTCATAGTGAGAGCGTCAATGCTTAAATTGCTTCTTCTTAGCTGATGAGTATTTGTCTTTCCCGGAACATACGGGTCTACACGCTTCTCGAGAGCTTGATCCCTTTAGGAGAGCTACGCTCGGTGTTTTTTCATAAGCCTTGATTCCTCCTTCGGGAAAGCTCTTATTGTTTCCCTTCCCAAAAGTTTCAGATATGATGAGTGTTTTGAAATCACAAGTTGTTGTGGAAACCAAATCCTTGTACATATGATAACCCAGAAGTGTAGGGAATTGTTTGTAGCCTTTTTTGATAAGTAAGAGTGTCGAACCCAATAAGGAGCTAAAGGTAGAATGAATATTCTCTCAAGTTCTATAAACCATCGATACAACTCTACGCACGCTAATGCTTACTTTACCTAGAAAAGTATGAAAATATTTTAGAGGAAGGAAACTAGAAGTACTTAGTAGGTGTAATAGATATGTTTGGAAGGTAATAAAGAACGTGGAAATAAAAGTTAGGTACTATATTAATAAATATTAATTTACTTAGTTGTCTAGTAGAATGCTTTCTATGTCACGCAAGAGAAAGATTGTCCATAGGTAATGGAATATAACATGATAGATACTTATCATATGCAATGAGAGAGAGGCATATGCTAACGCACTTTCCGTACTTGGATCAAATCCACTTATGATTGGACCTCTAGCAAGCATCCACAACTACTAGAAATCATTAAGGTAAACCCAACCATATCATTAAACATCACATCCTCTTTACTCCAACACGCACACAACTCCCTTACTCGAGTGTAAGCTTCTGTCACTCTAGCCACCCACTATAAGCGAATGATGAACATATTGAAAACCCTCCAGCATGAATCTTTCACGTGTGCGCCTCACGGAAGGCACCTTATGACAACACCATATCAATACACAACTCATATCAATAACATCATATCACAATTAGCCCATAGGACAAAAGAAATCTACTCAAACATCATAGGATAGCCACACATCTTTGGGTAATAATATATAGCATTAAGAACCATGTTTAAGAAGAGATAACAATGGGGAGAAGAGGGTTTACACTGCTGCATAGAGGGGGGAGTTGGTGGTGCTGGTGGCGAAGTTGTTGGTGTAGATTGGCATCACAATGGCTGCCCCGATTGTGCTCCAACGCCACCGAAAGAGAGGGGGAAAGAGGCCCCATCCTTCTTGTTCTTCCATGGACGTCATGGCTCCCAGAGGGTAGCAGCCCCTCCGAGATTTGATCTCTCTCTCTCTCTATTTCTCTCGTGTTTTCGCGTCTGCTTTCTGTCCCTTCACCATTTATTAAATATTTGGAGATCCTTAACTCCAATGTGGCTGAAACATTGTGGGGATTTTTATCGGAAAATTATCTTTATTGAGGCGAAAGTAGGGCCCCAACCTCTTTAAGGGCTGGAGACAAGCCATCAGGGTGCGACCCCACCCCCAGGTTGCCTCCTATTCTCTCTCGGGCATCTTCTTGCATTGATTCCAACTCCAAAAATTCACATATATTACAAAACAAATCTTTGTAAATTTTTATATGTTTGGATTTTTGGGGAACATAGTAATTCAAAAAAAATCCTACGTCACACCAAGATCATCTAGGAGATGCTAGCAACGACCAAGGGGTAGAGCACCTTCATACCTTTTAAGATCTCTAAGAGGAAGCAATACTATGAGCGCGGTTGACGGAGTCGTACTCGTAGCGATTCAGATCGAGGAAGATCCAATCTAAGCGCCGAACAACGACGCCCCCGCGTTCGACACACGTGCAGCCCTATGACGTCTCCTTTAGCTTGATCTAGGAAGGAGAAAGGAGAAGTTGATGGAGAGCTCCGGCAGCAGGACGGTATGGTGACGGTGGAGCTACGTGGTACTCCGGCACGGCTTCGCCAAGCGCTACGGAGGAGTAGGAGGAAGAGCAGGGCTACACCAATGTAGGAAGAAATTGGTGTGTTGCAGCCCTCAACCCTTGGGTATATATAGGACGAAGAGGAGGAGGAGGGCCAGCCACCCTAGGGTTTCCCCTAGGAGGTGCGATGACCAAGGAGGGGGAGGCGGCCAGGGTGGAGGTTGCTTGCCTCCAAAGTTGGGCGGTGGGCCACCATCGCCCTAGGGTTCCCACCCCTAGGCTCCCATGGGCCCTGGTCGGCCGAGCCAACCCACCAAGGTGGCTAGATTCCACCTTATTTCGGCCTTTGTGGCCCTCCAGGGATGGTGGCCCCTCTCGGTGGGCCTGCGACATCCTTTTGGTGGTCCCGATACAATACCGATATACCCCGGAATCTTTTCGGTGACCGAAACTCGACTTCCCATATATATGTGACATCCTCACCTATTGCTAGAGTGATCTCCGTAATTAAGCTACAGAAATCCTATGCTAATGATGCCAGGTCACCACTGTTACTCTTGTTAGTCACGCCTTAATCCAACCCTATTCAAATTCAAATTTAAAGACAAGATTCAACTTTGTCAAACATGTAAACCAAAATGTTCAAAGTGTGGCAAATGTTCTCTTGATATTTGTCATGTTGAAACCACATTTTTATTAAGTGGTTAAAAACCCAAAAATAAATAAAACAACATCTAGAACAATTAATTAAATGCTTTTAATTAACAAAACAAAAAAAGAACTAATTTATTATTGTGCCAAACATTTTGGGGCTGCGGCATAATTATTAAAACTACATTAGGAACTCGTTGCGTATCTTATAAAACAAAATTAGAAAGAAACTAAAGAAAAATAGAAAATAATTAATTAAAACAAAAGATAAAATAAAACAAAATACAAAAAGAAAATAAAATTAGAAAAAGGACCCGGCCTAACTGGGCCAACCGGCCGAGCCGTCCGGCCCACCCCCGCTCCGAGGGTATTTAATCCCTGTCCCTAACCCTAATGCTCCTCCCCACTCCCTTCCCACGCTCCCAGCCGCCACGAGCTGGCTCCCCTCGTCCCACCTACACCCCAATCTGAGAGCCCTCGCTCCCATTGTTTCCCAGATCGCTACCGATCCCCTCACACCTCTTCCCCTCGCTAACCCATCGCATCCCCCCCGAGCAGCGCTCTCTCGCCCGCTCCCTCACGCGAGACTGCCTCGCTGGCCACCTCTGGCCTCGCACGGGCCGACGCCGCCATGCCCCGAGCCACCCCCGGTCTCGTTACCCCCTCGTCCCCCATCCTTCCGCTCCGCCTGCGCCGTCACGCCGCTGATACGTCCATGTTGCATCATGCTTTGATGTTGATATTTATCGCTTTATGGGCTGTTATTACACTTCACGGTACAATACTTATGCATTTTCTCTCTTATTTTACATGGTTTACATGAAGAGGGAGAATGCCTACAGCTGGAATTCTGGCCTGAAAGAGGAGCATGTTTGAGATACCTATTCTGCGCAACTCCAAAAGCCGTAAAAATCAATGAGGAACTATTTTGGAATTTATAAAAAATACTGGGCGGGAGAAGTACCAAAGGGCAGCCACCAGGAGGCCACAAGCCTGCTAGGCGCGGCATACCCCCCTGCCCGCGCTTAGGGGAATTGTGGGCTCCCTATTGGCCCTCTAGATCCCATCTTTTGCTACAAGCAGGGTTTCCTTCCAGAAAAAAATCTAGAGGAGGCTTTCGGGAGGAATCGCCGCCGCCACGAGGCGGAACTTGAGAAGAACCAACCTAGAGCTCCGGCAGGGTCGTCCTGCCGGGGAAACTTCCCTCCCGGAGGGGGAAATCGTCGCCATCGTCATCACCAAGACTCCTCTCATCGGAGGGGACCCATCACCATCAACATCTTCATCATCACCATCTCATCTCCAAACCCTAGTTCATCTCTTGTAACCAATCTCCGTCTCGCGACTCCAATTGGTACTTGTAAGGTTGCTAGTAGTGTTAATTTCTCTTTGTAGTTGATGCTAGTTGGATTACTCGATGGAAGATTATATCTTCAGATCCTTGAAGCTATTCAATACCTCTCTGGTCATGAATATAATTATGCTTTGTGAGTAGTTACTTTTGTTCCTGAGGACATGGGATAAGTCTTGCTATAAGTAGTCATGTGAATTTGGTATTCGTTCGATATTTGGATGCGTTGTATGTTGTTTTTCCTCTAGTGGTGTTATGTGAACGTCGACTACATAACACTTCACCATTATTTGGTCCTAGAGGAAAGCATTGGGAAGTAGTAAGTAGATGATGGGTTGCTAGAGTGACAGAAGCTTAAACCCTACTTTATGAGTTGCTTCGTAAGGGGCTGATTTGGATCCACTAGTTTAATGTTATGGTTAGACTTTGTCTTAATTCTTGTTTCGTAGTTGCGGATGCTTGCGAGAGGGGTTAATCATAAGTGGGATGTTTTTACAAGTAAGGGAATCACCCAAGCACCGGTCCACCCACATATCAAACTATCAAAGTAGCGAACGCGAATCATATGAACATGATGAAAACTAGCTTGGCAGAAATGCCCATATGTCCTCGGGAGCGCTTTACCTCCTATAAGAGTTTGTACTGGCTTGTCCCTTGCTACAAAAGGGATTGGGCCATCTTGCTGCACCTTTTTTACTATTGTTACTTGCTACTTGCTACGAATCATCTTATCACACAACTATCTGTTACCGATAATTACAGTGCTTGGAGAGAATACCTTGCTGAAAACCACTTGTCAGATCCTTCCGCTCCCCATTGGGTTCGACACTCTTACTTATTGAAAGGAGTAGGATAGATACCCTACACTTTTGGGTCATCAAGACTCTTTTCTGGCATCGTTGCCGGGCAAGAAGCGCCTTTGGTAAGTGGAATTTGGTAAGGAAACATTTATATAGTGTGCTGAAATTTATTGCCACTTGTCACTATGCAAACTAATCCTTTGAGGAGCTTGTTCGGGGTATCTTCAACTCGAACGGAAGCACAAGGAGTTGCTCCTCAACCTGCTGCACCTACAGAAAATATTTGTTATGAATTTCCTTCGGGTATGCTAGAGAAACTGTTGGCTAATCCTTTTACAGGAGATGGAACATCACATCCCGACTTGCATCTAATCTATGTAGATGAAGTTTGTGGTTTATTTTAGCTTGCAGGTTTGCCCGAGGATGAGGTCAAGAAGAAGGTATTTCCCTTATCTTTTATGGATAAATCATTCACATGGTATAGGGTATGTGATGATACTGGATCATGGAACTACAATCGACTGAAATTGGAATTTCATCAAAAGTTTTATACTATGCATTGGGTACATCGTGATCGGAATTATATATATAATTTTTGGCCTCGTGATAGAGAAATTATCGCTCAAGCTTGGGGGAGGCTTAAGTCAATGTTCTATTCATGCCCCAACCATGAGCTCTCGAGAGAAATTATTATTCAGAACTTCTATGCTCGGCTTTCTCATGATAATCGCACCATGCTTGACACTTCTTGTACCGGTTCTTTTATGAAGAGATATATTGACTTCAAATGGAATTTATTGGAAAGAATTAAACACAACTCTGAAGATTGGGAGTTTGATGAAGGTAAGGAGTCAGGTATGCATCTCAAGTTTGATAGCGTTAAATCTTTTGTCAATACAAATAATTTTTGTGATTTTAGCGCTAAATATGGACTTGACTCTGAGATAGTAGCTTTATTTTTTGAATCATTTGCTGCTCATATCAATCTCCCTAAAGAGAAGTGGTTTAAGTACCATACTCCCTTAGAAGTCAATGTAGTTAAACCCAACCCAGTTGAAGAGAAAGTCATTGCTTATAATGATCCTATTGTTCCCAGTGCTTAGATTGAGAAACCACCTTTCCCTGTTAGGATAAAGGATCATTCTAAAGTTTCAACTGTGATACGTAGGGGCTACATTAGAACACCTACACCCCCTCAGAAAATTAGAGTTGAACCGAGCATTGCTATTATCAAAGATCTTCTGTCCGACAATGTTGAGGGCTAAGATATTCACTTCTGTGAAGATGCTGCTAGAATTGCTAAACCTCATGCTAGAGACAAACATAGGCCTGTTGTTGGCACGCCTGTTATTTCTGTTAATATAAGAGATCATTGTTATCATGGTTTATGTGACGTGGGTGCTAGTGTTAGTGCAATACCTCAATCTTTATATGATGAAATTAAAGACGAGATTGCACCTGTCGAGATGGAACCTATTGATGTCACTATTCATCTTGCCAATAGAGATACTATCTCCCCTTTGGGAATTGTTGGAAATGTTGAAGTCTTGTGTGGTAAAACTAAATATCATGCTGATTTTCTCGTTCTTGCTACCACACAAGATAGATTTTGTCCCATCATATTTGGCAGACCTTTCCTCAATACAGTCAATGCTCATATTGACTGTGAGAAGCAAACTGTCACTGTTGGCTTTGAAGGTGTGTCACATGAGTTCAATTTCTCTAAGTTTGGTAGACAACCTCATGAAAAAGAATTGTCTAGTAAGAATGAAATTATTGCTCTAGCTTCTATTGTTGTGCCTCCTACTGATCCTTTAGAGCAATACTTGATTGAGCATGAAAATGATATGCATATAGATGAAATGAATGAGATAGATAGAGTTATCTATGAACAACACCCTATCCTTAAGAATAATTTGCATGTTGAACTTCTTGGAGATCCACCCCCACCAAAGGCTGATCCTGTGTTTGAGCTTAAGCAGTTACCTAATACTCTTAAGTATGCTTATCTTGATGAAAAAGAGATATATCATGTTATAATTAGTGCTAGCCTTTCAGAGCATGAAGAAAAGAAGTTAATTAAAAACTTTGAGGAAGCACCGTGCTGCTATTGGATATACTCTTGATGATCTTAAGGGCATTATTCCCACTCTATGCCAGCACAAGATTAAAACTGATCCTCATTCCAAACCAGTTGTCGATCATCAACGGAGATTAAATCCTAAGATGAAATAGGTAGTAAGAAAAGAAATACTAAAGCTCCTGGAAGCAGGTATTATCTATCATGTTGCTCATAGTGATTGGGTAAGTCTGGTGCATTGCGTCCCTAAGAAGGGAGGTATTACCGTTGTCCCTAATGATAAAGATGAATTGATCCCACAGAGAATTATCACTGGCTATAGGATGGTGATTGATTTTAGGAAATTGAATAAAGCCACTAGGAAAGATCATTACCCTTTACCTTTTATCGACCAAATGCTAAAAAGACTGTCTAAACAAACACACTTCTGCTCTCTAGATGGTTATTCTGGTTTCTCCCAAATACCTGTTGCACAATCTGATCAGGAGAAAACCACTTAGGAAGCCAGAAATCATCATTTGCACAATCCAAAGCCAAGGCACACTGCTGGCGACCCTAAAAAAGGTAGATCCAACCTCACCCTATTGAAATGGAAGCTCGCACCAATCGGTGCTTAGAAACCAATAGCATTTGATGTCGAAGAATGGGGGAACATTTCGTTGTATATCTTCAACAACCTAACAGAAGTGCGGCCATACATCGAATAAGTTATCGGTACATTTTCCGCAACTTCTAATTCCTTTGAATTGCTCTTATTCGTGGATATTTGATATAGTCAATACGTCACCAAATTCTCAGATGGAGCGATGATCCACAAGGATTCCGTCAAAGAGTATGAGATTCTCGCAAAGCATGGAGGCGGCTATCGCGGTTTCATCTCTTGGTTCAAACGAACGGTAATTATCATTAATGGACCATTTCATTTCTTGGTCTAATTTGCGGCTAATGCAACATTCCTTTCTTATTAAACTTGTAGGCTAATTCAGAGTCTATGGATGCCAAACTAACACAAGCCGCTAATGTTTTTGACTATAAGGTCCGTTCATTTGAAAAATACAACATCAATGGGTATTGCTTCCATACCTTTTGCAAAGAGCTATCTATGGCAGGCCAAAAATCTACAAATTAGGGTGTCTCTTCTATCGACGAAGGAGGTACCGAGTATTATGGAAGAGTTGGCATAATTTATGAACTTCAATGCTATGGAGCAAACCCACTGAACGTCATAGTCTTCAAAGTTACTGGTTCCAGCCGAACAAGACTATAAGGACTCATGTACATATAGGGCTAGTCCCAGACAAACGAAGCACCCATTTAGATGTTCCCAATGTTTATATTACGTCTCAACACGTGACCCAAGTTTTCTATCTACTGTGGGCCTACCAAGCTGATAAGAATCTGAATGGTTGGGATGTTGTTTATGAAGTGCTGCCATGTGCTAGACTACCTCCCCCTAATGAAGAGGATTATCAACCTCGCATTAAATGAGACACATACGAAGGAGAATTCTTCCAAGAAACACGTCTTTCCAAGAAACGTTTCAAGAACTGCTCTACTTCACCCCCGAACATGAAAGTAGATAGCGATAGTGTATCCGACTTCATCCCTGAGCCGGAACTACAAGAGGTTACAGCTGAAGTTGACATGTCAATGCTTGACGATTAGACAAAGGCCTTCCACATGTTGATGCCGCTGAATCGAATGAGCACATCATTAATGACGACACGCGTAATAGTGACGGTGTTGATGCATTTATTGATCCTGAAGCATATATAGACAATCCAGACTATTATTAGTTTATATAAATCCCAACTTAGATTATGTAAATATTATTATTCATGTCAGGTTAATTTATTTTTCTCCTTGTCATGGAAGGTATTGAAAGATGGTGGGTGCATGTCAACAGAGCTCCGCGAGTACTTCTTCATCGGTGGCCCATGAGAGGCCTACTTCCATTCCATCCCTATCTCTCCAGAGAGCGTTGATAGACAGTATTGTTCACCTGCGAGCGTTTCTTTGCCGGTGTCGTTGCCCACCAGGAGAGGAGGTCGGGAGGGAAGAAGCAAAGAGATACAAGACGTGGTCGTGGGAGAGGTAGGCAGACTGCTACGCCTTCCTCTCCGCCACCCCAAGCTCATTCACCCGAGCACATGACTGTTATGGTGGACCCGTCTCAGGTGGAGGCTACAGGGATTCCGTACCACGAGCCTCAGCTCGAGGGCCTTTAGCCCATAAGAATGTGGTCCTAGAGGCTTCGGCCCACAAGACTCCGGTCCCAGGGGCTACGTCCGAGGAGACTCTAGTTCGAGAGGCTTCGTCCCACTAGACTCTGAATCAAGGGGCTACGTCCGAGGACACGTTCGGATGGGGTACCTAGCCTGATGTGACTGAGTGGCCTGATGGCCATGCTAATGGTGGCAGGGATGTGTCTACTCATAGTGAGGGTTAGGTGGCTGAAGGGGTCCCCATGTACCAGTGTGATGGTAAACCGCCTCGCCCGTGTCGGCGACCCACAAGCAGAGGCCGGTGATTAGGCTTGGTGGGGAGAAGTAAGTACATCTACTCTTTTTGTACCTTTTGCCTTTATGTTTCTTCAAATATCTAATGCGTTGACCCTGTCATACTGCAGAGGTTGGCATCACACCTGTGGAGTCCGCAAGACGAACACCATCCTTGGTGTGTGTTGGGGATATTATCCCGCCGTATGACTCGCCCTATGAGGAAGGGTCAAGATGATGGCGGCTCAATGTTCATACTCAAGATGGGCCCTGACATACAAAACAGAAGGCGCAAGGCGGTTTACCAAGGTGAGCTAGCGCAGCCCAGGACATGAAGATGGTGACTCGAGGCCCACAAGGTAGAAGGTCGCCGGGAGTTTCCTTGCTAGAGGAGCAAGGCGAGTTAGAGAGCTAGGTGATGAATCATAAGGTGACCCGGACTCTTGTAAGCCTAAGGTCTCGACCTGTACATAAAGGCGAGTCCCTAAGGCCGATAGACTTAAGTTACAATTAATCAAGAGCTAGGTTAGGCGAATCCACAGCCTTGTAATCAATTTCATCATCAATACACACAAAGCAGGATGTATGCTTTTACCTCCATCGGAGGGGCCGAACCTAGGTAAACTTGTCTCTCATTCCCGGTCAACCCCTTTGAGTCGCCACGTAGTTGCGATGGCCTCATCACAGATTCCTTTCATGAGGACATACGTCGTGACAAAACCATGACACTTGGCACCCACCATGGGTCTAGCACACCGTGGAGTTGAGTTCTCAAAGGGAGCCCTTCCAAGGTTCGAGAGCTATGCGGTTGGTCTCATGACCAAGAGTCATCGTGGAAAGTGCTACATCAACAATTCAAGCTGGGGTCCCGAGGCCGGTTTGATCGAATATGGATACTGGCCCCCTTCGGCAAGATTAACGTCTTCATCGGCAAAATCCGCGCGCGTGTTCCCGAGCCGGACATCTGCACCGACATCGTGGAGCCGTCTCGGCTCGCTCAACCTGCCCAGCGTCAGATCGGGTGGCGTCACATCTTCGTTGGCTTCACGCACGGGTTTAGCCTCCCAGATGAACTGTCGACTGATGGGGACACCCCTGTTAACTCTGATGAGTTGTCCATGGGAGACACGCATTCAATTTTCCCTCTCTATAACGGAGGGCTTGGGGTTTTCCCCGGGGCTGAAAGCACAATTGCTCCCTAGGGTGGTTTGATAATTGATTACAACATATGCATCATTGGACTAATGTGTATTCCATGTATATTTTAGAAAACTTCAAAAGATGCTATGGCTTAAGGTTTATGTGGAGATGCCCCTAGATGCAAGAAAGGAATAATATTGGCTCAAGATTCAAGCTAGAAGACTCTTCATTTTATATTTGCTAGAAATCACTTTTGAGTCCATAGGAAAGCCAATACTATTAAAAGGGGGTGAGGTAGTAAAATGAACTGATTGCTCAAATGCTCAAAGATAGCCACCAAAACACTCAGTCATTTTCCCACATATCCACTCTGTCAAGTTCCACATACAAAAATTCGGTGTCACCTACATTGTCACATCGGGCCCATCGAGTTTGAACCTAAGACAAACCACTAGCCATTCCCAGCAAATCGGTGCAATCGAAACTGCATCGGTGCTACCGAGTTCAGTGTGACCAACATTCTGTTGCCAAGGTACACAAAATCGAAATTTTCGAGTTCGTGTATCGATGCCACCGAGTTTGGCCATCTGACTATTAGTCACCTTTTCGGTGCCACCAAGTTCTAGATATCGGTCTCACCGAGATTCAAAAGTTCACCACTTTAGTGCTAATCGGTACCACCGAGTTGTCCACTTCGGTTTCACCGAGTTTGCTTTTTTGTCTGTAATGGTTGGATTTTGGTTGCTGCCTATATATACCCCTTCACCCACCTCTCATTCGTGGGAGAAGCACTCAAAACAGACAGTTCATTTCCAGATCCATTTTCTGAGAGAGACCCACCTACTCATGTGTTGAGACCAAGATATTACAATCCAATCATTTGAATCTTGATCTCTAGCCTCCCCAAACTGCTTTCCACCAAATCCACCTCTCCTACCCATGCATATTCTGTGTGAAAGAGATTTGTGTTGAGGAGACTATCTTTAGAAGCACCAGAGCAAGGAGTTCATTGATCTACCCCATCTATTACCTTTTGGAGGGTGGTGCCTCCTAGATCTGTTAGGTGTCGCTTGGGAGCCTCCTACCTCGTGTTGTGGAGTTGAACCAAGATGTTTGTAAGGGCAAGGAGATCGCCTACTTCGTGAAGATCTACCGTGAGTAAGACTAGTCCTCCATGAACGGAAGCCGTGGTGGGATTGACAAGGCCGCTTCTTCGTGGACCCTCCATGGGTGGAGCCCTTCGTGGACTCTCGTAGCTGTTATCCTCCGTGGGTTGAAGCCTCCACTAACATGGACGTACGATAGCGCCACCTATTAGAACCATGCCAAAAATCGTTGTGTCAACCTTATGCGTTTGATCTCCCTTCCTTACTCCTCTATTTACACTTGCATGTTTTACTTTTCGCTGCTATACTAATATAACTGCATGTGTAGGGTGTGCTTGACCTGTTATAACTGTCGTAGCTTCCTCTCAAGTAAAATTGGGAAACGACAAAAAAATTATCTTGTCAAGTAGTCTAATCACCCCCCTCTCTAGACATACTTTCGATACTACAAGTGGTATTAGAGCTTTGGTCTCCATTTCATTGGTTTCGCAACTTAGGAGAGTATGGCATCTAGTGAGGGAAATTATCATCATAGAGGTCCTTACTCCGATCGCACTAATTTTGGTAGTTGGAAGCATAAAATGAAGATGCACATTCTTGGCTTTAATCCTCATGTTTGGGTATTTATTCGTTTTGGTGTGCAAGGTAACTTCTTTGGAGAAGGGCATGAACCACATCGTAATGCGACAACTGATGAACTGAAGATGTTGCAACTTAATTCTCAAGCTTGCGATATCATCTTCAATTGCCTTTGCCCTGAAGAATTGAACAAAATCAGTCGTCCGGAGAATGCAAAAGAGATTGGGGATACCTTGGTTATTAAGCATGAAGGTATTGATTCTGTCAGAGAATCTATGTTGGATGTGCTTCAAAGTCAACTTGACAAGTTCAACATGAAGGATGGTGAAGGAGTTTCTGAAATGTACTCTAGGCTAGCTCTCATCACCAATGAGATTGCCAGCTTAGGAAGCAAAGAGATGACCAAAAAATTCATCATCAAAAATATACTTAGAGCTTGATGGAAAGTATGACATAGTGTGCACATTGATCCAAATGATGCCAAATTACAAAGAACTCAAGCCAAATGAAGTCATTGGTAGGATTGTTGCTTATAAGATGTCACTCAAAGACAAAGATGAGCTGGACCACAAGTCAAGCAGTGCTTATAAAGCTTCATGCAATGCTCCCGCTACTTCAAAAGACAATCTTGTCACTGATGAAGACATAAGCCTCATGGTCAAAAAATTCAACAAGTTCTACAAGAGTAGAGGCAAAGATAGAAGCTCAAGTTCAAGACATGATGAGAAGCGTTCGTCCAGTCGTGACCGAAACTGCACTAATTGTGGGAAACCCGGATACTACTCAAATGAGTGCTCGGATTCCTACAAAAGAATAGAAGAGTCACCTCGAAGACGAAGCTCAAGATATGAGTCACCTCGCAGAGAGAGAAGGAGTAGAGAAGATCACTATGAACGAGGACACTCATGGAGAGGCAAGGAACTGGAGAAGAAGGACAAATACACCAAGAGCAGTTCGAGAAGAAAACATCAAGCTCATGTTGGTCAATGGGTTTCCGGCTCCGAATCAGACCACCACTCCGAGAGAAGCTATCACTCCCACTCTGACTATAGTCAAGATGAAGGTGTTGTCGGCATTACACTTGTTTCCTCCAACTCCTACGACTTATTTGATTCAGCAAATGAGGGAGTCGAAAACTGCTTCATGGATAAAGGCCCCAAGGTATCACACCCCGAGTATCTTGATTTCAATAGTGATGAGGACGACTTGTTAGGAGAAGATGACTTGCTTCTATATATAACTAGTGATTGCACTAAAAATGGACTTGCAAATTATCATGCTAGTCAAGAGAAATCGAATGATGACGATAAGAAAGTGATTGAATGACTAACTTAAGAATTAAAAACTCTTAAGTTAGCTCGTGAGACTAGTCTAGAAGATCAGAGAGAGCTTGCAGGAACCCATGAGAAGGTATGCTTCGAGAAGATCAAATTCGAGCAAGAGCATGAGTTCTTAAAAGCAATCAATGATGACCTTCAAAAGAAGAGTTCTTCTTATCTAGCCAAACGATTAATCTTGTCTAATTTTGTTCCACAAGTTAAGCCTGAGAACACTAGTAACAAAGGCAAGAAGGTTTCTTCATCTAGTAACAACAATGCTAAAGCTAAATTCAATAATGTTGTTGCTAGTAACTCTATTGATTCCACTGACGATTCTCTTAGCCAAGTTACACTTGAGAAAGAAAATGATTTATTTAAAGGGATTATAGAGAGAGGTGTCTTCAAGAGTTTTGCCGGAAGTAAGAAATTCGAGGAAATTGTGCGCAAGCAAGGAGGACATCAGAAGAAACAAGGTGTTGGCTCTTCAACGTCAACAGAGATGTTTGGGAAGAAGGTCCATATCCCACACCCAAGTTTGTTCCCCAAGAGGAGAAGTCCACACCTTCCAAAGGAACACGATCACAAGATGACCTTCCACCAGAAGACCACAAAGGCAAGGGAAATATTCAAGATGACATTGACCTATTTGAAGAAGAACCCCAAGCCAAGGTCGAGTGGGTTCCCAAGGATACTACTAGCTCTACATCAACAAGTGCTACAACAACTCCTACGATTCACATCAATTTGATGTGGATTCCCAAGAGGAAGAACTAGAAGTTCTCGAGGGGTCACTCTGCCAATGAAATTCACCGTTATTCATTTTGGCAAGAACTATATGCAATCAACCTCAACCTTATGCTTTAGTTCAAGGAGTCACACATTCCCTCAAATGTAAGCAAGGAACTAGGTAATCAATGCATCTTTGGACATCATCCCATTTGTGCTTCATTCCATGTCCATAGATATACTTGCATATGTTCCTTTTTGTTTTCGGACTAACAAACGTAGATGAGAAGAGTATTAAAATAACAAGGATTGCTCCCAACTCAAGATGATCATGATCAACTTTGAGCATCCACCACTACTTCACCTACTTGAAGTCTTCCACGACAAACCCCAAGGATAGTTGGTCCCTCTTTGTGGGGATATCATATCAAGGGGGAGCTTTACTCTAATACTTGAGTATAAACATCTCCTGAGGATATGGACACATTAATGCTAATGTAGAAGTGGTAACCCCACTTGTGCTTAACGATGAGTATGACCTTTGATCAAGTATTCTTGCTTGGCTCCTATGTCAATATACTCATATATAGATGACCTTGTCATTGCCCAAGTGATTGATAGCTGCTAGGATGTTTGTGCATGTTCACCATGTTTGTATCATCATTCTTATTGTGTGAGCATATTGGTTCGCATGAATTTAGTCATTCGAGGACATCCAATTGTTGTTATATCGCTTGTGTTTTATCTTTTGCCAATTGGATGGATAAGAATGCCTAGGACCCTTCTCTAGCTATCTATGCTATCTCATCTCAAGTTCTATTCATGCTTCATCACAAAACTTGAACAAGCACTTGCTGATCCCTCTGTGTGAAGGTGCACTCGGAGTTCAATATCGTCAAAGGCTGCCTTCCAAAACATCTTTTAAAAACTTGGTGTGCCCAACTCCACAAACTCGGGGCCACCGATTTTCCATGTTGATTAGGTTTTCTCATCTCAGTACCACCAGAATCGTGAACTCGATTACATCGAGTTTCCCAGTCTACCTACAGTGGAGGAACTCGGTGACACCGATTTTGCCATCTCGGTGACACCGACAATGCATGGGTATATATACCTGCGGACCGTACCTTTTGATTTCACTTTGTCAAAATGGTTCATTTGCAAAACCCTCGTTCCCCCCCCCCCCGAGACCCCAGGTCATTGCCTTGACTCCCCGAGCGCCGCCGCCGCTGGGACTCGTCGTCATTGACGAAATATGCTCCTTCGTCGTTGTTGTAGCCAAACCGCCACCGAGCTAGGGTACGGTTCGGTCCCCTTTGCGTCCCCCGACAATTTCTCACACATTGGATCTTTTAATTCTTCTTTCCACTTTGTGCAAACCTCCTGTCCACCAGATAAAATCATTAGATTAGGAGAAGTAGGAAATTTTGGATCTGATTTGTCACAGAAAGCAACTTGGTGAGACCGAGTTTGTAAAATCGGTTCGACCCATTCCTGTTTTAGGGTTCGTGAGAAGTAACTCGGTGATACTGAGCAGCTATTTTCAGTGCCATCGAAAATAACTGCCAAGTTTGTGTTAAGCGAGTCTGTTTTCTCGGTGACTTCAAAAATGCCAACTCGGTGCCATCGATTTACATCCTGCAGAAGATCATACCCTGAGTTTCAGACTTCAAATTTTCAAAAATATCTGAATTTTGTGATGCTCAACCATTCTGTCTTTCCGATATCCACTTCACAGGTTATGTTGTTTGTTGCAGAGTGTGTCTGTCAGTATGTCAGGTTTAGATGACAGTCACAATGATTTCAGAGAGAAAATTATCGAGATGGATGCTGGCACTAGTCCAGAGAGGGCTGCTTCAGACCCTAGTTCTCCCAGTTCCCATGGCTTGCCCAAAGAAGCCACCAGGCAAAGGAGGAAGATAGTTTGTGATGAGGAAGACTCAGACTTTTTGCGAGAAGAAACTTTAGCCTCTCCTAAGGCTCCTCCAAGGAAAGTTGTCAGGAAGATATCTGCCAGTGTTGCTGATCTGAGAGTACCTGATTATGCCAAGAAGAGCAAAGCTATTGCCATGGAAGCACCTGCAAAGAAGACTGGTGTGAAGAGGACCAGGAATAGAACTATCCATCTTGTTGGCAGAAAGACTTCTATGTTTGAAGACCCATAAGAAGCTGAGGAAGAATCTCCTCAGGAGATCCCAGTTCCTACCAAGAAGAAGAAAATGATGGGTGATGCCATGAAGTCTGCTCCAAAGCGTGCTGCTAAAGCAAAGAAGGTTGTAGCTTCCAAGAAAACCACCAGAGATGTATGTGCAGCTGCTAAGAGCAAAGGCCCTGCATCGACTGCCCATGCTGCAGAAGAGGAAGAAGATGAGAATGCTCTAGTTCTCAGGAAGCTCGAACCATATGTATCACTCCACAATGATGCTCATCCTGTAGCAGAAAACATGCAGAACATGAAGGATGTCGGATTAAGGAAGTGGACAGCTGCTGACCGATATGCTATCAAAAGAAGAACTGATGTTGATCCAAAGTTTAACACCAAGGAACAACAAGACTTCTATGAGACTGTCTTGTATGACAAGAGTCTGTCTGTCAGTGATTTGAGGTATGTCGACTGGGCATATATTAGGGAGAATGAGAATTTCTTACCACATGTTCAAGAGAACTTCATGCTAGTTGACATAGAAGATTTTGTTGGGAAGGATATGACCTTATGGAATGATGAGATGATCATGCAATTCTGTGCAACAATTCATTTCTATGATGACTCTTTAGTTTGGATGACCGATGGACACAGGTATATCATTGGTGTTCCCAAGCAAGAGGAAGCAGATAGATGTGTATGCAGATGCTAAGCAGAATCACAACTCCATGGGCAACATGTACAAGACCATTTCACATCAGTACTTGGCCAGTCACAAGTTTGGCTCAGTATATTTTCTGCAAGCTGGTATTCCCATGACAAACACTATACTGCGATACACTCTCATGCCTAATTCAGGAGATGAGAAGATGATCAGAGGATGTTCAATCGACCTGCTGCACCTACTTGATACCCATACAATATTTAGAGTGATGGACTTGATAGTTGAGACTATCCGAAGGACTGATGTGGATCAGAAGAGAACCTGTGGATATGCACCTTATATTCAGATACTCATCAATGCCAAGCTAGGTAAGCATGCATATCAACATGATCGGCCCCATCTACCTCTTCAGCCAAAATTTGAAGATAATGAGGTTGTGATGGATGTCAATGATCCCAACTCAGTTGCAGCAAGAATGGTAGCAGAGGCAGCAGAGGCTGAAGCTGCTAGAAACAGGCAACCTCCAGTTCCACAGCTCAGAACTCAAGCGGAGAAAATGACATTTCTAGTAAGGATTGTCCAAGGCATGGAGAAGAACATTCAGGAGATCCTGCAAAATAAGAAGAACCTTGAGAGAGTTGTGGAGACAAAATTCCACAACATGGATATGAAGGTAACTGAGTTGACCACCATTGTCAGACAGCTTCAACATGAAGCTGACTCTATGGAGATTCCATGCTCACAGGATGAATATGAAGATGATGATGACGAGGATGAGTCTCCTCCTCCCACTACTACACAGTTCAGCACCAGGCCCCTGTCAGTTGATGTTCCTGTTGCGGAGACAAGGTACACCTCTTCAGCACAAGCTTCAACACCTTCAACACCAGCTCTAGCTGAAGCTCCTTCAGTATCAACTCCTCCAGCTCCAGGGACGTCAACAGAAGTCTTCGCAAACGCCATTCTATCGTCTCCATCATCAGCTACCCAGAGGGATGAGTGCTTCTATACTTTCGAAATTTTTGGTAACTTGTTGCCAAAGGGGGATAAATGTATAGATCATAGACTTCGTGTGAGAGAGAGATTTTGACTTTATTTTCTCTTGTTTGGTTTTAAAAAAACTTTGGTTTTTGGATGACTTTATCCTATCTATGTGTGTGATCATATGCTTTATACTGTGTGATGCTCCTATATCATCTTTTAGCTATCCTTGTGATGATCACTCACTTATCTTGTTGGTGTCATGTGCATTGCTACTCTTTTTAGGCACCACCAAGATGTATGTGACATGGAAGAATAACCCATGATCCTAATGGATTGTGCATTTGCATTCAAACACAAATTTTAAATTATGCACAACTTTAGGGGGAGCTCTTGCTTTTCACATACTTCTCAAAGTGATAATGCTAATCATTGATTATATCTTTTGTCGAAGCTTTGATCTATATGTTGTCATCAATTACGAAAAAGGGGAAGATTGAAAGCACAATTGCTCCCTAGGGTGGTTTTGATATTTGATCACAACATATGCATCATTGGACTAATGTGTTTTCCAAGTATATTTTAGAAAAGTTCAAAAGATGTTATGGCTTAAGGTTTATGTGGAGATGCCCCTCGATGCAAGAAAGGAATAATATTGGCTCAAGCTTCAAGCTAGAGGACTCCTCATTTTATATTTGTGAAAATTACTTTTGAATCCATAGGAAAGCCAATACTACGAAAAGGGGTTGACGTAGTAAAATGAACTGATTGCTCAAATGCTCAAAGTTAGCCACCAAAACACTGAGTCATTTATCCCACATATCCACTCTGTCAAGTTCCACATACACAAATTCGGTGTCACCTACATTGCCACATCGGACCCATCGAGTTTGAACCTAAGACAGAACCCTAGCCATTCCCACCAAATCGGTGCAACCGAAACTGCAACGGTGCTACCGAGTTCAGTGTGACCAACATTCTGTTGCCAAGATACACAAAATCGAAATTTCGGAGTTTGAGTGTCGGTACCACTGAGTTGTCCACTTTGTGTCACCGAGTTTTCTCTTTTGTGTGTAAAGGTTGGATTTTTGCTACTGCCTATATATACCCCTTCACCCACCTCTCATTTGTAGGAGAAGCACTCAAAAGACACACTTCATTTCTAGATCCATTTTCTGAGAGAGAAGCACCTACTCATGCGTTGAGACCAAGGTATTCCAATCCAATCATTTGAATCTCGACCTCTAGTCTCCCCAAACTGCTTTTCCACCAAATCAACCTCTCCTACCCATGCATATTCTATGAGAGAGATATATGTGTTGAGGAGAATATGTTTAGAAGCACAAGAGCAAGGAGTTCATTGATCTACCCCATCTATTACCTTTTGGAGGGTGGTGCCTCTTGGATTGGTTAGGTGTCGCTTGGGAGCCTCCAACTTCGTGTTGTGGAGTTGAACCGAGATGATTGTAAGGGAAAGGAGATCGCCTAGTTCGTGAAGATCTATCGTGAGTAAGGCTAGTCCTCCGTGGATGGAAGCCGTGGTGGGATAGACAAGGCCACTTCTTTGTGGACCCTCCATGGGTGGAGCCCTCCATGGACTCTCACAGCCGTTACCCTTCGTCGGTTGAAAATCGTCGTGCCAACCTTATGCGTTTGATCTCCCTTCCTTACTCCTCTATTTACACTTGCATGTTTTACTTTCCACTACTATACTATTAGAACTACATGTGTAGGGTGTCACTAGTAGAAAATGGCCGATTTGTCCTGGTTCCAGACGCCCATTAGCCCCGATTTTGGAACCGGGACTAAAGGGTCGGGACTAAAGCCCATAATATTTAGTCACGAATCCCTTACTAACTGGGACCGAATGGTCTCCACGTGGCCTCTGCGGGTAGCCCGGGCAGGAGGTTCTTTAGTCCCGGTTAGTCACACCAACTCGGACAACATGGCATCCATGCATCAGCATCTGGCCGGCGTTGGGTTTTTTTTGAATGGGGGGTGGGTTTGTGGGGGTTTTGGAGCGTTAATTTAGTGGTTTCATATTGTGTTAGCTAGCTAATAGAGAGAAATGTCCTCCCTTTCTCCATGCTTGGTCGAACAAGAAGTTTTCGTATATCTATCCGACGCTATTACATATATACAATATAACATCTTTTACAATTAATACAAAACACCATCTAATTAAGATCCAATGACAAATCCACATGGCATTCTCCGTCTTTAGGTATGACGTGGTCAACAAAGAATCCCGCCAATTTCTCTTGAATTGCTCATATGCGATCATATGGTAGGAGTTGATCCCGCATCTTGCAGATCTAATTTAAAGAAGGGGGTCAATACATGCATATATATGAATAAAAATGAACACAATTGTGAATATTATTTACGTACTAGAAATTGTTTCTCACAGAATACCCTCTCAGAGGTTGTGTGGCGAATGAACTCGCATACGTAGTATGCACATAAAGCAGTGTCTTCTTTCTGGTACATACACTTTACGAGAATAGAGTTCAATCAAACTGATAAGCAAGCATGGTAAAGATATATTGATGAAAATTTGAATCAATTAGAGATGCGCCGAACTAGCTAGTACTACTTACTTTGGGGTGCGTAGATCTCAACCCTTTGTTTAGACCGGGAACCTTATTGGCGAACTTCTTCCAAACCTTCCCATACAAAGAAATGATTACTTGATATCAGGAAATTAATGAAAGTTGCATGCGTATATGGTCTCGGTAGATTGATTGAACTTACTTCTTCAGCATTGCAGTAATGTCCTCATAATCCTCTTCGGCTTTACGTCTCGTGTCTAAGAAATTTACTAGTGCCCTGCCAACGTCAATGGATAGCAGAATAAAGTGGTCTCTGCACACGCATATATAACTCATCAATTACATTACTTAATTAACCTCGAGTAAGAGAAACCGAGTTTACAGATTAGACATCAACACTCACTTGAAGTTGTAAGGAAAGATTGTTTCCCCTTTTTTGATGTATAAGGAACGTGTTTAGCAAGTTCTCCTCGGTCTATTTGATTGAGTTTCATACCGTCAATTCATTTACGGCATCTGGGCTAATGAACCCAACATCGACGATTCCTGCTTTTTTTAATTCGACGATCTTCAATCTATATAGTGATGATAATTATATATACATGCAATGAACCAGCTGAGCTAGAGACTTAACTATAGAAGTAATACTTACATACAGTAGGAAGCCATGAGTTGTTTGTCGAGGGCCAATTGATTGTATAACTGAAATAACTCCTCAAATTGAGTAGTAGTCATGGGAAGTCCAATGAATTCGTGCTCTGGTTTCACTGCCACATACATATGTTTTTCCCAGACTCCCTGTAGGTTTTCATGTACCACTCATGCAATCTATGCATCATTGTTGTTAGAGCAGGATGACCATGTTTGACGAGAGGCTTCCCGTGCAGGTATTTATATTGTTCTTTTGTTACATCATCCCCCAAGTAATCATCAGGATTGGTACCGGGCACCATCTCTGGATGATTAGCGACAATGATATCGAGCTTGGGAATTGTTTTCCCACTTGTTCGTTTTGCTAACCTTGCATCACTAGAAGTAGTTCCCGACGCACCATTTGTGCATATGTCTTTTTAAGAATGCGGTCATAGTTAGAATCCGGCGGAGGTGCTGGTGGACGTTGTAGTTGATTGATAGTGCGCTCCACTTTCACCGGAACTAGCTTCTCCTTCGGAGGTGGAGTTTACTTTGCAAAATGGGCCCTCGATTCGGCACGACATGTCTCCTCGTTTTCCTCCTTGGTCCTCTCATATGGTAACTTTTTCAGAGGCTTGTTAGATGGACCGAATCTGATTTGCCTCCCGCCTCTGCTTGTACTGCTAGCCACCGGAGAGAAGGAGGCGTCTCTCTTCGGCTCGACAGAAGGAGGCGGACTGCTCTGACGCGCCGGACGAGCTGGAGCGGTGGCGTTTGTCTTCCGACGTTGCCGACAAGGCGGAGGAGGAGGTGGACTGCTCTGACGCGCCGGAGTAGGCGAAGGAGGAGGCGAAGTGCCCTCACGCGTCGGAGGAGCTGGAGAAGGAGGCGGAGTGCCCTGATCACTTGCCGGAGGAGGAGGAGGAGGAGGGGGAGGAGGCGGAGTGCCCTGACTCGTCGGAGCAGGAGGAGAAGGCGGAGGCATCTAGTTTGGAAGCTTGATGAACTCCTTCTGCCATAGACATGTACTCCCCACAGCACGAACTAGCTGAATCTCCCCTTCACCTGTAGGGTGGTCAAACTCGAGCTGCTCAAATTCTTACATTACTTGATCCACCATCACAACAGCATAGCCATGTGTAATCGGAAGGCAGTGAAAACTTCCGTTGGTTTGAGGAGGTTCAACAGAGCCGACACCCGCCTTGAACGTGAGGTTCCAACATTTCATCATAAGCTCGCAACATTGAGCCTTCGTGATAGTATCCATGGGGTAGCTAGGAGTCGTGAAGTCATGCTGAACGGGCTCCATGGAAGCCACGTTGCTTCTCTGTTGAGATGGTATGGTACGATCTAGGGTAGCTTCGTGCCGCTCAGATGGTTGGCCGGTAACTCGTTGGCTCTTAAGTGCCTCTAGCTTTCTGAGTCTTGCCTTGATCTGCTGCATGTCGCTCAGCTCCGCTTTCCTCTTTCTCTCCCGGCTTCTGTAACCGCTTGCATTAGGAAACCCAAACTTCCACGGAACGAAGCCTGGTGTGCCTCGTGTTCGTCCAGGGTGCTCAGTATTCCTTAGGTCCTAAGTCAGCTCGTCATTCTCTCTGTCTCGAATGAACGTCCCTTCCTACGCTTCGGCGATACACTTCTCAAGCTTGATCATGGGTATTGCAAGTTGCTCGTCCTTCCAATAACACTTCCCTGTTTCAGGGTCCAAAGTTCCCCCAACCCCGAAGAACCAATTCCTTGAACGCTCTGGTCATTTCAATGTCTGTGGTTGGACCCCTTTAGCAATTAGGTCATTCTCAGCTTTGTCCTAGAACGGCCGGGCTTTTATGTAGCCCCCTGACCCCATGTGATGGTGATACTGCTTTTTTTGCGGCATTGTTCTTGTTTGTCTCTGACATTTTCTTACTCTTCTTTCATGACTTGTAGGGCACAAATGCGGGCTAGTGATCTCTTATCTTCTCAAATCAGCTGACGAATTCTGGAGTCTGCCCTTTGTGGACAAATATTTATTTCAAATCATTCTTCCACTTCCCGAATAGATGTGCCATCTTCTTAAGAGCACACACCTTGACAAGTGGCTCTATAACTGGCCTATTCGGATCTTCCTCTGGCGGTAGGGTGAAATTTGCCTTCAGCGCGGTCCAAAGATCATCTTTCTGCCTATCTGTGACATAATCACCTTGAGGGACGTCATCACCTTTAGGCTTTTTCCATTGCTTGACGCTGATCGGGATGTTGTCCCTAACAATAGCTCCGCACTGAGCAGAAAATGCGTCCTTGGTCAACTTGGGTTCAATCGGTAGGCCAACGGCCGCGATTGTTGAGATTGTGAACTTTTCATCCATGCGCAACCTTCTCTTCGGGCCTCGTCTCTTTACCAAAGTTTGGCTCGATCCGGAGGGCTATAAAAGAAGAAAGAAGAGTTAATATATGTACATACCTTCGGCCTTAATATATATACCTCACCAAACTTTGCTACATATCCCTCCTTCGTTCGGTCATCGGAGCCGTCATCATGGTCTCCTTCTTCCTCCGGCCTTCGGTCACCGGAGCCATCATGATCATGTCCTTCCACCACCATTGTTCGATCATCCGAGCCGTTATCCTCTCCTTCCAGACCATCGGTGTCGTTGAGATACGACAAATAATCACCGAGCATTATCTCCTCTAACAATTGTTCTCTTTGATCCATGTAGTTTCTGCAAATAGTTCAGCTCCTTGTATGAATAACCGAATTACACGACCTTCTATGTATTAAACATGCACAAACTTTTTTCTATTTCATTTCCAAATGTTGAATAGTTCATTGATATATGTTATGATATATAATGCAATAGATCTCAAGAGGCAAAAAAGGTTTTCTTTCAGTTAGAACCAATAATCAACTTAATACATCTCGAATTTAATCTCGAATACATCTCTAGTATAATCTATATATGAACAAAATTTGTATGAAAAACAGCAATATGCAGGGGCGGCGGCAACGATAAGCAGAGCACGCATAGGAGGAGCTCAACGGGGCCGATGGGCTCGGGGAGGCGACAACGGCGGGCTAGGGGCGGCGACGGCGACGGGCTCGGGGGCGGCGACGGCGACGTGCTCGGGGCGTTGACGGGGCCAAGGAGGACTGGATCGGGGGCGGCCATGACGATGACATGCTCGGGGCGACGGCGACGGGCTCGGGGAAAGCGGCGACGACGAACAGGACTGGATCGGGGGCAGCGACGACGAGGACTGGCTCGGGGGGGTGGGGGCGGCGAGCAATGGGAGAGTTTTGGGGGAAATTTCGACAACTCCCGCCTATATGCGAAAACCTTCTGTCCCGGTTGGTAGCCTGAACCGGCACTAATACCACCCTTTCGTCCCGGTTGACTCAGCAATTTTCAGCAGCCCAAATGGCGGGGAAGAAGATATATGTACTCCCGGTTTGCGGAACCAACCGGGGCGAAAGGGGGCCATTTTTCCAGGTTTGTGCCACCAACCGACACTAAAGTGTGTCTCTGGTCCCGGTTTGTGCCACAAACCCACACGAAAGGTATGTGCCTGGCATAGCCGCGGTTTGGTTAGATGTGTAGTCCCACCTTGCTAGCCGAGGGAGAAGTGTAGTGGTTTATAAGCGCTTGTGTGCACAGGGTCTCAAGCTCCTCTCATACGGAGGCTTTCGGGCCTAAACTGTCACTAGCTGTTGGGCCTTCTACGGGCCTGAATCCTGGCCCAACTATCTAGTTGGGTTTCTACTCGTATTCAGACCATGGTCGCCCATTAGTTGACATTTCTTTTTAAAGAATATAGTTTTTTGTTCCTACTTAACGTTTCCAGTGATTCTTTATTTTTATTTTTTTCGTTTGTTACTTAGTTGGGTTTCTACTCGTATTCAAACCATGGTGGGCCATTAGTTGACATTTCTTTTTAAAGAATATAGTTTTTTGTTCCTACTTAACGTTTTTAGTGATTCTTTATTTTTTTTTGTTTCGTTTGTTACTTCATTTATTTTATTTTGTTTCGACTTACTATTTTTTAGTTATTCTTTTTTGCTTTTAGGTCACAAAAATTATTATCAGGGTTTCATACGAAAACTCATATGTTACAAAGGGATTTCATTTTTTTGGAATTATTGGAACTCCAGACTTTTTGTGTGTTCAAAATGCACCATTCAAAGCCACAACATCAATTTTTAACTATTTCTAACTTCATTTGGTATTTTTCATGCATTTATTGATTTTTTTGAGCAAAATGACCCAGAAATTGAAAAGCACTACAAATGAACTCTAAATAGGTTGAAAGTTGGCATGGTATCATCATTTCACCCAAATAGAATGTTTTAAAAAGTTGAGAGGGTTGCGGCAAAAACTGGATGCACTTCGTATACAAATCGGACAATCTCTTTTAAAGTATCACGGTTTCATACGAAAACTCATCTTTTTACAAAAGGGATTTCATTTTTTTGGAATTATTTGAACTCCATACCTTTTGTGTGTTCAAAATGCACCATTCAAAGCCACATCATCAAATTTCAACTAATTCTGACTTCATTTGGTATTTTTCATGCATTTACTGTTTTTTTAGCTAAATGATCCAGAAATTGAAAAGCACTACAAATGAACTCTGAATAGGTTGAAAGTTGGCATGGTATCATCAATTCACCCACATAGCATGTGCTAACAATATGAGAGGGTTGCGGCAAAAATTGGACGCACTTCGTGTACAAATCGAACAATCTCTTTCAAAGTATCACGATTTCATAAAGAAAACTCATCTGCTACAAAAGGGATTTCATTTTTTGGAATTATTTGAACTCCACACCTTTTGTATGTTCAAAATGCACCATTCGAAGCCACATCATCAATTTTCAACTATTTTTGACTTCATTTGGTATTTTTCATGCATTTATTATTTTTTTGAGCTAAATGACCCATAAATTGAAAAGCACTACAAATGAACTCTGAATAGGTTGAAAGTTTGCATGGTATCATCATTTCACCCACATAGAATGTGCTAAAAAGTTGAGAGGGTTGCGGCAAAAACTGGACGCACTTCGTGTACAAATCGGACAATCTCTTTCGAAGTATGAGGGTTTCATATGAAAACTCATCTGTTACAAAAGGGATTTCTTTTTTTTGGTATTATTTGAACTCCATACCTTTTGTGTGTTCTAAATGCACCATTCAAAGCCACATCATAAATATGCAACTATTTCTGACTTCATTTGGTATTTTTCATGCATTTACGGATTTTATTTGACCTAAATGAGCCAGAAATTGAAAAGCACTACAAATGAATCCTGAATAGGTTGAAAGTTGGCATGGTATCATCATTTCACCAACATAGCATGTGCTAAAAAGTTGAGAGGGTTGCGGCAAAAACTGGATGCACTTCGTGTACAAATCGGACAATCTCTTTCGAAATATCAGGGTTTCATAAGAAAACTCATCTGTTACAAAAGGGATTTCATATTTTGGAATTATTTGAACTCTAGACCTTTTGCGTGTTCAAAATACACCATTAAAAGCCACATCATCAATTTTCAACTATTTCTGACTTCATTTGGTATTTTTCATGCATTTATTGATTTTTTGAGTTAAATGACCCAGAAATTGAAAAGCACTAGAAATGAACTCTGAATAGGTTTAAAGTTGGCATGGTATCATCATTTCACCCACATAGCATGTGCTCAAAAGTTGAGAGGGTTGCGGCAAAAACTGGACGCACTTCGTGTACAAATCAGACAATCTCTTTTGAAGTATCAGGGTTTCATACGAAAACTCATCTCTTACAAAAGGGATTTCATTTTTCTCAACTTATTTGAACTCCAGACCTTTTGTGTGTTCGAAATGCACCATTCAAAGCCACATCATCAATTTTCAACTATTTCTGACATCCTTTGGTATTTTTCATGCATTTATTGATTTTTTGAGTTAAATGACCCAGAAATTGAAAAGCACTACAAATGAACTCCGAATAGGTTGAAAGTTGGCATGGTATCATCATTTCACCCACATAGCATTTTGTGTTTGCGCCAAGTAAGACTTTGGGATGGTCTACGGTGCTTGCAATCTAATTTTGCAGAAAAAACAGAAACTTTCGACCTCAGTCCAGCAATGTTTGAAATTCACTAGAACATGCTTTTGATCTCAATTGTTTACACAAGAGTCATATACAATTTACCCCGATTGTCTTAATTTTTCATAATTTTTGGAGTTACATAAGTATTCGAATTATACAGATTACTTCCGACTATTCTATTTTTGATAGATTCTGTTTTCTTTGTGTTGCTTGCTTATATCGATGTATCTATGGGTTGTATCGGGGAGTATGAATCATGGAGAAGTTTGAATACAGTAAATATTACACCGATATGAATGAAGAATTAGTTCACAACAATACCTGAAGTGGTGACGAATAAAGAAAGGGCTAAATAACCATTCAAATTTGGAAACTATATAATGGCACAAACAGAAACTAGATATATATAAATTGGTCCAAGCAGTACATAATAATACATGCAAGCAATACATAATAATAGCTAGCATACATATATATACAAGTGTTCACCATTCTGAACACTACTCGTCTGAATATGAATCTGAATTAGAATGTCCCAAAGCTGGTGTTGCGAAGTGACGTTGGCCATAGTTCACGATACTAATCTTGCGGTACAACTCGTATGCAACATATGCATCTTTTGCTGCATACTCAATGTTGATACGGTCAAGTGGGGTCTTCCCTCACTTCTTGTGCTGAGATTTGGGAATGAAGTCTTCATATCATGGTACTCCTCATCGATCAAGGCGACTGCCATACCAGCCATCGAAGTCCTCGAATATTGAAGCTGGAATAGGCCTTGGAGATCAATGTGGCACTCAGCTGGTATCTGAATACCAAAGTTGCGCCTTATATTCGGCCTGTCGTTCGTTATGTCAACGCTAGCGAAACGTATGCCGTTGCGAAGGAAGTCCATGAGTTCTGGACAATGCTTGTCACTACTACAACATCAACAAATTAAAATGGAACAAATGTTACATACTGCTGCAACAAGTAAAAATGTTTCAATACAACTAAAGAGAAATTTATCATAACGATTCAAATGGAACATATTGTTATTCTATGCAATTTTCATATCCTATGAATTGATCTTTATAGGATTCCAATATTGTAACATATTGTTATGCGATGCAATTTTCATATCCTATGAATTGATCAAGAAACCCTCAATTAACTAACCAATGGAACATTGAAAGCAACTGCATATTGCTATCCAATGGAACCTCGAGAGATCAGTATATGCAATTTTCATAACCTTTCGATCAAAGAAAGCCTCAGAACTTACCAATGAAAAATTGTTTCGTTACAACTAAAGACAAATTAATCTTTATAGGATTCCAATATTGTAACATATTGTTATATCCTATGCAATTTTCATATCCTATGAATTGATCAAGAAACCCTCAATTAACTATATATCCAATGGAACATATATAGAAACTGCATATTGATATCCAATGGAACCTAGGGAGATCAATATATGCAATTTTCATAACCTTGGATCAAACAAATCCTATGTTGTAATATATCCAATGGAACCTAGGGAGATCAATATATGCTATCCAATGGAACCTAGGGAGATCAATATACCCAATGTTCTAACACATATTGCTATCCTATGCAATTTTCATATCCTATGAAATTATTAAGAAACCCTCAATTAACTTTCCAATGGAACGTATATAGAAACTCCATATTGCTATCAAATGGAACCTATAGAAGATCAATACATGCAATTTTCATAACCTTGGATCAAAGAAAGACTCAAAACTTACCTCGCCCATTGTAAGATCAAGACATGCTGTTTGAACCAAAACGGATGACGACAACACCTTGATGGTTGGCCGTGAACTCCAGATCAAGCCCCAAGAACGCCTCATGCTCCAACGCGGCGTCAACCCACTCCTGGAACCGTCTAAGGAAATTTGGCACCGCCCTGCTCTCGTTCGTGTACCCGACCCTGAGATTGGTCGTGCCATGTGCGCGCACCACTCCGGTTTCATACGTCATGGTGGAAAAAGAATGAAAGAAGAGAGGAAGAAGAAGAACAGAGGAGAGCGCTAGAGGAGAAGAACAGAGAATGGCGATAGACTCTGCTTCGGTTGCAGTTTTCATCGCTGGAAATGACGCGGGAGGGCGAACCGTTTGGACCTTTAGTCCCAGGTTGGACGACAAACCGGCACTAAAGGCGTGATTCGAAGGGCCGCCACCCCAGTTTGATCCACCAACCGTGACTAAAGGAAGATACGAACGGTTGTACGAACGCCCACCACCACACCTTAGTACCGGTTTGATCCACCGATCGGGACTGAAGGGGATACGAATGGTTGCCGGCCTATTAGTCCCGGTTCTTAACTGGAACCGAGAGAAAAGGGGTGAGATGAATTGGGACTAATGGCCCACGATGCCCGGTCGGCGCCCTGGCCTCACAAACCAGGACCAATGTCACCATAGGTCCCGGATCGTATGTGAACCGGGACTAATAGGATTTCAGGACCTGGACCAAAGCCCTCTTTTCTACTAGTGTGTGTTGGACCTGTTATAACTGTCGTAGCTGCCTCTCAAGTGAAATTGGAAAAAGGCAAAAAAAATTATCTTGTCAAGTAGTCTAACCACACCCCCCTCTAGACATACTTTATCTCTAAAGGACATCAAGAGCCGCCTCGCCAGGTCACCATCTACATGGCAGGGGTCATGCCAACTCAGGATAAGCCGGGTGCGGCAGCCGCCGATGGAGCCAGCGGGTCAGCAAAGACGTCGGCCCAAGCCATGATGGATCTGATGGGGGAGATGTCAAAACTCGTAACAACTACCATTACTGCCGAAAATCAGGAGGAAATCAACGCAGAGGTGGTAAAACTTCATGAGGAGATGGCCAAGGTACAACGGGAGATTGAAGTTGAGAATGCCCAGATGACGGATCAACAGGCTTAAATCAACGAGGAGACAAAACGTTTGAAGGCTGAGGCATGGCAGCTTGAGCGTCCGCGAGACGCCTCTAAAGCGGTGCACCAAAGGAGGCATCATAGTCGCTTTCCGGCCAACGTCAACCCGACTCGTTGTTTGATAGCCCACGCATGCCTGATGTGGAGCATAACCCTCCTTGACAGACAAATGTATAAGTTGAGCTGGTTTAGCCTCCACCGACCGAGCAACTAGTTCACCCTCCACCGATCCAGTGACCGGTTCAGCGTTTCCAAATGCCGCAGGGCCACTTCTCCAATCTCGTAGACAACATGTTGTCTGCTACACGCAAGCTGGAGTCTCTCCCCATTCATGGAAACACCCCGATTGAGATGGAAGCTAGTAACGCCATCGAGATGTTGAAGAGGGTTGTGGTTCAACAGGCACAACTCTCTTACTGTCGTGATCGGTTGCACTCCACACTGCATGCTAGCCACATGAAGAGTCGCCATGAGGAGTCTCCGGCGGTTTCCAGTAGGAGTCGCAGACAGCAACCTCAAGCCAACCCGCCCGGACCACCAATGTCGAATGCCCAGGCACTTGTGAACGCGGCCCATGCCGCCCGTCAGGCAGAAGAAGATGTGGCGTCGGCGCTGGCGGCTCAGGTGGTTCCAACTTATGCCTAGCCAGCGCTCGTGTATAGAGAGTCGGGTGGTAGGACCGTGGGGGTCCCCTGTTTGTCTTTCACTCTTTGCAATGACCGCATGCCTAAATATTTCGAAGGTCCTTGCAAGGTGCCCAACTACACACACAATCTTGAGCCACGCGCGTGGATTGAGAGTTATGAGCTTGCTAGGATATTATTGATGCTAGTGATGTCGTGTGTGCCAAATATCTCACGATGATGTTGGAAGGGCCGGATCGAACATGGTTGAAAAACCTACTGCCCAACTCGATCAACACTTGGGCGGAGTTGAAGGAGTGATTTATTAAGAACTTCTGAGGAACTTGCATACGACCAATGACGATTGTGAATTTGCAGCATTGTGTCAAGCGTATCGATGAGTCGGCTCACCACTGGATACATTGGGTTGCGGAAATCATCCACTCATCGGATGGCATCACGGCGGCTCAAGTTGTGCTGATCTTGGAGAAGAATTGTCATTTTTAACCTCTGGTCTTGAAGCTTGGTCATTTGAAGCGAAAAGGTGCAGGATATGGGTGAGTTGATGGACACACTCACCACGTATGCTGAGTCAAACTGCACGAAGGACGCCGACTCAGATGATAACAAAGCAAGTGAAAGTAAGAAAGGGGATGGAACCAAGGGCCATTCTCAAACCCATGGATGCAATGTTAACCACGAAGGTGTAGAAAAGAGAAGACAGCAAGATGGCGGATCAGATTTTGTTGCCAATACCAGCGCCGGGTCTAGAAATCAACATCGGAATACTGGTCAATCTCGAGGCTTTAGTGGGAGAAAAACACGTAATTACGAGCAGATGCTAAAGGGACCTTGTCCTAAGCACAGTACCCCCGACACTCCGTCTACTCATTCTTGGAAAAACTGTTATGTGATGCAGGAATTTCATCTCCAAGCGTCCAGGGATAACCAAGGGAGTAACTGTGGTGGACACCCGGATCAGTTTGGTCCTGGCGGATCCGGCGGCTTCCCTGGATCCGGCCCTCACGGGCAGGGTGGCTCGAACAATGGCACTGGACAACACTCTGCCCAGGGTAACTAGCAGTATTATAACCAGGGAGGTGTTCAGCAGCATAATAACCAGGGAGGTTTCCAACAGCATAATAACGAGGGCGGATGTCAGAGTAACTCTAAGAAATTGAACAGTGGTAAGTACCATGTTTTCACCACCAACACCTGCACGCGGGATAAGAAAGTCAAGCAGAGGGCGATCAACATGACTAAGCTGGTGGTTCCAAGGTATCTCAATTGGTCAAAACAGCCCATTAAATGGAGTAGGGACGATCATCCGCCCTTGGTCGATAATCCTGGCGATTAGCATCGGTCGTAGCACCACAAGTTGGGGGATACACCCTCTCAAAGGTTCTCATGGATGGCGGGAGCACCATTAATATCCTATACTATGACACCTTTCGGCGGATGATTTTTTCTAAGAGCGACCTGATGCCTCCGACCATGGTCTTTCACGGCATAGTCCGGGGCAAGTCAGCATACCCAGTCGGGCGGATCAAATTAAACGTTTCTTTTGGTGACGAATCCAATTATATCACTGAGGTTCTGATGTTTGAGGTGGTCAAGATCAAGAGTCCCTACCATGCCTTGTTAGGACGGTCGGCTTACGCCCGCTTCATGGCCAGACCTTGTATGTGTACCTCAAGCTCAAGATCTCGGGTTTCAAAGGTACCATCACAGTCAATAGGGATCGAAAGATAACACAGGAGTGCGGGGAAGGACAAGTTGTATACACTGAGTCGGCATGCGCGGCAGAATAGTTGAAGTTTCACAATGCCAATGTGGACCCGGCCAACATGAGTCCGCTCAAAAAACTCACTGTCGATGCTGAGCCGCCCCTCAAGTTCAAGCCAACGGATGATACCAAGCAAGTCGACTTCACCCGGGGCAATTCTTCTAAGCAATTAACTATTGGCACCAGTGTGGATCATAAATAGGAAAGCGCGCTCATCGAATTCATCCGTGAGAGTTGACACATCTTTGCATGGAAACCTTCTCACATGCCGGGAGTATCGTGAGAATTCTCTGAGCACCACCTTAACGAGGATCCAAAGATGAAACCAGTTCGTAAATACCTCCGTCGTTTTAACCAGGAGAGACGCTAGGCAATTAGGGAAGAAGTTGCCTAGCTCTTGGCCGCCGGGTTCATCATCGAAGTTTTCCACCCATAATGGTTGGCTAACCCGATCTTAGTTCTCAATAAGAACGACACTTTTTGCATGTGTATTTATTACACCAATCTCAACAAAGCTTGTCCAAAGGATCGTTTCTCTCCCCCGTATCGACCAAATCATTGATTCTACGGCGGGTTGCAAGTGTTTGTGCTTTCTGGATGCGTACTACGGTTACCACCAAATCAAGATGGCCAAGGAGGATCAGGAAAACATGGCTTTCATAACCCCTTTCGGTGCTTTCTGCTATGTTTCTATGCCCTTTGGACTTAAGAGCCCAGGGGCGATTTATCAACATTGTATTTAGAACTATTTACACAATCAGATTGGGCGCAATGTTCGCGCCTATGTTGATGACATCATGGTGAAATCTGAGAAGAAGGAAATGCTCTTCGAAGATCTCAAGTAGATGTTTGATAATCTTCGCGTGTACCTGTGTTTATGGTGTTCCCGTGGGCAAGTTATTATGGTTCCTCGTGTCTGAGCGACGCATCGAGGCTAACCCGAACAAGATAAAGGCGATGACTTCACTTGGTAAGCCAGCCAATATCAACCAGCTCTAGCGCATGGCGGGTAGCATCGCATCGTTGAGCCGCTTCATATGCCGCCTTGGTGCAAAGGCAGTCCCCCTCTACCAGTTGCTCAAGAATATAGATAACTTCGTTTGGATGGATGCAGCTAATGAGGCCTTTGAAGCCCTCAAGAAAGAACTTGCTGGGTCGCCCGTGTTGGCCGCCCGACTGATAAGGAGCCCATGCTCCTCTACATTGCCACTAATTCAAAGGCGGATAGTGTGGTGGTGGCGTCGAATGCAAGCAAGAAGGCAAGGAGTATCCAGTTCAGCGGCCAGTGTATTTTTTCAGCGAGGTGTTAACCTTGTCAAAACAACGATACCCACATTGGCAGAAGCTAGTCTTTGGGATTTTTATGGTGAGACGAAAGCTGAAACATTACTTTTAGGAGCAGCCAATCACTATGGTCAGTTCGGCACCAACTGAGGACATTATACAGAACTGCGAGGCCACTGGATGGATTGCTAAGAGGGCAATTGGGGTTGGCCCCATTTACGTGAAGTATATGCCCCACACAGCCATCAACTCTCAGGCTTTGGTGGATTTCATCAACGATTGGAACGAGTTGCAGATTCCAGAAGATAGGCCAGATACCACGCACTGGACTATCCACTCTGACGGTTCCAGGCAATTGGAAGGCTCGGGAGCTAGCGTGGTGTTATCCTCTATGCGAGGTAACAAGGTTTGCTCTTTTACACAGGCTCAGAATAACTAAGGAGATGAACCTTAGCGGGGTCAGATGCTTGGGCGACTCAGATTTGGTAGCTCAACAAGTCTCTAGAACTTCGGACTCCAAAGATCCACTAATGGTAGTTTATAGGCGTGCAGTAACCGAGGTGACGGGTCATTTTCACGGCTACCAGGTTGATCACATTAATCATCGACATGGTGAGGCGGCTGACGCTTTATCACAACTCGGATCTCAACGCAAGCCTGTTCCCCCCCCCCCAATGTGTTCTTGGATGTCTTACACAACCCTTCTGTGAAGTTGCCTTCTAAAGAGGACATAGCAATTCCTTACCCAGGGTCACAGCTGGTGGCAGCTCTCTGGGCAATTCCTGATTAGATGGCTCCTTATATGCCTTACATAGCCCGAGGCGAGCTTCCGATTGATGAGATCACCGCCTGACAGATAATATGATGGTGCAAGTCTATGAACATCCATAGGGGCGAGTTACACAAATGAAGGACTTACGGGATCTATCAACGATGTGTTTCCCCAAAGAAGGACAAGAAATTCTTAATGAGATACATTCTGGCGACTGTGGGCATCATGTCGGGTCATGATCTTTGGTGTCAAAGGCTTTTCGAAATGGGTTCTATTGGTGGACGGCTCATGCACATGCGGAGGATATAGTGCGCAAATGTGATGGATGTCAGAAATTTGGTCGTCAAGTTCACGTGCCAGCTCGGGAATTATGCACGATCTCGATCACATGCCCTTTTGCCGTATGTGGGCTTGATATGGTTGGCCCATTCAAGATGTCTTACGAGAAAAAGACTCATCTATTGGTGGCGGTTGATAAGTTTACCAAGTGGGTTGAGGCGAATTCGGTCAGCAATTGCGAAGTAGAGACATTAGTCTAGTTCCTCAAAAAGCTAATATTTCATTTTGGTTATCTTCACTATATTATTACTGATAATGGTACCAATCTGTCCAAAGGCGCCATGAAGCAGTTTGCCAGTGGGAGTATATCTGGCTTGATGTATCCGCGGTAGCACATCCGCAGTCTAATGGTGAGGCTGAGCAAGCTAATCACGAGATTTTTCGTGGGATCGAGCCCCGACTTTTGGTTCCTTTAGAGCGCACTCCGGGTTGTTGGTTGAAGAGCTCCTCACGGTGCTTTGGAGTATCAGGACTACGCCAAACAGATCCACTGGTTACACACCCTTTTTCCTCGTTTATGGAGCCAAGCCAGTTTTACCAAGTGATATACGGCACGATTCTTCTCGAGTCGCCATTTATGTTGAAGCAGACAACGAGAAGGCACGTCAGGATTCCTTGGATGCCTTGGAGGAAGTGTGTGATTTGGCTGCAGCACGATCAGCTATATATCAACAAGACTTACGTAGCTATCAAAGCCGTATGGTTAAGAGCCAAATTTTCTAGGAGGGCGACTTAGTGCTTCGATTGATTCATGATCACACACGCATGCACAACCTATCACCTCCATGGGGAGGACCTTCAGTCGTCAGTAAAAATCTCCATAACGGCTCCTACTATCTGATAGACCTTCGTCCAGATAAGCCAACTTCAGAGGAGGAGACGACCCGACCATGGAACAACCCCCACCTTCGTCCTTACTTTACTTAGGGCCATTGCTCCTTATTCATGTACATAGTTCAGATTTATGTACTATTTTTATGAAGACAATAAAGCGGGCACCCACAAATTCGAGGTTTCTGCCGTTTCAGCCTACATAATGAGCATGAGCCTTTATTGTTTTCTTTTCTAAAGCCCCCAAGAGGATGAGCCACCATAAGGAGGTCATTCAAACATGGATGATATTAGTATCAAAGAGGATGAGCCGCCATGTTGCGATCGTTCAAACATAGATGCTGATAAGCCAAAGAGGACCAATTGCCATGATGCATGGTTCAAACATAGGTGCCAATTGTGGTTCGAAGAATCAAGCTGACTTACCCGGGGGCTATTAGTCCAGAGGTTGTTTAGCAATAATAGCATTGTCTTCTGAAATCCTATGCTTGGCTTTTCCCTGATCATAGGACACTTGAGGCTTCCAACTCATTGAGTTCATCTTTATCGCCCTTTTGGCTTGCAAAAAATTACCGCTTTACAATGGTTTTACTGGACTGTATGGCTTTGCGACTCCCCTTATTGGCCCCGTGTACTCTTGGCGAGTCAATCCATTGCGGACCTGACCTTATCAAAGTTAAAGCATTGAGGTGTCGTGTGAGAGTCGGCATATGGAAAATAGATAAACCATGGGTTCATGAAACCTGCTTCATTGAAGCTTGACTTTATCCTGATCCGACGGTCGAAATTATAAAGCTTATTCCACAAACCTATCTTAGGGTATGACTAGAGCCTTGCAAGCTCGTCTACTTGCCGTAACTCACTTAGCCGGCTTATTAAATATAATTTGATGCCCTATATAGTGTTATCTTTTTCAGGGAAGGATTCAATATTCCTACCGGCTCATGCAAAGCATTTTGGTTATGAAGTCATTGCTTCACGGAGGAAAAATCAAAGTGCCAGATGATAAATTTCAGAAATGCGGCTTATATTAAGGTGATGCAAAAGCTTCAACATGCACGAGGGCATAACGCAAAATAGCAGTTTTACATCTAAATGTATTGCATGGGCTACAGTAGTCCAAATTTTTCAATATATCAACCCGGTGGATAGTTCCTCCGGGTTAGAATCTTCCGGGTCAATCTTGGGGGGACACCTTGATCAAGCCGCTTCCGGGTTATCCTGCACCAAGCCTTTGGGATCTTGGATCTGGAGGTCGGCCATATCCCAATTGCAATGGATTAAAGCATGGAATTCACATTCTTCATTCAAGATGGGTGAAGGGTCAGTATCAGGGGCAAAAAGGTGCTTACGGCGCTGAGGATTAAGGTTCACTGGTTCAAATGTGGGTGGCGGCACACGCTTGTTGTTCTTATCATAAGCCGCCTAATATTTTGTTAGATCAACACCTTCCGCAAGTTGACTAGCTGGTAGACGAGCCGCCCTGTTGCAACAGGCGTAGTCTTCCTGGGTGAACTCGGAACCATCGTCCTTATATTCAGGAAACCCGCCAGCTATCTCCTACGAGTTGAGTTCTGGCACATAAGACAGTGCCCAGCTCAGCGCAGTGATTACCCCTTTACGAGTAGCTGATTTCTTCAACTCTTCAATTTTCTTAGGCATGGTTGACACACGCCTTAGCATGTCATTGATGAACTTCACCGGTTCTTTTTCACCCATAACAGCCTTGATGGTGAACAAGCCACTAGCTTAAAGTTGCTCTGTTAAGGTGCACAAAGCCTTCAGCTTCAGTACACAGTTGTCTTGAAGGTTGGCAGCTCGAGGGCCTGCAACAAAACTTTAAGGAGTATAAGTCGCTCGGCGGGTCATGTTTTTTTGCAGAGATTGAGAATGAAAGTTTTACATACAAATACTCACAAAACACAACACTAGTCATCTTGGAGATATGTCATTTCAGACCAGTTAGTTCTTCAGTAACTAGCTTCTGCTGACCCTTGGTGTCTTCAGCGCATTTCAGCAAGGCGGCTTTATCAGCTTGAGTAGCCTCTTTATATAATGTGTACTCGGCCCTGAGTTTTTCAATTTCTACCAAGGATATCCAAAGTTTCTCCTCGGGTTGAGCTGTGGTGTCTTGCTGTTGTGCCTGATTTTTCTTCATACAACTCAAGCTTGCATCGGCCTGGTTCAACGTTTCCTATTAAATCAAAGACCAGATGGATGATTAATTCAAATCCTAGTCACCAACACGGCTTAAACAAGATTTTTTGCGCTAGCATAGAAGATTGTAATCAAGTCTCAAGCAGATTGCAAGCAATATACTTGACAATGGGGGGCTAATGCATGTCAGTTTTCAACGTATAAGTCAAGACCCGGCTCATCGTCAAGAAGATGACCCGACCCTTGGGGGCTACAGGTTAAATTTTTCAATTATGTATTAACAAGACCCGGCTCATCTTCAAGATGATGACCCGGCCCTTGGGGAATACAGGTCAAAGTTTTTCAGTTACGTATTAACAAGACCCGGCTCATCTTCAAGAAGATGACCCGACCCTTGGGGGCTATAGGTCGCAATTTTTTAAGTAAGTATTAACAAAACCCAACTCATCTTCAATAAGATGACCACGCCCTTGGGGGCTAGCATGTACGGACATGGCCTCGGAACACAAGAGACCGAAAGGTCGAGCATGAGTCATATAGTGGATATGATAAACATGGAGATGTTCACCATTGAAGCTAAACTCAACTCACGTGATGATCGGACTTGAGTTAGTGAATTTGGATCATGCGACACTCGAATGACTGGAGGGATGTCAATTTGAGTGGGAGTTCTTAAGTAATATGATTAATTGAACTCATTATCATGAACATAATCAAAAGGTCTTTGCAAATTATGTTGTAGCTTGCGATGTAGCTCTATTGTTTTAGATATGTTCCTAGAGAAAATTTAGTTGAAAGATGATAATAGAAATTATGCGTACTAGGTCCGTAAACTGAGGATTGTCCTCATTGCTGCATAGAAGGCTTATGTCCTTAATGCACCGCTCGATGTGCTAAACCCCGAGCATTATCTATAGATGTTGAGAACATCTGACATACATGTTTTTATGAGTACATGATAGTTTAGTGCATAATGCTTAAACGACTTAGAATTGAGGAGCCGAAGACGTTTCGAACATAGCGGGACATATCAAATGTTTCAAGAGATGCAATTGGGATTTCAGGCTCGTGCCCGTGTTGAGTGGTATAAGACCTCTGACGAGATTCTTTTCCTACGAAGTAAGGGAGAAAAGCTCAATCGTTGAGCATGTGCATAGACTATCTGAGTAGTACAATCTCTTGAATCGAGTGGGAGTTGATTTTCCAGATAAAATAGTGATTGACAGATTTCTCCAAAGACAATTCCACCAAGCTACAGAGCTTCGTGATGAACTATAACATATCAGGGATTGAGATGATGATCCTTGAGTTATTCGCGATGTTTGACACCACGACATGTCGGGGAAATCGACACCTATGGGAAGTTATAAGGGTCCCTTGATCATTCGGCGGAGGAAGAGATGTGGCGCTGAGAGCGGATCTAGCGAATCAACACCGGCAAGGTTGTTTACCCAGGTTTGGGGGCGGGTAAAACCCTACTCCTACTTAGTTTTGTATTGGGTGCTCACTGTAGGGTTATGTGCTACAGTAACTTAACTGGTGATTAGGGAGTCTAAATACCCGAAAGGTCCCCTAGAAATGTGCCTTGGGCCTCCTTTTATAGGCAAAGGGGTCACCAACAGTGTGCTCACGGGTTGCATAGTGAATAACGTTCACCACTTATCTTTCTACTGTGGTGTCAGGGGCAGTAAATGCCTTATCTGGCCCCTGACCTTCATCAAGGTGGCTTCGACATGTGCCCAGGTGTGTTGACACCTGGGCTTTGCGCTGGCATTGGAAGAATGCGCTGGAGCGGTCGCGGTCGGCGGCACTATGGTAGGAGGGACACCTGGCGGGCAAAGAAAGCATGCCGGCCTGGCGCCCTTGCATACGGCCTTGCCCACCTTCCCGACAAGGATGGCTTGCCCGGGTCCTGGACATCTTCCCGGCAAGGAGGGCTTATCGGGGCCTTGTGAGTATTCCCGACGAGGGGGGTTCGCCGGGGCCTTGTAACTTGGGTTGGCTCTTCACACCTTTGGCGGGGTGCGGTCTTGGTGAACTTAGGGTTCCTTTTCCCGCCGGCTGCATTGGCGTGCTGCCGCCAAGTGTATTGTTGGTTCCCGTGCACAAGTCTAGGGCACAGGAGACCCCAGTCTCTAGTGCACCGACAGGAGCCCGTGCTCCTGGGGCACACACGCATGCGAGACGTCGTTGGGACAGACCCGAAGTGCTGCACGGGTTTCTCCTTGGTAGCTTGGAGCCGTTGCGAGTGGCACTTCCCCACGTCGCGCATTGAACGCGTGAAATGGGGAAGCGGGCGCACAATGGCCGAGGTAGCCACGCGCGCGCAGTTTTGTTGGTTGGGTACGCAAGGGTCGGCCCGCATATCTCTCCCCCCAACATAAGAAGGGGGAAAGCGCCAGCGCACATGCCCATCGCCCCCAACTTCCTTCAATCTCGAAGCCGTCGCCGTCGCCTTCCTTCAGCTAGAAGCCACCTCCTTCCCCTCCCACCTCTTAGAGCTGCGTTGCGGGTAGCTGCGGCTTCTGTCGTTGCTATGGCGCCAAAGGGGAACAGAGGCAAGAAGGGGAAGGTTGTTCCTGCAGAGAAGGAGCTGGTGAAGATGCGGAAGGAGTTCGCCTACTTATCTCCGGGGCCTGATGCGTTCGCCTTGAAGCCGCGCTACCAGTTCATGTGGTCGGCTCGGACGACGGCACATCCGGCCACCTACGTGACTCCCAAAGAGGATGGCGGTGGCCATGATAAGTATCCATTCTTTGTCGACTACTTTTATTGCGGGCTCTGCCCGCCCTTCTCTGAATTCTTCATCGACATCATACACACATTCCATCGTCTGGACTTTACGCCGAACGCGGTGACATGCATGTCCATAAATGTATCCCTGTGAGAACTTCATCGCGATCACCCCCAACACGGCCCTCTTCCGCCATTACTTCACTCCTCGTATCCAGGGAGGGGACGCCCTTTCTGGCTCCATTACTTGGATTCCGAGGACCGGATGCAAGGAGTTGTACCTGTATGGGCCCCTTCGCGAGAAGTGGGAAGAATGGCAGGGGAAATGGAGTTGGATCCGTGAAGAGGGGTATCTGCCCTTCTGCGAGCCCAGGACCGCCGAGATTGATTCCCGTGACAAGCATCGGAGTGATCTTGCTCGTGATGATAAGAAGCTGACCATCGTTGTGAGAAGGATCCTGTGTCTCAGGTCCGCAGGGTTGACGATGGAGATGGTGGGTGCCGACTTTATCCGCACGTGCATCGTGCCCCTCCGGAATAGGGGGGAAGGCCAGCCTCGGCCATCGTGAATGCCGTGGATGTCATTCGGTTATGCACTGGCCTGAACTGTAATCTGACGACGATGCAGCATGCTTAGGTTTGCCAGAAGATGTTCAAATCTGACCTGAGGCGTCGGCTACCGCATGGCGTCATACCCGTGTGCAATAATTCGGCCCTGAGTGCGCTTACAGCAATGATGCCGGAGTGCAATGCTCATGGCGTAGTCGCAACTTGGGTTGAGCCCAAGGAGGAGGATGTCTTGTCTTTTTTCGATAGTTTGTCGGAGAAGCCCATCAGGGAAGAAATCGGCCTCGTCCGTGACACCACTGAGGAAGTGGCGTACATTGCCAGACTGGCCGAGGAACAAGCCCTTGCCGAGGCGACCGGAAGCGTCGGCTTTTTCGATGAGGGAGCGTCTAAGGAAGGGGTGCCCTTGGATGGAGGGCTCGCGGGGTAGCGCTGCGGCTCAACCACCGGGTGCCCTTCGGAGGAAAGGGCCCCCAGTGAAGAGGAGGAGGAGGACGAAGAGAAGGTGCATGTGGCCCGTCGGAAGCCCAAGCGAGTGCTTCGACATGCTGGTTCCAACCTCCTCGTCCGGCTGGCCCCATCCCCCACGCCTGTCAAGCAACCCAGGGTCGCATCCCCTCCGGCGGATGTCGAATGGGACGTGGATTTCTATTTCTCAGCCTTTAGCTCGGGAACGAGGGAGAGTATGTGTCTGACGCTTTACCCTGTTGGAACCCCTTGCTTTATGCTCTTACTCATCGGGTACTGGTTCTTCTTCACAGGGACACGGAGACGTTGGCACAGAGGATGGCGAAGAGGGCCAAGGTGTCGGTAGGCGGCGGTCCTTCGGCAATTGCCCCAGAGGCGCAGTCGACATCTTCCACCACCCCGGTGCCCAGCCTCCGGCAGAGCCCCGAGCGGGAGTCGCCGAGGCCCGTGACGCCTGAAGACGAGCCCCGGACAACTGATGTAGCCCGGGAGGGGACAGCTACTCCTCAGCATCTCGACGAGGGTGAGTATCCCAGCAAAGGATGTCTGTGAGATTTTCCTTTTGTTTTCTTGAATGCCTGTCTCGTCCTGATTATCTTCTCCTTCGCCTTATACCTCAGGCCCCTCCTCTCCGGAGGAGATGAACATCGACTCCGTCATCGAGGAGACCGCGCGGGACGCGGTTGCTGAGGTTGATAGGGTTGCCGCGAGCGAGTCCACCGCAGAGGTGTGGGAACCGGCCACCCAGGAAATGATGGGGGAGTCCGTCGAAGAACTTGGAGCATCCGCCGGTGATTCTCCTGCTACCGAGGCTGAGGGGGTAATACTGGACGAGGACCCCCCCCCCTCTTCGCGGCGAGGATGCTGGTGGCAACCAGCCTCCCATGTCTGTGCCGCCGCCAGCTAGCGATGACGTTGGTGGCGACCCACCCCGTATGTCTGGGGCCCCGCCAGCCAACGAGTACGTTCGCGCCGGCGAGGGTCGGTTCATCAACCCGACACGGGTGTGTTGCACCAGGATAGCTACGGAGGGGGAGATCTTCGACGCTGAAATCTCCGCCAGTGCTGAGCTCGAGATCGTGGGGGGATCGGAGACCCGTGGTGGGAAGCATACAGAGGAGCAGCTCTTCCAGTCTATGAGGGACAACGTCAGCCAGCTTCAGGCCCTCTATCAGGCCCGGAAGGAGAAACTGGACTCCCAAGCTGCGCTTGTCGATGCAGAAGAGGAGGCCTTCGAGAAACGCTTCAAGGAGACGCGGATCCACTTTGCCGAGGCTCACCAGGAAGTGAAGGTTGATCACGAAAAGCTAATGGCCGAGCAGGACGAGCTCTTTCTGAGGTCGTCTGACATTTGGAAGGAGGAGGAAGAGGCCCAATGCCGCATTTCTGACGAAGACGCCCGCCTCAATGCGCTTCGGGTCAGCCTCGAGTCCCACATGGAGGAACTTGCCGGTCATGAGAAGGCGCTTAGCGATAGGCTCCGTGCCAAGGATGAGGAAGTCGAGAGGCTCGTGGCACAGCGTACCCAAGAGCTGATGGACCGGCACAAGGACGCCCTTGGCGCCCAGGCTTTGGAGCATGCTGGCAAGTTGCAGGAGGTTGATGACAAGGCTGTCGGTGCCGAGGCAGCCAGGGAGGAGCTTTCCAGCAAGTTGAAGAAGCTGGAAGGGGTCCTTGAAGGCCTCGGCATGGAGATCTTGGTCCTCACAGTTGAGAGAGAGAAAACTCTCTCCAAACTGACGGAGATCCAGGATGCCGTTTCCGATAAGGATGCCCAACTGTGCTCCGCCAACGCCTCCCTTGTTGCCCTGCATGGCAAGCTGGCTCCCTTAGAGCAGGCCCGCGAAGGGGTGTTGGCTTGGAAGCTCCTTGACGCGACGAATCAGCTCAAGACCGCCTCCATCGCCCATGAGAATCACACACGAGGCATGAAGTTATGGACCGAACGCCTCGTCAACACCGCGAAGAGGATCGCCGGGCAGCTGGCTTCTATGAATCTTCAGAGCTTTGTCTATTCTTCGGGCCCGGAGGTGTCTCCAAGCGCCAAACTGACTCTGTTCTTCGAGAGCGTGACCGACACCTTGAAACATAACCAAGCCGTCGAGGCGACGCGCCTGGCGAACGAGTCCTGGAGGTTGTGCCGGGGCGCCCTTCTGAAGGTCCTCACCGAGTTGGCGTACAAGAACCCCGACATCGCCTCACCCTAGGGCATTTTCCAAAGAAGGCGAACCTGAAGGAACTCGAGAGCCTGGTCATGCCCATCATCGATAAGGTGGACTAGATCAAGAGGGTGCAAGAGCAGCTGTATTATGATCATGACAGTTAGTATTGTAATATATTTGATTTTCTTGATAAGCACTACCTCCCTCTTTTTTTCTTTTTGTATGGCTTGTCCTTGTGTTTCACTGGGGATTTGCTAGCTCACCTGGCCTTGTCGTGATCGCTCCAAGGGGTGGCTCTTGCCGGAGTCGTCACTACCGGCAAGACACATTGCCTCCCTCTAGGCTTTCCCATAGGTTGTCGAGCATGCTCTTTAATCAGAAGGGGCATGCGGGGCACGGCGCTTACGTTATCGAGTGCACTTCCATACAATGCTTAGGAGGCTCGCAATGGAGTTCTCTTGCGCACAGGTTTCCATACAAGCGTGTCGTCGACACGTAAAAAAGGGAGTGTTGTACCTACTCGAAGACTTACTTAAAGTTTCTTCAACTTATCTCTAGGCTGCCGTACTTCTTTCGGTCTTGATTAGATTTTCCTTGTTCTTTCCACTGCCGCGGGTGCCCCCACTATGTTCCCGCCGGCAAACATGTGCATGGGTTCATATATGTCTTTTAAGGAAAAAGAAGAATAGAAAATAGGTGTTGGGACCTCGGTAGTTCTTTAGTCTAGGCGTTTCACAAAATCTTAGATTATGCATATGATCTAATATGGAAATCAAAATGATGAAGCGGAACGCTATGCTTTATTTATCTCCGCATAGAGTCTTCGCCTGGCTTTGTACAAAGGATTACATGCAACTTCGGTAAGACTTGTACAAAAGGTGGTCGCCGGTAAGCCTGGCAACCTCTCCCTACGGGTAGAACTTCCGAAGATGTTCAATGATCCACGAATTGCTCACCAGTGTGCCATCTTCGGTCTCCAGGCGGACAGCGTCGGGCCTGATGACTCGTACTACCCGATATGGGCCTTCCCACTTCAGCGTCAACTTGTTTGAATTCTTGGCCGACTGAACATGCCGTAGAACAAGGTCGCCTTCCTCATGACTTTTGTCTCGGACCTTGCGGCTATGATAGCAACGCAAGGCTTCCTGATAGCGAGTGGCTCGCACAACCGCCTGAATCCGGGTCCCCTTGAGGAGCACTGCATCAACCCGACGCAATTGCTCTTACTCGAGCTCATCATATGCGAGCACTCGAGGCGACCCATAAGTAAGTTCCGTGGGAACAACTGCCTCCACCCCGTAGTCCAGGGAGAAGGGTGTGTGGCCAGTGGCTTGATTTGGCGTCACTCTGATCGACCAAAGAACCGCCGGCAGTTCATCAATCTAGTGCTTTCCATGCCTTCGCAACTTGTCAAAAGTTCTTGTCTAAAGCCCCCGCAGTACTTCGGCGTTTGCTCTTTCAGCTTGACCATTGCTTCTTGGATGGGCAACAGAAGCGAAGCACATTTTGGTGTTGAGGACTTGGGCATACTGCATGAAGACGCGGCCTGTTAATTGAGTGCCATTGTGTATGATGACTCTGTTCGGGACACCGAAGCGGCACACAATTCATTTGAAGAACTTGATGGCTGATTGGGCTGTCACCTTTCGCACTGGTTCCACCTCTGGCCACTTTGTAAACTTGTTTATTGCGACGGACAAGTACTCATAGCCCTCGACAACGCGGGGAAGCGTCGAGAATATCAAGCCCCCATTCCGAGAATGTCCATGAGAGAGGGATCGTCTAGAGAGCTTGCGCCGGCTGATGAAGCTTCCTTGAATGGAACTGGCACGCTTCAACCTTGATTACTAGTGCAGTCGCATCCTGGAGGGTTGTGGGCCAAAATAAGCCTTGTCGGAGTGCCTTGCCGACAAGGGCTCCTGACCCTATGTGGGAGCCACATATCCCTCCATGTATCTCGGCCAACAGCTCCAGTCCTTCCTCTTGGGGGATGCATTTCAGTTTTACGTCATTCAGTCATCTTCTGTAGAGGGTATCTTTCACGAACTGGTACATACTGGACTGACGGGCCACACTTTCTGCTTCTTCCTGCTCTTCCGGAGGTGCCCGGTTTGAAGGTACCGGACTATGTGTTGCGCCCATGCCGGAGCCTGAGGTTCAACGACAAGGACTAAAGGCATATCCTCCACCGGGATGTCGTCCTTCCCGGCAGGCTCCATATCTCCTTCAGCAATTTCCTCTCTGGCAAGATCCTTGTCGGGGTTCCTTGGCAGATCTGCCACAAAGTATTTGCCGGAGCTTAGCTTCCTTCTCTTGTTCGGCTTTCTCGATGGCGTTACGGAGGGTTGAGTCAGTCATAGCACAAAAGTTCCTGGTCCCACAGGCAACTTGAGGGTTGCACGCTTCGACAGGTCGTCGGCGATGGTATTCTCGGCACGCGGGATGTTCTCCGTCTGCAAACCATCGAAGCGCTCTTCTAACTTTCCCACTTCCTCCACGTAAGTGTCCATCAGTGGACTCTGGTAGGCCTTGTTAACCGACCGAACCACTAGCTATGAGTCTCCTCTGACGATGAGCTTCCTGATCCCCAGATCTGCCGTGATCCTCAGGCCGGCAAGTAGCCCTTCGTACTCAGCGGTGTTGTTGGTTGACTTCTCCCGCGGAAAGTATATCTGGATTACGCACTTGAAGTGTTCTCTCGTAGGTGCAACTAGCAGCACACCAGCTCCGTCACCTTGCATGAATGCTCCATCAAAATACATGATCCATTCCTGTTTGGACTCCTTGCTTGGGAGGGTTGATTCTGGTTTTTTCCTCGTCTCGCATCAGGGTCCATTCGGCAATGAACTCTACCAAGGCCCTGCTTTGGATGGTTGATGTGCTTTCAAACTTGAGGCCGAAGCTGGACTACTCCAATGCCCACTCCATGATTCTGCCAGTTGCATCGGGTTTCCGCAAAACCCTTTGCAGTGGAAAGCGGGTGACGACGGTGATCTCGTGTGCTTGGAAGTGGTGGCTCAACTTTCTCAAGGCCATGAGGAGACCGAAAAGCAATTTTTGAAACCTGGAGTATCTCGATCTGGCCCCGTGCAAGAGGGAACTGACGAAATAGACCGGGCGCTGCACCATCTTCTTCTTCAGCACTAGCCCGCCTCCTGGCGGGGGTTCCTCTTGAACGCCCCTGGACTCTGCTGTGGTCCCTGGTTGCCGGTGTGCCCTTCCTCATCTGACGGCGTTGCCTTTGCCGGTGGACTTCGTCGTCTACCCTCTGCCCTACCAGGGCGGCACTAACCACTTGGTTGGTTGCCGCTAGGTATAGGAGCAGTGGCTCTTGTGTTTTAGGCACTACCAGGATTGGCGCAGAGGAAAGGTATTGCTTCAGGTCTTGTAGTGTCGCTTCTGCCTCGGCGGTCCATTCCATCGGTCCCGCCTTCTTCAAGATATTGAAGAAAGGCAGGGCATGTTCAGTAGACTTGGAGATGAACCTGCTCAGGGCGGCTACACAGCCGGCTAGGCGTCGCACATCCTTGACGCGCTTCGGTGCCTCCATTTGTTCGATGCCCTTGATCTTGTCGGGGTTATCTCTGATCCCGCATCGGGACAAGAAGAACCCGAGAAGCTTGCCGGATGGGACACCGAAGACGTACTTTTCGGGGTTGAGCTTGAGGTTGGTCTTGTGCAGTTTGGCAAATGTCTCTTCTAGATCTTGCACAAGTGTTGATTTGTTCTTGGTTTTGACCACTATATCATCCATGTAGGCTTCCAGATTCCTGTGGAATTGGGGCTCAAAACAAATCTGGATAACTCTTGCAAAGGTGGAACCAACATTCTTCAATCCAAAGGGCATTCGTACAAAGCAGTACGTGCCACAGGGGTGATGAAGGTGGTTTTTTCTTCATCTTCGTCGGCCATGTAAATCTGGTGATACCCTGAATAGGCATCGAGGAAGGACAGCAAGTCGCAGCCAGCGGTGGAGTCGACAATCTGGTCGATGCGCGGCAAGGGAAAAGGGTGTTTCGGGCAAGCTTTATTGACATCGGTAAAGTCGATACAGAGTCGCCACTTCCCATTCGCCTTGCGCACTACAACCGTATTGGCCAACCATGTAGGATGGATGACTCCTCTATCTAGTCCCACTGCTTCTAACTTCTTGATTTCCTCGGCAATCAACTCTTGCCGCTCTAGGGCTTGCTTCCTCACCTTCTTCTTGACCGGCCACGCGTGGGGGCAGACAGCGAGGTGGTCCTCAATCACCTTCCTGGGGATACTAGGGATATCTGATGGTTGCCATGCAAAAACATCGAGATTCTCCCGCGGGAAGGCGATGAGCGCGCTTTCCTATTTTCCGCCGAGGGCGTAACTTATGGTGAAAGTCCCGCCTGTGTTGTCCTCTTGGGCGGGTACCTTCTTGGTCTCTGGTGGGGCAGCCATGGATTTCATGTTCTGGGCAGTGGAGCTCTCTGGTGCGTCTTCGGTGGGAGCAAAGTACTCTGGAGAAGCGTGCTTGCCGGGATCAGCGTGGGAAGCCCTCTTGCCCGGGTTCTTCTCCTCGGGGGTGGTGCCTTGGCAGCAGGCGCCGCCACTACCTCCCGATAGAGGCAGTTGGTGCACACGAGTGCATCCTACTTTTTGGCATTGATGACGATGACGCCGACCGGCCCGGGCATCTTCACGGTGTTGTAGGCGTAGTGGGAAGCTGCCATGAACTTGGCCAGTGCAGGGCGCTCGAGGATCCCGTTGTACGCGAAAGGATTGTCAGCAACTTCGAAGACGACCTTCTCCGTCCGGTAGTTCTCGTCGCTGTCGAAGGTCACCGACAGCGTGATCTTTCCCTTTGGTTGAATCTCGCGTGGGTTGATCCCTTGGAACACTCCTGTTGCCTCGAGATCTTCGTCGGGAATCTGCAACCTTCGGATCACGTCGGGGGAGATGAGATTTAGACCCGACCCGTCATCCACCAACATCTTTCTCACCTTGAGGTTGCGGATCGTTGGGGAGACCAACAATGGCAAACATCCAACCGCCGTAATGCGGTATGGATGATCCTCGGAATCGAAGATTATCGTTGTGTGCGACCACTTCAAGGGCCTAAGAGTGCCGATGGACGGCTCTGCCGTCCTCACATCACGCGCCCACTTCTTTAGTTGGCAGTGGGAAGAGTGAAGCGATGAAGCTCCATCAAGGCACATCATATCTGTTGCCTTTTGAAACTCATGGTCGCTGGAGTTATTGTCTGGGCAGTCTTCATCGTCATCCTCCTCCTTTCTTTCCCGCGCCGGTGCGAGCTTCACCCTCTTGTTCTTGAACTTGCAGGGGAGAACCCCTTTGTCACCCTTCTTCCTGCCTTATCCTTCGCCACCGTCTTGGGCCTTTTCCTTGTCGCGTCTTTGGTACTCCGCCCTCTGCTTCTCCGCAAGTTGTTCAACATGTCAGCAGTGCACGAGGTCGTGACCGTTGGTGTGGTGGATCTTGCAGTACTCGGTGTCGGAGCCGTCCGTCTTGTCGGCGCCGCCAAGGCCTGGCAAGAGACGCACCCGGCAGTGTCCTTGTTGGGATCCTCGGACATTGTCTTCTTGGAGGTGTCGTCTTTCCCGGATGTCTCGACGGCAAACACGATTTTGCCCTTCCGCTTCCTGCTGTGCCGCTTCCCCTTTTTTGTGGGGACATGTGCGTCTTCCTCTTCGGAGTCGGCCTCTGCACCGGTGTATTCACTGGGAAGCCTCCTCCCCTCTTCCGCTCGTACACGCTTGTCCGCCAGGGCGTAAAGCTCGGGGACATCGTGGACCTTGTTCATCGAAAGCTCCTCGCGCATCTTCCGATTTGGCACGTTCTGATGGAACGAGCTGATGACTACGGTTGGGTGAACATCCGGGATGTTGTGTTGTATGTGGCTGAATCTCTAGATGTACTTGCCTAGAGTCTCACCCTCCTTCTGGGGGATGATGTGCAATTCACTCTCCTGGCCAAGGGCCTGGTGGCCGCCCGTGAAGGCGCCAACGAAGTCCTGCCACAACTCCTTCCAGGAAGAAATGGAGTTCTTTGGTAGGTGCATCAACCACGACCTGACGTTGGGATTGAGCACCAACGGGAAGTAGTTGGCTAGTATCTTGTCATCTCGGCCCCCGGCAGCATGCACCGCAGTGGTGTAGATGCTTAGGAACTCGGACGGGTGGGTCTTGCCATCGTACTTCTACGGGATCTCCGGCTTGAAGGTACAGGAGCTGGGCCACCGAACCTGCCGCAACTCGAGGGTAAATGTCGGACAACCCACCTCGTAAGGTAGGTCGCCAGGATACCCCGACACAGGAGTGTGTGCAGCGGCTCCAGCACATCTGTCTGACTGACGACACGTTTCTCATCGTCGCTGGATGAGAGTATGCGCGTCCTCGTTGCGCCGCTCGTGAAGAATATCACGTTGATTGCGACGGGTCCGTGGGTCGGAAGACCCGGTCGAATCATCAGAGACGATAACCCTTTGCCGCCGCCGTGGGGGAGAGTGCACCATGGCGGTTGTAGCTCCGGTCTTCTCGGTACGGTCGTGGGCGCGTTTACGGGAGGGTCATTTCGACGTCCCCGCCTGCTAGGGCCCATCCCATTGGCGAGGGCAGCGAGACTCTGGATGGTGGCCCTCCACTCCTCGAGCCTGTCCGTTGTTGGAGAGAAGTCGAAAAGTAGTTGAGCTCGCTTCAAGGCTTCTGCTGGCGTGGGCGACGGCGATATGTGTGAAGACCGCGAGGGTTCTTACTTCTAACTACGTTAAAAGGAGCGCCCCCTTGGTCCCGCGATGGTGCGCCGCCCTGGCCAGTCGCAGAGCATGCGCGTCGGTCCTACGACTCCTAGGAATGAGGCCCCGGAGTCCTTTGTGGGGGCGGCGAATCGCCGCCGCTCTAGCATGGTCTGTTGCACGCGCCCTATGAAGGTCGAGGCGGGTCCGTCCGCTTGGTGTTCTTGGAAGATGTCCTCACATCCTCCAAAGTAGCGGCGCCGCCCGTGGGCTGCGCAGCTACATCCTTCGATGCATTGGCGCGCGGATGGTCATCGCGGTCGCGGGCGATACAACTCACACAGGTTTGCTCTCCAGAGTTTTGTGGAAGTTGGGACCTCTGCCTCCTTGTCTTGCGCCCGCACCCTCGCCCACCCGCGTCGGGGCAGGAGCATTGGGTGCGGGTGTGTCGGTCACCCGAGCACCCCCTCCTCTTGGGGGACATGGCGGTGAAGACGAACTGGTGCGCTGATGGCTAGGTCGAATCAACGCGACCTCCTCCCCCTACCTGGCGTGCCAAAGATGTCGGGGAAATCGACAGCTATGGGAATCTCTAAGGGTCCCTTGATTGTTCGGTGAAGGGAGAGAGGTGGCACTGAGACCGCAGCTAGCGATCAACACCGGAAAGATCATTTACCCAGGTTCGGGCCGCTTGGCGCTTAAAACCCTACTCCTACTTAGTTTTGTATTGGGTGCTTACTGTAGGGTTATTTGCTACAGTAACCTAATTGGTGATTAGGGAGCCTAAATACCCGAAAGGTCCCCTAGAAATGATCCTTGGGCCTCCTTTTATGGGCAAAGGGGTCACTAACAATGTGCTCACGGGTTGCATAGTGAACAGGGTTCACCGCTTATCTTTCTACTTTGGTGTAAGGGGCAGTAAATGCTTGTCTGGCCCCTGACCTGCATCAAGGAGGCGTCGACACGTGCCCAGGTGTGTTGACACCTGGGCTTTGTGCTGGCACATGAAGTATGCGCTAGAGCGGTGGCGGTCGGCGGCACTGTGGCTGGAGGCCCACCTGGCGGGTGAAGCGAGCATGCCGGCCTGGCGCCCTTGCCTACGACCTCGCCCACCTTCCTGGCAAGGATGGCTTGTCGGGGTTCTGGACATCTTCCCGGGAAGGAGGGCTTGCCGGGGCCTTGTGAGTTTTCCCGGCGAGGGGGGCTCGCCGGGGCCTTGTAGCTTGGGTTGGCTCTTCACACCTTTGGCGGGGTGTGGTCTGGGAGAGCTTGGGGTTCCTTTTCCCGTCGGCTGCCTTAGCATGCTGCCGGAAGTGTGTTGCTGGTGCCCGTTCACAAGAAACCCGAGTCCTGGAGACCCGAGTCTAGTGCATAGAGACGAAGGAAGAAATCAAGTAGGAGCATCAAGTATTGATGGTTAGTAAAACCACTAGTTTCAAGAAGGGCAGGGGTTAAAAAGGGATACTTCATGAAATGGCAAACCAGTTGCCACTCTAGTCAAGAAACCCAAGGCTGAACCCAAACCCGAGACTAAGTGCTTCCAATATCAGGGGGATGGTCGATGAAGCGTAACTACCCTCGTTACTTGGTAGATGAGAAGGCTGGCAAAGTCGACAAAAGTATATTGGACATACAAGGTACTTATGTGTACTTTACTAGTACTCCTAGTAGCACCGGGGTATTATATACCGGTTCGGATGCTAAGTGTTAGTAACTCGACATAAAAGCTACGGAATAAACGAAGACTGGCTAAAGGCGAGGCGATGATGTGTGTTGGAAGTGTTTCCAAGGTTGATGTGATCACCATCGCACGCTACCTCTACTTTCGAGATTCGTGTTGAACCTAAATGTTGTTTGGTGTTTGCGTTGAGCATGAACATGATTGGATTGTGTTTATTGCAATACGGTTATTCATTTAAAGAGAATAATAGTTACACTCTTTACTTGAATAATACCTTCAATGGTCTTGTACCTAAAATGAATGGTTTACTGAATCTCGATCATAGTAATACACGTGTTCATAGTATTGGTTCCAAAAGATACAAAGTAGTAATGATAGTACCACTTATTTGTGGCGCTGCCGCTGCAGTCATATTGGTATAAAACGCGTGAAGAAGCTCCATGCTAAAGAATCTTTCGGCTCACTCGTTTTTGAATCGTTTGAGACGTGCATACCATACCTATTAGTGTAAACGCATGAAGAAACTCCATGTAGATGGAGTGTTTAGAATCACTTGATTTTGAATCACTTGAGACATGCAAATCATGCCACATGGGCAAGATGACTGAAAGGCGTCGTTTTTCGAGCGAGATGGAACGAGTAAATGACTTGTCGGAAATAATACATTTTGATGTATGCAGTCCAACGAGTGACGAGGCATGCAGTGGATATCGTTATGTTATTACTTCACCAACGATTTGAGTGGATACCTGTGTATTTCCTTGATGAATTACAAGTCTGAAATATTGAAACGTTCAAGCAATTTCAGAGTGAAGTTCAAGATCGTCGTGACAAGAGGATAATATGTCTATGATGTGATCGTGGAGGTAAATATATATATCTGAATTGCAAGTTTGGGGAACATTTAAGACACTGCGGAAATTGTGTCATGACTCATGCCACCTGGAACACCATAGTGTAGTGGTGTGTCCGAACGTCATAGCCGCGCCCTATTGGATATGGTGCATACTATGATGTCTCTTATTGAATTAACACTATCGTTTTTGGGTTAGGCATTAGAGAAAACCGCATTCATTTAAATAGGGCACCACGTAATTCCGTTGAGTTAACACCGTATGAACTATAGTTTGGAGAAACCTAAGCTGCAGTTTCTTAAAAGTTTGGGGCTGCTATGTTTATGTGAAAACAATTCAGCCTGATAAGCTCGAATCCAAAGCGGATAAATGCATCTTCATAGGACACCCAAAACAAGTTGGGTATACCTCCTTTTTAAAAGTGTTTGTTTTTAGAAACGGGTCCTTTCTCGACAAAAATTCCTCTGAAAATAATTGAGTGGGAGGATGGTGGAACTTGATGAGGTTATTGAACAGCCACTTCAACCAGTGTGTAGTAGGGCGCAGGAAGATGTTGCTGTGGCGCCTACACCAATTGAAGTGGAAGCTCATGATAGTGATCATGAAGTTTGGGATCAAGTTACTACAAACCTCGTAGGTCGACAAGGTCACGTACTGCTCCAGAGTGGTACGGTAGCCGTGTCTTGGATGTCATGTTGTTGGACAACAATGAACCTACGAGCTATGGAGATGCTATGGTGGGCATGGATTCCGACGAATGGCGGGACACCATGAAATCTGAGGTAGGATCCATGTACGAAGACAAAGTGTAGACTTTGGAAGAACTACTTGATGGTCCTAAGGCTGTTAGGTACAGATGGATTTTTAAAAGGTAGACACACGATGATGGTTGATGTCACCATTTAAGAAATCTCGACTTGTTGCAAAGAGGTTCCCAACAAGTTCATGGAGTTGACTATGATGAGACTACCTCACTCGTAGCGATGCTAAAAGTCTGTTAAAATTATGTTTGCAGTCGCTGCATTATTTATGAAATCTTGTAGACAGGATGTCAAAACATTGTTTCCTCGGTGGTTTCCTTGAGGAAAGGTTTTATGTGATACAACCAGAAGGTTTTTGTTAATCCTAAAGGATGCTAACAAGTATGCAAGCTCCAACGATCCTTCTAAGGACTGGAGTAAGCATCTCGGAGTTGGAATATGCGCTTTGATTAGATGATAAAAGCTTTTGGATTTATTCAAAGTTTATGAGAAACTTGTATTTCAAAGAAAGTGAGTGAGAGCACTATAGAATTTCTGATAAGCATATGTGGTTGACATATTGTTGATCGGATTTAATGTAGAATTTCTGGAAAGCATAAAGGGTTGTTTGAAAGGAGTTTTTCAAAGGAAATGTGGATTGAGCTACTTGAACAGTGAGCACCAAGATCTATGGAGATAGATCAAGAAGTTTGATAAAACTTTCAATGAATACATATCTTGACATGATTTTTGAAGCAGTTCAAAATGGATCAGTTAAAGAAGGAGTTCTTGACTATATTGTAAGGTGTCATTTTGAGTAAGACTCAAAAGCCAGACCACGGTGGAAGAAAGAGAAAGGATGAAGGTCCTCCACTATGCCTTAGCCGTAGGCTCTATTGTACGCCATGTTGTGTACCGCACCTGATGTGTGCCTTTCCATGAATGTGTCAAGGGGTACTAGAGTGATCCAAGAATGGATCACTGGACAACGGTCAAAGTTATCCTTAGTAACTAGTGGACTAAGGATTTTTTTCTCTATTATGGAGGTGATAAAAGAGTTCGTCGTAAAGAGGTTACGTCGATGCAAGCTTTGACACTAATCCGGATAACTCTGAGTAGTAAACAAGATTCGTATAGTGGAGCAGTCATTCGGAATAGTTCCGAATGGCGTTTGTGTGACAGCCCGATGCCGACGTTCCCGAAGATTCCCCTCTCTTTCCATTTTCGTTGTGTGTCTATTTTTATTTTTCGCATCATCATCGCATCATGCGCATCATCTGCATTGCATCGGCGTCTCCGTTGTCGCCCGTTTTCAGAACTTGCATCCGTTGTTAGTTGCCGGTTCTCGTCGTTGTCCGTTCTGAGTCCGACCGCACTCGCACGTGCCCGCGGCATCGTCTGGAACCTTGTTTTCAAAAGTGTGCGTAAAACTTTCTCTGACCGGGTTGAGATTTCACGTGCGATCTTATTTAATATAGCTAGGCCGCCTGTCGAATTTCATCGCGTTCGGAGTTCGTCTGGTACGCGAATGGTCATCCGTAGCGGCACCGTATTCGGTCTACCGTCGGACGTGTGTCGGTGATTTAAAAATCGTTGTCGCGCCGCCCGTTCTCCCTCTCGTCTCCGGATATCCCCTCTACATGGCCGCGTACCCATTCCCGCGTGCGGAAACGTTCAAATCCGACCCCACGGTTGGATCCGGAACGAAATTCCGGCTAACCTAGCCCCCCGTTTGTCTATATATAGACCCCCATGCCATTATTTAGACAGCCCCCTCTCCCCTGCCTAAAAATCCGCACCAAACCCTAATTCCCCCCTCTCTCTCCTCCCATCGGTCCCCCAGCCGCCGCGGCCCGCCGAGCCCAGATCGGGCCCGGCCGAGCCCATCCGGCGCGCCGCCCCCGTTTTTCCTCCCATGGCCGAGCTCCTCGTGGAGGTGCCTCGCCGGAGCAGCAGAGTCCCGCAGCTCCTCGTGCCACCCGGATCCGCCTCGTCGTCCCGCCTCTAGCGGCCGCCACCGGAGACCTCGCGCCGCTCGCCGCCTCCCTGCTCCTCCACGTCGGCCGCCGCCTGCCCGAAGCTCGCGGGCCGCCCCGGAGCCTCCCGCGTCAGATTGTTTTTCTTTTAGGGATTTTCGGTTTAGTTAATTCCAGGAATTATATAGATTTTCAAACGCCCGTAACTTTTTAACCGTAATTCGGATCGCGATGAATTAGATATGGATTTCGCGTAGTTTTGCGAGTAGAATACGATTATCAAACTTGCATAATTATTTGACGTAGTTTTACATGACAAACGCCTAGTTTAGCGTGCTGTCCAAATAGGGGAACGTCCCGTATTTATTTTTCTTGCGGTACGGATTGCTCGAGTGCCTTAGGTAAAATGCCCATGTTTTAGGAACCTAATTTCCATGTATTTTAGAGCGGTCACTCGTATTTTTGCGGGTAGGGATTGCAGCTAGTTTATTTTCCCGTGTATAGGTTATTTTCTCGCATTTTCGTGTGGAAATATTTTGTTGTTGCAACCCCACATATTTTATATGTTTCCGGGGTAGAAAAATCCATTGGATTTTTCTGCGCAAATAGTTTTAGCATTAGAGCAAGTTGGTTCGCGCGATATTTTTCCGTGACGCCCTTTTGTTTAATTCGTAGGATTTATTCCGTTCTCCGTTTGAATAACTTGTCAACTAGGGAGTTGTTCTTGGGTGTTCAGTCTAGTCCCTGATAATTTTGGTTGCAATAGAAATGCATGTTTAGGTGTGGTTTTCTTGCTCTCAAGTTGCTAGAAATAGTGCTGATTTTGAGGAGCTGAAATATTTCTAAGTCTGGAATCTGTTATATTTTGTTGTTGTCTTGTCTTGCTTTTATCTTTTGCTCTGTAGCTCTTTTGAGGTTGGTCCAATGGAGTTAGTTGTACCCCTTGTGTTTCTCTAGCATGCTGTAAATTTTCATGACATTTGGTGTCCTATAGCTATAGGTTTTGCTGCTGTCAATATGCCTTCGGATCGAAAACTGCACTTTCATGAGGTGTAATTTTCACTAAGTCTGAAATGGTGTGTGAGATGCCATTTTGTGTCTTCTTTTCCTAGAGCTCCTTGCTGCCATGCTAGTTGTTGTTAGTTTTTCGTAGTAGTGCTTCTTGCCCTATTCCGTGCCATGCCTTGCTTGTGCATATCGGAGTTGTGTAGCCGTAGTTGTGGGGTGTAGAAAATGCTATGTGGCTGATTTTGGCAGATTGTAGTCAGTTCCTGTTTTGCTCGTAGTTGTTGAACCGTAGCTCCGATTTGATCGTGTCCTACTTAAAACTTGCTTAGAATCTCGTGTAGTTTCATTTTCTCCTGCTGTTTGTATATTTTGAAGTGCTCGTGTCTGTCGTTGCACACATATTGCATTCATGCCATCATATCTTACGGTGCTTGTATCTTTTGAACCGTAGCTCCGTTGGAGATGTTCTTTATGTGTAGATTGCTTGAAATGACGCGTAGAATCATGTGAACCTATTTGTTTGCTGTTTAACAACTAATTAAATGCATTAGTTCATATCTGGACAGAATTGTAAAGTAACATGTGAGGTCGTCTTGGAGGTGCTATATGTCATTTCCGACCTCACTTAAAATGCCTAGATAGGTAGATTAATTACCCTTCACCTCTTGCCATGTTTAACCACATTTAATATTGCCAAGTACCTAATCGGGATAGAACTAAATAAATTAACGTGGAGTTTCGTCAATATGCAACTCGTTGCATATTGAACGTCACTTAATGTGTGGTATTTGGTTGTTGTGAATTGTCATGCCGTGACTTGCATGTATACAGATTCTCATGCATCATTTGTGTTGTTGCACCGTGTGGTGAATTCCGTGTGTTGATTTGTGTTTCCGGTTTGCTTCGTCTCGATAGAGTCCCGCAACTTGCCGGATTGTGAGGACCCGTTCGACTACGTCGGTTCGTCTGCTTCACAGAGTCATTCTTCTTCCAAGCGGGATCTCAGGCAAGATGATCATTTCCCTAGATACCATTACTATCGTTGCCATGCTAGTTTTATCGGTTCTATCGATTATGTCTCGTTGCCTACCACATGTTAAAAATGAGCCTCTCAACAATGCCATGAAACCTTCAACATGTTCGACCTAGCAAACCACTGATTGGCTATGTTACTGCTTGCTTAACCATGTTGTAGCGTTCCTAGTTGCAGGTGTTGTTGCTTCCATGTGAAAGCATGGGTTCCTTGATATATCACCATATTAAATGCTATTTAAATTAATGCACCTATATACTTGGTAAAAGGTGGAAGGCTTGGCCTTTCTAGCCTGGTGTTTTGTTCCACCTTTGCCCCCTTAGTTTTCGGCTACCGGTGTTATGTTCCATAAATGAGCGCTCCTAACACGATTGGGGTTGTTATGGGGACCCCATGATAATTCGTTTTAGATTAAAGCTGGTCTTGCAAGGCCCAACATTCGTACTACATTTGCCTAATCACCTAATAAATTGCATAGGGACTTTCCGGGCCCCGAGGATAATTTAATCAACCCCCGGGCCAGTGCTCCTCATGAGTGTTGGTCCAAAACAGAGCATTGTGCGGGGCCACCGTGAGGAAACTCGAGGTTTGGCACTTGTACGCGTCGCTTATCCGTCGTGTCCTGGGAACGAGATACGCGGCTCCTATCGGGATCGTCGACACGCCGGGCGGCCTTGCTGGATTAGTTTTACCTTTGACGAGATATCTTGTGCATCGGGATTCCGGTGATGCTTTGGGTAATCTCAGAGTTGAGGTTTTCCACTAGGGAATCCGACGAGATCGCGAGCTTCGTGATTGAGGATTTCTATGCGGCTTGTGGTAATTTGTGATGGACTAGTTGGAGCACCCCTGCAGGGTTAAATCTTTTCGGAAAGCCGCGCCCGCGGTTATGTGGCAATGTGGAAACTTTGTTTAACACTGGTTCTAGATAACTTGAAGTTAACTTAATTAAAACTTGCCAACTATGTGCGTAACCGTGACTGTCTCTTTCGTGAGTTCCTTCTCCGATCGAGGACACGGTGGGGTTATGTCTGATGTAGGTAGGTGTTCAGGATCATTCATTTGATCATTAGTAGTTCACGTCCGTTATGCGTAGATCTTCCCCCTCTTATTTCTTGTACTCATAAGTTTAGCCACCAAATATATGCTTAGCCGCTGCTCAACCTCACCACTTAACCATATCTCACCCATTAAGCTTGGCTAGTCTTGATACCTTTGGAAATGAGATTGCTGAGTCCCCTGTGGCGCACAGATTACTACAACACCAGTTGCAGGTACAGGTCGAGGTTACTTGACGCGAGCACGTTGATTGTACATTTGGAGTTGCTTCTTCTTCTTCTTCATCATCGATCTAGGATGGGTTCCAGGCCGGCAGCCTCGGATAGAAAGGATGGACGTCGTTCTTATTTTTCTCATTTGTTTTCGTCCGTAGTCGGACCCTGCTCTTACCCTTGATGATTATGTAATGTACTGATGTGACTCTGATGTAGCTTGTGGCGAGTGTAAGCCAACTCTGTATATATATCTCTTCTTTTTCAGTACATGTACTTGTGACGATATCCATTCTTGCGACACGACGAGATGCGCTTCTATCCCTGACGAGGCCTTCGTGCCAAATTGAGGATAGGGTCGCATCTTGGGCGTGATGAGTTGGTATCAGAGCAGTACCGACCTAGGAGCCCCCTTGATTGATCGAACTTGGCCTAGTCGAGTCTAGTGAAAAACTGCTTTGAGTCTAGTTATATATCGGAGAGTAGGATTCTTTTTTCTCCTCTTCTATGCTCTGGTGAGGAATCGTGACGTAATAATTTAATTCTACTCCTCTTCTCACTCAAAAAAAATTTAGGATCACGCGGATATTTTTGAAATCTATATGATGTCGATGTGACGGAGTTCTGTCTTGGTGCCTCCTGTCTGCTCAAAGTCTCAGGGGAGTTGAGCTCCAGGGGATTCTTGAGCACATCGTTATCATTCAGATTTCTTAGTATCTCAGAACAAAGGATCTTCGTAATTGCTTCAATACTTGTAGTGGCGAGATAACCCCGATGTCCCCAGTACTGGTGCAGATTGTTCGGGAGTACTGCCATACTTGTATCGTTGTGATCACGAGGGTCTGTTGTAGATGAAGGTCCGAGATTCTGGTCGTGTGTTGATGGATGTGATACAGGTGACGGGTTAGTATAGGAGTTGTGTGATATTACTCCTTGTATCCGTGTACCAGATTGCATGACCAGATATTTCGGGAATTCATAGGTGGGAATTCAAGTACTTACTTATAGGACATTCTTCCAACAAATGCATGATGTTAGGTTGGGGTTCGACATCTAGTGGATTTGTTTGTTCACGGTCGACTTACAGCGGTACACGTTGTGTCTTAAAGAGTCCTTGTAGCTTGCTACGACTCGGGGATATTTCGTATGTCGGGTGCACTGCCTTGCACTTGATGGCTACTGTAAAATCGAGCCCGTGCGATCCTGTCCACGAAAATATGAGACGAAATCTTTCTCATGAGTTTGTTCTGGCTTGTTTCATAAGCATCATCCCTTTGTTTTGCTGAATATGGTAATTTGTGTTGCTTCGATGTCAAATGGTGATTTCAGACCTTTCCTAAGAGGCGTTCTTATATTTTTATGTGAATGCAAATTCTTTGCTCAATCAGACCATCGTATCAATTCTTTTTCAACCGGTGTGTTTCTCTCCAAGTGGATTCAATCCTCTCCAATTCTTGCAGATCTTTCTCTCATTTATTCCGGAGTTCACCTCATCTGTCCTGAGTTATCTTTGTTTTTCCCCACCCTCCCGCCCTTTTTCTCAGTGATTCAATTTTTATCCAGGAGTTTTCTTTTCATTGTACTTCCACTGTCTGTTCTTTTCTCTCTTACCCGGTGATTCATTGTGAAGATTCTCAGGAGCTTCGTGTTCACCTTTATTCATTCTTGTCATCTTTTCCCGTGAATTCAATTTAATTATCCGTGTTCGTTATATTCTATTTATCCTTGTAATTCTTTCCTATGTTGGAGATTCTTATCATTCTATCTTGTTTATTCAGTTATCTCTATTCTATCCGGAGCGTTGAAGATGTCTCTGAGTTTCTTGTTTTCAATTCTTTAATTATTTTGAGGTGCTCAACCTCATCAAGTTTTCATTTCTACGGGTGCAATATCTCTCTTTCTAGCAATCTTTTCAACGGTGGTTTCTTTGAGTGGGCCCATAACCCACAGGTTTTCCCAGGATCTTATATGTCTCTTCTAATCTTTCCCGGAGATCATTAATTGTTTTCAACTATGACGTAAGTATGATTTTCATCAGTCATATTCCTTCTTCAAGATCAATTTGAATTAATTCTCTTATTTGGCTCAACCTTGCATTCTTCTTTATTCCGGAGTGTCTCAGTTATTCTTGGTGAGGTTCTTCTCGTCATTTTCTCCATTGAAGATTCGAAGGAGTGTTTCTCTCAATCTTGGTTCATTCTCGTGGAGATTCATCATTTCAGCTTGGTGCCATCTTCTTAATTGTTGCCAGTCATGAGCAATCCCTTTCTTGCTATCCGGTGCTTTTCTGATTTATTATTCATTCTCGTTCCTCCGAAGGCCATCATTTCAGAAGACATCTTCGTTCTCAGCTTGCAGCTTTCATTCTCAATTCTTCTCAATTGTTGTCTCTTCGTTCGTCTCTTGATTGTCCAGTGCTTTGTTCAAGTGTTTTTTCTCAGGTGGCTCGTGATCTCTTCATTCTCATGTATCTCCATTAATTCATGTTGTTCCCACTCAGTTGTGAATTCTTACCGGTGCATCCGTCAATTTTGCCTCAAATGGTGCTCTTCTCTCTGTCTCTTCAAGATTCTTTCAAGAGGAATAAGTTGTATGCTAGATCCGTTGCTTGTCATCAATTAAACTTGATGAAGGACAAGCATAACATAATTCTTATTCTTGTTCATAGTATTTTGAATTCTTCTTCCGGAGTGGCTCATGATATCAATTCCTTTTTCTTAAGTGTTTTTATCTTTTCTTTTCTGGAGTTCCAAGTTTTATCAAGTATCTCTTTGTGAAGCTTCATCTAAACCCTGGCAAGGTCATAATCTTATTCTTTCTACCTTGATATCTTTGCATAATTCATTCGTATACGGAGGTCCTTCTTGGTGGTTCATCAAGGTTTCAATCCTTTCTTAAGTGTTCTTCAAGATTCTTGTTGCAGTACCTCAACTATCCTTTCTCTTGCATTTATAGGTGCAATTGTTCTTTCATTATCCTTGAGGTGGTGTTATAGCATTCTTCTTAGTGTAGGAGCCTCGAAGAGTTTTCCTTTCAAGAATGAGATAATTAAAACCACAAATCCTATGGTCATGAGGTATTTTCATCCCATGATTTATTCATTGAGCTATCTTGGTTTGGATTTCACCTAAAGATTTTTCTATGGATTGTTGCTATCATGGTGCTTGTCATTAACCAAGTTCTCAATGTATCCTCTTGGTGTAAGAAATTGTTCATATCTTGTTTCTCCCAATCAATCCTTGTTTCTGTTAGTGGATGGTTGTCACTTCATTAGTTTCAAAAGGTTTCCATAAGCCCACTACTATCTTGTTCTTTTCATTGTCGTTTTTCCAACAACTCCGTTCAATTCTTCTTGCAAGAATGCTTGTCAAGCTCATTGGAGTTAGTAGTTGTCATTCTTTTCTTCATTCTCTTCTTCCGTATGAGCTAGTTCCTATTCTATTGTTCCGGAGGCATTCTGATGTTGCTCTTTTGGGTCAATCTTGTTCTTCTATCAAGATCATGGTGTTCCCTTGCTCTATTTATTTTTTTGTTATGAGTATTGTCTGTTTCTTCCTTCTTTTCGAATTTTTTGTCCCATTTTCCTACCGAAGTGCTGCCAAAATTTTCCGTGAATTCTTGCTTCTTTCTCATATTATTCCTCATGGCCTTGCAACTTTCAAGGATCGTTGGTTTCACTAGTTTGTCAAAGAAGCGACTAAGTTTTACCTCTTGTTCTTTCTCATCCTCTCCCCCTTTCATTCTTGGATCTCGGGTCGAGAACCTCCTGTAGTGTAGGAGAGTTGTGACTGCCCGATGCCGACGTTCCCGAAGATTCCCCTCTCTTTCCGTTTTCGTCGTGTGTCTATTTTTATTTGTCGCATCATCATCGCATCATCTGCATTGCATCGGCGTCTCCGTTGTCGCCCGTTTTCAAAACTTGCATCCGTTGTTAGTTGTCGGTTCTCGTCGTTGTCCGTTCTGAGTCCGACCGCACTCGCACGCGCCCGCGGCATCGTTCGAGACCTTGTTTTCAAAAGTGTGCGTAAAACTTTCTCTGATCGGGTTGAGATTTGACGTGCGGTCTTATTTTAATATAGCTAGGACGCCTGTCGAATTTCATCGCGTTCGGAGTTCGTCTGGTACCCGAATGGTCGTCCATAGCGGCACCGTATTCGGTCTACCGTCGGACGTCTGTCGTTGATTTAAAAAGCGTTGCCGCGCCGCCCGTTCTCCCTCCCGTCTCCGGATATCCCCTCTACACGGCCGCGTACCCGTTCCCGCGTGCGGAAACGTTCGAATCCGACCCCACGGTTGGATCCGGAACGAAATTCCGGCTAACCTAGCCCCCCGTTTGTCTATATATAGACCACCATGCCATTATTTAGACAGCCCCCTCTCCCTGCCTCGAAATCCGCACCAAACCCTAATTCCCCCCTCTCTCTCCTCCCATCGGTCCCCCAGCCGCCGCGGCCCGCCGAGCCCAGATCGGGCCCGGCCGAGCCCATCCGGCGCGCCGCCCCCGTTTTTCCTCCCATGGCCGAGCTCCTCGTGGAGGTGCCTCGCCGGAGCAGCACAGTCCCGCAGCTCCTCCTTCCACCCGGATCCGCCTCGTCGTCCCGCCTCTAGCGGCCGCCACCGGAGACCTCGCGCCGCTCGCCGCCTCCGTGCTCCTCCACGTCGGCCGCCGCCTGCCCGAAGCTCGCGGGCCGCCCCGGAGCCTCCCGCGTCAGATCCCGTCGCTCCGTCGCCCTGCAGCTGCCGCCGCGTGCTCCGCCGTCCATCGCCGGCCCGATCCGGTCCGGGCTGGGGTCCCTTCGCCCCCATGCTGGAGCCTCGCCCCGCCTCCTGTTCTGTCCATGGGACATCGAACACGAGCACCGCCGCCCCCTGGGTCGAGGAGAACGACGGGAACATGAGCGCCTCGCCCCAGCGCCAGCAGGCCAGAACGCCTCCAGCCGGCCCAACTCCAAAACCGCCGGCCCAGCTGGCCACGAGCCGAGCCGGCCCAGGACCTGCCTCGCCTTGGCCTGCCTCCCCTCCGACCAGGCCGGCCCAAGGTGACCAGCCCCCCCCCCCCTTGCTTCTCTATTTTACGCTTAGGGCGATGTCTAGTTATTCTACGCCCGAGTTAGGCCCGGTAGATTGTTTTTCTTTTAGGGATTTTCGGTTTAATTAATTCCAGGAATTATATAGATTTTAAAACGCCCGTAACTTTTTAACCGTAATTCGGATCGCGATGAATTACATATGGATTTCGCGTAGTTTTGCGAGTAGAACACGATTCTCCAAGTTGCATAATTATTTGACGTAGTTTTACGTGCCAAACGCCTAGTTTAGCGTGTTGTCCCAATAGGGGAACATCCCGTATTTATTTTTCTTGCGGTACGGATTGCTCGAGTGCCTTAGGTAAAATGCCCATGTTTTAGGAACCTATTTTCCATGTATTTTAGAGCGGTCACTCGTATTTTCGCGGGTAGGGATTGCAGCTAGTTTATTTTCCCGTGTATAGGTTATTTTCTCGCATTTTCGTGTGGAAATATTTTATTGTTGCAACCCCACATATTTTATATGTTTCCGGGGTAGAAAAATCAATTGGATTTTTCTGTGCAATTAGTTTTAGCATTAGAGCAAGTTGGTTCGCGTGATATTTTGCCGTGATGCCCTTTTGTTTAATTTGTAGGATTTATTCCGTGCTCCGTTTGAATAAGTTGTCAACTAGGGAGTTGTTCTTGGGTGTTTAGTCTAGTCCCGGGTAATTTTGGTTGCAAGAGAAATGCATGTTTATGTGTGGTTTGCTTGCTCTCAAGTTGCTAGAAATAGTGCTGATTTTGAGGAGCTGAAATATTTCTAAGTCTGGAATCTGTTATATTTTGTTGCTGTCTTGTCTTGCTTCTATCTTTTGATTTGTAGCTCTTTTGAGGTTGGTCCAATGGAGTTAGTTGTACCCCTTGTGTTTCTCTAGCATGCGGTAAATTTTCATAACATTTGGAGTCCTGTAGCTATATGTTTTGCTGCTGTCAATATGCCTTTAGATCGAAAACTGCACTTTCATGAGGTGTAAGTCTGAAATGGTGTGTGAGATGCCATTTTGTGTCTTCTTTTCCTAGAGCTCCTTGCTGCCATGCTAGTTGTTGTTAGTTGTTCATAGTAGTGCTTCTTGCCCTCTTCCGTGCCATGCCTTGCTTGTGCATATCGGAGTTGTGTAGCTGTAGTTGTGGGGTGTAGAAAATGCTATGTGGCTGATTTTGGCAGATTGTAGTCAGTTCTTGTTTTGCTCGTAGTTGTTGAACCGTAGCTCCGATTTGATCGTGTCCTACTTGAAACTTGCTTAGAATCTCGTGTAGTTTCATTTTCTCCTGCTGTTTGTATGTTTTGAAGTGCTTGTGTCCGTCGTTGCACACATATTGCATTCATGCCATCATATCTTACGGTGCTTGTATCTTTTGAACCGTAGCTCCGTTGGAGATGTTCTTTATGTGTAGATTGCTTGAAATGACGCGTAGAATCATGTGAACCTATTTGTTTGCTTTTTAACAACTAATTAAATGCATTAGTTCATATCTGGACAGAATTGTAAAGTAACATGTGAGGTCGTCTTGGAGGTGCTATATGTCATTTCCGACCTCACTTAAAATGCCTAGATAGGTAGATTAATTACCCTTCACCTCTTGCCATGTTTAACCACATTTAATATTGCCAAGTACCTAATCGGGATAGAACTAAATAAATTAACGTGGAGTTTCGTCAATATGCAACTCGTTGCATATTGAACTTCACTTAATGTGTGGTATTTGGTTGTTGTGAATTGTCATGCCGTGACTTGCATGTATACAGCTGCTCATGCATCATTTGTGTTGTTGCACCGTGTGGTGAATTCCGTGTGTTGATTTGTGTTTCCGGTTTGCTTCGTCTCGGTAGAGTCCCGCAACGTGCCGGATTGTGAGGACCCGTTCGACTACGTCGATTCGTCTACTTCACGGAGTCATTCTTCTTCCAAGCGGGATCTCGGGCAAGATGATCATTTCCCTAGATACCATTACTATCGTTGCCATGCTAGTTTTATCGGTTCTATCGATTATGTCTCGTTGCCTACCACATGTTAAAAATGAGCCTCTCAACAATGTCATGAAACCTTCAACCTGTTCGACCTAGCAAACCACTGATTGGCTATGTTACTGCTTGCTTAACCATGTTGTAGCGTTGCTAGTTGCAGGTGCTGTTGTTTCCATGTGAAAGAATGGGTTCCTTGATATATCACCATATTAAATGCTATTTAATTTAATGCACCTATATACTTGGTAAAAGGTGGAAGGCTCGGCCTTTCTAGCCTGGTGTTTTGTTCCACCTTTGCCCCCTTAGTTTTCGGCTACCGGTGTTATGTTCCATAAATGAGCGCTCCTAACATGATCGGGGTTGTTATGGGGACCCCCGTGATAATTCGTTTTAGATTAAAGCTGGTCTGGCAAGGCCCAACATTGGTACAACATTTTCCTAATCACCTAATAAATTGCATAGGGACTTTCCGGACCCCGAGGATAATTTAATCAACCCCCGGGCCAGTGCTCCTCATGAGTGTTGGTCCAAAACAGAGCACTGTGCGGGGCCACCGCGAGGAAACTCGAGGTTTGGAACTTGTACACGTCGCTTATCCGTCGTGTCCTCAGAACGAGATACGCGGCTCCTATCGGGATCGTCGACATGCCGGGCGGCCTTGCTGGATTAGTTTTACCTTTGACGAGATATCTTGTGCATCGGGATTCCGGTGATGCTTTGGGTAATTTCAGAGTTGAGGTTTTCCACTAGGGAATCCGACGAGATCGCGAGCTTCGTGATTGAGGATTTCTATGCGGCTTGTGGTAATTTCTGATGGACTAGTTGGAGCACCCCTGCAGGGTTAAATCTTTTCGGAAAGCCGCGCCTGCGATTATGTGGCAACGTGGAAACTTTGTTTAACACTGGTTCTAGATAACTTGAAATTAACTTAATTAAAACTTGCCAACTGTGTGCTTAACCGAGACTGTCTCTTTCGTGAGTTCCTTCTCCGATCGAGAACACGGTGGGGTTATGTCTGACGTAGGTAGGTGTTAAGGATCATTCATTTGATCATCAGTAGTTCACGTCCGTTATGCGTAGATCTTCCCCCACTTATTTCTTGTACTCGTAAGTTTAGCCACCAAATATATGCTTAGCCGCTGCTGCAACCTCACCACTTAACCATATCTCACCCATTAAGCTTTGCTAGTCTTGATACCTTTGGAAATGAGATTGCTGAGTCTCCTGTGGCTCACAGATTACTAAAACACCAGGTGCAGGTACAGGTAGAGGTTACATGACGCGAGCGCGTTGATTGTACATTTGGAGTTACTTCTTCTTCTTCGTCATTGATCTAGGATGGGTTCCAGGCCGGCAGCCTGGGATAGCAAGGATGGACGTCGTTCTTATTTTTATCGTTTGTTTTCGTCCGTAGTTGGACCCTGCTCTTACCATTGATGATTATGTAATGTATTGATGTGACTCTGATGTAGCTTGTGGCGAGTGTAAGCCAACTCTGTATATATATCTCTTCTTTTTCAGTACATGTACTTGTGACGATATCCATTCTTGCGACACGACGAGATGCGCTTCTATCCCTGACGAGGCCTTCGTGCCAAATTGAGGATACGGTCGCATCTTGGGTGTGACAGCTTGGTAGCATCATCAATAGGATGACATAGAGATTTGTAAAGCACACACGGATCTGAAAAGTTCAGACCCGTGGACTAAAAACCTCTCTCACAAGCAAGATATGATCAAACCCCATGGGTGTTAGATTCATTACAATCACATAGTGATGTGAAGTAGATTATTCACTCTAGTGCAAGTGGGAGACTGTTGGAAATATGCCCTAAAGGCAATAATAAATTGATTATTATTATATTTTCTTGTGCATGATAATCGTTTATTATCCATGCTACAATTGTATTGATTGGAAACTCAAATACATGTGTGGATACATAGACAGCACATTGCCCCTAGTGAGCCTCTAGTTGACTGGCTCGTTGATCAAAGATGGTCAAGGTTTCCTGGACGTAGACAAGTTCCTTCACTTGATAAAGAGACCACATAATTAGGAGAATGATATGACGGACAAGACCCCAACTATGAACATAGCATATGATCTTATCAGTTTATTGCTATTGTTTTCTGCATGTCAATGTATATGTTTCTATGACCATGAGATCATGCAACTCTCGGACACCGGAGGAATGCCTTGTGTGTATCAAATGTCACAACGTTGTTGGGTGACTATAAAGGTGCTCTACAGGTATCTCGGAAGGTGTCTGTTGGATTGGCGTGAATCAAGACTCGGATTTGTCACTCCGTGTGACGGAGAGGTATCTCAGGGCCCACTTGGTAATACAACATCACAAAAATCCTTGCAAGCAATGTGACTAAGGAGTTATTCACGGGATCTTGTATTATGACAAGTAAAGAGACTTGCCGGTAATAAGATTCAACAAGGTATAGAGATACCGACGATCGAATTTCAGCCAAGTAACATACAGAAGGACAAATGGAACATCATACGAGATTAACTGAATCCTTGACATAGAGGTTCAACCGATAAAGATCTTCATAGAATATGTAGGAGCCAATATGGGAATCCAGGTCCCGGTATTGGTTATTGCCGGAGAGTGTCTCACGTCATGTCTACATAGTTCTCGAACCCACGGGGTCTGCACACTTAACGTTCGGTGACGTTTCGGTATAGTTGAGTTATGTATGTTGGTGACCGAAGGTTGTTCGGAGTCCTGGATTAGATCCCGGATGTCATGAGGAGCTCCGGAATGGTCCAGAGGTAAAGCTTGATATATAGGAAGTCCTGTTTTGGTCACCGGAAAAGTTTCAGGTACTTTGGTAGTGTACCAGGAGTGCAGGGAGGGTACCTGGGGTTATCGGGACGGGTGTCTCGACCCAAAGGACCTCATGGGCTATTGGAGGAGTCAAACCAGCCCCTAGCAGGCTGGCTGAACCACCCACTAAGGCCCATGCGGCTAGGGCTGGGGAAAACCCAAAGGTGGAAAAGGTGGAAAGGGTTTCCAAGTGGAGAGGAGGAATCCTGCTCCTAGTAGGACCGGAGTAGGACTCCTCCACCTCCAATTTCGGCCAAACCTTGAGGGTTTAAAGCTGCGTCCTCCCCTCCATCCCTCCTATATATACTAGAGGAATTAGAGGCAGCCCTAACCCTAATTAGCTACGTGCTGCCCTCTCTCTCTCTAGATCGTTTTCTCCTCTCGATTGTCCACCACCACCAAAACCACGTCGTCGTGTTGGAGAACTCATCTACCTCTCTGCCCCTCTTGCTTGATCAAGAAGGCGGGGATCGTCGTAGAGCTGTACGTGTGTTGGACGCGGAGATGTCGTCCGTTCGGCACTAGATCGGGATGGATCGTGATGGGATCGCGGGACGGACTGCGATTTGGATTGCGAAGATGTTCCACTACATCAACCGCGTTTTATACTCTTCCTCTTAGTGATCTACAAGGGTATGTGGATCTGATCTCCCCTCGCGTAGATGATCATCACCATGGATAGGTCTTGTGTGTGCGTAGGAAATTTTTTGATTCCCATGCAACGTTCCCCAAAAGTATCAACAATCAGGTCCATCACCCTAATCCTGGTGTGGGTATCTATGTGGTGCAAAATATTGATAGAATACCCCCTGATCATCTTATCATCACCTAACTTAGGCATCAAGGTGTACCTCATTATAGTGTTGGTGGTGGGTATTCTAGCTTGCACGAAATAAACACATCCAAACTTGTGGGTCTTCTGGTACTTATGGGTAACTGGGTTATATATGTTGTCCATAGAATTGTGATTCATCTTAGCCTCAGTATAAACATCCGAGTCACTCTCTAGTGACTTTGGGGCACCTATGATGGTTGCCCACTCCTCCAGTATTGGTTGATACCTGTTTCCTTTAGTCATCCATACAATCATACCACAATAATAAAAGTGTGATGTGGAGTAGTATTGCAAGACCATCTCGTCACTCCATGCAGTCATCTCCTTGCCAACAAAATCTACAATGTCAATGGCTCGGAAGTTTTCTCCCACATGAGGGAAGTAGTCCCCATGTTCCTTGATGTAGTCCTAGTCGACATATCTCAAGTCGCTCTTAGCTGGACTCTTGTCCAGTAACAAAATTTCATAGAAATCCTGTCGCTCCTTGGTGTGGAAGCGAGCATCAACAGATGTCCTCCTCCTGACAGCATAAGGATCATCTTCTCTCGACTTTCTGAGCCCTTGATCCCTCTTTTTTTCTTATTCTCTAATACCGGGTGTTCATCGTTGTGCTCTATCAGGTGAGGTCTCGGCTTCCTCAAAACAACATGATATTCCTCTTCTTCTGCACGAACATCTCCGGATGCAGAGCCCTTGTTCTTCTCTATTGTAGGAATATCTCTTGTAGTCCTCTTGGGTTTAGGAGCTACAAGATTCTTGGCCTTGGGAGTAGTAGTCTTAGCCTTAGTTGCAGGCTTGCAGGGCATAGCATCTCCCATAACCTTCTTCTGCTTGGAAGGAGGTGGATTAGTAGGCAGCTCTTCTTCTTCATCATCCTAACTAAGCTAATTATGTCATTTTGTAGGGTAATTAGCCAATTTAGTCTTTGTTGGATTAGTCTAAGCTACGTAGAAGAAGAGAAAGAGAAGAAGCAAGAAGAGAAGAAGAAGTAAAAGAAGAAGGAGGAGGAGAAGGAGGAAGAAGAAGGAGAAGAAGGAGAAGGAGGAGCTCCTTCTCCTTCTTCTCCTCCTCCTTCTCCTTCTTCTTGTCCTTCTTCTTCTCTTCTTCTTCTTCTTCTTCCTTCTTTTAATTTTTCCTCTTTCTTCTCCTCTTGTCCCCTTCTTCGGGCTAAATTAGCTAAGAATGCCGTTTTGGAGCTAATTATGTCATTTCGAGGATAATTAGCTAAGTATAGGTCATGTTTTATTAAATAGACCATTTTGGAGCTAACTAAGCTAATTATGTCATTTAGGTGGAAGCCTAGCTAACTATAGGTCATTTCGGAGCTACCTTGGGTAAAATGTGTCATTCCGAAGCAAACTATGCTTATTAAGCCATTTTGGATCTAGCTAAGCTAATTATAGGCCATTCAATACCTACGTTAGGGGGAATAGCTCATCTTGGAGCTAAGTTAGCCTTATTATGTCATTTACGAGAGAACTTAGCTAACTATAGGTCATTTTTTATTAAATAGGTCATTTTGGAGCTAACTAAGCTAACTATGTCATTTAGGTGGAAGCCTAGCTAACTATATGTCGTTTCGGAGCTAACATGGGTTAAATATGTCATTTTGGAGGATAATTAGCTAAGAATGCCTTTTTGGAGCTAATTATGTCATTTCGAGGATAATTAGCTAAGTATAGGTCATGTTTTATTAAATAGACCATTTTGGAGGTAACTAAGCTAATTATGTCATTTAGGTGGAAGCCTAGCTAACTATATTTCGTTTCGGAGCTAACTTGGGTTAAATATGTCATTTTGGAGGATAGTTAGCTAAGTATATGTCATTTTGGAGCTAATTATGTCATTTTGAGGATAATTAGCTAAGTATATGTCATTTTTATTAAATAAACCATTTTGGAGCTAACTAAGCTAATTATGTCATTTAGGTGGAAGCCTAGCTAACTATAGGTCATTCCGGAGCTAACTTGGGTAAAATAGGTCATTGCGGAGCAAACTATGATTATTAAGCCATTTTGGATTTAGCTAAGCTAATTATAGGCCATTTAATACCTAAGTTACGGGGAATAGGTCATCTTGGAGCTAAGTTAGCCTTATTATGTCATTTAGGAGAGAACTTAGCTAAGTATATGTCATTTTTTATTAAATAGGTCATTTTGGAGCTAACTAAGCTAATTATGTCATTTAGGTGGAAGCCTAGCTACCTATATGTCGTTTCGGAGCTAACTTGGGTTTAATATGTCATTTTGGAGGATAATTAGTTAAGTATATGTCATTTTGGAGCTAATTATGTCATTTCAAGGATAATTAGCTAAGTATATGTCATTTTATTAAATAGACCATTTTGGAGCTAACTAAGCTAATTATGTCATTCAGGTAGAAGCCTAGCTTACTATAGGTCATTTCGGAGCTAACTTCGGTAAAATAGGTCATTCCGGAGCAAACTATGCTTATTAAGCCATTTTGGATCTAGCTAAGCTAATTATAGGCCATTTAATACCTAAGTTAGGGGGAAGACGTCATCTTGGAGCTAAGTTAGCCTTATTATGTCATTTAGGAGAGAACTTAGCTAAGTATATGTCATTTTCTATTAAATAGGTCATTTCGGAGCTAACTAAGCTAATTATGTCATTTAGGTGGAATCCTAGCTAACTTTATGTCGTTTCGGAGCTAACTTGGGTTAAATATGTCATTTTGGAGGATAATTAGCTAAGTATATGTCATTTTGGAGCTAATTATGTCATTTCAAGGATAATTATCTAAGTATATGTCATTTTTATTAAATAGACCATTTTGGAGCTAAGTATATGTAATTTTTATTAGAACACTAGAAATAACATACCATTATCGTCATCACGGCAGTGAAGCACGGTGGCTCTGGCTTGTTTCACCTGGAGTAGGCTGCCCTGGAGAAGGCTCCACTGTAGAAGGGTCGTGAGATGCGTTTCGGGAGATATTCTGCACCAAACATCGTTTGCAATGTGTCCTTAGCATGAGGACACTCTTAAGATCACTACACTGAAATGAAACTCACCGTCCCCGCCATGTTAATGACTGGCATCGCCGCACGGACTTGGCCGGTCTCTCGTACATAGACTGTACATTTGGTTTCGACAAGTCAAACTTTTTAGTTATTAATGAAACGGGCATTAAAATGCAAGATTTGAAATAATATGAAGAAGAAACTTACCATGAAGAGATCGTATATGGCCCTGTTAGACGCATCATTTCGTGCGCTCTCCGCCTCCACCAATGCAGTCGTCCTCTCCTCTAGCTCCCTCATCTCCTTATCCTTCTCCACCATAACCGCCTGCATTACCTCTCTCTCATTCAAAATAGCAGCCTGCAACACAACTCATTGTTAGCATTGTAATCATATTGGTTCCAACGCACAACATAATGCGGAAAGATAGTTGAGTCCATTAAACTAACCTCGATGGCAAGCTCGACTGGCCGTGGACGAAGTGTTATCTCCGGACAGGAGCTCGTTTGGCGTGCCTTTATCTGTCGGAGAGTGCTAGTACAACGTATAAGGCCGTCTCCAATGGCGATCGAGCCATGGGGCCTCCCGTTGCCAGCTATCATCACAAGCTCTGGATCAATAGGCCCCTCGCTCGGGTTAAAGTCCTCCCCTTTCCTCGCCTTCCCGTGATCTCTATACTTCACGAGCTTGTAGTGGGAGGAGATGTTGGTGAAGTTTTCTGGATGCTCGAGGTAAGACTCAGAGAATGCCTTGACCTTCTTGTACGAGGCAGTATGGGCCATCGCATACAGGTCGTACATCTGTGGCACCTCCATCTTATTGTGACACGCCTAAAAGAGAGAGAGAGGAAAATTGTATTAGTAAAGGGCTCAAGATAGCATTAAGAATCAATTGCATGAGGCATGAGGCAAACCACATACCGAGTTCTCGCCAAACTGGATTAAGTTGATGCTCCCTTGATGGTGTGGCACACCAACCATTTTGCCACGCCTCTCCTTGGTGTTGTTGTGGCTGGCCTCCCACGTTTCGAAGCACCACTGATCCACCAAGGCCTCCCAACAATCCATCTTATCCACACACCATCTCAGGGGCACCTAAGTTAATAAAGAGAAATTTGAGCGCGTAAGAACCAAATCAAGGAAACTAACTACAAAGCCTTAATAATGTGTAATTACCTTCATGTAATGCTCCTTCTCCATCTTAGAATCACGGCACTTCGCCTTGTCCTTCCAAATACGTCGGGTGGCATAGTAGTCTCGAACAGCCTGCACCCGAGCCTCTTGCCGAAAGTTTTGAAGTAGGTGGCGACATTCAGTTTCGATAACCTTTGTCGCGTCCTCCTCGTATCCCTCCTCACACCTGTAGTAGGTCTGCAAACGAGACAACACCGATTAGTACAATAACTAGCTATGGATGAAGTAGCCATCCCACCACCCGCCGAGGATGAAATTCTTCTTGTCTTTTCTGAACTTATGGTCAGGATCCAGGAATTGTCTATGCATGTCAAAGCAAGAAAACTTGTGACCAGCCTGCAGCCAACGGAACTGAAGAGCTGCCTTGCATGTGGTGCACGGGAACCTTCCATGCACACACCAGCCAGCGAATAGCGCAAACGCTGGATAATCAGGCGTCAAGTACATGTACCACACATGCATTTTGAAATTTGTTTTCGTAGCCGCGTCGTAGGTCTTGATCCCATTATCCCAGGCTTCTTGCAACTCATCCTTAAGCGGCTGCATGTACACATTCATATTCTTCCCCGGATAGTTGGGCCCTGGAATTATCAACGTCAGGAAAATGTGATTTCTTTTCATAATCTCTCCGGGTCGCAAATTGAGTGGAATGACAAATACAGGCCAACAATTGTATTGTGTTGCCGTCATACCATACACATTGAACCCATCCGTGTTGATGGCAACTCTAGGTTGCCTTGGATCTTCCGATTTATCCTTATGTAATGCATCGAAGTGCCTCCATGGAAAACCATCTGAAGTGTGTACCAGCATCTTGTTCCCATCCACATCTAGTTCGGTTCTTTTGCCCAATTTGTGCCATGTCATCTGTCTGGCCGTCTCTTCGACCATGAAAAGACGTTGAAGTCTTGGTACGATTGGCAGATACCAAAGAACACTAATGGGGATTTTGGTCTGATTCTTCTCACCCATACCGTTGTCTACCACAATATACCTGGAAGAATTGCAAATGGGGCAATAGTTCAAGGCCGCATACTCAAGCCTAAATAAGACACATCCATTCTCACAGGAAATGTATCTTCTCATAGGGCATCTTAAGTACACGGAGGATTTTCTCTGACTGGTACAGGTTTGCATGCAGTAAATGGCCTTTGGGTAGAAAGCATCCAAATATCGTCATCATCGTGTCGTAGCATTCTCTGCCTATGTTGAATTGAGCCTTCAGAGCCATTGCTTGCGCGATGGCATCCAACTGACAAAGCTCAGTCTGCTCGTGGAGAGGACGTTTTGAAGACTCCAACATTTCATAGAAGTCCTTTGCAGATTCCTCCATCTCATCGTCTGAATCCCGAGCATCATCAAAGTCTTGCGCCATGTCTTCAATCCCGGTACCATGCTTGTCGGTGCGATGACGAATCACCTCAGCTCTGGCACCTTGGTCAGACTCACCATGAAAAGTACACACCGTATAATTAGGTGTAAAACCCCACTTCTGTAGGTGTTTACCCATTTCAAACTATGTCTGATTTTTCAAGTTGTCGCAGTTGGGACAGGGGCACCTTGTTTTTTGCTAGCCATTTGCAAATGCGGCTCTCACAAACCCCCTGGTTTTTGTTAACCATTCATGGGTCATGTCTTTCTGACTAGGGTGACCATTGTACATCCAAGCACGATAACTCATGTTGCTTAGCTACCTATGGGCACACAAGAAATAGATATATAATTCATCATATATATACATACGCTAATCAAGTTTGTCAGTTTTATTACGTCCATGCAATCTACGCGCTAATAGGTAAAGATAGGTCCTAATCCCACCCGAGTATGTGTAGATTGGGTTCGTTTTCCCATGCTCTGCTCCAGATGCGATGCAGAATTTTGGCAGCACCTCCCCGCTGTTCTCCTGATACACGTCTCGGCAATAAGCAGAGAGGATGTGTACCTGGAGAACAACAGGGAGGCACTGACGAAATTCTGCATCGGATCCAGAGCACAGCATACGGGAAAACGAACCCAATCTACACATACTCGGGCTGTCCATGGATAATGTTGGACAATTCAAAAGGATGGCGGTTAGAAATATGCAAAGAAATGCATATTTATAGATCTCACCCTTTCGAACGGGAGATGCATACTAGTCACGCATACTCATGATTGTAGAAACCTATAGCTAGCAAGTTTCATCAGCACGAAGACCAGGACAGAGCAAATTAAGGGGGTAGGAGGAGAAGTCATTTGTGCTCACCAACAAACGTAGGGGCGGAGCTCGTCCAACGCATGTGGAGGTCGTCGAACAACTGCACATTGAAATTCACACGGTCAACACAAATATTATGTTTTTATAATTAACATAATCGGAAAATATGTGACCTAACTCATAATTTACAAAACTATGACCCCGTGGGCCTCTAGAAGGCCGGAAAGCACCTTCTCGTTCAATAGTAAGTAGAAGAGGTGTCGGGGGTCGGGGCTTAGTGGCGTCGAGGGTCAGTGGTGTCGGGTGTCGGTGGTGTTGGGTGTCGGTGGTCGGGAGTCGGGTTAAATGTGTCGATGGTCGGGGGTCAGTGTCGTCAAGGTTCGAGGGTCACTAGCGTCAGGGGTTGGGGTCTTTTCGATCAACAAGAGGCCAAAGAGGTATCGGGGGTCGGGGGTTAGGGGTTAGTTGCGTCGGGGGTCGGGGGTAGGGGGTCGGGGGTCAGGGGTCGAGGGTCAGTGGCGTCGGGGTCGCGGGTCGGGGGTCGAGAGTCAGTGGCGTTGGGAGTCGAGGGTAAGTGGCGACGGGCATCGGGGGTCGGGAGTCGAGGGTCATTGGCGTCGGGAGTCGAGGGTCAGTGGCGTCGGGCGTCGGGGGTCGGGGGTTAGTGGAGTCGGGGGTCGGGAGTCGGGGGTCGGGGGTCAGTGGTGTCGGGTGTCGGGGGTCGGGAATCGGGTGTCAGTGGCGTCGGGCGTCGGGGGTCGAGGGTCGGGGGTTGGTGGCGTCGGGCGTCATGGGTTGGTGGCGTCGGGCGTCGGGGGTGGTGGGCGGGGGTCGGGGTCCTCTTCTTTCTTCTTCTCCTCTCTCCTCTTTTCTTCTTCTTCTTCTTCTTCTTCTTCTTCTTTATCATCTTATTACTATTATTATTATTCTTTTTTCTCCTCCTCCTCCTCCTCCTCTTCTAATAGTAACCTAATTAACACTAAACTAAAAGTAACCTAATTAACCTAAACTAATAGTAACCTAATTAACCTAAACTAACATTAACCTAATTAACACTGACAATAACCTAAACTAACAGATGCAATGAAATGAACAAAAAGAAAAAATGAAAGAAAATGAACTCACCAAAATGAGGGAGGAGGTGTGGTGTGGTGGGGGAGGAGGGCCGCGGGGATGGGGTCGCCGCGGGGAGGGGGTCGCCGCGGGGAGGGGCGGGTCACCCCTCATGAACTTCTTTAATTCTTCTTCTTAGGGATCCACATCAACTTGATGGGGATACTTGGAGTTGAGGTAGCGCTTGATGAACTAGAGCGAGTGGTGGCCTTGGGAATCCACTTGACCATGGCTTGGGATTCTTCTTTGAATGAGTCAATATCCTCTTGAAAATTTTCCTTGGCCTTGAGCTTGTGATCTTGTGTTGGAAGGTCATCTTGAGCATTTTCTCCCTTGGGGAGAGTAGGATCATACTTCTCCTTTTGGGGAACAAACTTCGGGTTGAGGTATTGACCTTCTTCCCAATCAACTCCATTGGCATTGATGTAGCCAATGACTTGTTTCTTCCGATGTCCTACTTGCTTGCGTACAATCTCCTTGAATTGCTTACTTCCGGCAAGACTCTTGAATATTCCTCTCTCTATAATTCCTTTCAATAAGTCATTTTCTTTCTCAAGTGTAACTTAGTTAAGAGAACCGTTAGTGTAATCAAGAGAGCTACTAGGAACAACATCATTAGATTTAGCATTAGTGTTGTTGTTACTAGATGAAGATACTTCTTGCCTTTGTTGCTAGTTTGCTTAGATTTAACTTGTGGAACAAAAGTAGACAAGAGTAATTGTTTGGATAGATAAGAATAACTCTTCTTTTGAAGAAAATCATTGATTGTTTTTTGAAACTCATGCTCTTGCTCTAAATTTAGCTTCTCGAAGCGTAGCTTCTCATCAGTTCTTGCAAGCTCTCTATGACATTATAGAGTAGATTCATGAGCTAAATTACAAGTGATTAAATCTTTAGTTAGGCGCTCAATCTCCTTCTTATCATCATCGCACGACTTATGTTGACTAGCATGATTAGAAATTCATTTTCATTGCTATCACCACTTTTATCAAAGAACAGGTCATCATCTCCATGTAAGTCATCCTCGTCACTATTAAAGTCAAAGTACTCGGGGTGTGATACCTTGTGGACTTTAGCCATCAAGGAGTTTCCAATCCCTTCATTTGGTGAATCAAATATGTCATAGGAGTTGGAGGATACGAGTGCAAGACCAGCAACACCTTCATCTTGAGTATAGTCGGAGTTGGACTGGTAGCTTCTCTCGGATTGGTTGTTGGACTCGGAGCCATATACCCATTCACTAACATGAGCTCGATGTCTTCTTCTTGAGTGGCTCTTGGTGTACTTGTCCTTCTTCTCTAATTTTGTGTTTCTCCGGGAGGGTCTTTGTTCATAATGATCTTCTCTACCCTTTCTCTGTCTTCGAGGTGACTCATCCCTTGAGCTTTGTCTTCTAGGTGACCCTTCTCTTCTTTTTTTTGGGGGGGGGTGACGCTCTCCGTTTAATCGTACGCTAATCATACACGCAAATGCGTACGATCAAACCCAAGGACTCACGGGAAGATATCACAACACAACTCTAGACACAAATAAAATAATACAAGCTTCATATTACAAGCAGGGGCCTCGAAGGCTAGAATAGAGAAGCTCGATAAGCACACGAGTCAGCGGAAGCAACAATATCTGAGTAGAGACATAACATGGGGTGCCTTAGAGAAGGCTAGCACAAAAGAAACACGATCGAACGAGGCGAGGCCTCCTGCCTGGGAACCTCCTAACTACTCCTATATATCTTCGGCGGCCTCCACGAAGAAGACACCATCGGGGCGGCAGGGGTTGACAGGAAACTCCATCTCCTAGGCTCCACCATCTAGTCGCAGCAATGGATCAAGGGGACAAAGGGGGAGCAAAGCAACGGTGAGTACTCATCCAAGACTCACTGCAGCAATGCGAGAATAGAGAGAGAAGGCCTAGTCCTATCGAAGACTAGCATCTTCAGGGTCTTGCAGCAATAGACGATAGTAGAACAGGTGAAACACAAATAATAGTCATATTGTTGCAGCAATATTAAAGTGAGGTCACGCCCAGAGATCCTCCCTCGACGCCCTGCGAGGAAGCAATCCCGAGGCAACTAATTCCAGTTAAGTAACAATTGTAGTTGTATAAGATTAGGGCACAACTCCAAGTTATCCTGTAATCGTGGACACGACTATTCGAATAGTTAATTTCATCCCTGCAGGGGTGCACCACATGTCCCGTCATGCTCGATAACACTCTGGCCGGACACACTTTTTTGGGTCCTGCCCGGCCTCGGAATATCGACACGTCGCAGCCCCACCTAAGACTCAACAGAGAGGCCAGCCCGCCAGTCTAACTCCTAAGCACAAAGGGTTCATGGGCCCAGTTCCCCTTCGCGCTCCTACACGATGTGTGGGCGGCCGACGTCAGTCCTAGCATCCCTTAATCACAAGCGCGATGCATCTCGGGACCACTCGGGCGCGCGCCGCTACATTGCTGACATCTGAAAAGCTTCGGCTGATACCGCGATGTCGAGTACCCATATTCTTCCCGCGTAGCCGGTTAGTGTGAAAAGGTCTCCAACCAACGCAGATCACATACCCAAATCCATTATCATTTTAATTAGGCCAATGACATAATCTCGCGGGAATCCACCCGTCTAACATCTAAACACCAATGATCCCAATAACATGGTCGAGTAACTGTGTGGTTGTAACATCGGGAGGGAATCTGAGGTATCACCCTCGTTGGAATCCGAACGATGTATCCGTCAAGGTGGGCTTAGAGGAATCACCCTCGGGGGTCCCACACTTGAGGGGTTGCACGACAGAGGCATCGTCGGGAATGGTGAGAGAGGAATCACCCTCTATAACCACGACCAACTAGTTGTACTACAGAGATATCATTAGGAGTACTTAGCGAGGTGTCACCCTCGGTACCCGATAGTATCTCTATAGCATCGTACAACTAAGGGGGGTCTATGTGCTGTGTCAGGTCTGGCTCGTCGATCAGGGATCGAGATTTGGAAGCAAAGCGGGGCAACTGGACTACGGGGTCAGAGGGGATGACTGCTCCACCTATACTAAGCAGATTAAAGATACAGTGCTCAAAGTAGCAGTTCATCAAAAATAGGCTATGCATCAAATATAGGAGCTAACTACAACAGTAGCAAAATACTAATGCAAGCAGTAGGGAGAAAGACATAGGCGATATAGGAATGATCAAGGGGGGTTTGCTTACCTTGGTGCTCTGCGGCAAAGGACTGATCGACAGGGTCGTAGATGTACCCGGCAGCAGCGTCAGTCTCGGGGTCTACCGGTAAGAAGAGGGGGAAGAAACAATAAATAATAGCAACGGTGCAACACAATGCATGACATGGCAAGATGCAGGCTAGACATGAGCTAACGCAGCAACATCCATCATAGACGGGTCGGAAGAATATCTCACGATATTTTCCGGGTCTTTGGCTACTACCGGTCAGACGGAAAACGATGTAAATGTTCCATGTTTGCTATGCTAAGGACGCGTGACAAACGAATGGGCCGTGTATCCGGGTTCGTCTCGTTCTGCTGATCAACTTTCATGTTGAAAATATTTTGATATGACTTACGGATTATTTTATATTAATTTTGAAAGTTTTATTAACTATTTATGAATTAAAAACAGATTTATTTAATTAAATTAAATGCTATTATGACATCAGCATGATGTCATGCTGACACCAGTAGTTGACTGGTTAACTGACCAGTGGGTCCCGTATGTCATAGACACAAGTTTTTAATTAAGATTAAATAGAAATTAATCAGATTAATTTAGTGGGGGACTCACGTGGCATACTCTAATTATTCTAATTACCCATTAATTAATTAAATTATTAATTAAATAATATATCTATTTATTTATTAAAAACATATTTTTATTTTTACATTTTAATTTTAACTTTTCTTCAAAGCGTGTGGGGCCTCCCTATAAGTGGGAGTGGGGATTTGACCCCACTGGTAAGTGGCAGTAGCCACATACACATATTTACCCATATAATAAACATAAGGTATTTCTCCATATACCTACATACATAAATACATACATACGTGCATCTCATACATACAAAATATGTACGGCATATAATACATACATACATACACAATACATCATTTTATTTTTATTTCTTTTTCTCACACCTCATCTCCAACCTTACTAGAATCTCTCTGTACATCTCTCTCATCTCAATAGAGAGAGAGCGGCTATCTACACCTACACCTACACGAGCATCACGACGTCGGAACGGAGCGTCATTTGCCAGAATGGAACCGGGATGGTGCAAGGAAGGAGATGGTGGGAGGAGCCCGAAAAGGGGCTCACCGACATTGACGAGAGGGCCCGGCGAAGCCGGAGTTCTCGGGAGGCGCGGAGGAGCCGGCGTGGAGGAAGACGCGGTGGTGGCGGTGGCGGTTCCGGCGAGGTCGTTGACGAAGGGGTTAGTCGGTTGGTGGAGCGGGGCGACGGGGACGGCGCCTCGGTTGAGGCCAGCGGGGAGAGGGAGACCTCCCTGCTCGATCCCCCTGGATCGAGCGGGAGGGAGGGGTCGCCGGCGGGGATAGGGCTCGCCGGCGAGGGGTGAAGAGGCACGGCCGAGGTGGAAGATGGGGAGCTCTAGGGAGGGGGCGGCATAGGTGGGGGCACCGGCGGGAGGTAGGCAGAGGCCCGTGGGGAGGGAGGCCGACGGGAGGTGGGGGTTCTCGGTTGGGAGGGGAGTTCTGTTGCGGGGGGTCTCGGGAGGGAGCCGAGCGAGGGGGGATCTGCGGGGGGAGAGACCGAGCGGTAGGTGCGGGGGCTCGGTGCGTGGGGTTGGTGGGAGTCGTGGGGAGGGGGAGTACCGAGAGGAGTGGCCTCGCGGGGGGTTTCTGTCGTTGCGGTTGGTGGGTCTCGGGGGAGTTAGGTGGGAGGGAGAGCCGAGAGGGGAGGCTTCGTAAGGGGAGTTCTCTCGGTAGGTGGCCGGGTGCGCTCGAGGGGGTGGGTGGCGGCGGCCAGGGGAGTTGGGGAGCGGCAGGAACCGGTTAGGGTTATCCCCCTGGGGGGGCTTTATACCCCAGGGAGGCGTGGGCCGAATGGGAGTAGGCTGGTAGGCCCAATTCGGGCCAGGGGGTTCTTTTCCTTTCTTTCTTTTTTGTTTACTTTCTTTTATTTAATTTTATATATATAGCTATTGTTTTAAATATATGAGGATTATAAATGATTTCAACAATTCCCGATTCACATTTATAATTTATTAGGAAATTGTAATAACTCCCCGACGTTTTTATTTTAACAACATAAAACCTTTCTTGTTAGACTTAAATTTTAAGTTTCGAATGTTGATTCGATTTCAACTAACACGAGGTCATTGATATAATTAACGGTGACGTGGCATCATTAGCGCGGGATCATTGTCGCTTAATTACAATCACCACTGTAGCAAAAGTCGAGGATGTCACACGGGAGCACTCACTTGAGTAGTGTCTGGGTCTTCCACAATTGTAGCAGTTTCGGTCACGACTAAATGAATGCTCCTCTTTATATCTTGAGTTGGAGCTTCTCTCTTTGCCTCTACTCTTGTAGAACTTGTTGAATTTCTTTACCATGAGGCTTATCTACTCACTGGTGACAAGCTTGTCATTTGAATTAGAGGGAGTATCACTTGATGCTTTGGAAGCACCGCTTGACTTGTTCTGAAGCTCTTCTTTGTCCTTGAGTGACATTTCAGGAGCAACAATCCTTCCAATGCATTCCGTTGGCATGACATCTTTGTAGTTTTCCATCATTTGGATCAATGTGCACACGGCGTCGTACTTTTCATCCATGGCTCTAAGAATCTTCTTGATGATGAATTTGTCGACCATCCCTTTGCTTCCTAAGCCGACTATCTCAATTGTGATGAGAGCAAGCCTAGAGTACATCTTAGGACTCCTTCACCATCCTTCATCTTGAACTTGTCAAGATGACTTTGTAGCCCATCCAACTTAGATTTTTTGACAGATTTGGTACCTTCATGCATATTAACCAAATTCTCCCAAATTTCTTTGGCATTCTCAAGACGACTAATATTATTGAACTCTTCGAGGCATAGGAAGTTGAATAGAATGTCACATGCTTGAGCGATGTATTGCAATATCTTCAATACTTTCGCGGTCGCTTCACGATCAGGTTTCCTTCCATCATAAAGAATTCACCTTGCAAACCAACACGAACAACCTCCCAAAGGACGGCTTTATGACCAGGAACATGCATTTTCATCATATGCTTCCAACTTGCAAAGTTTGTACCATCAAAATATGGACCTCTACGGTGGTAATTTCCCACACTAGACGTCATACTCTCCTAGGTTGTGATACCAATGCAATGGATACCAAAGCTATGATACCACTTGTATGATCTGAAGTATGTCTAGACGGGATGATTAGACTACTTGAACAAATAAAAACTTAGCTCTCTCCCAATTCTAGTTGTTGGAAAGTTTTAGCAATTGTTGTAAGTCAAGCACACCCTACACATGCAAGTACAAGAGTATATCAATGGAAAGTAAAGACATGCACAAGTAAATCGAGGGTATGGATAGGAGGATCAAACGCAATGACAATCTGATTTTTGGTGTGGTGTAGATAGGTGGTTCTATCCTACGTCCATGTTGATGGAGACTTCAACCCACAGACAATAACGGCCGCATGAGTCCACGAAGGGTTGAACCCACGAAGAGTCCATGGAGAAGAAACATTGTCTATTTCATGATGGCTTGCGTCCATGAAGGACTAGCCTAACTCGGGGTAGATCTTCCCGAAGTAGGCTTGCCCTTAAAAATTATTGGTTCAACTCCACAACACAAAATCGGAGGCTCCCAAGCGATACTTAACCAATCTAGGAGACACCACTCTCTCAAAAGTAATAGATACGGTAGTACGATGAACTCCTTGCTCTTGTACTTTAAGAGATAGTCTTCACAATACTCAATCACTCTCACATAGATTTGGCTTGAGTAGAATAGATTGATTGGGTGGAAAGCAACTTGGGGAGGCTAGAAATCAAGATTGTAATGGTAGGATTGCAATACCTTTATCTCCAGACATAAGTAGGTGGCTCTCTCTGTGAAATATGGATATGACAAGTGTATGTGTGTTCTAAGTTCTTCTTGTGCGACTGAGAGGTGGTGGATGGGTATATATAGGCATCTGTGATAATCCAGCTCTTACAACATTATTGCCCAACTCGGTGAAACCGAAGTAAAACTCGGTGGCACCGACTAGTGCAAAATGTAGCAACTTTTGTCTTTTTGGTGAGACCGATGAATAAATCTTGGTGGTACCGATATGGTGACCTTGGAAGTTTACATATCTTGGTGATACCGATCTCGAAAACTCGAAAATTCCGATTCTCAAAAATGGCAAACCAGAAAGTTGGTCACTCATTACGATGGCACTGAATGGAATGTTGGTGGCGCCGAGATGATAGGGTTTAGCATAGGTTGTGTCTGTTGGAAAACTCGGTAGGGCCAAATGAAAAGTTAGTGGCACCGAAATTTGGACTTTGTAGAATTTGACAGAATATTTGTGGGAGAATTTCACAAGAAATTTTGGTGGCTATCTCTAATCACTTGAGCAACCAGATCATCAGAGTCACCTCATCCCCTTTTGATAGTGTTGGCTTTCCTATGAACTCAAATGTAAGTTCTCACAAAATATAAAATGTAGACTTTTCAAGCTTGTTGCCAATAGATGTTCGTTGCATCTACTAGTTCTCCTCCCAATCCTTAGACAATGCATCTTTTAAATTTTCTGAAATTAACTAGATAGAATCATTAGTTCAATGACACATATGTTGTTATTAATTGCCAAAACCGAGAAGTTGTGCTTTCATGGAGATCCTTCCCACGTCTTCGGCTTTAATCGAACAAATGATCTTAACGCAAAATGTCCATGTTGATCATGCTAGGGGCATGTGACAGATGAACGAACAACGTATTCGAATTCGTTGGATTTTTCTCAGCAACTTTCATGTATAAAATATTCAACCGAGTTACGGTTTAATCTCTATTAATTTTTGAAATTTTTTATTAATATTGTGAAATTAACAAATTTATTTTTATTTACAAACATATTTAATGCATTAGCATGTAATGAAGACGACATTAGGAGCCGACCACTCAGTTTGACTAGTCAAATTAACCACTGGGACCCACATGTCATGGACAATGTGGCTAACAAGGTTTAATATAACTAGTTTAACTAATGTAACTAATAGGACCCCACATGTGAGTGAGTGATTAACTTAACTAAACATACTAATTAATTTAATTGGGCTACTAATGAACCGACGACTAAGGCCCACCAGTCAGTGACTGACTGCACAGTCATCCTGTTGACCCAGGTCAACAGGGGCCCCGGGGGGGCACTAGCACCGACTCTCGAGGGGTGGTCCCAAGTTGGCCAGGTCATCTTCAGCGCCGGGAGCTTCACTCGCGGCCCTATTCTACGGCGGCACGCACGGGAGGTGGTTGGGATTCACGTCTCGGAGAACAAATGACCGACGGAGCGCTCAGATCTGTAGCAGGGACTCGCGCGCATCTACTAGGACCATCAACAGGATCTGGCGACGCCGGGAACGTCGCCGGCGTTGAGGTCTGCAGCGGTAAGCTTGAGTCGTGGTCGCATGTGTCACTACGGGATGCTAGCAAACAAGGCGAGGGGCTGGGTGCTATCTGCAGCTCACCAGGAGTACGACGAGCACCCTAGAGCGGCTCGAGCAGCTGTGCCTCGAACAGGCCCGCGGCCATGGCGTGGACCTGCTCGGGCATCCACGGGAATGGTGAGGGGGGGAGGGCGCGAGCAGGATCGCAACAGAGAGGGGGGAAGGAGCGGTAGCTCACCTGCATTGCAGGGAAGGCTCGGGGAGGAGCTGCTGCATTGCTGCAGCGCAGGGAGAGAATTCCGGCGGCGGTGGCGGGGTGGCCATGGAGAATGAAGGAGGGGTGGGCGGCGTTTGTTGGCTTTTCGCCCCGAGGATCGAACGCACGATCACTCTGTACCTCGACTAGTCGTATACGCGTAACTCGGCTTAACTTATACGAATTATCTGAGCACTCGATATCTTACCGGCGCTCACGCAAACACCAAACCCAGAACACACGCACGCGAACGCAGCAACACGAGGATGGCCAGAGGCACGTGTCGTGCCTCGTAAATATCTCTTTGTTGTTTTTTTCGTTTTTCTGATGCAATCTTACAACGTATATGGATGTGTATATACAGGACCAAAGCTTGTAGCTAACCAATCCGACACTGGTCCTATTACCGCACGGACACACCAAATACTATTCGGAATAGGACTCGGTACTCATGGCATGCAAGCCATACACGGACACACACTTTCTTAATTACCGGCTACGCTCAACTCAATTAAGCTAATCCTAGTTACATAAAACTAGTACTACCAAACTTGGACACATGAACCGACTCTCCTACAGCTATCCTAATACGGACTCAACTTTGCATTAAAACTCTTACATATATTTTCATGAGACACTAGCACTTATCAAACTTCAGTAAACATGTTTGGATTACTTCAACATTCACCCCCTAATCCAAACACTCGACTCATCGACTTGGAACCAATACATCATTTGGATTATCAGTCCACGCCGTTACATCTTAGCGTGGTACATGCAGACTAAACACACAACCTTTCATGTAGGAACTCAACTTAACTGGTGCGCATCCATCTTCACGCTGGCCTTCGTCTTCTTGCCGAGACACACTAACGACTCACACACAAGAAAACTAAAGACACGACTCCTTTTTTTTCCGCCGCGGCTTCTTCATCAAAGCAACCCTGGGCTGTCATCCACGCCCACTTTAGCTAGTTGCAAAATCTCGTGCTCCTTTTTTGCCTACTTCCGCGGATTACGACACTCTCGAGAATAGTGTCCATAGTCCTGACAGTTGTAGCAGCGAACATTAGATTTGTCGAACTTCCGATACTTCTGCTTATCTTTCTCCTTATTGCGCGAGAACATTAACTGCTCCTCTTCTTGGTCGCGTTCCCGTCCTTTCAACGTCAATTCATAGGTCTTTAGTCGCCCGATCACCTCCATCATCGACATCTTCGTCACATCGCCCCATTGCTCGATGGTGCCAACGATCTGTAAAAACATGTCGGGAACGGCTCGCAGTAATTTCTCCACAACCGTGATGTCTTCCATCTTTGATCCGAGAGCTCGCATCTCATTAACCAGGGAGGTTAGTTTTAACGCAAATTCACCAACCCCTTCTGACGCCTTCATGCTCATCCTCTCAAACTCCCTCCTTAGAGCTTGAACACGTGCCTTCTTGACACGATCATCTCCAGCATGCATCTCCTTGAGCGCTTGCCAAGCTTCCTTTGCCGTCTCTTTCTCCGATATAGACATGAAAACGGCATCAGACACACCTTGGGCTATGGCGGCGAAAGCCTCTTGGTCCTTTGTCTCTTCGACCGCGCCTTCACCTTCCACCCCCGCCCAAACTCCACGCGCACGCATGAAGATCTTCATCTTCGCGGCCCACACCCCATAATTGTCACCATCAAGCATGGGGTACTGGATGGTCACACCACCGCCACCCGCCTTCGAAGTCGACATGATTCTCTTCTTCGATTTTCCGTCGTCCGTGACACAACTTGACGGCAATGACAACTCCACCGTGGCGCAACTTGACGGTGAAGCCTCCACATCTTGCTCCAGATACCAATTGTTGGCTTTTCGCCCTCAGGATCGAACACATGATCACCCTGCAGCTCGACTAGTCGTATACGCGCAACTCGGCTCGACGAATACGAACTATCTTAGCACTCGATATCTTGCTGGCGCTCACGCAAACACCGGGACCAGAACACACGCACGCGAACGCAGCAACACGAAGATGGCAAGAGGCACGTGTCGTGCCTCATAAATATCTCTTTATTGCTTTTCTTGTTTTTCTGTTGCAATCTTACAACGTATAAGGATGTGTATATATAGGACCAAAGCTTGTAGCTAACCAACCCGGCAGTGGTCCTATTACCGCACGGACACGCCAAATACTATTCGGAACAGGACTCTGTACTGATGGCATGCAAGCCATACACGGACACACACTTTCTTAATTACCGGCTACGCTGAACTCAATTAAGAAAATCCTACTTACATAAAACTAGTACTACCAAACTTAGACACATGAACCAACTCCGCTACAGCTATCCTAATACGGACTCAACTTTGCATGAAAACTCTTACATATATTTCCATGAGACACTAGCACTTACCAAACTTCAGTAAACATGTTTGGATTACTTCAACATTCACCCCCTAATCCAAACACTCGACTCATCGACTTGGAACCGACACATCATTTGGATTACCAGTCCACGCCGTTACATCTTAGTGTGCTACATGGAGACTAAACACATAGCCTTTCATGTAGGAACTCAACTTAACTGGTGCGCATCCATCTTCACGCTGGCCTTCGTCTTCTCGCCGAGACACACTAACGACTCACACACAAGAAAAAACTAAAGACACGACTCCTTTTTTTTCCGCCGCAGCTTCTTCATCAAAGCAACCCTCGGCTGTCATCCACGCCCACTTTAGCTAGTTGCAGAATCTCGTGCTCCCTCTTTGCCTCCTTCTGCGGATTAGAACACTCTCGAGAATATTGTCCATAGTCCTGACAGTTGTAGCAGCGAACTTTAGATTTGTCAAACTTCCGATACTTCTGCTTATCTTTCTCCTTATTGTGCGAGAACATTAACTGCTCCTCTTCTTGGTCGTGTTCCCGTCCTTTCAACGTCAATTCATAGGTATTTAGTCGCCCGATCACCTCCATCATCGATATCTTCGTCACATCACCCCATTGGTCGATGGTGCCAACGATCGGTAAAAACTTGTCGGGAACGGCTCATAGTAATTTCTTCACAACCGCGATGTCTTCCATCTTTGGTCCGAGATCTCGCATCTCATTAACCAGGGAGGTTAGTTTTAACGCAAATTCACCAACCCCTTCTGCCGCCTTCATGCTCATCCTCTCAAACTCCCTCCTTAGAGCTTGAACACGTGCCTTCTTGACATGATCATCTCCAGCATGGATCTCCTTGAGCGCTTGCCAAGCTTCCTTTGCCGTCTCTTTCTCTGATATAGACATGAAAACGGCATCAGACACACCTTGGGCTATGGCGGCGAAAGCCTCTTGGTCCTTTGTCTCTTCGACCGCGCCTTCACCTTCCACCGCCGCCCAAACTCCATGCGCACGCATGAAGATCTTCATCTTCGCGGCCCACACCCCATATTTGTCACCATCAAGCATGGGGTACTAGATGGTCACACCTCCACCACTCGCCTTCGAAGTCGACATGATTCTCTTCTTCGATTTTTCGTCGTCCGTGACACAACTTGACGCCGACGACAACTCCACTGTGGCGCAACTTGACGGCGAAGCCTCCACATCTTGCTCTAGATATCAATTGTTGGCTTTTCGCCCTCAGGATCGAACACACGATCACCCTGCAGCTCGACTAGTCGTATACGTGCAACTCGGCTCGACGAATACGAACTATCTGAACACTCGATATCTTGCCGGCGCTCACGCGAACACCGGGACCAGAACACACTCACGCGAACGCAACAACACGAAGATGGCCAGAGGCACGTGTCGTGCCTCGTAAATATCTCTTTATTGCTTTTCTCGTTTTTCTGGGGCAATCTTACAACGTATATGGATGTGTATATATAGGACCAAAGCTTGTAGCTAACCAACCCGGCAGTGGTCCTATTACCGCACGGACACGCCAAATACTATTCGGAACAGGACTCGGTACTCATGGCATGCAAGGCAAACACGGACACACACTTTCTTAATTACCGGCTACGCTGAACTCAATTGAGCTAATCCTACTTACATAAAACTAGTACTACCAAACTTGGACACATGAACCGACTCCGCTACAGCTATCCTAATACGAACTCAACTTTGCATGAAAACTCTTACATATATTTCCATGAGACACTAGCACTTACCAAACTTCAGTAAACATGTTTGGATTACTTCAACGGCGTCGAGGTGGCCTCCCGGCTTCGATCCAGGGGTGTAGGCGAAGAATACGACGCGGGTGCTCCTTCGTGGCTCGGTGGGACGCCGTGGTGAGGTCAATGGCCGCGGTGGTCAGCAGCCATGGCGATGGCAGCGGGAGGCTGAGGCGAGAGTGAGAGAAGGAGAGTGGCAAGCAAGGGCGGATGAGATCTAGGGTTTGCGTGGGGGTGCGGGGTGCCTTGTAGATGACGGGGAGCCTCTGGATGCTTGCCACACGAGAATCGACCGCATGGACGGCGCGCACACGCGCACGCCATGGCTCGCACCCCCTCTGGAGGAAGGTAGGGGAAAGGCCGGCCAGGCTAGGCTAGGCCGCACTATGGATGTGTAAGGTCGAGTCAAGCAGTGCCCCCTCCCATTTTTTCTTTTTATTAGATTCCTTTTTTTAATAAAATCTTTTGTTTTGATTTAGTTTTAATACCAAACCACTTTCGTAAAATTTGGCATTGGGTCCATTTATTACTTGCATTTTAGGATGTGCCACAAAAAGTTTGGGGCCCATTTGGAAAGTGTGGAAATTTTCATAATTCAGAAGGCATTTAATTAGTTGTTTTGGCATGTGTTATAATTGTTTTGAGGCACCAAAATACTTGATAAAATGTTGGTTCCAATTTTATAATTGCATAAGAAATATTTGGAATCTAAACAAGATTTTTTGTTTTCATGTTTTCCATAATATTTAAACCACTTATTATTTGAGTTTTGAATTTCAAAAAGAATTTGAAATGATACTATGATTCAAAAGTGAATAACCACCGTTTAGCAAAATGTATTAGCTTAATCTTGCTATCACTATAGCTTCATCACATAGGTTAAGTAGTTGATATTCCAGGGCCTGCTCAAAGTAAATCTCGTCCCAAGAATTACGAGGTAGAAGTAAGGGGAAATTTTGGTTACAAAATTCTAACGGATATTCTCATAGAACTTGATCCCTTTCACAGTTTTCTTAAATTTGCTCTATTAGGGCATCACGATGAAGTCGTCATCCTTTCTTCGGGTGCGATAAGAGGGAAAAACTGTGGCAGAACATAGCTCCACAAAGTTGGAAATCCGACGGTTAACTCATGGAATGAGACAAGAATTATTTCCCGAGTTGTATCTTAGGGAATTCGTCGAGAGCAATATGCGGTGGTACAAAATTTTCAAATTGGTAGGCACTCATTTGATGCCTAATCAGAAGGTGAAAGGGGGTTCACAGAAAATAAAATATATATTGCATATGATACTAGAATATATCATCCCTTGGACGGTGTGTCGGGAATTACATACGAAGCCAAATGCAAAAGATACCTTGGAAATCGAGATGTACAAGAGAGGCATGTTTCGATCCTATGAACTGTGGGTTATGGGCTCACCATGTGGGTTAACTGTAGGAAGAGAGGTGGCGTCTTGCATGGTCATGGTAGAAATACAAGTCAGAGGATAGCTGGTTACTTATGTTGGCAACAACGTCGGTACCAAGGGCACACGACGAATAGAACCATTTTCCTGCTCATTAAAACTAGGAGGACCAATAGGCAAAGTTCTCGTCCACTGGCGGTTACTGGAATTTTATCAACACTAGTAACTGGGTCTTACTAAAAGACTTGTTCACCGAGGTGTTTACCTAAGCACGGTATTACCACTACTTACATAAGTTTAGATTATGAGAAAGGCTAAACACACCAATTGTAAGGAAAATGTGTTTATACCCATGTATCAAGAGTATATATTTCCCATGGAAAGGCAGAGCATGATAAACATGATAACTTCCAAGTATGTAAACATTTAGATAAAAGGGGAAGGGAATTTATGAGGTTTACCGATACAATGATGTTTGGATAACTGATTAGGGAACATTTAGCATTATCCCCCAATGTCCTTGTTGATGATTCAAGTATCACAGTCATACTCCTGGGAAGCATCAACTGTTGGAAATATGCCCTAGAGGCAATAATAAAATGGTTATTATCATATTTCCTTGTTCATGATAATCGTCTATTGTTCATGCTATAATTGTATTAACAGGAAACAATAATACATGTGTGAATAAATAGATCACAATGTGTCCCTAGCAAGCCTCTAGTTAGCTAGCTCGTTGATCAATAGATGATCATGGTTTCCTGATCATGGACATTAGATGTCATTGATAACGGGATCAAATCATTGGGAGAACGATGTGATGGACAAGACCCAATCCTAAGCATAGCACTAGATCGTGTTGTTCGTATGCTAAAGCTTTTCTAATGTCAAGTGTATTTTCCTTCGAGCGTGAGATTGTGCAACTCCCGGATACCGTAGGAGTGCTTTGGGTGTATCAAACGTCACAACGTAACTGGATGATTATAAAGGTGCACTACGGGTACCTCCGTAAGTGTCTGTTGGGTTGGTACGAATCGAGATCGGGATTTGTCACTCCGTGTGACAGAGAGGTATCTCTAGGCCCACTCTGTAGAACATCATCATAATGAGCTCAGTGTGACTAAGGAGTTAGTCACGGGATGATGTGCTACAGAACGAGTAAATAGACTTACCGGTAACGAGATTGAACAAGGTATAGGTATACCGACGATCGAATCTCGGGCAAGTTCTATACCGACAGACAAAGGGAATTGTATACGGGATTGATTGAATCCTTGACATCGTGGTTCATCCGATGAGATCATCGTGGAACATGTGGGAGCCACCATGGGTATCCAAATCCCGCTGATGGTTATTGGCCGGAGAGTATCTCAGTCATGTCTGCATGCCTCCCGAACCCTAAGGTCTACACACTTAAGGTTCGATGACGCTAGGGTTATAGGGAATTGTTATACGAGGTTACCGAAGGTTGTTCGAAGTCCCGGATGAGATCCCGGACGTCACGCGGATCTCCGAAATGGTCCGAAGGTAAAGATTGATACTTAGGATGGATGGGTTTGTACGCCGAAAATGTTTCGGGCACCACCCGCAAAGTGTCGGGACCATCGAAAGGGTTCCGGAGGCCCACCGGGAGGGGCCACAAGCCTCGGAAGGCTATATGGGCTAAGTGTGGGAGGGAACCAGCCCCTGGGTGGGCAGGTCCGCCCTCCACACCCAGCCCATGGCGCACCAGAGAGGAAGGGGGGGAACCGTAGGCGCTGGTGGGCCTAAGGCCCACCAGGGGGTGCGCCACCCCCTCTCCTGCCCTGGCCGCCGCCCCCCTCTCGCATCTGGCCTTCCGCCACCCCTAGGGTGGGAACCCTAGAGAGGGCGCACCCCTCCCCACATCCTGTAAATAGAGAGGGTTTGGGGCTATTGGTGACACAAGTTGATCTCTCCCTCGGCGCAGCCCTGTCCCTCTTCTTCCTCCTCTCCCACGGTGCTTGGCGAAGCCCTTCCGGGAGACCTCATCTCTCCATCGACACCATGCCGTCGTGCCGCCGGAGATCTTCCCCAACCTCTCCCTCCTCCTTGCTGGTTCAAGATGCGGGAGACGTCACCGGAATGCACGTGTGTTGAACGCGGAGGTGCCGTGGTTCATCACTAGATCGGAATCACACCGCGATCTGAATCGCCGCGATTACAACTCCATCAACCGTGTTCTAGCAACGCTTCCGCTAGCGATCTTCAAAGTTATGAAGATGCACTCTCCCCTCTCTCGTTGCTGGTCTCTCCATAGGAAGATCTGAGTATGGCATGGGAAAATTTTGAATTTATGCTACATTACACAACAGTGGCATCCGAGCCAGGTTTTGTATGCGTAGATTCCATGCACGAGTAGAACAGAAAAGATTATGGGCGCTGATTTGTAAATTTCTTGCCGCTACTAGTCTTATTCTTTTCCGGCAATATTGTGGGATGAAGCGGCCCAGACCAGCCTTACACGTACGCTTACGTGAGACAGGTTCCACCGGCCGACACGCACACCGTGCATAAAGGTGGCTAGCGGGTGTCTGTCTCTCCCAATCTACTCGGATTGGATTTGATGAAAAGGGTCCTTATGAAGGGTAAATAGCTTTGGCATATCATCGTTGTGGCTGTCACGTAGGTAAGAAGGCGTTCTTGCTAGAAACCCAAATCAGCCACGTAAAACTTGCAACAACAGCTAGAGGACGTCTAACTTGTTTTTGCAGGGTTTGACATGTGATGTGCTATGGCCAAAGTTGTGATGTTACATGTGTGATGTATGAGATGATCAAGTTATTGTAATAGGATTGACGACTTGCATGTCGTTGAGTATGACAACAGGCAGGAGCCATAGGAGTTGTCTTAATTTATTGTATGAGATGCAACGCCATGCGTTTACTACTTTTACTTCATTGCTAACGGTTAGCTATAGTAGTAGTGGTAGTAATTGGTGTGACGACTTCAGGGAGACACGATGATGGAGATCGTGATGATGGCGATCATGGTGTCATGCCGGCGACAATGATGATCATGCGATGCCCGAAGATGGAGATCGAAAGAGCAAAGATGATAATGGCCATATCATGTCACTATATGATTGCATGTGATGTTTATCATGTTTTTCATCTTATTGCTTAGAACGACGGTAGCATAATAAGATGATCCCTCATAAAAAAAATTCGAGAACGTATTCCCCTAAGTGTGCACCGTTGCGAAGGATCGTTGTCTCGAAGCACCACGTGATTATCGGGTGTGATAGATTCTAACGTTCACATACAACGGGTGTAAGCCAGATTTACACACGTGAAACACTTAGGTTGACTCGACGAGCTTAGCATGTACATACATGACCTCGAATACAAGAGACCAAAAGGTCGAACATGAGTCGTATGGTTAAATACGATCAGCATGAAGTTGCTCACCATGACGACTAGTCCGTCTCACGTGATGATCGGACACGGGTTAGTTGACATGGATCATGTATCACTTAGATGACTAGAGGGATGTGGATTTAAGTGGGAGTTCATACTTAATTTGATTAAATGAAATTAATTGTCATGAACTTATTCTAAAAGTTGTCTTTACAAATATTGTAGATCCAATGGCCAACGCACCTGTCAACCTCAATTTCAATGCATTCCTAGAGAAAAACAAGCTGAAAGATGATGGTAGCAACTATGCGGACTGGGTCCGCAACTTGAAGCTCATCCTCGAAGCAGCTAAAAAGGCTTATGTCCTTAATGCGCCGCTAGGTGACCCTCCTACTCCCGCAGCAGCCCAGGACATTCAGAACGTTTGGCAGACGCGGAGTGATGACTACTCTCTGGTTAGGTGTGGCATGTTATACAGTTTGGAAACGGGGCTCCAAATGCGTTTTGAGCAACACGGAGCATATGAGATGTTCTTTCAAGCTCATTCCCGTGTCGACAGATATGAATTCCCCGACAAGTTCTTTAGCTGTAAGATGGAGGAGAACAGTTCTGTTAGTGAGCATATACTCAGAATGTCTGGGTTACACGATCGTCTGACTTCGCTTGGAGTTGAACTTCTGGATGACGCTGTAATTGATAGATTCCTCCAGTCTCTCCCACCAAGATACAAAGGTTTTGTGCTGAACTACAACATGCAAGGGATGGAGAAGACCATTCCCGAGTTGTACTCGATGCTCAAGTGTGCAGAAGTAGAAATCAAGAAAGAGCATCAAGTGTTGATGGTCAATAAGACCACTAGTTTCAAGAAGGGCAAGGGTAAGAAGAACTTCAAGAAAGACGGCAAAGTCGTTGCCGCGCCTGGTAAGCCAGATACCGGGAAGAAGAAAAAGAATGGACCCAAGCCTGAGACTGGGTGCTTCTATTGCAAGGGAAAAGGTCACTGGAAGCGGAATTGCCCCAAGTACTTAGCGGACAAGAAGGCCGACAACATTAAAGGTATATATGATATACATGTTATTGATGTGTACCTTACCAGCGCTTGTAATAGCTCCTGGGTATTTGATACCGGTGCTATTTCTCACATTTGCAACTCAAAGCGGGAACTGCGGAATAAGCGGTGACTGGCCAAGGACGAGGTGACGATGCGCTTCCGGAATGGCTCCAAGGTCGATGTGATCGCCGTCGGCATGCTGCCTCTACATCTACCGTCGGGATTAGTTTTAAACCACAATAATTGTTATTTAGTACCGACTTTGAGCATGAATATTGTATCAGGGTCTTGCTTAATGCGAGACGCCTACTCATTTAAGTCAAAGAATAATGGTTGTTCAATTTATATGAGTGATATGTTTTATGGTCATGCTCCGTTGGTGAATGGTTTATTCTTGATGAATCTCGATCGTGATGTTACACATATTCAAATTGTGAGTACCAAAATATGTAAAGTTTATAATGATAGTCCCACATACTTGTGGCACTGCCGCCTTGGTCATATCGGTGTTAAGCGCATGAAGAAGCTCCATACTGATGGACTATTAGAGTATCTTGACTTTGAATCATTTGACACATGCGAACCGTGCCTCATGGGCAAGATGACTAAGACTCCATTCTCAGGAATAATGGAGAGAGCAACCGACTTATTGGAAATAATACATATTGATGTGTGTGGTCCAATGAACGTTGAAGCTCGCGGTGGCTATCGTTATGTTCTCACTCTCACCGATGATTTGAGTAGGTATGGGTATATCTACTTTATGAAGAACAAATCTGAGACATTTGAAAAGTTCAAGGAATTTCAGAGTGAGGTTGAGAATCAACGTGACAGAAAAATAAAGTGTCTACGATTTGATCGTGGAGGAGAATATTTGAGTCACGAATTTGGCACACACCTAAGGAAGTGTGGAATTGTTTCACAACTGACGGCGCCTGGCACACCGCAACGTAACGGAGTGTCTTAACGTCGTAATCGCACTTTATTGGATATGGTACGATCTATGATGTCTCTTACCGACTTACCGCTATCATTTTTGGGATACGCACTGGAAACTTCAACATTCACTTTAAATAGGGCACCGTCTAAATCCGTTGAGACGACACCGTATGAACTATGGTTTGGCAAGAAACCTAAGGTGTCGTTTCTAAAAATTTGGGGCTGCGATGCTTATGTGAAGAAACTTCAACCAGAAAAGCTCGAACCCAATGCGGAGAAATGCGTATTCATAGGATACCCTAAGGAAACTATTGGGTATACCTTCTATCTTAGATCCGAAGGTAAAACCTTTGTTGCCAAGAATTGATCCATTCTAGAGCAAGAGTTTCCCTCGAAAGAAGTAAGTGGGAGGAAAGTAGAACTTGATGAGGTAATTACACCCCCTCTCGAACCGGAGAGTAGCGCAACGCGGGAAATTGTTCCTGTGGCGCCTACGCCAACTGGAGAGGAAGTTAATGATGATGATCATGAAGCTTCAGATCAAGTTGCTACTGAACCATGAAGGTCCACAGGGGTACGATCTGCACCAGAGTGGTACGGCAACCCTGTGATGGAAATCATGTTGTTAGACAACGGTGAACCTTCGAACTATGAAGAAGCAATGGCGGCTCCGGATTCCAACAAATGGCTTGAGGCTATGAAATCCGATATAGGATCCATGTACGAAAACAAAGTATGGGCTTTGGTGGACTTGCCCGATGATTGACGAGCCATAGAAAATAAATGGATGTTCAAGAACAAGACTGACGCAAACGGTAATGTGACCGCTTACAAAGCTCGACTTGTCGCAAAGGGTTTTCGACAAATTCAAGGAGTTGACTACGACGAGACTTTCTCTCCCGTAGCGAAGCTGAAGTCAGTCCGAATCATGTTAGAAATTGCCGCTTTCCATGATTATGAAATTTGGCAAATGGACGTCAAAACAGCGTTCCTTAATGGGTATCTTAAGGAAGAGTTGTATATGATGCAACCAGAAGGTTTTGTCGATCCTAAGAGTGCTAACAAGGTATGCAAGCTCCAGCGCTCCATCTATGGGCTGGTGCAAGCATCTCGGAGTTGGAACATTCGCTTTAATGAGGTGATTAAAGCGTTTGGGTTCATACCGGTTTATGGAGAAGCATGTGTGTATAAGAAAGTGAGTGGGAGCTCTGTAGCTTTCTCATACTATATGTGGATAACATATTATTGATGGGGAATAATATAGAGTTATTAGAGAGCATAAAGGCCTACTTGAACATGAGTTTTTCAATGAAGGACCTTGGAGAAGTTGCATACATATTAGGCATCAAGATCTATGAGATAGATCGAGATGCCTCATAGGTCTTTCGCAAAGTACATACCTTGACAAGATATAGAAGAAGTTCAATATGTAAAACTCAAAGAAGGGGTTCTTGCCAATTTTGCAAGGTATGAGATTGAGTAAGACTCAGTCACCGACCACGGCAGCAGATAGAGAGAACATGAGTACTGTCCCCTATGCTTCAGCCGTAGGCTCTCTAATGTATGCCATGTTGTGTACCACACCTGATATAAACCTTGCCATAAGTTTGTTAGGAGGTACCAAAGTGATCCCGGTATGGAACACTAGATAGCGGTCAAGAATATCCTTAAGTACCTGAAAAGGACTAAGGAGATGTTTCTCGTTTATGGAGGTGACGAAGAGCTCGTCGTAAAGGGTTACGCCGATGCTAGCATCGACACAGATCCAGATGACTCTAAGTCACAGACTGGATACGTGTATGTTTTGAATGGCGGGGCAGTGAGCTGGTGTAGCAGCAAGCAAGACGTCGTGGCAGCATCTACATGTGAAGCGGAGTACATAGCTGCTTCAGAAGCGGCTCATGAAGGGATTTGGATGAAGGAGCTCATCACCGACCTTGGAGTGGTTCCAAGCGCGCCAGGTCCGATGACACTCTTCTGTGATAACACTGGAGCCATTGCCATAGCCAAGGAGCGCAGATTTCACCGGAAGACCAAGCACATCCAACGCCGCTACAACTCCATACAGGACCTGGTCCAGAGAGGAGTAATAGATATTTGTAAAGTGCACACGGATCTGAATATTGCAGACCTATTGACTAAACCTCTTCCTCGAGCAAAACATGATCAACACCACAATGCAATGGGTGTTTGATACATCACAATGTAACTAGATTATTGACTCTAGTGCAAGTGGGAGACTATTGGAAATATGCCCTAGAGGCAATAATAAAATGGTTATTATCGTATTTCCTTGTTCATGATAATTGTCTGTTGTTCATGCTATAATTGTATTAACAGGAAACAGTAATACCTGTGTGAATAAATAGATCACAATGTGTCCCTAGCAAGCCTCTAGTTAGCTAGCTCGTTGATCAATAGATGATCATGGTTTCATGATCATGGACATAAGATGTCATTGATAACGGGATCACATCATTGGGAGAATGATGTGATGGACAAGACCCAATCCTAAGCATAGCACTAGATCGTGTTGTTCATATGCTAAAGCTTTTCTAATGTCAAGTGTCTTTTCCTTCGTCTGACAGATTGTGCAACTCCTGGATACCGTAGGAGTGCTTTGGGTGTATCAAACGTCACAACGTAACTGGGTGATTATAAAGGTGCACTACGGGTACCTCCAAAAGTGTCTGTTGGGTTGGTGCGAATCGAGATCGGGATTTGTCACTCCGTGTGACGGAGAGGTATCTCTGGGCCCACTCAGTAGAACATCATCATAATGAGCTCAGTGTGACTAAGGAGTTAGTCACGGGATGATGTGCTACAGAACAAGTAAAGAGACTTACCGGTAACGAGATTGAACAAGGTATAGGTATACCGACGATCGAATCTTGGGCAAGTTCTATACCGACAGACAAAGGGAATTGTATACAGGATTGATTGAATCCTTGACATCATGGTTCATCCGATGAGATCATCGTGGAACATGTGTGAGCCACCATGGGTATCCAGATCGCTGATGGTTATTGGCCGGAGAGTGTCTCGGTCATGTCTGCATGCCTCCCGAACCCGTAGGGTCTACACACTTAAGGTCCAATGATGCTAGGGTTATAGGGAATTGTTATACGAGGTTACCGAAGGTTGTTAGGAGTCCCGGGTGAGATCCTGAACATCACGACGAGCTTCGGAATGGTCTGGAGGTAAAGATTGATACATAGGATGGATGGGTTTGGACGCCGGAAATGTTTCGGGCACCACCGGCAAAGTGCCGGGACCACCGGAAGGGTTCCGGAGGCCCATCGGGAGGGGCGAAAAGCCCCAGAAGGCTATATGGGCCAAGTGTGGGAGGGAACCAGCCCCTGGGTGGGCTGGTGCACCCTCCACACCCAGCCCATGGCGCACAAGAGAGGAAGGGGGGACACTAGGCTCTGGTGGGCCTAAGCCCCACCAGGGGGTGCGCCACCCCCTCTCCTGCCCTAGCCGCCGCGCCCCTCTCCCATCTGGGCTGCCGCCACCCCTAGGGTGGGAACCCTAGAGGGGGCGCACCCCTCCCCTCTCCTCCAATAAATAGAGAGGGGTTTGGGGCTGTTGGTGACAAAAGTTGATCTCTCCCTTGGTGCAGCCCTGTCCCTCTTCTTCCTCCTCTCCTATGGTGCTTGGCGAAGCCCTGCCGGGAGACCTCGTCTCTCCATCGACACCACGCCGTCATGCTGTCGGAGATCTTCCCCAACCTCTCCCTCCTCCTTGCTGGTTCAAGGTGCGAGAGACGTCACCAGGCTGCACGTGTGTTCAACGCGGAGGTGCCGTGGTTCGGCACTAGATCGGAATCACACCGCGATCTGAATCGCGGTGAGTACGACTCCATCAACCGCGTTCTAGTAACGCTTCCGTTTAGCGATCTTCAAAGGTATGAAGATGCACTCTCCCCTCTCTCGTTGTTGGTCTCTCCATAGGAAGATCTGAGTATGGCATAGGAAAATTTTGAATTTATGCTACGTTACCCAACATCAATATGGTCACCAGGCAATGTCCACACTTTATATACGCTAGGGATCCATAAAGAACAACTTATGAAAATAAATCTTACAATTTCCTCATGAAAGAATGGTGAACGTTGCTCAACAAGATATTATAACAATAGGTCATGCAGCCAAGTGTGGTAGCCATAACATCGCCTTACCGAGTCACATAGGGACCAATTTTATACCTTTTTAATAAATGTTCCAACCATCATATCTGACTTGGATTCAGATCTGGTTGGTGTCAGGACTCTTTGGACCTAGCACACGTGAGAAGAAAAATGATGTAACACAGATCTAAGAGACCATGTGGCAAGATTCTCGGGGAATGATCTATGGAATTAATCTCCGAAAAAGTGAGATGTGAAAATATTGTCAAAGAAAATCGTAGCCACGTGGAAGTCGTACCACAAAATCCAACTGATTTTTTGTTGGGAACCATCATCAAGGACATGAATGTATTGGTGTATGTCCAGGTTAGTTATTACATAGAAATTCTTTTCCCAGATCAAATCAATCAGTGGCTTGGCGTGCTAGGAAATAAATATGGAGTGAAGGTAGCAAATCTGTCAAACCATAGAATACTTCGCACATGCATGAATTAATGGGAACGATTCCATAGGAAGCAAAACAAAAATTTCTCATAATCAGGGGGGCAAAAATGCACGTGAAATTAGAGAAAAACACTTATTTTATCAAACATATTCTTATTGAGCTAGGCACAAAGATAATGCACCCAAAATCTGGACTAAGTAGCACTACCAATGTTAGAACGTTGATTCAATTGCCAACACACTAAGAATGGACTTAGTGGTCATTAACTCCAAGGTAATAGAGTTGTTATGTCATAAGTGTTGGATTTACACATCATAGCCCATTTGTCGATATTCCGATTAGAAACACCACGGGAACTAAGAAATGAAATGTGATGGCAAGAAGTATCAATGTATCAAGTATTCTTAAGATGTGTGCAATTCTCATCATATTATCGACAAAAAATGGTAATACTCAAAGATAGAACATAACACAACATGGCTGACAAGGAACTTAAGGTTCATGCAAAACAAGACCAAGTATGCGTTTGGAAGGAAGGAAAGGATGTCGTCAATGACAACACCCATTACCAAGCGCAAGGATGCTACTTCGCATCATGAATTTAATTGATACACTAGAGAGCTCAGATATTGATGAAGATCACGACAGGAATGTCGAGAAGTCTCTTGAAGATCTTATCAATCAGTGACGACATCAGGAAAAGAAATGGTGAAGCGAAAGGTTGTCGGAACCACATGTTAGAGTGCTAGCTCTAAATCATAATTGCCTTTCAAGACAACCAACATGACGTTAAAAGCTCGATGCAAGCTTGTTGGACTGTTGGAATTGTGTTCCGGGGATGAAGGACACAACTCGCATGGTCAAGCTATAGCATGACGATGATAATGTAGCCCAATAGCTTGTAAATACATGATTGAGTACAAACTCATAAGCAAAGAAGACTACTAAGAGTTGTTGAATCGCAATGCATACTCAATTCAGTTATCGGTGTCCTTGAGTGTCCAACAACTCTCAACACGAGGAAACTGGAATAAGTTAAATATCATTATTAATGAGGAGCTCATAAGAAGTTATATAGCTCCATGATATTCTTGAGATACCAGGGATAATACTCGGAGGTAGATTAGAATAGAGGTTATACTAATGTACTGATCTATGGAAGACAAACACTTTAACTTGTCGAATGAACTAAAAGTAGATTAACATGGTCGAAACCACGATTGGAAAGGACAAGATCACAGTTACTAGATCAAATTATACCAAGGGAATTCTATTGTTAAGAGAAGCTTCCATGATAAGACATACACCGGGTCAATGGGCATGAACACAAAGTCCAACTTGGACACCCACTTCTTCAAGGCATAACCTTTCATTCACTCCTCGGTTTTGATGAAGTTGTTGTGTTGAAGTTTTATTAGGAAAGCACTAGTAGAGTATGACCCATAGAAGCTTTTGGGCTCACACAGATTAGGGAAGGCATTGGTTCAACCCATCGGGGCATCTTAAGAGCATATACCAAAAACTTCAAGAGTAATTCACACATGTTTGAAAATAGAGCATGGCCGACAAAAGCATGGGATACAACTTACGAGGGGTAGAAGACACAAATTACCAAAGGCATTATGTATTAGAGGAAGAAATCACAAAAAATAGAATGAGAAGGTCACTGTCGGATAATAACCCAACAATGGTTTTGGCATCCCTCAAAGGGATGCGATGTGAGTATCAGTACTCAATCAGAGGAAGATAGAACGCAAGGCGTCAGATTATAAAACATCTCAATAATTTTTATGCTTAAATACCAGAGGTATTATGATTTCCAGATTGGTTTACCAGAATCACATGCTTCAATCATATAGAAGTAACTTTAAAGGACTTAGATAGACAATCAATCAAGTTGATTTGTCGAGAACATGCTCCTATTCGGAAAGACATCTGAGCCAAACAGATAATTTATGAGGATCGACTGATGATTGTGTGCATTCACGCACATGTTGAATCAATAAGATCAAAGGACAATCACAAAGGATTTTTATGAATATTGCTAGACACATGGAATTAATCGTAATGCAAGCAGGTGAGGAAGGTCAAGAGTAATAGCCTACTGATGATTTCGGAAGATCGAATAGTAATTCAATTGACTTGTGAAACCCATGACAACTGAGGGCGAACGAATCCACGATAAGATAATTCGATGTACCTTGTAATAACAATAGCAACTGGAAAAGAAAGTATGAGGCATAATTGTATGTAATCGTCCAAAGGGGTTGACGATGGAAGGGAATCGCAAAGGCGATGAGCCTAAGTTCTCGGGAGCACTTCGAAAAATATTGTCAGTGTCTTCTGATGAATCAATCCCTCATCTGGAATGAAAGTGTATCCGGGAGGAAGTAGTTATCAGAACCTAAAGTTAGAGTTAGCAAAATCTTTAACCCAAAATAGAAGAGAGATCACAACCTAGAGTATAGAAGAGGAATAAAAGATCTTAATACTACCCATTTGAGTTGTTTGCTAGTAAGCCACATATAAGTGTTATTAAAAGTTTTTCAAGTAATAGACTCAAATTTGGACAAGAATTGGAAAGGAGGCTACCTATAGGCAGTCAGCTCTGATACCAACTTGTGACGCCCCCATTTTGATTGTACGCTAGTCATACACGCAAGTACGCACGATCGATATTAGGGACTGAGGTATCAATAGAAGATGTGTCTAGGGGGGCGGTGAATAGACTACTTGTCAGGATAAAATTTCTAGCCTAACCCAATTTCAAGGAAGGCAGAAATCTAGCAGTTATAACAAGTCAAGTACACCCTACATATGCAGTTCTAAGAGTATAGTAGCGGAATGTAAAACATGCAAGTGTAATTTAGAGGAGTAAGGTAGGGAGATCAAACGCATGAGGTTGACACCGCGATTTTTGGCATGGTTCTAATAGGTGGCGCTATCGTATGTCTATGTTAGTGGAGACTTCAACCCACGGAGGGTAACGACTGCGAGAGTCCACGGAGGGCTCCACCCACGGAGGGTCCACAAAGAAGCGGCCTCATCTATTCCACCACGGCTTCCGTCCACGGAGAACTACCCTTACTCACGGTAGATCTTCACGAAGTAGGCGATCTCCTTGACCTTACAAACATCTTGGTTCAACTCCACAACACGAAGTAGGAGCATCCCAAGTGAGACCTAACCAATCTAGAAGGAACCACCCTCCAAAAGGTAATAGATGTGGTAAATCAATGAACTCCTTGTTCTTGTGCATCTAAAGATAGTCTCCTCAACACAAATCACTCTCTCACATAATATGCATGGCTAGGAGAGGTGGATTTGGTGGAAAGCAGTTTGGGGAGGCTAAAGATCAAGTTTCAAATGATAGGATTGGAATATCTTGGTCTCAACATATGAGTAGGTGCTTCTCTCTCAAAAAACGCATCTGGCAGTGAAGTGTGTGTGTTCTGAGTGCTTTTCCCACGAATGAGAGGTGTGTGAAGGGGTATATATAGATAGAAGCAAAAATCCGACCCTTACACACAAAAGGGAAAACTCGGTGACACCGAAGTTCAAAACTCGGTGGTACCGAGTAGCACAAAGGTGTGAACTTTTGAATCTTGGTGAGACCGATATATGAAACTCGGTGGCACCGAAAATGTGACTAATGGTCACATGGCAAAATCGGTGGTACCGATACTCAAACTCGGAAATTCCTATTTTGTGTATCTTGGCAACAGAATGTTGGTCTTACTCAACTTGGTAGCACAGACTTGGTTTCGGTCGCACCAATTTGATGGGAATGGATAGGATCTCTGTCTGAGGTCAAACTCGGTAGGTCCGATATGGAAATATTGGTGACACTGAATTTGTGAATGTGGATCTTGATAGAGTGGACATGTGGGAAAAATGACTCAGTGTTTTGGTGGCTAACTTTGAGCATTTGAGCAATCAGTTCATTTTACTACATCATCCCCTTTTAATAGTATTAGCTTTCCTATCGACTCAAAAGTGATTTTTGACAAATATCAAATGAAGAGTCTTCTAGCTTGAAGCTTGAGCCAATATTGTTCCTTTCTTGCATCCAGGGGCATCTCCTAAAAAACCTTAAGCCATACTATCTTTTGAACTTTTTCTGAAATATACTTGGAAAACATATTAGTCCACTGATGCATATGTTGTGATCAATTATCAAAACCACCCTAGGGAGCAATTTTCCTTTCATGGACTCACTAGAAGATATCACAACACAACTCTAAACACAAATTAATATCACACAAGCTTCATCTTACAAGCTAGCGGCCTCGAGGGATCGAATACATACGCTCGAATACACACGTGTCATCGGAAGCAAATAATACCTGAGTACGGACATAAGTAAACAAGTGTTGCCTTACGAAGGCTAGCATAAAAATTACACAAATTGAAAAGGCAAGGCATCCTGCCTAGGATCCTCCTAACTACTCTGCCGCCGACACTTAGTAGTACGCTCCGTCGGGGTAGTAGTAGTTGGCAGCAGGAGCAACCATCTCCTCGGCTCCGTCATCCGCTCGCAGCAATCATATCAAGGGGGGAGGGAACTAAGGCAATGGTCAGTACTCATCCAAACTACTCACATGACTGGTATTGGAACTATGCTAAGTATGCATCAATATCAAAGGAATATGGCTATATCTTTGGACTCACTTCAAAAATGCCAGGATAGGGAGAAAGCCTAGTGCTATAAAATACTAGCACCTTTAGTGTCTTGTAGCATTGGAAGAGTGTAGATCAACATAAGTGAAATTTAGCAAGTTTATTAAGTAACGCTAAGAGATCCTTCCTCACTTCCCTGCGATAAAACAATCTCGGAGCCAACATTTCAAATGAAGTCACACTTCTAGTTGTATTAGATCAGAATACAACTCTGAGCATCCATTACCATGGACATGCCTAATCGAATATATATACTTCCCTGCAGGGGTGCACAAACTTACCCAACACGCTCGATTAACTCTGGCCGGACACACTTGCTCGGGTCATGCATGGCCTTGGTTGATCAACACGCTGTAGTCCTACCTAGGCTCAACATAAAGTCCACTCGCCGTTCTACATACTAATCGCAAAGGGGTCATGGGCCAATCACACTTCACAATCCTGCGTGTTACATGGACCGTCGGTGTCAGTCTTGGCACCTCTTTATACAAGGAAGGTGCTTATGCGGGCTACCCGAGCGCGTGCCGCTCAATTGTGACATCTGAAGAGCTTTCGGGCAAATGTACGACATCGAGTACCCACATTTATTCTTGCATGGTGGTTTGTGTAAAACAGGCCAGAGGCGTACTCAAATCGAGTATCCAAAACCATTAGTGCTTTGTTAACTGCGGTGATGATCAATGATCCACGATATGTGGTCCCGTCACCTCGTCTCAAGAACTTGTGGGAAGGGCCAAGAATGTCCGGCAATGCCTCATCATTGTTACACCAACAATCTCGAGGGCATCCTTGCCTCAACATGTTTTAGTACTAAAGTTAACGTAACCGTGTGTCCATAACATCAAGGGGAAAATCCAAGGGTTTAACCTCGATGGATCCTAGTCGATTTAATCGTCAAGGTGAGCAGAGAGGAATCACCCTCGATGGTTCACGCTTGAGGAGTTGCACAGGAGAGTCGTTATCAGTAATGGTGAAGGAGGATTCACCCTCGGTATCCACGATTGACTAGCTACACTACAGATTCAGCATCATGAGTACTATACGAGGTGTCACCCTCGGTACTCGATGGTAGCACTACAGAGTCTTATAACTATGGTGTGTGAGGTGAATGTGATGGGCACGGTTTTTTGATTCGGTTGATTGAGGCTTCGAGTCATCAATGATGAAGCAGGGGCAACAGGGACAAAGTGGGGTCACTTGGGATCATTAAGCAACCTATACTAAGTATTTTGTATATGGTAAGGTATGATAGCAGTTTAACAAAAGGAGGCTATGCATCAGAATAGGAGCTAACTATAACAATAGCAAAATCTAATGCAAGCATGACGAAGAAGCAATGGGTGATATCAGAACGATCAAGGGGGTTTGCTTGCCTTGTTGCTCTGCTGCTAAAGGCTGATCATCGAGGGCGTAGTCGTAGACGGGATCAGCGTTAATCTCAGGTTTTATCGGAGACAAGAGGGGTAATAAAAAATAAATAAAATCAAACAAAAGCATAACGATGTATGTCATGAAAATATGAAGTCCTAGGGGTGATCTAACGTTGTGCTACACGTTGCAGACGAAGCGGGGAAATATCTGGGGATATCTCCCGATTCTCGGGCTTTTATCGGACACATGATCTTAACACAAAATATACATGTTCATCATGCTAGGGGCATGTGACACATGAACGAACACCATATTCAAATTTGTTGGATTTTTCTCCGCAACTTTTATGTATAAAATATTTTCAAGCGAGTTACAATTTAATTTCTATGAATTTTCAATGTTTCTTAATATTCTAAAATAAACAAATATGTTTTAATTTTAAAAAGATTTAATGCGTCAGCATGACATCAGGACGACATTAGCAGCCGACCAGCCAGTTTGACTGGTCAAACTTACCACTTGGACCCACGTGTCCAAGAGAGTGTGGTTAAGAGGGTTTAATCTAACTAATTTAACTAATCTAACTAGTAGGGCCCCATATGTGAGTGAGTGATTAACTTAAACTAGACATATTAATTAGTTTAATTGGGCTAGTAATGAACTAACGGTCGGGCCCACCAGTCACGGACTGGGCTGCCGAGTCACCCTATTAACCCTAGTCAATAGGTCAACACGGGGCCGGGAGGCTGGCACTAACTCTGGTGGGGTGGCCCCAGGTCGGCCAGTTCAGCTCCAGCGACTGAAGCGGGTGGTGTCGACGTGGCCTCTCGGCTCCGATCCGGTCGCATAGGCAACGAAGACGACGCAAGCGCTCCTCCCTGGCTTGGTGGGGGCGTGGGAAGGTCAGTGGCCATGGTGGCGAGTAGCCATGGTGACAGCTGCAGGAGGCAAAGCCGAGAGCAAGCGAAGGATAGGGCGCGAGCAAGGGGGGTGAGATATAGGGTTCGCGAGGGGGATGCGGGGCGCCTTGTAGATGATGGGGAGCCGTTGGACCCTTGCCACATGGAAATCGGCTGCATGAAGGGTGCGCACACGCACATGCCATGGCGTGGCCTCCCCTGTGGCGGGAGCTAGGGGAAAGGCCGGTAAGGTAGGTTGTGCCGCATTATGCACGTGTAAGGCCCAATCCAGGAATGCCACACCCATTTTTCCTTTTCCTCAGATTCCTTTCTGTTTTTAAAATAAAATTTTGTATTTTTATTTAATTTTATTACCAATATACTTTTGTAAAATTAGGCATTGGGTCCATTTAGTAAATTGCATTATTAGGCTCTCGGACAAAACTTTTGGGGCCCATTTGGAAAGTGTGGGAATTTTCATAATTCACAAGGCATTTATTTAATTGTTTTGGCCTCTACTATAATTGTTTTGAGGCACCAAAATACTTGATAAAATTTTGGTTCCAATTTAATAAATGCTTAAGGAATGTTTGTAACCAAACATGATTTTAGTGTTCTCGGTTGCCAAAATATTTAAACCACTTACTATTTGAGTTTTGAATTTCGAAAAGAATTTGAAATGAGACTATGATTCAAAAGTGATCAACCACTGTTTAGCAAACTGGATTAGCTTAATCTTGTGATCCCTATAGCTTGATCACATAGGTTAGTGTAGCTGATAATCCAGGGGTGTTACAGAGGCGCTAGCACTGGTGCCGCATATGCTATGCAAATGGTTTTACCCCCTTTCCTTGATGAATGTTTAAACCCTCGCCTTGCCTATGTTGGCGATAGGGGGGTTCATCCCATAGGACATAGAAAAATCATCAACTATGGCAATCAATGGATGCAAACGTTTGACAAAACTAAATGTATGGTTTGTACGCATCTATCACAAATAAGAGTCATCGGGCAACCGTTTGATATATAGCATACCTCTCATACAGACCATCTTTGCTACTCATGTTCGATCGCATTAGCATCGCACGCGCTACTCTCTGGTGCACCATTTACAATGCGTCATACTCCCTCCATTCCTAAATGTCAGGCGTATTAGTTTTTGAAATAGTCAAAAGTTGTGTCTGTTTGACCAACTTTATAGCAAAATATATATGGATCTACAATACTAAATATGTCAAATATAAAAATATATTGCATGGCGAATCTAGTGACAATGATTTGATATTCTACACATTCATATTTTTCTCTATAAACTTGGTCAAAGTTAGAGATGTTTGACTTTTTGAAAAAACAATACACCTTATATTTAGGAACGGAGGGAGTACATCACAAACAATTCATGATTGTAAATCATGTAGGATGAGGCTTATATCACACGCATTTAATTCTATTATGACCGTCTATGACATGATATGGGAGTGCATTCGTATATCGTTAAAACCTGTATGAGAAGGTTGAATCTATGCCACATGCCGCGCTACTGATAAACGTTTGTGATTTAAAAAACTGTCCCAAACCTGTCATCCATACTTCCCAAACGTGCCATCCATACAACCCGTGTCGAATGAATGCCTACTGCAAGGGATCTTCTTTGACCAACATTTAAGATGGCACAACATCATAAACAATTCACGGTATGAAATTGTGTATGATAAGGAGACTATCACAAACACTTGATGGTAAGTCACTGTGTGCACTCGTGATTTTAATCTCACACGTTATTTCTCGGTCAACCGTGTGTGCATCAGAGATTCACGACAAACATCGTGATTGGAGAAACGTGTGTGATCTTGAAGTTGATCACACATGTTTTGATTTCTCAAACTATGTGCATTGTAGTTGCCTCAAGAGCATAGTTTACCCCTAATTTAATACATGCATCCATAATTTAAATTTGGCAGTAGGAAATCATGTATTTCATATCAAAACATGTTAAAATATGGGTTGACGAACGAATGCATAATTTGATTCACATGTACATATACTCAGAAACTACGTAAGCATCAATTTGCAAAAAAAAACTACAGAAAGGAGAAATAAGGGATTATGGAACCACTGTTGTACTAAAGACGGTAACAGGAGAGCCAAAAGACATTCTGGTTGCTATAGAAGATGAAGCAGGATGCCCATATTGTGCCCTCCTCCATGCATAACACACGAATGATTCTAGGCCATCCCCTAGTGATGGCTGCCCCTCCTTCATTGTCTACATTACAACTTCTCAATACTCATTGCAGTCTCGAAGATACACTCAAACCTTTATTTCCTGTCCACCAATCATGTAACTTGTGAGGTAATCTTGAGTAAACTACTTTGGGAACCACTTCACAAGAAAAAGATTCAGACATTGTTGTGTGACAACTCATTATGGGCATTACTAATAGAAGGCTACAGAGTTCATAGTTACCATCCTACAACTCACTATTGTACTTGATACAACATAAAAAACAGTCTAATTAGCATCTTTCATCTCTTTTCCCTAACAATCCTTATCAGTTTCCTCACTTGATGTTGGTTCATGAATATTTCATTTCCCCACGCGCAAAAAGGGTCAAGGCATGGATCTTTAGCAAGGACATATGTACCTACAAGCTACAAGTCAATATTTGAGGCTAAAATGAAGTTGCAGAATGGTGTATTATATTACTTCATCAGTTCCAAAATGTGTTGTGTAACATTTTGAGAAGTCAACATTTACTTACTTTTACCAAGTTTGTAGAGAAAAACATATACATCTAGAATTCAAATTCCATTTTATTAGATACATCACAAAATTTACTTTCATATAGTATGCATTTTGGTGTGGTATATATGAATAGTTTTCTCTATAAATTTGTTCATAGTTTGCAAAGTTTCTAGTGTTTTCACCCATCTTTGGAGTTCCATCGTTGTGAGTTAATGGGATGACACACCTTAAGGGCCCACAAATAGGTGTGTCATCAAAAACTGCACAACAGAGGCATGGTGCATAGTTCCGCACACATGCATGGGTTGATACACACATATCAAAAAAAAATCACTTTAGTTATATTTTCAAAACAAGGATCTTAAGATTTAGAAAACCTCACAACGGAGGCATGGTCCACAGCTCCACACACATGCATGGGTTGATACACACAGTAGAAGAAAATCACGTCAAATATACTTTCAAAACAAGGATCTTAAGATTTATTTAGCCAGATTAACGTATCATTATACACATTTATTACTAAAAGCATGTATTGATCATATCGCACCGCCAAAATGAATCTTGAGATCTAGCAACCTCCCAACCGGTCACATATCCTTGGACTACTCCACCCAAGGCAAGCTTAACTTCTGAGTTCCATTCAAATTGGTTAGGGGCTCGGAAGCTGCAACTTGCAGATAAGGGTTGCCTCCTGGAATTTATAAGGAATGCTTCGATGGGCACCTCATGGGACCAGCTACGTATCGCACAAACTAATGATAGCACTACAACCTGTGTGTGATGGTTGGATGGCCATGCTACCAACGCCTGCATGGACTGATGATGATGTCTCACTCGTGCTCGATGGTGCAATGCCTCTCTTGGGCTCTGTCTTGCTCTATCTCGTCCTCCTTGTCGAGGAGTCAGGTTGATGACGAGGCCGGCGTTTCAGCGGGAAGCCTATTGGAGTAGTGGCGAGAGACCGATTAGGGGACTGTTGGGAGATGCTTTTATGGATGGAACATCATTTTAATATAAAATGGATAACTTATTAAACAAGGAATCTCATGCTAGCACGACACATGTGCACACTGTGCTTAAACACACATTGCCTCCATGCGGGTGTATAGAACTGCTTTGATTTAGTCGTTGTTTCTTTTGGCCTTTTTATACTACACTAATTAAGTTTTCTAGGCATTTAATGTGCACAATTCAAACTTGAACTAAAAGCACATGCTCGATGTCACCAAAATGGGTTGAAAAATCATATCTATGCCCTTGGGTTCCTTGTTTAGGTCCAATGCAATGAATGTCAATGGATTACAAACATCTTGGTGTCGTGACTGCCACAAACATTGAGAAACTTGCCTTTTAAATCCCCAAAAATCAAAAAACTTGTCTGGAATTCTAGAGACTTTCCCTGGTGTCATGACACGACACTTATACGACATCGTAAATTTTGACTAATTTGGGACAAGTCTCTTGCACACCGAAACTTCTCTCAAGAAGCATCGTTGTTTCAATACGGAACATGTTACCTTTGTGGATGGAACGTCATTTAGTACCTCTTTTTGCCTGGTTTCTTTCTACGTGCAACATAGACTAATACAAGTGAAGTTTTCAAATGTGGAATTATTCAGGGCTCGTTTGGTGCCCTTTATACATTATTGAGTTTTGCTTGCCATTTATTGTGAATAATTCAAATTTGAACTTCAATAGCATGCTCCAAGGAACCAATATGGGTTGTAAAATCATTTTTATGTCCTTGGGTCCATGTTTAGGTCCCATGCAACGATTACGAACATCTCGGTGTTGTGACTAGGACGCAAATGTTGTGAAACTTACCCCAATGACATGACACGACACTTACGCGTCATGGTAATATTTTTCACCAATTTGGGACAAATCACAGCTTTCCACCAGAAGCCTCATGATTTCGATAGGGAACATGTCACCTTTCTCGTTTAACCAACATTGAGTTTTGTAGGCATGCACTTAATGCAAAAACCTCAAATTTTCACTACAAGCACTGAAGGTCAATGGATAAAAACCATATTTATGTCCTTGGGTCCATGTTTATACCCCATACAGTGAAGGTCAATGAATTATAAACATCTTAGCATTGTGACTAGGCAGCAAACATTGAGAATATTGGGTTTTAAATCCCCAAGAACCCAAAGCTCGCCCAAAATTCATGAAATTTACCCATTGTCATGGCACGACACATATATGGAGAGCTAATTTATTTGACGAATTTGGGACAAATATTGGGACATATGCATCTTACAAGCTAATGCTTATGCAAGAAGCCTCGTGATTTTGATAGGGAACATGTCACCTTTGGTGGCTAAACTACATTCAATGAATCATCTAGAGCACGAATTTGTCCCTTTTATAAATTAATTGTGTTTTCCAATGATTTAATATGCGTAATTAAAATTTTGTGCCCTTGGGTGTTTGCTTATATCTCGTGCAATGAATGTGAACGAAATAGAAACATTCAAGCATGATAGCCCGATCGCAATCATTGATAATTTTGGTTTTTGAATTCCCGTCAATACAAAACTCGTATGAAATTCATGAACCTTATCCTGGTGTCATGACATGGATAATATAGGTATTGGTACCATACGTTTTTCAATTTGAGAAGGTTACACAATAATAGGCAACGTCGACATTTTGGAACAAATAGTTGCCACGTTAATATAAAAAACTGTTGAATTACGTGAATCGTGTGCGTAGTGATAACCATTTGGTGCCCTGCATACAACTTTTTTTACTTTATATATGAGGGTGCCATGCGTGTAGGTGTTTGATGACATGATGCATGCGAGCTTTCTACCGCGCAGGCTCGTCGGGGCGCATTAAAGATGTCCACTACCCAGGCTCGATGGGACACATGAGAGCAGTCTGCCGTGCATGCTCATACGGAAGTGAGACTCTGACCCCTGCCTCCACTCACCTTGCTCCCAACTTCTGAATTAATGGAGTCCAACATGTTGTCTATAATTCGGTTAATGCGCCTCGACGGAGGGAATAGTTTGCTTGTGATCCCATTGCCCTGCTCAACGTAACCACTTTTCTGTTCGTGCCTCACTCGCGAAGCACTGGACTTTTCGCCTGCTTTTAACTCGTGTCCTTGTACCTACGAACGAAATAATATAACGACAAATTGCACCGTCAAAGGATAATAATTATCTTACATATTTAGTGTAATAAAAAATGCCACACTCGACAACTCCCCAAAGACACACGGGCAAAAGAAGAAGGAAAAGGCTTAAGAAGGAAGACACAAACCATGAGGTGAGTCGTTGCTATCTATATTTTCATGGATTGCTAGGCACGGAGTTCCTCAATCTCATTCATCGCTTCCACGACATCCATGTCCACTTGCCTCTCCTCTGCCATATTATGTATTGCGTCCATGGTGCAACATTTTTGTTGTAGGGCGTTGATGACATCCTTCATGTATGCTTGAAGTTCATTGACACACACCACGGATTACTTCACCAGCCCCTCGTGCTCGATGTGGAGCTTCACCAAGTCTTCCAAAGAACCTTGGAGAGTTCTTTCAGCCTCCCCTGCGAGGCACCTTTCTCCTTAGTCAACTTCTTCCAGGTGGCGGTCTGCTCATACTCCTCGTCGTGCTCGTTGCGGAGCTTCGCATTCTCGCTCGTAAGTTCTACGATGATGTCAGTCGCCTTGTTAAGCGAGGTGTTGTGCATCCCCGCCAACTTCACCAATTTATCGATCACTGACTCCTTCTTATCGAGCTTAGTGCGCATGTCGTTGCTGTCTGAGGAATCCAACACTACCAGGTTGTCTAGTTCGCCTCCCACACATATGCGCTTGTGATTATTAGAGCCATCGCCTCTCCACGAAAGATCCTCGAGGCATCCGCGGTACCACCGAACATCTCTGCTATAGCAAAGGACATGGCTAGAGCTCTCTGGCGCTTCCCCGACGCGACAGTGGGACATCTCTGTTGCTTCCGACGTAGGGTCTTTCTTCCCTAGTTATATCTCCAGCCAGAACCGTCCCTCCTGCCGGCCATGGCAGAAGGAAGGATTGAATAACAACAAAAACCTATTTTTTGGTGATGGGGAGAGGAATATGCGGTAATTTTAGAGTAGGCGTTTTCAAAGCTGACTAATAAACAACTGTTAAGTGGGAACATGTTTAGGTTTGGTAGGCACGAACTGATTTACAATAAATTAAAGCATGGTAATTTGAAATGTGATGGGACACAAGTTCAAAATTTATTTATGGTTTTGGTTCCAAAGCCCAAAACACGTTATGATTTTTAGAAACCATGCGGGATGTTGTAGGTGGGCCCGTGTTCTTGGATGTGTGTATGTGTGTGTCCACTATCACACACGGTCCACACATCTTTAGTGCCCGATTGATGGTCCAGTGCGCCTCCCACGGGTGTCCGATGATGGTTGACAAGAAGTGGCGCACTTCCAAGTGATCCATGGTGTAGAGGTGCTAAGCACGCCACATATAAATAAAAGATGACATGGCACAACAATATGGAGGAGAGAGCATGCTTTGGGCACCGACATTGCATGGGTCGTGTTTTTAATTAACCGAATTAATTAATTCCTACCAAAAGGTTGATATGCTACAATTCCATACACTTATAATAAAACATGCTATAAAAGGAAGCGTTGTTGGCCTTCCGACGATGGTGTGCTAGGACTCTATGGTCAGCACACAACAACACCCTTGTGGACGTTTAGGTGTTCACTCCGAGTGTCCGGACCCGCGACCACAGTACCTATCTCCACCTGAGCATTTGTTGGCGCTGTTGGTAGACTCTTGGGGATGTTGCGCAACCTGGGCCTCATCCGATAGACTTTGACAACGTGAAATTGCACGCATGACAAGCTCGTGGAACCGCTACATCTCTCTATTTTCCAACTGGTAACGGATTCCACGCATGACCTTCCCCTGCAAGATAGGATGGTGGCGATCCTCTACTTCGCCGGGGACGTTATCTCCGCCAAATAGGTGGTCGAGCCTAGCCATATAATAGTCGGGATCGACGATGACACAGGCGTCGGTAAGCTTGACGAAGCTACCCATGTAACCGCTCATCAATGAATCGCACAAGACTTTTTCCCATTCTCAGCAGGGCATCAGGTTGATGAGGGGCAATGGTGACAATGTCTCTTCCTCTTCGGGTGGGTCGTCGATCATGCCGACTATAAGCTTTGGATCTTCTGCACACTAGATGGCAAGTAACACTTAATACTTCCCTTACAATAAGACCACTATGCGCCCAAGGAACGGCATGGCGAGATCGGTGTCGATGGGCCATGGCACCACCTGCTCCTTCTTCTCGTCGAAGATGTACTCCAAGAAGGGGCGAGGGTCGTTGTCGGCCACCAAACTTTGGTTTCCTGGAAAGGCGCCGACATCGAACTCCGAGCTTTGGTAGCTTGGCAAGGGGCCGTCATCGAACTCCGAGCTTTGGTTGGATGGGAAGGGTCCAACGTCGGCCTCTGAGCTTTGGTAGCTTGGAAAGGGGCCACCATTCACCTCTGAGCTTTGGTAGCCTGGCATGCTTGGAGTAATTAATGGAGGATAGGAGTGAACTAGATGAAGCACAGTGTCGATGCGTTGCCGCAAAGGTCATATAAACCTAAGCACTTGTTGGTGGTGGCAAACGGACGAAGGAAGAGGCGGGAAGCATTGGTGTGGATTGCACGACACATTTTAGACTGAAGCGTTTCTGTTATTTTGGCTGATCGCACATAGGTCATCCTAGTGACATGTATGCTGTATATCACACACAACTTGATCTGAGAAACAGTTTGTGTTATTCGACTCATCGCACAGAGGTCATGGGAGTGACCTGTATGGTCTATATCACACGCATATTGGTCTGACCAACCGTTTGCGTTATTTTGGCTCGTCGCAGACAGTTCATCCAGGCAACATGTGTGACATCTATCACACACATTTTGTTATTGGTGTTTGTTTGTGTTATTTTATATCATCGCAAAAAGTGCATCTGACTGTCCTGTATGCCGTATATTGCAAGTGATGTCGCAAACTTACTCATAACTGAAGGTGAATCAAGTGCAGAGCTAGATGGCAATTCCTTACCTCCCCTCGTAGTTGAGGGCAAGACTTTGGTCTTCGGATCCTTCAGATTCTTCATAGTGATCAGCAGATATAAATCCCAAGTGACTCAGAGAATATAGCAATGCCTCCCCGGCAACGGCGCCAGAAAAATGCTTGATGTCAGCTATGCTTCCCCTTGCAACGGCACCAGAAGAATGCTGCTAGCACTCTCCGACAATCAAAGCTAGAAGAATGTTGTTGACGGCCCACCAGCGTGTGGGATCGTAGCCGTTTTCGAGGGTAGAGTATTCAACCCAAATTTGTTGGTTCGCATGACGGGAGGTGAGAGAATACTCTCAAGTATTAGCATCTGAATATGTCAGATTCAACCACACCTGAAAGATTAGTATATGCAAGCAAAGTAGTAACAGCAAAGTAGCGAGTAACGACAGTGGCAAGGAACAACAGTAGTGACAGCAGTAGCAAGTAGCAACAGTAGCAAGCAACAGTAGTAGCAACAGTAGCAGCAGAGCAAGACAAGTAACAGGAGTAGCAACAGTAGTAACAGCAGCAGAGCAAGACAAGTAACAGCAGTAGCAACAGTAGTAACAACAGCAGTAGGACAAACTCGTAGGCAATGGGTCGATGATTTGTTTGGATGATATTCATCGTGCAAAAGTTATAACACGGAGAGATATGTGGCTAGCTCCCGTTCGTCAATGTGATGTAGGCATGCATTCCGTGTGTCGTCATACGTGCTTAGGGAAAAGAACTTGCATGACATCTATTGTCCATCCCTCCCGTGGCAGCGGGGTCCAAAAGGAAACTACGGGATATTAAGGTTCTCCTTTTAATAAAGAACGGGACCAACGCATTAGCACTTGGTGAAAACATGAACTCCTCAAACTATGGTCATCACCGGGAGTGGTTCCGGTTATTGTCACTCCGGGGTTTCCGGATCTTAACACATAGTAGGTAACTACAACTTGCAAGATCGGATCTAAAACACACATATATTGGTGACAACATAATAATTTCAGATCTGAAATCATGGCACTCGGGCCCTAGTGACAAGCATTAAGCATGGCAAAGTAGTAGCAACATCAATCTCAGAACATAGTGGATACTAGGGATCAATCCCCATAAAAACTAACTCAATTACATGATAGATCTCATCCTACTCATCACCGCCCAGCGAGCCTACGAATAGATTACTCAGGAAGGACGAAGAGCTTCATGGAATTGGAGAGGGAAGAAGGTTGATGATGATGATGGCGACGATTTCCCCTCTCCGGAGCCCAAGACGGACTCCAGATCTGCCCTCCAGATGAACAACAGGTGGTGGCGGAGCCTCCTTATCGCAAACGTGACGAAAACTTCTCTTTTTATTTTTTCTGGGACAAAAGTGAACTTATAGAGCTGGAATTGGGGGCGGCAGAGCCGTGTGGGCCCCACAAGCCTGCCCACCACCACCAGGGGGTGGCGGAGCCAGGGCTTGTGGCCCACTAGCCCACCCCCTCAGGTGGAACTTGGCGCAGATATTTTTCATATTTTCCAAAAATGCTCCGCGTAAATTTTCAGGATGTTTGGAGAACTTTGATTTCTACACAAAAATAACACGAAAGCAATTCTGCTGAAAACAGCGCCAGTCCAGGTTAGTTCCATTCAAATCATGCAAATTAGAGTCCAAAACAAGGGCAAAAGAGTTTGGAAAAGTAGATACAATGGAGACGTATCAACTCCCCCAAGCTTAAAACCTTGCTTGCCCTCAAGCAACTCAGTTGACAAACTGAGAGAGAAAGAAAAACCTTGACAAACTCTGTTTGATCTTCTTGTTGCAACTATGTCTAACTCATAACCAGAATTTCAGCAAGATCACAAGTTAACCACATAAGCAAGTGACACAAAGGTCTAACAGTAAACTAATATCAATGGCATAATCAGCTAACGAGCAAATAATAATGAGTTTCAAATACCAACACTTCAATCAAAACAAGCATGAAGCAATACAAATAGGTGGTATCTCGCTAGCTCTTTTTGAGACCGCAAAACATAAATGCAGAGCACTTTCAAAGATCAAGGGCTGACTCAACATTGCGATTCATAGCAACGAAGATCCAGTCATAGTCATACTCAATATCAATCAAAAGCAAAGCATAAAAATGACAGAGGTGCTCTCTAATTGGTACTTATAAAATAGGAGGATGACTCAACAGGAAAATAAATAGACAGGCCCTTCGCAGAAGGAAGCATTGATTTGCAGAGGTGCCAGAGCTCAAGCTTTGAAAATAGAGACAATAATTTTGGGTGGCATGCTTTCATTGTCAACGCAATGACCAAGAGTTCTCAATATCTTCCATGCTACTCATACTATAGGCGGTTCCCAAACAGAAAAGTAAATTTTTAACTCCCTCGCCACCAATCAATCACTCCACGGCTAGCCGAATCCTCGGGTACCGTCCATACTAACATCAATCCGGGGGGAGTCTTGTTTTACAGTTATGTTTTCGATTTAAGCGTGGAACTGGGCATTCCAATTACCGGCCCCTTTCTCGTGAATGATAGTGAATAAACACATGTCGAGGATAACACTCCTAGCATGGAAGATACCAATAGCCCCCTGTCACCACATGAACGGTTCAGGCATGCAAAACAGATTATTTCTTGAAGGTTTAGAGAATGGCACATGCAAATTTACTTGGAACGGCAGGTAGATACCGCAAATAGGTAGGTATGGTGGACTCTCATGGAATTTTTTTTGGGTTTAATGGAAGTGGATCCACAAGAAGTATTCTGCTTAGTACAAGTGAAGGCTAGCAAAAGACTGGGAAGCGACCAACTAGAGAGCGACAACAGTCATCAAGATGCAATGAGTTTGACTAACATTACATGCAAGCATGAACATGATATAAATCACCTTGAACACGAACATCACAGAGGCTATGTTGATTTTGTTTCAACTACATGCATGAACATGCGCCAAGTCAAGCCACTTGAAACATTCAAAGGAGAATACCATCCTATCATACTACATCATAGTCATCTCAAAATCTATGTTGGCAATCAAGACAAATCATTATAAGCTCTCAGCTAAATAAGCATGGCATCAGAAACTATGATCTCTAAGTTGTCATTGCAAACATAGTTCTCTCACAACAAAGCTAAATCTGGGTCGACAAGCTAGTCATATTTACAAAAACAAAATAGATAGAGTTCATACCAGCTTTTCAGTCTGAGTCACTTCAACATATATCATCATTATTGCCTTTCATTTGCACGATCGAACGATGTGAACAATAATAAGAGTGCTCGTGCATTGGACTAAGCTGAATCTGCAGGTCAAACACAAAGGAGAAGACAAAGTAATATGGCTCTTTGAAAGCTAAACAGGTAAGCATTTAAGAACCAATAAACATTGGAACCAATATATTCTACCTTGACCCAAAGAAAAAAGAAAACTATTTACACGGGAAAGCTCCCAACAAGCAAAAGAAGAAAGAAAAATCTTTTTGGGTTTTCTCAAAAGGACAAAAAACAAGAAAACAAGAAAACAAAAATAAACTAGCATGGATAATATAGTGGCAAAGTGTAAACACCGACTAATCAAAGTGAAAGCATAAGCATGAATGTGAAGTCGGTGAGAACACGTACTCCCCCAACCTTAGGCTTTCGGCCTAGCTTGGTCTACTCCCATGGATGGTCCTCGCGAAACCAAAAATCATAATGTGTGTTATACGGGAGTGCTGCAGCCACTGCCTGAATAGCTGCCTCATGAAGTCGAGCAGCCATTGCCTCCCTCTCATACTCCTCTGCCTCTCCTATGGTTATGTAGTATCTTCGTTTTACCTGAAAGTCAAAGAAAGCAGGAGCAGGAAGGGTAATATGGAAAACACGTTGCCGATTAAATATCAAGAGGTATAGGAGGGATCCATGATCTCTCTCAAGGAACTGGTAGCGTGTTAGAGCGACACGATCAAGGTAGGCTGTATGGAGAGGAGGGTATTCTGGACGGATGGATACTCCAAGAAAATTTGCTAAGCGTGTAGCATAAACTCCACCAAAAAATCCCCCTCAGTGGCATTTTTATTCAGCCTCCTTGCTATTATAGCTCCCATATTGAAGCTCCTGTCACCTGCTACTACGCTCTTAAGGATACTAAGGTCAGAAGCGCATAGGTGACAATGTGCACCCTTGCCGTTAATGCACCTACCTATGAAGAGGGCAAGGTAGTGCAAGGCAGGGAAATGGATGCTTCCTATGGTGGCTTGCGTGATATCTTTGGTTTCTCCAACAGTTATACTGGAGACAAAGTCTCTGACCGAAGACTTAGAAGGATCATTAATACTACCCCCATCGGGTATCTTGCAAATCCTATTGAAATCCTCCAAAACCACCGTATAGGATTTATCGTACAGATCAAACAGTATGGATGAGTCACAACCAACTGAAAATTTAAATCTACGCACGAAAGAGGCAGTGAGCATAGCATACTGTCCATATTTATCTGAGAGAGGAATTCTTCTAACCCGACATTGCGAACAAGTGTATCAAACTCATCCTTGGAACCTGCTTCGATCATGAACTCATCGGAAGGCCATTCACATGGTTGTACCGGTGCGCCCCTTAGTTGAAAAGGTTCGGGCTCCCGAAAAGAAAGACGAGGACCCTTCTTACTTAAGGAACCACCATGAAACTTCCTCCTGAACATAATTTCCTTTTGCTGAAATTTTTGAAGTTCAAGAGAAAAGTGAATGAAGACTCACCACTCCTTGTAGCAACTACTCCTTACTAGTGCCTAGAGACCGTATCACGCGCTAAAACTACTTGGGACCAGCTAAAATCAACATTTCTAGCTCAAGAAAAGGGTCACCAAGGTAGCAAGAATACGCGAAGGATAAAGCACTAGAGCAAAAATTAATTGGACCAATGGAGGAGTCACTTACCAAGGAGTAATTTCCCCAAAACGGTTCGGAGAATGGTGCTTTGAGCAAGGAGATCGAAAATCACAGCCAAATGAGCAAGAACACAGGTTTGAGCTGCGAAACAATTTTTTCTGGAGGTGGAAGAAGAGGCTGGGAGCTGGAATGAGTGGAGGGGGTCCCCATGGGCCCCACAAGCTTGCACTCCACCACTAGGGGGGTGGGTGGAGGTGGCAGGGCTTGTGGCCCACTGGTCTGGCCCCCAGGCCAGCTTTGAGGCCCAGTAATTTTCAAAAATTGCAGAAAAAATCATACTAAATTTTCAGGACCATCGAAGAACTTTTATTTTTGAGGTATTTTTCTCCGGGACGCTAAAACAGAAAACAGGAAAAACTAAACTAATTCTATCATTTTTCTTCTAAGCAAAAGAAAATGAAAGCTTTAAAACAGAGGTATGTGACTCTTTGATTCATCCGCTTCATGGTCATCGAAAAAAATATGTCATTGGGGTTGATCAAGTCCTTATGACAAAACCTTCTTGAATCGCAAGAGAGAACAGAGAATTTTCGAATAGCCACTAAATCACCTCAATGGGGATATGTATCTCCCAAACAAGCAAATCATACTTCATCTTGAGACGAGGAATAGGGCATTCAAAGCTCCATATAAGAATCGATGAAGTCTTTTCGGTAGCATTGATGCAATGTACTTGATATCGTTTCTTCGAAAAGTGCACTGTGTGCTCATTACCGTTGACATGGAAAGTGACATTGCCTTTGTTGCAATCTAGTACAACCCCTGCAGTGTTTAAAAAGGGTCTTCCGAGGATGACAGCCATGGCATCGTCCTCGGGAATATCCAAGATAACAAAGTCTGTTAAGACAATGGTGTTAGCAAACACAACAGGCACATCCTCGTAAATGCCGATAGGGAAAGCAGTTGATTTGTCGGCCATTTGCAGAGAAAATTCAGTGTGTGTCAACTTATCCAATTCAAGTCTATGATAAATAGAGAGCGGCATAACACCGGCTCCAAGGTCACATAAGGCAGTTCTTACGTAGTTTCCTTTAATGGAGCAAGGTATAGTGGGCACTCCGGGATCACCAAGTTTCTTAGGAGTTCCACCTTTCAAAGTGTAGTTGGCAAGCATGGTGGAGATCTCAAGATCTGGTATCTTCCGTTTATTAGTCACGATATCTTTCATGTACCTGGCATACGGAGACATCTTGAGGATATCAGTTAACCGCATCTGCAGAAAGATGGGTCTTATCATCTCAACGAAGCGCTCAAAATCCTCATCATCCTTTTTCTTGGATGGCTTAGGAGGAAAGGGCATAGATCTCTGAACCCATGGCTCCCTTTCTTTACCATGCTTCCTAGTAGTGAAGTCATTCTTATCGTATTTCTTAGGTTGTGGGTTATGAGGATTAACCGTAGGTTCAATCTCCACATCCTCATCATTCCTAGGTTGAGCATTATTATGAATATCGTTGTCCATATCGTCACCAGGTTCATGTTCATCACCAGATTGTTTTTCTGCATCAGACGCAAAAATATCATTTGGTTCTTCAGGTGTGATAGTATTTGGTGAACTGGCATGTAGGTTTCTATCATCCTTCTTCTTCTCCTTAGGATGACTAGGTGTATCAGCATTGATTCCTTGAGAATCTTGATCAAATCTCTTAGGATGACCTTCAGGATACAAAGGTTCCTGAGTCATTTTGCCTCCTCTAGTAATGACTCTGACAGAGTTGTCATTTAATTCATTGAGCAAGTCATTCTGAGCTTTAAGTACTTGTTCTACCTGAGTAGTAATCATAGAGGCATGTTTACTCAGAAGCTTCAGATCGTTGACATTTCTGTCTACACAAGCACTTAAATGGCTAAGCATACGAGTACTTTGTTCCAAATGTCTGCTAACACAATCATTGGAACTCTGTTGTTTGGCAACAAAGTTGTCAAATTCATCAAAGCATAGGCTAGCAGGTTTGTCAAAAGGAATATCACTCTCATCAAACCTACGCAGAGAATTCACTTCTACTACCTGTATCGGGTTATCGAGACCATGGATCTCTTCGATAGTTTGTAGATTTTTGACATCTTCAGATCTAATGCCTTTCTCTTGCATAGATTTCTTGGCTTCTTGCATATCTTCTGGACTGAGGAATAGAATACTTCTTTCCTCAGGAGTTGGCTTAGGAGGTGGTTCGGGAATAGTCCAAGCATTATCGTTGATCAAGATGTTATTCAGTAGGGTCTCAGCTTGTTCTACAGTTTGTTCCCTAAAAACACAACCGACACAACTATCTAGGTGGTCTCTGGAGGCATCGGTAAGTCCGTTATAGATGATATCAAGTATCTCGTTCTTCTTAAGAGGGTGATTAGGCAAAGCATTCTGTAGCTGGACGAGCCTCCCCCAAGCTCGTGGAAGACTCTCTTCTTGGAGTTGAGCAAAGTTGTATATTTCCTGCAAGGCAGCTTTCTTCTTATGGACAGGGAAATATTTCTCACAGAAGTAATAGACCATCTCCTGGGGACTACTCACACATCCAGGAGCAAGAGAGGTGAACCAGACTTTAGCGTCATCCTTTAGAGAGAAAGGAAACAACTTAAGGATATAGTAGTGGCGGATCTTCTCCTCATTAGTGAAAAGGGTGGCTATATCGTGTAGTTTGGCAAGATGGGCTACGACCGCCTCAGACTCATAACCGTGAAAAGGATCATATTCGACTAGGGAGATTATCTTAGGATTGACAGAGAATTCATAATCCTTATCAGTGATAAAGATAGGTGAAGTGGCAAACTTCGGGTCGTATTTAATCTTAGCTTTCAGAGATTTTTCCTTCCACTTGAGAAGTAATTTCTCAGCGTCATAGGCATCCTTACATGCAAGAAAATCCTCAGCTATCTCTCCCTCCATAACGTAACCCTCAGGTATATCAGGCAATTCATATCTAGGAGAGCTAGATCTAGCAGGAGCAAAAGCACGTTCTATCTCAATAGTATCGGCAGTATCAGAAGCATCACGAGCATTGGCAGTAACTCTAACAATATGAGCATCAAGGAATACCCCTAGTGGAAAATCAGGCAAAGTAGTATCTCTAGCAGTATCAAGCATAGCATCATCACGCATAGCATCTCTAGCAGTATCAAGCATAGCATCTCTAGCAATATCAGGCATAGCAGTATCAGGCATAACATCAAGCATAGTATCAAGCATAGTATCATCAGGCATAGTATCAAGCATAGCATTTCTAGCAGTAGCATCATAAGCATCATCAAGCACACGCTACATATCAAGATTTCTAGCAGGAGGTGATGTCGCAAACTTACTCATAACTGAAGGTGAATCAAGTGCAGAGCTAGATGGCAATTCCTTACCTCCCCTCGTAGTTGAGGGCAAGACTTTGGTCTTCGGATCCTTCAGATTCTTCATAGTGATCAACAGATATAAATCCCAAGTGACTCAGAGAATATAGCAATGCCTCTCCGGCAACGGCGCCAGAAAAATGCTTGATGTCAGCTGTGCTTCCCCTTGCAACGGCACCAGAAGAATGCTACTAGCACTCTCCTACAATCAAAGCTAGAAGAATGTTGTTGACGGCCCACCAGCGCGTGGGATCATAGCCGTTTTCGAGGGTAGAGTATTCAACCCAAATTTGTTGGTTCGCACGACGGGAGGTGAGAGAATACTCTCAAGTATTAGCAGCTGAATATGTCAGATTCAACCACACCTGAAAGATTAGTATCTGCAAGCAAAGTAGTAACAGCAAAGTAGAGAGTAACGACAGTGGCAAGGAACAATATTAGTGACACCAGTAGCAAGTAGCAACAGTAGCAAGCGACAGTAGTAGCAACAGTAGTAGTAGAGCAAGACAAGTAACAGGAGTAGCAACAGTAGTAACAGCAGCAGAGCAAGACAAGTAATAGCAGTAGCAATAGTAGTAACAACAACAGTAGGACAAACTCGTAGGCAATGGGTCGGTGATTTGTTTGGATGATATTCATCATGCAACAGTTATAACAAGGAGGGATATGTGGCTAGCTCCCGTTCGTCAATGTGATGTAGGCATGCATTCCATGTGTCGTCATACGTGCTTAGGGAAAAGAACTTGCATGACATCTATTGTCCATCCCTCCCGTGGCAGCGGGGTCCAAAAAGAAACTACGGGATATTAAGGTTCTCCTTTTAATAAAGAACTGAACCAACGCATTAGCACTTGGTGAACACATGAACTCCTCAAACTATGGTCATCACCAGGAGTTGTTCCGGTTATTGTCACTCCGGGGTTGCCGGATCATAACACATAGTAGGTAACTAAAACTTGCAAGATCGGATCTAAAACACACATATATTGGTGACAACATAATAATTTCAGATCTGAAATCATGGCACTCGGGCCCTAGTGACAAGCATTAAGCATGGCAAAGTAGTAGCAACATCAATCTCAAAACATAGTGGATACTAGGGATCAATCCCCATCAAAACTAACTCAATTACATGATAGATCTCATCATACTCATCACCGCCCGGTGAGCCTACGAATAGATTACTCACGAACGACGAAGAGCTTCGTGGAATTGGAGAGAGAAGAAGGTTGATGATGACAATGGCGACGATTTCCCCTCTCCGGAGCCCAAGACGGACTCCAGATCTGCCCTCCAGATGAAGAACAGGTGGTGGCGGCACCTCTGTATCGCAAACGCGACGAAAACTTCTCTTTTTATTTTTTCTGGGACGAAAGTGAACTTATAGAGCTAAAATTGGGGGCGGGAGAATCGTGTGGGCCCCACAAGCCTGCCCACCGCCACCAGGGGGGTGGCGGAGCCAGGGCTTGTGGTCCACTGGCCCACCCCCTCATGTGGAACTTGGCGCAGATATTTGTCATATTTTCCAAAAATGCTCCCCGTAAATTTTCAGGACGTTTGGAGAACTTTGATTTCTGCACAAAAATAACACCAAGGAAATTCAGCTGAAAACAGCGTCATTCCAAGTTAGTTCCATTCAAATCATGCAAATTAGAGTCCAAAACAAGGGCAAAAGAGTTTGGAAAAGTAGATACAATGGAGACGTATCAAGTGCTCGTTTGTGTTATGCTTGATCAGTGTAAACAGTTTATCCACGTGAACTGTATGTCGTACATCGCACACACTTATATTAAGTTAACCATTTGTGTTTTTTGTCCCATCACAAATAGTTCACATGGGTCAACTGTTTCCCACGTATCACACAAGTCCTTCCTGGATGATATTTGATGGTTCAACAATCGCACAGTTTGCGGTATTGGCGACGAAGCTTAAGCTATACCATTATCGATTCGTACATCACATAGGGTTTCATTGAAGGATCTCTGATTGATGTGTCGTCTTTGAACCATCATGCACCAGTGTAGGGTTGGCGCCCCTTCCCCTCCCCCTTATATAAAGTGGAGGAGTGGGAGGGCAGCTGCACACAACCTTCTAGTGAAGTCGTCCCTGTCACACTACTACAATTCGTCATCATATTGCATTTTCAACAGTGCTCGACGAAGCCCTACCCAGATATCACCACCACCATCACTGCCATACTGTCATGCTACCAATCACCCCATCTACTACACCACCCTCACTTGCTGGATCAAGAATGGGGGTCGTCATTGAGTCGCACATGTGCTAAACACGGAGGTGTCATCCTTTTGGCACTAGTCAAATCGGATCGCGATTGGATCGTGAAGAGTCCCACTACTTCAGCAGGGTTATATACGCTTCTGCTTAACGGTCTACAAGTGTACGTAGACATATTATATCTCTCCTTTCTATGCATATCCATAGATACATCTTGGATCTCTGTAGGAAGATAGTTTGTTCTCCACGCTTTGTTCCCCAACAGTTATTATTAGCGCTAACCGTTCAAAACATGAAGAAAAGAGATTGCTTCAAATTTTGAAGATGCACTGTCTTGCCATTGGATATACTCTTGATGATCTTAAGGGCATTAGTGCCACTCTATTCCAGCACAATAATGGAACCAAATGCTAATCCAGTCGTTGATCATCAACATCGTCTGAGTCCTAAGATTATGGAGGCATGTATAGTTTATCCTATAGCTCATAGTAGATGGGTAAGTCTTGTTCATTGTGTCAGAAAGGAGGCATTACTATTGTTTGTAATGATAGAAATGAACTTATCCCTCAAAGAATCGTAACTGTTTATAGGATGGTAATTGATTTTACAAAACTAACTAAAGCTACTAGAAAAGATCATTCCCCTTTCCTTTTATTGATCAAATGCTAGAGAGACTATCTAAGCATGCACACTTTTGTTTCCTGGATGGATATTCTGGTTTTTCTCAAATACCCGCAGCAAAAGAAGATCAAGATAAAGCCACATTTACTTGTCCTTTTGGAACTTATGCTTACAAACATATGCCTTTTGATTTATGCAATGCACCTTCTACCTTTAAAATATGTATGACTCCTATATTCTCTGATTTTCGAGAAAAGATTGTTGATGTATTCATGGAAGATCTCTTTGTTTACGAAACTATTTTGATGATTTCTTAAACAACCTTGATCGAGTTATGTAGAGATGTGAAGAAACTAATCTTGTCTTGAATTGGGACAAGTGCCATTTTATAATGAATGAAGCTATAGTCCTTGTGCATAAAATCTCCAAAAGATTTATTGTCAAGACCGGTTTCCAAATAAAATAATTAATTCGAAATCAGCCAAGAATGTCTCCAGTATAGAAAAATATTTCCCACTCATAGACTCATATAGATACAGAAAACCAGTAGTACTTAATATTAAACAGAGTAGAGCGGAGGTCGCTCTACAAATTATTACAACATGTCCAAGTATCACACGGACGGATATGTTAAAGTGGTAATGGGATAACTCTACTGCTCGTAATAAAGGGGGCACGCCACATAAGACTAATGTGACATGACAAGTACTACTATGCGCCAAGCGTCAGAGTGACGTTTGACAATTTATTCGTGGTGGCATAAGTGGTGAAATAATACAGCAGCAGACTCCAAGATCTCAAGACTCAGTGGGAATCCTCTAGACGTCGGACTCGCTATCGAACTCTTAATCCATGAGGTCTTCTTCATCCATATCTGGCCACATCAACAAGCAAGTGAGTACTTTGAATAGTACTCGCAAACAGTTTGCACAAAAGATGAGATGCATGCATCAAATTTTTAATATGCATGGTTCAGATCATAATTTATTATAGTAGATATGTTATTAGAAGTTAAGTTAGTGGATAAGTCGGGCGGTAATCCTCCAGAAATATCGAAACCAAAAATAAAATGCACCGATCGGGTTTCTCGAGCGACGCTCAAAAGGTTAACAGGTAAATAAATCAACACCGTCGGGCGTCTAAGCGACAGCTCATAGAGGGCATCAAAATAAATAAAAGCCACAGTCGGGCGTCTTAGCGACACCGCAGGAAGGGCATAAAATAAATAACAAGTTGTAGTCGGGCGTCTTAGCGACACCACAAAAAGGGCATAAAATAAATAACAAGCCGCAGTTGGGCGTCTTAGCGACACCACAGAAAGGGCATAAAATAAATAAAGGATTATCCGGGTGGTACAACCAACCTTTAGGATAATCTTAGAACCAACATATTAATAGTAAGTTTTTCCAAACACCATTAGATGTCCATAACCGTCACCTTTAAACAATACTTGTGCTCCACGGACCGACTCTAAGACCGACACTTGACGTGTCAAACGACTGTCATTGTCCGTGGACACGACTACTTGAATAGTTTTGACTCTACAAAGGGTGTACTCTTTACCGATAGCTCAGGGGTTCCGATCGTCAATATGACTAATCCCGCGTACGGTATTTTAGAAGCATACACTCAAAATCAGCACACACCCATTTTACCCCTATGAAGTCCGGCTTCACCCGGACTATGCTGCCAGGGAAAAAACATAAGACGCGGAGGCTCTAACCTAGACTAGCATGTGGTCAAATTTGTACCGTGCACTACAAGGGAGTGCCCTCCTCTCGGTCCCAGACCGGAAACACCCAGGCCTACGACAGACTATACCGAATCCTCTTTCAGGAAACTGTGGCAGCACATAATAAAGGTAAGACACTGACAAGACTTGATCTAGGTCGATACTGGAGTTATCACGTTCTTTCCATCATTGTCAAGCACTCGTCATGACCAGCTCACAACCTATCACATTCTGCGTGACTAGGTTATCCACGTCCTCTCACAGCCATAACTTGCCATAGTCCTATAGCAACTTTGTTTAAGAGAGATGCAATATGCTTGATTAATGCAATGGATGAATATTAAATTTGCTAGTGAGCAAGAAACACATCAAAAGTTCAAACATGCTTGCCTGGTTCCACGTAGTCGGGATTGAGCTCGGTGAAGTTAACGTTGGTGTTTCCTTCGTCGGAATCTACGTCATAGAACATATATCATCGTAGGATCTAAGGCCTAGCTACTGTCTCCAAACAATTTTTAAATAAAACTAAAATTAAACTAGACCCTGAGAGTAAGATTTTGAAAAAATAATCAAATAAAAAGCTTTTATAGATTAAAAGTTATTAGCAAAACAAAATAAGGGACCATTATGTAATAAAACAGAATCTTGCCAGGGGCTAGCGTGAGAAAACTCAAAGCGCCCGAAGAGGTATGCGTCAACCCACAGCGAAGACGGCTTCTAGATAAAGCACCTTCAGAGAAAAGAATTCAGAAAAGAAATGAACTTTCATGAGGGGTCCCACCCTGTTAGGCTCGAATCTCACTGATGCGAGAGGCATGCCGTGGTCGCCAATGGTGATAGACAAAGGGAGAGAGCAAGTCGAGGGCATCTGCGCACTCAACGAGTTCCTGCGCGTCGATGGAAGGTGGATTGGGTTGAAGGGAAGGATCTACGTCGACGGCGGCCTTGCTCTGGCGGACGACGGCGTTGGGTAATACGTCTCCGTCGTATCTACTTTTTCGAACTCTTTTGCCCTTGTTTTGGACTCTAATTTGCATGATTTGAATGGAACTAACCCGGACTAACGCTGTTTTCAGCAGAATTGTGATGGTGTTCTTTTTGTGCAGAAATAAAAGTTCTCGGAATGACCTGAAAACATGCGCAAAGATCCACCGAAGGAGGTGAGCCAGTGGGCCACAAGCCCAGGGGCCGTGGTCACCCCCCTCGCCGCGCCGTGAGGGCTTGTGGGGACCACAGGCTGTAATACCACTTTGCTACTGATACTTTGCTTGCAGACACTAATCTTTCAGGTGTGGTTGAATTGACAACTAAGCTGCTAATACTGGAAATATTCTTTCGCCTCCCCTTGAGTCGAATCAATAAATTTGGGTTGAATACTCTACCCTCGAAAACTGTTGCGATCCCCTATACTTGTGGGTCATCAAGACACTTTTCTGTCGCCGTGCCGGGGAAGCACAGCTATATTCTCTCAGTCACTTGGGATTTACGTCTGCTGGTCACTATGAGGAATCCGAAAGATCCAAGAACTAAAATATTGCCCTCAACTATGAGGACAGGTAAGGAACTGCCATCTAGCTCTGCACTTGAGTCACCTTCAGTTTTGAGTAAGTTCGCGACATCACCTCCTGCTAGAAATCTTGATATGTCGCCTGTGCTTGATGATGCTACTTCTGCTGCCCATGATGCTTATGATGATGCTATGCTTGATACTACTGTGCCTGATGATGCTATGCTTGATACTACTGTGCCTGATGCTGCTATGCTTGATACTGCTTTGCCTTATGATGCTATGCCTGATACTGCTTTGCCACTAGGTGCATTCCTTGATGCACAAATTGCTAGAGTTGCTGCTAGATGTGATGATATCTCTGAAACTGCTAATGCTATTGAAGTAGAACCTACTACTATGCTTGAATTACCTGTTATGCCTGAACGTTATGTTATGGAGGGAGAGATAGCTGAGGACTTTCTTGCGTGTAAGGATAGCTATGATGTTGAGAAATTACTACTCAAGTGGAAAGAAAAATCTCTGAACGCTAGGATGAAATACGACCCGAAGTTTGCTACTTCGCCTATCTTTGTGACCGATTAGGATTATGAATTCTCTATCGACCCTGAGTTAATCACTTTGGTCGAATATGATCCTTTTCATGGTTATGAGTCTGAAACGGTTGTAGCCCATCTTACCAAACTGCACGATATAGCCACCCTATTCACCAGTGAGGAAAATACACGCCACGACTATATCCTCAAGCTGTTTCCTTTCTCGCTAAAGGATGATGCTAAGACCTAGTTCACTTCTCTTTCTCCTGGTTGTGTGCGTAGCCCCCAGGATATGGTCTACTACTTCTCTGAAAAATATTTCCCTGCCCATAAGAAGCAAGCTGCCTTGCAGGAAATATACAACTTTGCTCAAGCTGAAGAAGAGAGTCTCCCACAAGCTTGGGGGAGGCTCATCCAACTACTGAATGCTTTGCCTGATCACCCTCTTAAGAAGAATGAAATACTTGATATCTTCTATAATGGACTTACCGATGCTGCCAAAGACCACCCAGATAGTTGTGCTGGTTTTTTTTAGGGAATGAACTATAGAAAAAGCTGAGATTCTACTGAATAATATCTTGTGCAATGAGAATGCTTGGACTATTGCCGAACCACCTCCTAAGCCAACTCCGAAGAAAAGAGGTATTGTATTCCTTGGTCCTGAAGATATGCAAGAAGCTAAGAAATCTATGCGAGAGAAAGGCATTAAATCTGAAGATGTCAAAAATCTACCACCTATCGAAGAGATCCATGGTCTCGATAACCCGATACAAGTAAATTCTCTTCGTAGGTTTGATGAGAGTGATATTCCTTTTGATAAACCTACTAGCCTATGCCTAGATGAATTTGATAAATTTGTTGACAAACAACAGAGTTTCAATGATTATGTTAGCAGACAATTGGAACAAAATGCTCGTATGCTTAGTCATTTAAGTGCTTGTGTGGACATAAATGTCAATGATCTTAAGCTTCTTAGTAAACATGCCTCTATGGTTACTACTCAGGTAGAACAAGAACTTAAAGCTCAAAATGACTTGCTCAACGAGTTGAATGACACTTCTGTAAGAGTCGTTACTAGAGGCGGTAGAATGACCCAGGAACCTTTGTATCCTGAGGGTCATCCTAAGAGAATTGAACAAGATTCTCAAGGAGTTAGCACTGATGCACCTAGTCATCCTAGAAAGAAGAAGAAAGATGATAGGGATGTGCACGCTAGCAACCCTGTTGCTGCTACACCTGAGAGTCCAAACGATGCATCTGTCTCTGATGGTGAAACACAATCTGGTGATGAACATGAGCCTAATGATAATATCAATAGTGATGTTCATGTAGATGCTCAACCTAGCAACGATAAGATGTGGAGATTGAACCTGTTAATCTTGATAACCCACATCCTAAGAATAGAAGATATAATAAGAATGACTTCACCGCTAGGAAGCATGATAAAGAAAGGGAGCCATGGGTTCAGAAACCCATGCCCTTTCCTCCCAAACCTTCCAAGAAAAAGGATGATGAGGATTTTGAGCGCTTCATTGAAATGATCAGACCTGTCTTTCTGCAAATGCGTTTGACAGATATGCTCAAAATGTCTCTGTATGCTAAGTACATGAAAGATATTGTGACTAATAAGAGGAAGATACCTGAGGTTGAGATTTCCACCATGCTGGCTAACTATACCTTCAAGGGTGGAACTCCTAAGAACTAGGTGATCCCGGTGTGCCCACTATACCTTGCTCCATTAAAGGTAACTACGTTAGAACTGCTTTATGCGACCTTGGAGCCGGTGTTAGTGTTATGCCTCTCTCTCTTTATCGTAGACTTGAACTGGATAAGTTGACACCCAATGAAATCTCTCTGCAAATGGCCGACAAATTAACTGCTTTCCCAATCGGCATTTGCGAGGATGTGCCTGTTGTGGTTGCCAATGTCACTATCTTGACAGACTTTGTTATCTTGGATATTCCCGAGGACGATGCCATGGCGGTCATCCTCGGAAGACCCTTTTTAAACACTGCAGGGGCTGTTATAGATTGCAACAAAGGCTATGTCACTTTCGATGTCAGCGGTAATGAGCATATAGTGCACTTTTTGAAGAAACAATATCGAGTACATTGCATCAATGCTATCGAAAAAACTTCATCGATTCTTATTGGGAGCTTTGAATGCCCTATTCCTCATGTCAATATGAAGTATGATTTGCTTGTTGGGGAGATACATATCCCCATCGAGGTGACCTAGTGACTATTCAGAAATTCTCAGTTCTCTTTTTGCGATTCGAAAAGGTTTGTCGAGGAGACTTGATCAACCTCATTGACGGATTTCTTTCGATGACCATGAAATGGATGAATCGAGGAATCACAAACCTCTGTTCCAAGCGTTCACCTTCGGTTGCTTAGAAGAAAAATGAAAGATTTAGATTATTTTTCCCTGTTTTCTGTTTTAGCGTCCGCTAGAAAAGTACCCCGAAAATAAAAGTTCTCCAAACGCCCTGAAAATCAAGTATGATTTATTCTGGAATTTTTGAAAAATTCTGAGACAAAGAGCTTGTGTGGGGGCTGCACAAGTGGGCCACAAGCCGTGGAGGCACGGGAACCCCCGTCGCCGCAGCACCCAGGCTTGTGGGGCCCACAGGCACCCCCTCCACTCATTCTTTCTCTCATCTGGTTCTCCTACCTCCAGAAAAAAATTGTTTCGCAGCTCAAACCCGTGTTCTTGCTCCTCTTGCTGGGATTTTCGATCTCTTTGCTCAAATCACCATTCTCCGAACTGTTTTGGGGGAATTACTCGTTGGTAAGTGACTCCTCCATTGGTCCAATTAGTTTTTGCTCTAGTGCCTTATACTCCGCGTATTTTTGCTGCCTTCATGACCATGTTCTTGAACTTTGCATGTTGATTTTAGTTGGTCCCAAGTAGTTTTGATGCGTAATATGGCCTCTAAGCACTTGTGGGAGTAGTTGCTACGAGTTTCGTTGAGCCTTGTTCACTTTTCCATAGAATCACTAAATATTTCAGAAATTTTCGGAGATAGAAAAGGGAAAAGATGAGGAGGTTCTTAAGAGGCTCTTCAAGCCGTGACCCCAAGGATGATGGGAGTGAGAAGAAGCCCAAGTATCTGGTCCCTCGAGTCACAGAAGTTCGAGCTTGCGACTGGCTAAGCGACGTGTTCTTACGCGCCGCTGGAATTTATGAGGACTTTTATCACTTGGTGGAAAACGCAGGCCTTACCGCCTTCGTTGAAGATAAGTGTCCGCAATACCTCCTCCTCACTAATATCTTCGTAGAAAGCTTTAACCTCTATCCGAGGAAGAATCCTCCTATGGTTGAGTTCAAACTTTATGATATCCCCCAGCGCATGTCACTCCAGGATTTTTGCAATGTTCACAAATTACCTTACGTTGGGGATATTCATGAACCTCGTCCACGGGACTTGGAAGCTTTCATCAATACAATTGCTGTAGGAGAGGAGAGAGGAGTGTCTTGCGCTAGAGATGCTAGCATTCATTTTCCCGTGCTTCGGTACTTCTCACTTTCCGTGGGAAAATGTTTGATTGGTCTTGGGAAATCTGGGTCACTTAGTTCCCCAGATCTTGCGGTCTTGCGCGAAGCCCTTTATAACAATAAAACTTATAGCTTGGGCGCATAGTAGCTTAACGGTTGAACACGAACCATTCTTAGGGCATTGTCTATGGAGGTATCTATGCTACTCGTCTTGCTAGAGACTTTGAGATACATATTAGACTGGAGGAGGAAGAAGAGATTCTTCTTCCCGAGAGATATCTAGATTATGATAGCAGGGTTCGCCAGGACTTTCTTGATAGAGATATAAATAGAAGGATGATTTATAACCTGGTATTTAGTCAGGGTACTCGTGAGACTATTACTTTCCTGTTCCTTCTTTGTTCAATCTTCATGCAGGCGGGTACATTATTATGCCCTCGGACATCTACGCATATTGGGGCTTAGCCCAACCACAGGTGCCCGTGCCCGAGCCACCAGTCGAGTACCAGACGCCGGTTTATCAGTGGGAGCCAGAGGATCTCACACAGCAGTGGCATCCTCAGTCCACTACCCAGTATCCCGGAGCTGGTTATTTCCCTCCTTGGGAGTGGACCAACTTAGGCCAAAAGCCTAAGCTTGGGGGGGTACGTGTTCTCACCGACTTTACATTCTTGCTTATGCTTTCACTTTGTTCGTCGGTGTTCACACTTTGCCACTGTATCATCCATGCTAGTTTATTTTCTTTTTTTCTCGTTTTCTTGTTGTGTGTCTGTCTAGTTTGAGAAAACCCAAAAAGATTTTTTTTCTTTTGCTTGTTGGGAGCTTTCCCGTGTAAATAGATTTCTTTTTCTTTGGGTCAAGGTAGAAGATCATGGTTACCATGTTTAGTGGCTCTCGCATGCATAGCAGTTTAGCTGTCAAAGAGCCATATTACTTTGTCTTCTCCTTTGTGTTTGCCTGTAGATTCCAGCGTAGTCCAATGCACGAACACACTTATTATTGTTCACATCGTTCGGTCGTGCAAGTGAACGGCAATAATGACGATATATGACGAAGTTATTGAGCCTGGAAAAGGTGGTATGAACTCGATCTATTTTGTTTTTGTAATTATGACTAGCTCATCATGCCTGATTCAGCTTTGTTGTGAGAGAAACATGTTTGCAATGACTACTTAGAGATCATAGTTGCTTATGCCATGCTTACTTAGCTAGGAGCTTATAATGGTTTGTCTTGAATGCCCACATGAATTTTGAGATGACTGTGTTGTAGTATAATAGGATGGTATCCTCCTTTGAATGATTCAAGAGGCTTGACTTGGCGCATGTTCACGCATGTAGTTGAAACAAAATCAACATAGCCTCTATGATATTCATGTTCATGGTGATTTATGTCCTACTCATTCTTGCACTCAATGTTAGTTAATCTCAATGCATTTTGATGACTGTTGTCGCTCTCTAGTTCGTCGCTTCCCAGTCTTTAGTTAGCCTTCACTTGTACTAAGCGGGAATACTGCTTGTGCATCCACTCCCATAAACCCAAAGTTGTTCCATATGAGTCCACCATACCTACCTATATGCGGTATCTACCTGCCGTTCCAAGTAAATTTGCATGTGCCACTCTATAAACCTTCAAGAAATAATCTGTTTTGCATGCCCGAACCGCTCATGTGGTGAGAGGGGGCTATTGATATCTTCCATGCTAGGCGTGTTATCCTCGATATGTGTCTATTCACTATCATTCATGAGAAAGGGGCCGGTAATTGGAATTCCCAGTTCCATGCTCAAATTGAAAAGATAATTGAAAACAAAACTCCCCTAGGATTGATGTTAGTATTCGGCTAGCCGTGGAGTGTGATTGATTGGTGGTGGGGGAGTCAAAACTTTACTTTTCTGTTTGGGAACCGCCTATAGCGTGTGTAGCGTGGAAGATGTTGAGAACTCTTAGTCATTGCGTTGACAATGAGAGCATGCCACCCAAAATTATTATATCTGTTTTAAAAGCTTGAGCTCTGGCACCTATGCAAATCAGTGCTTCCCTCTATGAAGGGCCTGTCTATTTATGTTCTTGTCGAGTCATCCTCCTCTTATAAAAGCACCAATTAGAGAGCACCTCTGTCATTTTTATGCTTTTCTTTTAACTGTGTTGAGTATGAGTGTGACTAGATCTTCTTTGCCATGAATTACAATGTTTAGTCAGCCCTTGGTCTTGGAAGGTGCTCTGCATTTATGTTTTGCGGTCTCAGAAAGAGCTAGCGAGATACCACCTGTTCGTACTGCTTCGTGTTCTTTTGATTGAAGTGTTGACATTTGAGGCTTATTATTATTTCCTCGCTAGCTGATTATGCCATTGATATGAGTTTACGTGAGACCTAGATGTCATTTGCTTATGTGGTTTGCTTGTGATCTTCCTGAAATTCTGGTTATGAGTTAGACATAGTTGCAACAACAAGATCAAACAGAGTTCGTCAAAGTTTTTCTTTTGTCTCTTTCAGTTTGTCAACTGAATTGCTTGAGGACAAGCAAGGCTTTAAGCTTGGGGGAGTTGATACGTCTCCATCGTATCTACTTTTCCAAACTCTTTTGCCCTTGTTTTGGAGTCTAATTTGCATGATTTGAATGGAACTAACCCGGACTAACGCTGTTTTTAGCAGAATTGCCATGGTGTTGTTTTGTGCAGAAATAGAAGTTCTCGGAATGACCTGAAAATTTACGGAGAATTTTTCTGGAATTAATGAAAAATACCTGCACAAAGATCCACCGGAGGAGGTGAGCCAGTGGGCCACAAGCCCAGGGGCCGCGACCACCCCCCTGGCCGCACCGTGAGGGCTTGTGGGGCCCACGAGGCTCCACCGCCTCCAATCTCAGCTCTACATATTCCGTTTTGCCCGGAAAAAAAAATCAGAGAGAAGGATTCATTGCGTTTGATGATACGGAGGCGCCGCCACCTCCTGTTCTTCATCTGGAGGGCAGATCTGGAGTCTGTTCTGGGCTCCGTAGAGGGGAAATCGTCGCCATCATCATCATCAACCTTCCTCCATCGCCAATTCCATGATGCTCTTCACCGTTCGTGAGTAATCTCATCGTAGGCTTGTTGGACGGTGATGAGTTGGATGAGATCTATCATGTAATCGAGTTAGTTTTGACGGGGATTGATACCTAGTATCCACTATGTTCTGAGATTGATGTTGCTACTACTTTGCCATGCTTAATGCCTTCACTAGGGCCCGAGTGCCATGATTTCAGATCTGAACCTATTATGTTGTCGCCAATATATTTGTGTTTTAGATCCTATCTTGCAAGTTGTAGTCACCTACTATGTGTTATGGCCCGACAACCCCGGAGTGACAATAGCCAGAACCACTCCCGGAGTTGACCATAGTATGAGGAGTTCATGTATTCACCACGTGTTCATGCGTTGGTTTGGTTCTTTATTAAAAGGAGAACCTTAATATCCCGTAGTTTCCATTAGGACCCCGCTGCCACGGGAGGGATGGACAATAGATGTCATGCAAGTTCTTTTCCCTAAGCACGTATGACTACATACGTAATACATGCCTACATTAGGTTAACGAACGGGAGCTAGTTACTTATCTCTCCGTGTTATAGCTGTTACATGATGAATCACATCCGGCATAATCATCCATCACCGATCCACTGCCTACGAGTCTTTTACTACTGGTCCTTGCTACGTTACTTTGCTGCTGTCACTACTGTTATTACTTGCTACTGCTGTCACTATTGCTGTTACTTTTTACTTTGCTGTTACCTCCTGCAAGACATTTTTCTGGCGCCATTGATACAACAAGTCAGGAATAGTCTCCCGTCAACAGACCTTTTTCTGGCACCATTGCTATCATACCACTTTGCTACTAATACTTTCCTTGCAGACACTAATCTTTCAGGTGTGGTTGAATTGACAACTCAGCAGCTAATACTGGAGAATATTCTTCCGCTTCCCCTTGAGTCCAATCAATAAATTTGGGTTGAATACTCTACCCTCGAAAACTATTGCGATCCCCTATACTTGTGGGTCATCATTGGGTACCACCGAATCTCACAGAAGAGCTGGACGGCGACCAAATTGGAGAGTGTCTTAGGACGAGGAGCTCAGTAGGAAGATACTGAGAAACTCGGGGGCTCACCTCTCCGCTCACCTTGCTCGAATGCCTTCGAGACCAAGAGCGGATCAAAGTAGCCGACGTCGAAGAAGAAGGCCTCTCCGAGGACCTTCTCTGGCTTGGGCAAGGCTTCAGATTGAGGAGGGAAGGAGGTGGAATGGTTGAGGGGGTCGACAGCAAAAGATGGGGTTCTATTTATATAGGCCCGAGAGGGGTGCGACGGAGCTTAACTCCGGCCATCAATTCCGGTGATCCTGGGGCTTAATCAAATGGTTAGGCGGTCGGGTCAGTACCTACTCAACACAGGGGTTCCATCTTGGGTCAAAGGTTGATCAACCATCATCGCAAGACGCGGCTCGACAGTGCGGTCCTCCCTATGCACGGTGGTAGCGAGGTCGTGCTTTGTGCTGCCCGGGACGTGGCGATGGCAAACGTGGTGCGCACTAGAGGCCAGGGACACACGGATCTCACTAGAGCAAGGGGCGGTGCCTAAACGACGAGGGGCTATAGCAGGCGCTTCAGGTGGCCGCGGCAGCCGTTGCTGGTGTTGCTACCGGAGCTGGCTAGCTCAGGTCAGCTCACCACTAACGTGAGCAAGCGTCCAAGGGAACACGCAGCGAGTGGATAGGCTCGGGGCACAGTGTCAAGCTGCCCCCGTCAATACTGCTGAGATTGATGCTGCGCAGGGACTGAATCAACGAAGCATTGCAGTTTGAAGATTTGACTGAACAAATTTCACAAAGAGAGGCTACTATGCACACCAGGTGCTTGATCAATTGAATCTAGCATGTGGAAAAGGTTTTTGGAGCTGAAAATTTATGAGATGGCCTCTCATTGAGTGTAGAGACTGTGTGCAAATTTTTAAGCCATGTTTTTAATAAAATGGAATATTTTGGTCAAACTTGTGTGAAATCAAATTTGAAATTCTCAAACTTGTGAACCCAAGGTTTTTGGTGAAATGGGTTGAGGGTACTAAGGTCTTCTAAGTATAGGAGTTTGGGTCTCAAATACCTATGGGATCTATGAGTTCCTTTGAAAATTTGCTGGGGTCAAAACTGATTACAGAAAATACTTTTAATTGAAATAAAATATGAAAGGTTATTAAGCCCTTCTAAAACTTTGATAAATCAATAAAAATGAAAACCTAGATGTTAGAGAAGTGCCATAGGATAGAAATCAGAAGAGATGGAGGGAAAAGAAATATAGAAGGGGATTGACAAGTGAAACTATGGAAATTTATTCCAAGGGTTTGTTAAAGAATAAATAAAGTTTTCCAACCAAATCATTTTGAGAAGAGGCAACCAAAATCCTTTTCAAACCAGACATGATGGAAAAGAAAGCTCAAAAGATTTTCTTCAAAAGGTTTTCAAAGAAACTTCAGGGTTTTTATCAAAGCCAAATTTTTAAATCCATTTTAAATGTGGGGACCCCGACTTACAAGTCGAGATCGCCGAATGAACAAGCTCAGTGATCCTGGAGATCAATGCTCACCGAACACACATATATTAAATATTAAGAGTCTTATATCCAACATACCGATTAATACAACAAATGTCCATCATGGCCAAGTTCACATAGATAGGGCCTATAAGGACAATCACACCAATACATCTACTATCGGAAATCTTGGTGCTAAGCGCGAGCCGATGCTATCAGCCTACACCAACATGCATTCTGACTGGGAAGCATCCTAGTTTGCAACAATTCTTACCCGGGTAACACCTTTACACAAACACACTTGGTTTGTGCGGAAACAACTGGACATAGTTTAAGCAAGACTACCCAACTGTCCTTGACCGTGGACATGACTATTCGAATAGTTTTACACTCTGTAGAGGTTGTATGTTGTACCCACGAGATCCGGGAAACTTCCGTGTCATCCACGACTCGCGGTATATAACATACCTGAGGTAAGAACCCGATCAATTCCTTTCCCCTAACGATACTAGACAAAGAGTTCCACTAAATAGGTATCCAGTCCACAAGATGTACGTCTTACGAGCACCAACTCTGGACCATATCATCCATGTGGGGACCAACGGTGTGCCTAGAACACATAAAACGACATAGTCGACCTACCTGGTACGACCCCGTCACGAGAGTGACCACATATCACTCCCGCCATTAGTAATGTGGCTCTTTGCTAGCACCGACCAAAGTATTCAACAAAGCCCCGTCCCATAAAGGGCTATCGTGTTCGTACATGTAAGCTTAGGACGGTCGACACATCATAAATCTAATCCTATTTCCGAAACCACTCACACCAAATATACTCGGTGCACCACTGCTTCAAAAGTGGCCACCTAACTCATCATCACCCTCGGGCATTAGTGGCACCCGACGGTTGTTTTACAAAACCTTTGATATTTACCAACATAAATGCTCATGCTTCTACTATGCTTATCTCTATTTACTACTTGTCAACATGATATTAGTGTGACCCTCATAGGTGGTGGGATCATGCTCAAATACAAGTTCTCCGCAGGAGCCATCGGTTACATCATATCGATGATTTACCAAATACTCATGATCATGTGCAACGGAAATAATTGCTCTACTAGTATGCAATATAATATTTTCTCAAACATGGTCAAAGGGCAGCTTCCTTGATCAGCTAAGTATCCGGGGTCTTCGAGTCCAACTCCTTCATCAAACATGGAATCTATCATCGTAATAATAATAATAAAATAGTTTCTCGCTCAAAAACAGAACACAAACTTACTTCAAAAATGTTATCCTATTCTGATAAATCTGTTTTATAGTTTTAGAAATATTTGTCTCTCGACTTGGTGAAAAGATTATTTTTAAAATCAATTCAACACGAGCTAAAGTATTCAAAATAAGCCTTTTAATTATAAATATACAGAAAAGTTGTCATAAAAAATTATTCAATAGCTCTATTAAATTCTACTCATTTTTACAAGAATTGTGGTGGAGAAATAATTAAATTTAATTAAATAACAAATAGCTCTACTAAATTCTATTAAATTTAATTATTCAATAGCTCTATTAAATTCTACTCATTTTTCAAACAGACTAAAATCAAAAAGGAAAAAGGGCTCATCCCTGGCCTGGCTCGACTTGTGGCTGGGCCGGCCCAACTGGCCAGCCAGCCCAGGCCAGCCAGCTCAAACCTGACGCACGGGCCCCTACGGTCAGTGGCTGAGAGAGGAGAGAGGCAGAGACATGAGCCACCGACAGGTGGGGCACACCTGTCGGGGTCGTCTTCCTCCTGTGGACAGAGGGGAGAGGAGGTACACCGACGGTGACACCAACCCCCTCATGCCCCAACGACGGCAGGAATGGAACCAACACATCGTCGCGTACCTGCTGATGGTCGAAGGGACGACGGGGAGGCCATTGGTCACCGGCGATGAGGTGGTAGCGGCGGAGCCGATTCAGGAGGTGGATGAAGTGCGTGCTACTGGCAGGGATTACATCGGGGAAGAGATGGGGAAGCTCCGTGAGCTCACTACGGTCACACAGAAGGTGAGAGGAGCGTGAGAGTTCGCCTGTAGCCCGAGATCGACGGAGCTCCGAAGCGGCGGGGCCTCGGTCAATCTCGAGCACCGGAGCTCGTTGTGCTCGAATGGGGTGGCTACGGGGTCAATTTAGGCTCTAAAGGAGTGGAGTGAGGGTGCTGGAGCAAGGTGAAGGCCTATTTATAGGCGCTCAACGGTGCACCGATCGAGAAGCGCGGATGGTTTCACCATGGCTCGCAGGAGAGGCCGGGAGTGATTGGGGTCGAAACCACATTATTGTGGACGTGGTTTAGGTACCCTGCGAGTCACTGAGAGGGAGAGAGAGCGAGGAGCGTGCATGCATGTGTGGCTGCGTTCTTCTGGCTGAATCTGGCACGCGCGAGCACGCGTTGCTCTGGTCAACAGAGTGGGGGAGTTGGGTCCCTGAGGCTTCCCTCATACAGAAGGGTTGTCGGGGACGTGGAGAGGCCTCGACGGGAGGCCTGAACCGGCCGGGGCTGGCCACCTTTGCCTCGGGTGCGCCATGTAGAGCGCCCAGAGCGCAGTTTTGGCATGCCATGGCATGCTGGCGCGCTCTGGGGTGCTTTGTCCATGTCTGGCATGTCCTTGGGTTGGGTTGGATGATCCCTAGCCATTCGAGAGATGAGAGACTCACCGTTGGTCAAAGGGAGTGGTTAAAGAGGTGATGCCGGACTTGAGCCAGAACCTAAAATGGAGATTTTGGGCTTTTCTGCTTGGAACTAGAGAGGGACCACTCGTCTGCAGTTGAGGAGTGGTGCTGGCTGCTTGGACTATGAGTTTTGAGGAAATTGTATGGGTGTAGAGTGAGTTAAGAGCTGATTTACCAAGCTGGCAGAAGGTATTCGACAGGTGCTTGGGGTATCTACACTTCACCACTGATTATGAAAGTTAACAGGATTGGGTTTGGTGCAAAAATAGGATGCTCCACCAATTTTGAGCTTCATTGGACAAGTTTGGCTCTGCAAACTTGAAATCACCCCCAAATCGGTAGTTCTGTCCATTCCAAAGGGAATGTCGGTAAATTAATCCCTAGAAATCCAATTTTTGGCAGAGACCCCTCATTTGGGGTGTTGAGCAACCCTGCAAAGTTTCAAGCCATTTGGACAACCTTTGCTATCTAGAGTTGCTTCAACTTGATTCTGGACACATAGGGTTTTAGGATTATTTGGTGAACCAAACCACCTTAGAATGAGGTGAAATTTGGCGTGGCCACCAAATATATCATGGGAAGAATGCTAAATTTTTTTGGGACTTTATTGGAATTTTAAGAGGACAAAATAGACAGAATAGGTTTTCAAGGATTTGTTCAAATATTTTGAACATAAATAGGGGTTGAAAATCTTATGTATGGAAACTATAAGTCCTCTAAGTATCTCCAATTTTTCTCAGATTTTTCTAAGGCAAAAAAGTAACTTTTTCATAAAGAAATGTCATTTCTGGCTTCAAAATGGACATGCAAATAAAATAGGAATTTTTTTTATAAAATAATTGTTTTATGATATTGGGGAGTTAAAATAGTTCCAAAACCAGATTACCATCTTTGGGTAAAGGCACTCCCTTGACATCAAGGACTTGTAGTGCAAACCCAAAGCAAGGTTTTGAAATAGTCAAAATGAGAAAAAGGTTTTTATGAAAATGTCATGTTATAAAAAGCTGTTTTTGGGGTTCACTCATTCAAACATACATACAAACAATAACAATCATAGCACTCATAGCATTTGTTTAAAAAGTTTTAGTAAGTTCAGATTTTGAAAAACACAATTGAATTGAGGTAAAAACAGGGTGTGACAGATCTACCCCCTTACAAGAATCTTGTCACCGAGATTCCTAAGCTAGGTGCTAAAAAGGTGCGGAAATTTGATCGGAGATTTTCTTCATGCTCCCATGTTGCTTCTGCTTCTGTTTGGTTGCTCCACTGAACCTTGAAGTACTTGATGGTGCGGCTTCTGGTGCAATACTCTACTTCATCCAGGATGCGGATCGGCCTCTCATGATAAGTGAGATCTGGTTGGAGGTTTATGGCTTGACGTTCAATGTCCTTATAAAGATCTGGACGGTTCAGCTCTTTAAGGCACTTACGAAGTTGTGACACGTGGAAGACGTTGTGCACACCTGAAAGTTCCGGAGGTACCTCCAACTGGTAAGCAACTTCTCCATGCCTTGCCGTGATCTTAAAAGGTCCAATGAACCTTGGAGCAAGTTTCCCCTTGACATGGAAATGTTTGGTTCCCTTGAGAGGTATGATGCGGAGGTACACCTGGTCTCCGGGATTGAACTCCATTTCTCTGCGGGTCAGAATCCGCATAGCTATTTTGTCCTAACTTGGCTCCCTTCGGATTTTCACACACAAGTTGCACCTTGTCTTTTGCTTCACGAAGAACTTCTGGCCCGAAAATCAATCCTTCACCAGTTTTGGACCAGTTGAGCGGGGTGCGGCACTTCCGTCCATATAGCACTTCAAATGGGGCCATCTGGAGACTGGATTGGTAATTGTTGTTGTATGAGCACTCAGTGAACGGCAGACAATCTTCCCATTTGATCCAATGTGTTAGACACAAGCGCGGAGCATATCCTCAAGTATCTGATTTACTCGCTCCATCTATCCACCCGTCTGCGGGTGGAAAGCGGTGCTGAAGGAGATCTTGATTCTGAGAGCTTCTTGGAACTTCTTCCAGAATCTTGAGGTGAACTACGTGCCTCTGTCAGATATAATCTCCTTGGGAACTCCATGGAGGCTCACAGTACGCTCAATGTAGAGGCTAGCCAGCTTGTCGCCACTATAAGTGGTGCAGATCGGAATGAAGTGAGATACCTTGGTCAGATGGTCGTTGATGACCCATATGGAGTCATGGCCTTTGCTGGACCTAGGTAGACCAGTGACGAAGTCCATGCCGACTCGGTCCCACTTCCATTCGGGCACTTGGAGAGGTTGTAGCAATCCAGCAGGTCATTGGTGCCCAGCTTTGACTCGCTGGCACACGTCGCACTTGGCGATATAGGAAGCTATTTCCCTCTTCATGCCATGCCACCAGAACCTTTTCCAGAGGTCTTGATATATCTTGGTGCCACCGGGATGAATAGAGTAGGGTGTGTCATGGGCTTCTTGAGTTCAGCCTTGAGTTCAGCCTTGTCGGGTACGCATAAACATTTCCCAAACCACACTAATCCTTGTTCATCCACTAAGAATTCTGGGGCCTTGCCTAACTGGATGTTCTTCTTTATGCCTTCAATGCTCTTGTGCCCCTTCTGGGCCTCCTTGATGTCGTCTGCCAGAGTGGGTTTGACTTTGAGGTTAGCTAGGAATACCCGTTCAACTAGCTTGAACCCGAAGCTCTCCAGCTCATCATATAAGGCGGGTAGCCTTTCCTTCAACATAACATTCAAGGTGCTGGCCTTCCGGCTTAAGGCATCGGCCACCACATTGGCCTTACCGAGGTGGTATTGAATGCTGAGGTCGTAGTCCTTGATCAGCTCCAACCATCTTCGCTGCCTCATATTCATTTCCCTTTGAGTAAAGATATACTCCAGACTCTTGTGGTCGGTGTATATTTCACATCCCTTCCCCGGGAGGTAATGTCGCCATGTCTTCAGGGCATGCACTATGGCTGCCAAATCGAGGTCATGAGTGGTGTAGGTCTCCTCATGCGGGCGCAGTTGCCGTGACAGGTAAGCCACGACCCTGCCGTCTTGCATCGGGACACCATCGAGCCCGGTTCTTGAGGCATCACAGTATATCACAAACTCCTTGCTAATATCTGGAGTAGCCAATACCGGGGCGGTAGATAGTCTCTACTTCAGTTCCTGGAAGCTTTCTTCGCACTCTGGCGTCCATTCAAATACTTGCCCTTCTTCAAGAGCTGAGTCATTGGTCGAGCGATGCGGGAGAACCCTTCCATGAACTTGCGGTAGTATCCCGCGAGTCCGAGGAAGCTTCTGACTTCCTTCACATCGATTGGCGACTCCCAGTTGGTTACCGTGGTAATCTTGGAAGGATCAACCGCCAATCCATTTGCCTTCATGGTATGACCCAAGAATCCAACTTCATGCAGCCAAAATTTGCATTTGCTAAACTTGGCATAAAGTTGGTGCTCTCGAAGCTTTTCCAATACTAGCCTCAATTGTTGCTCATGCTCTTCTTCGGACTTGGAGAAGATTAATATGTCACCAATGAAGACGACGACAAACTTATCCAGGTATTCCATGAAGACTTTGTTCATGAGGTACATGAAGTAGGTGGGGCATTGGTCAACCCAAATGACATGACTGTGCACTCGTATAGGCCGTACCGGGTCACGAATGTCGTCTTAGGTATGTCTTTAGGTCGGATCTTTAGTTGGTAATATCCAGATCTAAGGTCGATCTTGGAAAATACCTTGGCACCATTCAGCTAGTCAAATAGGTCTTCAATCTTGGGGAATGGGTACTTGTTCTTGATCGTGACTTCATTAAGAGAACGGTAATCGACACAGATTCTGATAGTCCCATCCATGTCACATTTCGGGCTCCGCAAAACCCCAAAGATTCGAACTCAGGGGCGTGTACGAAGATCTCTCGCGAGCTCGGCTCACCTAACTCGCTACTCGCTGGGGATGGCAGAGAACTCACTCGATGGTGAGGAAAACACAGAACACGGTAGTTTACCCAGGTTCGGGCCACTGAGAAGCGTAATACCCTACTCCTGCTTTGGTGGATCGCCTCTCGTGGAGGTTGGTGGATGAACTAGTACAGTGTTCGAGGGCCTCCGGAGGCTGGGTGGCCTTTGTGTGGAGCCAGTGGACGAATGAATTGGACGTCTGTCCCTATGAAGTAACATGCTCTCTATATATATAGTGGCATCAACAGTCCTATTCCCTTATCGTTTCGGCTGGAATGGAACCCACAACGGCCAATTTTGAAAGGGAACACGGGAACATGCTCCCCTGCCCAAAGGTAGTCTTTACGTGCAAAGTGGCTGCCAGCACTGTAGGGATGGTTCCAAGGATGATGTCTGTCTTGCTGGCTGGCTGCGATGGCCTTGGTGCACCACAAAGAAAACCTTTGGAACCCCGGTTCGTCGTTGCCCCCTTTGCACTAAAGGGGAAACTGCTCCGTCCTCCTGTCTGCTGCCCGCATGTCCTTCCTCCACGTCATCCTTGACTCCTAAGGCCGGGTCTTGCCCCGGAATATCCGCCGCTCCGAAGGGGTCCTGAGGAGGCCCCCTGCGGGCCTAAGGATGCTGGTCCTTGCCTTGAGTGGTGCCCTGCCCGATTGTGCTTGCTTGATGAAGTGGGTCAGCCCTGGGCCACAGGTAGGCAGGTCTGGGTACCCCCATTTATAGAACACCGACAGTAGCCCCCGGGTCCATGGCATGCTTGGGTTGCCTTCTAGGAGAAGCCTCGGGGGGCGTCCTGAAGCGCCGCGGGCCCTAAATGCCTGTGGGCTAGGCCGGCGCGCGTCACTCGGCTGATGTGGGGCCTCCTTGTCTTCTGTCTTCGCCCGTGTTATCAGTAATCTGACTCGTTGCATTGGTCCGTTATTGCTTTCCTTTCTCCCGCACTCGCTCTTCCTGCTCGGTCTCCACCTGCAACCGACGTCTCCCAGATCCAGCACCGCATCGTTCCCTTGTCGGTTCAGCGATGGCGCCCGCCGACAAGTAGAACCCAGATACGCAAGGTCCTGCCTGGCTCCTCCGCTCCTGGAGTGCGCCCTCTCCAAGGTCGTGGATATTACCCCCGTGCTCCCATGGACTGCGGCTTAGTCAAATGAGCACTTTCGGACCCTGATCTGTCCCAACGCCACAACAAAGGGGCCCGCGTCGAAGGCGGTATACCCCTTCTTCCTCCATAGCATCTTCGCCGGGCTGGTGCCACCTTTCTCCTCGTTCTTCACTGCCATCCTGTACCACTATGGGATCCATGCCCTTCACCTCCAGCCCAACTCCATTTTGCTCATGTCCGTCTTTGTTTCTACTGCGAGGCCTTCGTATGCATGCGGCCTTCAGTAGCCCTCTTCCGCTATTTCTTCAGCCTGCGCCTGCATGACGGTGCCCATTTCTCGGCATGCGTCTCCTTCGTAGCGGCCCAGGGCGGCAATTTTCTCCTGAAGGCCGGGAAGAAGGTGGAAAACTTCAGGCACCGTTGGGTTTTCATGAGCCTCAAGGACGCCAACCCTCGGCTGGAGGTGCCAAAGGGGCTGCCATAGAAGACTTCTTCGTGGAGCTCAGCAAAGATCTCTGACCCTCGGGCCGCGCCCATCCTGGAGCGCTTCTCCCGCAACATCAGCGCCAAGAGGCTGACCGGTGGAATGATAGTGAAGGAATTCTTGGTGCAGCGCCTGGCGCCCTTCAGGCCCATTCCACGCCCCTGTGGGACTACCAGTCCGGTGACGACAAGCTCACGCTCCGGTCCCTGGACCTCCCTACTAAGGAGCTGAACAGGGTTGTGACCCTCCTGACCTGCCCGAGGCTCTGGGTCCGCTGTACCATCTCGACGACCGGGCCGACAAGATCGCCGCGCTGCCTATCTTCGATGAGCGGGTGCTCTTCTCGACCGAGAGCTCTGGTCCGGTAGAGGTGTCATCGGACGACACCTTCGGTGGGGAAGACTCAGAGAAGACTGTCGATGACTGCCCGGCAAGAATGTCTCTCCCGTCAGTGGCCGTCCTTCTACGTGAGCTTGAATATGATGATGTCACCGAAGAAGTCTCCGCGGTGATGTCCTCGCGTGTGACCAGGATCTCCAGGTGACCCGGGTCGGCCCAGCGCGCCACGCGGTCCGCGTCTGTGCTCGCCCGCGGAATCACGGGGCTGAGTCGCCCTTGGCGTATCCTGCCTCCGTCGGTAGGTATTCTGAGGCCTCGGGCTCGCCCGCCTCCGTGGGGAGCCTGTCGCTCCTGCCATCGCCGGGGGCGAGAGGAAGAGGAGATTGGTTGACGTCGAAGAGTAAGTGACTCGTCTTGGCATGCCCCGCGCGTTCATCATCCGCGCATGGCTGATTCCCTTTTTGCCTAATGTCCAGGGGCGTTTCCTCGCCGGTGGCGAAGAGGAAGGTGGGCGTCAAGCCAAAGGCGACTCCTGACGCACCACCGGCCCTCCCCAATGCGTCACCGCCCACCGATGAAGAAGGGGAGGCTCGTGGGGCGACCTCTCAGGCCTTGGTCGTCGAGCCCCCTGAGCCCCCAAAGCATCCTGAGGCGGTCGTGGCGGCGTTGTTGCCCGAGGGGCACGCACTTGAGCGCCCTCAGTTTGCTGATGCGCCAATTCTCGCAATCTCCGAGCAACCTTCGGAGCCCCCGTCCCTCGTGACGCTGACTCCCTGGCAACACCGCCCGCGACAACGCTAGAGGCTCCGCATGGGGAGATCCAAAGGACTCCGGTATACGTCGAGGGCATCATGAACAAGGCCTTCGCTGCCATGGCAAGGTCACGGTCGCGATGGCGGAGGGCGAGAAGGAGGCCAAGGCCGCTCGCGCTGCATGCGAGGAGGCGCTGGAGGAAGCCAAATCTGCTCGTGCCGCGCGTGAGGAGGCGATGAAGGAAGCTGAATCCGCTCGCGGTGCGCGGGAGGAGGCGATGAAAGGAACCGCGACGGCTGCCAAACGCTGCGAAGAGGCAGAGGCTCGCCTGAACGCCTTCCAAGAAGAACAAGCCAAGCTAGCCAAGCAGCTTCCCCTGCGGGAGGAAGAACTTGAGGCCCGCAAGACCAAGGTCACCGCCCGAGAAGAAGAGCTGACCCAGGAAGAAACTCGCCTGGGCGCAAAGCTGGCGCACTTGGACGAGCAGGAGAAGGAGATCGCGTCGAAGAAGACCCTTCTCGATGCCAATCGGGAAGCCCTCACCGTGGCTGAGAAGAAGAAGGCCGTGGAGCTGGTCGGTTTCCCTGACATTGATCTCAGGCTTCACACGACACTCCACACCTCTACCTGGACGGGTCCGACGAGCTTCTGGCCACCCCAGAGGGCGGCTTCGCCATGCTCGCGTGGAGCTCGTCGTGGCGTTGGAGGGCGCCGTCATCCAGGTGGACAAGATCTTAGACAGTGAGTGTCGCGCCCTCTTTTCTGAGGCCGCGACACGCGTCTTCAGTCACCTTCATCTTCGTGAGCCGGGATTTGACTTCGACTCCGTGATCCTGCCGGTCCCTGTTGAGGCCCACGACAGCACTGCGGACGTGGTGAAGGGACCCGTGGAGGCGTTGGTGAAAAGGTTCGCCCGTGTTGCAGTTCCCCCATCTCCGGATGGCGCTGAAGCCGACTGTCGGGAAGACGACACCACTGACGCCAACGACAAGCCCCCTATTTTTCCCTGCAATACACGTCGTGCCTCGTGGAGGCGTCAAACTCATTTGCTTTTTCAAGAACTTGTTAAGGCTTGTAATAATTGGCTGATTGCATGAATGTTTTCTTCGCCTCGTTTCTTTCATGTTTGCTGTGATACTCTGCGTCGGCAGGGCCCGGCCCGCGCATAACTCAGTCGCCATTGAACCGACCGGATTTATGGACGGCCCAAGAGGTGAGGGGCTACGGGTCCAGTTAGGCTCCTGAGACGCGATGCTCAGGAGTCCCCCTTGACGTGCGAGCAGCCCTCATGAGGGGAACGTGGTGAAGATTTTGAAACTTGAGAACACCTTTAGCACTCTGCGTTGGCAGGGCCCACCCCACGCGTACCTCCGCCGCCATTGGACCGAATGGATACCAGGACGACCCAAGAGGGAAGGGGCTACGAGCACTATTAGGCCCCTAAGTCGTGATGCTCGGGAGTCCCCCTTGACGTGTGAGCGACTCTAATGTCCCTCCTAAGAAACTGACAATTTGAGACTCCCGAAGTCCTTCACCACTCTGCGTCGGCAGGGCCCGCCCCGCGTGTACCTCCGCCTCCGTTGGACCGCGTGGGTGGCCCAATAGGGAAGAGGCTATAGGCGCAGTTCAGGCTCCTGAGTCGCGATGCCCAGGAGTCCCCCTTGACGTATGAGTGACTCCAACATTGTCCCTAAGAGATTGTAAGTGGCTTGTTGAGTGCACTAGGGTCTGCGTCGGCAGGGCCCTCCCCGCGTGTACCTCCACCGTCGTTGAACCGACCAGATTCTAGGACGGACCAAGAGGGAAGGGGCTACGGGCGCAGTTAGGCCCATGAGTCGCGATGCTTAGGGCCCCCCTTTGACGTACGAGCGGATCCGTACCTCCAGTTGTCTGTCCCCCGCACTAGGCCTGGGCGTAGTCGTAGGTGGACTTGGTTGACTTCCTCGCCAGATGTCGGCATAGTCATTGGTGGACTGTGTTGATTTCCTTGCCAGCTGCGGGCATAGTCATTGGTGGACTTCGTTGATTTCCTTGCCACTTGCGGGCATAGTCATTGGTGGACATTGTTGATTTCCTTGCCATCTGCGGGCTTAGTCATTGGAGGACTGAGTTGATTGCCTTCGTCTTCTCCCCAGCGCAGAGTTTAGGCCTGCCACTTGGCATGGGAGGGACCCCTCCGCGTTCTCGGGGGCCCCGGGGCGTATACAGCCGCAACTCGTTATTACGTGAGAGTGTCACGGGGGGCTGTATCTGGGAGGTCCCGAGGACGCTTTAGCCTCGCGAGTGTCCCTACCCCCGAGGCATAGGCGCCTGATTCCTTTTGGGCCTTCACCTAGTGGGGAGCGTAGGTCATCCACTCAGCATGGGAGGGACCCCTCCGCGTCGTCGGGGGTCCTCGGGCGTATACAGCCGCAGCTCGTTATTACATGAGAGTGTCACAGGGGGGAGGTGTATCTTGGAGGTCACGAGGACGCTTTGGCCTCGCGAGTGTCCCAACCCCTCGAGGCATAGGTGCCTGATTCCTTTTGGGTCATTGGTAAACCCTGTTGACTTCTTCTTCTTCGGGAGTGAGGCACGGTGTCTGCTGCCTCAGGAGGCCTGCGAGGATAAGCTTCGGCCGGAGCCCCCAAGCGGGGGGGGGGGGGGGTGACCGCCCAAACATGCAAGCAAGCTAGAACGTTAGGGTTCGAAGTGGGTGTGACAGAAACAACTGAAGGATGCGTAAATGAAAGTGGCAATTGGGGAGTGCCCTGAACTCCTGGAGGCCACATGGCCCTGTGGGTGCCCTTGGATAGAGTGAGCCAAAAAGTTACCTGGCAACAGCCAACAAAAAGTGACCTGGCGGCCATGCCGCTGAAGGGCCAAGGGCGCCTTCATCGCCCGATCTCCTACTTCCACGATAGTGACCCTAACTGGTCCGCCGTTTCCCAAGGCTCGGGACCTTCGCTTGGCCGGAGCATCTCCTCCTCTTCCTCACCACGCCCCAGCAGACAGGGAATGAGGAATGCGTGCTGGAGGCGCGGGTAGGTAGCAGCCGCGTTCCCCAGCTCGAAGGGCATGAGGGTGCCAGCGCCCGGGCTCACCCACCGATGGTAAGTTCGCGCGGGCCAGAAGGGGCCTTGAGACGCGGCTCTATCAATTGTGAGCACGTTGATGTAGATGCGGGGCCGACCGACCATGCCGATGACGGCGACTGCGATTGGTGATGCAAGGCAGCCCCGCCTCGCATGGCATGGGCCTCTCGAAGTTCTTGGATTGCTCTAATGACGAACTCACGGGAGCTGGGCGGATGCGCGCTGGAGTGCGCCCTCAGGTTGTGCTGGAGCGCCACCCTCGCCTCACTGGTCAGGCCGGGAACATCCCCGGTGGGAGCCCCCAGGCCTGACCCAAGGGGGCGCTGAGCGTGCCTTCCTATGCGATGGGAGGCATGACCCCATCACCGGGCACGGAGCACGAAGTCCCTGGGCGCTCTGTGGGGAGGAGCTGCTTCTTCTTCTTCCGAGGGTCCTCGCAAGGTGGCTCGTCTTCTTCGTCGTCCGACCATTCCGCCGCCGCAGCGCGGTAGGAGCACTCGAGTGTACAGACGACATCCTTCTCGTCGCATGCGATGGTGATGACGCCACCGCTCCCTGGCATCTTGAGGACATTGTAGCCATGGTGGGTCACTGCCATGAACTTGGCGAGAGCTGGGTACCCAAGGATCACGTTGTACGGCAGGTGGATGTGCACGATGTCGAAGACGATGATCTCAGTGTGGTAGTTCTTTCTCTTGCCGAAGGTGACTGGTAGACGCACCTCCCCGATGGGTACAGTGGATCCTTCTGTGACTCCTGAGAAGGGCTTGTTCGGCATGAGCTGTTCGTACGACAGCTGGAGTGTCTCGAAGGTCTCGACCGAGAGGACGTTGACCCTGCTCCACTGTTGATAAGGGTCTTGGTGACGAGTACGTTGCTCATGATCGGGGTGCACATAATGGGGAGCTTGGTGGTCATGAACGAGCACCTGAGCTGGTCACTTGGGTCTAAGGTGATGGTGGTCTGGGACTAGTTGAGCGGGCGCATCGCTTCAGGCTTCGGGAGAGCGGCATCCACGTCCCGGGAGAACCGCTTGAAGGCATGGTTCGAGTCCGGGGTCTGGGCGCCTCCCAGGATGGAGGCCACCGCCCTAACCTCCTGGAAGCCCCCAGCCCCATCATTATGCCTATCTTCATCCCTCCTTTTGGGTGGCGGAGGGAGCGGAGGCAGCCCAGCCTCACGAGGGCGAGCCTCGCCACGCTGACCGTGTCGTTTCCCCTCCTCAAGGTCATCGCGCCAGCGGTTGTCCCGAGCCTGGTCGCGCCAGCGGTCCTCCTGAGGCTGGTCGTGCCAACGGTCTTCATGACGCATGTCATGCCACCCCTGACGTGGCTCATGCCACGCCTGATGCTGTTCATGCCACCCATGTTTATCCCGAGGCTGTTCCTGCCACCCGTGATGCGGCTCCCGGTCATCCCAGCGGCCTCCACTTCCACCACCGCCACGCGCGGGGCCTCTGTCTGCTCGTCCGGGGCACGTGCTGAAGTGCTCGGCATGGACCAGTCGGAGCTCGTGGTAGTCGGAGGTATCATGGTTGCTGGTGCAGTGGAAGATGCACGCTAGCTGTCGTGGTTTTTTCACGGCAGATGTCCTCATGAAAGGACTTAATACTGGAGCCATCGCACCTTGGTGGCGACTCAAAGGGTTAAGCGGGAGAGACACGGTGATTTACCCAGGTTCGGCCCCTCGAGAGGAGGTAATAGCCTACGTCCTGCTTTTGTGTGTATTGATATGGATTCGATTACAAGGAAGGCGTAACTCGCCTAAATCTAGCACTCGATGATTTCTAACCTATCCTCTGTCCCCCAGGACCTCGCCTTTATATACAGGTCGATTCCCTAGGGTTTACATGGATTCCCTCCTTTCTACAACTCGTGACCATTGCGATCTCTAAATCGCCATCTTCCAAAGCTGGGAGACCCGCCAAGAGCCATACTCGTCGTGCGACCTTGATTCGGCCAAAACGAGGCCCAACTAAACACTTAGATGAGTCGTCCAATGGATAACCCGGCCCAACTAGGGCGGGTCATCCACAGGTTACATCCCCAACATTAGGCCCCAAATTGACTTGAACCTTTCTTCTTCACGCCAATACCTCTGCTCCATTGAAGGCGATTCATCCCCTATTTTTCTTCATTTTTCAAAAAATTGCACACCCGCCATCGCCCTCGGGCAATGACAATCCTTTAAGTCGCCAGATCATTACTAACTAGCCTTTTCTTATTCCTCTTTTTTCAGGAAGACCGCCAGAACTCCAACGGATCCTTAGCGCATTGTTATCCCGAAATTTTCGGTGCACATTTATAGCGAATCTTTTATCCCCCGGCGGTTCCCGCTCATGGCGCCTCGATTCTAGCACCTGCCTTGATAAATAGGCCGGGGGGACAGAACTGGCGCTTCCCACCTACCAGTCCTCTCACCTTCCTCCCGATCGGCGCAGCGAGAAAAACGCATCGCCCCGAGGAATCCGTCGCCGACCGTGCTTTCGGCCTTCACGTGAGGAGCTTCAGTGCCGCCTGTGGGCTTTCACTGTCGTCCATTCTCGTGCCGCAACCAACACATCCGCCATTGTCATCGTCGACTGCATCGCCGTCGGTCACCTCGCCATTCACCACGAACTTCGCCGCAGCCGGAAACCTCTCCGCTCGACGGGACGCCCGTGCTTCTCCAGCAAACCCCATCACCGTCGGCTCTTCTCACCCGACAACATCAGGTTAGGCTTTCACCTATTTTTTAGGAGTAGATTTATTCTTCGCTTGAATTTCCGCCATTGCAGTATTCTTGAAGCTCCGTGCATATAAACGCTATCTGCTCTGAATCGATTAGCACGAGTGTTGGTAGGATAGCTAATGTTCCGAATACTTTCATTTATCCGCTGTACTCGTGAATCCTTGAAAACAATGTTTTCACCAAGCGAAGGGCATCATCTGATAATAAACTGTCGCGACCAGTCATTTTCTCTAGGTTTTCGCGTCTGTCTGGTAGATCCATTCCTTATTCATTGTTTGCAAAAAGTTGTTTATAGTCTTCATCTCCTGGTACTTCAAATGAAATGCCCTTACCGTTTTCAGAACGTAGTCCTTGGGAATAGCCACACTTCCATAAGTCGCCGTAGTGACCCAACTCGGCCCTTTGATCTGGCGGGTCAAAACCCTTCCTTAATCAAAGTACTCGGCGGGTTAAATGAACTGATTTCATCCCATACAGTAGGTGTCCAAGGCATGTAATATCATACTTTACTTATTTGTAGCATGGGCGCCGTCTTCAAGAGTGAGTGGCTTCCTACCAAGGTCGATGACTCCATATTAGCCGATTATGTGAAAACGGGCAGTTTGGATCCGCAGGACGTTATTGGCTGGCGCACTGGGTTCGGAGAAGATCTCCCTAACCCCAAAGAAGGAGAAATAATCGTTTTTGTTGAACACCTGGAGCGGGGTTTTAAGACGCCCGGATCAAAGTTTCTTAGGGATGCCTTAACTTTCATGAACGTCCGTCTCCAGGATCTGGGACCCAATTCCATAAGTAATTTGTGCCAATTCCAAGTTCTCTGTGAGGCTTATCTACGGATCGAGCCTTCTGTCCCTTTATTCTGGCATTTCTTTCATCTGAATCGCCAAACGGAATTCCACAACGGCCCCAGCTTGGAACTTGGTGGCGTCAATGTCCAGTGCCGCAGGGATAGCCCATTCCCCTCACTCACCATGCCCAGCCATCCCAAAGGCTGGGGCGAGTCTTGGTTTTACTGTCAAGAGACGTCTCGTGCTGGCGAGAACAAGCTTCTGGGTTACAGGCCAACTCGCCTTCCGACCAACTTCAAGCTTCCAGACAAGCTTACCGAGGAGGAGGAATCGGAATTCATCCCAATACTATCTGAATTAAGATCTTTGACAAACATCGGTCTTACCGGGGTCGACCTAATCCGCTGTTGGGTTGAATGGCGTATCCTCCCTCTGAGCCACCGGGACGGTCTGATGTGTGATTTTGATGGCACCCTGGATCATCCTCAATGCTATTTCCGTACAGCTTTAACGGAAACGGATATTGTTACCATTATCAAAAAGCTGACTGGCGAGCCTGCGGGAAAATGCGGCCAAATCGGCCTTAAGCCTTTCTGCAAAATTAACCCGGCGCCCAAGGTAAACAAACCTAACCCGCCTTTGGTCTTTATTATTTATGCTTCATTTGTATTGTGGTTTCGTAATATATGCCATTTCAGAAAGGCGATAAGTTCTGGTCCAGGAGGCCCAAAAAGCAAGCCGTGAAAAATGTCAAGCCGCCCTCAAAGAAAACCAAGGGTAAGGGCAAATCTGCTGCAGCTGAGCCATCCGAAGTTGACGAATCTCAAGTCGGCGATGCACTTTCGGAGGTGAAAATTCTTTCTCTTTTCACTCACCACCTATTACTGTTAGCCTTTGTATTTATATCTCTCCCTTCCCTTCAAATAGAATGAAGATAACGAAAGCCAAGAGGACTCTGTTGAGGTAATTTCTGTTTCCTCCGATTCATCTCCTTCTCCACCTAAGCCGGCCAGGCGAATTTGTGGGAAAGTTCCCTTCTCACATCCAAATGCTTATTTGGACCCAAATTTCCTACTGAAGAAAACACAGCATGCCTCAAACCGGAAAACACGAAGTCACTCCGGCGATCTGGTATCTGGCTTACCAGCAACGAACAAAAGAAAGCCAAGCGAGGTACTCTTATGAGTAACCTTTATTCATGTTTCTTTGGATCACATTTGTAACCCGCCTGTATTATTGACATATAATTCTTGCAGAAATCTCCTCCCACTTCCGGCGACTCAGTGATGTCGACACTTCCACCAATGATTCGAGTTTTGGGGTAAGTCTTTGGATAACCTTGCCTTGACTTTTGAGAATAACGAGCTTTTCAATTCCTTAACGTGCTTATTCCCTCTTTTCAGGGCTCAAGCCAAGAAGAGGAAAAGCAGTGGATCAACTCCTGATGCAACTTCAGAACCCCCGAAAGAATCAACTCTGACTCAAGACAATCCGGATCAGACTGAGCCTGCGACTCAAGTGGATCTTCCTGAGTCGCCGAAGGAAACAATGGATGCCCCTAAGCCGCCGAGCCCATTGATGACAACAGAAGACCCGGATGCTGTAGTTATTACTGGCTCTGGCTTTTCTAAGCCGACGGTGACAGTTTTGTCCAAACATGTAGCATCCTCCTCCCAAGCCGTTCCCGAGTATGGGCTCTCCAAGGCGAAACTTTCCGACTATGCAAATTTGGAGTTTAAGGAACTCTGCTCTGGCTTTGCAAGTCGCCTGGAGGCGAGCTATGAAATGGAGAAAAACCTATGAAGATGTTAAACAACAAACATGAGGTAAATTTTGTTATATTTCTATTATTCCCATTATCCCCCAAGGGCCGGATCATCAGTAAAAAAATGAGCCGGGTCTTGAAAATTTTAGAAAAAACTTCGCGACCAGTAACCCCCAAGGGCCGGGTCATCAGTAAAAAGATGAGCCGGGTCTTGATTTTTGTATAATTTCACCTGAAAAAATTATACATTAGCCCCCAAGTGTTAGGGATATTGCTTTGCAGTAATTCTGAGACTTGCCCTTATTTTTAACTTTCAATAGGAAAACCTTGCTCAGACCGAATCGGCGCTGAGCGACTTAAGGAAAAACTTAGCTGGACAACAAGACGCCCGAGCTAAGTCGGAGGAAAAATGTCAATTGGCCTTGGCCGAACTGGTAAAACTCAAGGCCGAGTTGAAAGAAGCTCAGGCTGACCAAAATGCCGCCTTGAAGAGGGCAGAGAAAGCTGAAGCTAGGCTGGCCACCGTACAACAGGAATTGTCCGGCTTAAAGCGTCATATCTCCAACATGACACAAGCCATCTTTGGTAAGCTTTACTTAAACCTTTGATCTCCTCCTCTCTTTTTTGTTTTAAAATAACACTTATGATAAGTCACAAATCATCATGATTCAGGTCCAAGAGCCGCCAACCTTCAAAAAGACTTTGTGTTCATGCTGATGGCGATTTACACGCTAACAGAGCAATTGTACACAGGCAGTGTCTTGACTGTCAAAGCTGTGATGGGTGCCAAAGAACCTATTACTTCCATCAAGAAGGTGCTTGGCTGCTTGTCCACACTTCCCCCTCAGATTGGCGAGTTAACTCGGTCAGCCGCCCGGAGAGGTATTCCGACTGCCCTTAGTCGCTGTTTGGCGTTTGCTCCAGAAATCAACTTAGAAGAAGTAGCCGCAGGCTTTCCTCAGCTCAAGGACGATGGGTCCGAATTTGTTGAAGAGGACTATCAGCGAGTCGTCAAGGACTCTCGGCTGGCTGCAACTCAACTTGCCGCAAGCCTTGATTTAACAAAATACCAGGCGACTTATGATAGCAGAAACAAGAAGGTCAGCCCGCCAACCTTCGTGACGACCAGTCTAACTCCTCGGCGATCCAAGAATCCTTTCGACTTGGAAACAGACCTGGCATCAATTCTGACTGATGAAGATGACTTTGCTGCTTTGGCCAAGTGCAATTGGGTATTGGGCGACTTGCAAATCGAAGTCGGCCAGAGCTCACATCAGGATGATCCCGAGGCGCCAGCAAAGTAAATTTTATTGAATTTGGGCTGAGAGCCATGTAATAGGTCCTTTTTCCGTAAGTCAGTACTGTTTTTGATGATACCTCTTGCAAGAACCTTTATATCGCCCTTAAGGCGATTTGAAATATTTGACCCGCCTTTTATAAGAGTCTTTTATAGCGCTCAATTCGCCATGGATGAAACAATTCTTATCACCCTCCTTTCTTAAGCTTTGAGAATAGCATATGTGAAAACAAACAAACTATAGATATTTTCAACAAGCATCAGAAAGAAAAGGCTTAAAACCTTCAGGGCTATGCCACAACGAAAAATAGCAACAGTAATTTCGTCGGCTCATAAGGTCGCGACAGGGGGAGGCGAGTCAGAAAGCTCGTGACCCCACCCTAAATGCAGGTTTCGTCGGCTCATAAGGTCGCGACAGGGGGAGGCGAGTCAGAAAGCTCGTGCACCCACCCTAAATGCAAGTTTCGTTGGCTCGTAAGGTCGCGACAGGGGGAGGCGAGTCAGAAAGCTTGTGCACCCACCCTAAATGCAGGTTTCGTCGGCTCATAAGGTCGCGACAGGGGGAGGCGAGTCAGAAAGCTCATGCACCCACACTAAATGCAGGTTTCGTCGGCTCATAAGGTCGCGACAGGGGGAGGCGAGTCAGAAAGCTCGTGCACCCACCCTAAATGCAGGTTTCGTTGGCTCATAAGGTCGCGACAAGGAGAGGCGAGTCAGAAAGCTCGTGCACCCACCCTCAATGCAGGTTTCGTCGGCTCATAAGGTCGTGACAGGGGGAGGCGAGTCAGAAAGCTCGTGCACCCACCCTAAATGCAGGTTTCGTCGGCTCATAAGGTCGCGACAGGGAGAGGCGAGTCAGAAAGCTCGTGCACCCACCCTAAATGCAGGTTTCGTTGGCTCATAAGGTTGCGACAGGGAGAGGCGAGTCAGAAAGCTCGTGCACCCACCCTAAATGCAGGTTTCGTCGCCTCATAAGGTCGCGACAGGGGGAGGCGAGTCAGAAAGCTCGTGCACCCACCCTAAATGCAGATTCTGTCGGCTCATACGGTCGCAACAGGATGACACAATTTGTTTTTAATGAAGAAGCCCCCAAGTCCGGGAGTATTTTATTACTTCATAATGAAACCGAAAAACTTACAAAGTGTAGAGCTTAAGAGCTCAAGTGTAGTAAGGCCGCAAATGGGCAATATTCCAGCGGCGAGTTGACTCAGCCTCCATGGTCGGTCGATTAGGCCGAAGATCCACCAAATAATAAGAGCCATTGCGGAGGTTCTTGCTGACGATGAACGGCCCTTCCCAAGGGGGTGACAACTTGTGCATGCCTGCTCGATCTTGTATTAGACGAAGCACTAAGTCGCCTTCCTGAAAGGTCCGACTCTTAACCCGGCGACTATGATAACGCCGCAGATCTTGCTGGTAGATAGCCGAACGGGCCGCAGCCAGGTCACGCGCCTCCTCCAAGGCATCCAAAGAATCTTGACGCGCCAGCTCATTATCTTGCTCCACATATGCGGCAATTCTAAGAGAGTCATGCCTTATGTCCGTAGGAAGAACAACCCCTGCTCCATAGACGAAAAAGAAAGGGGTGAATCCCGTGGAGCGGTTCGGGGTGGTCCGAATATTCCACAGTACCGAAGGTAACTCTTCCACCCAACACCCTGGAGTCCTTTCCAGGGGAACCATGAGTCGGGGCTTGATCCCTCGCAAGACCTCCTGATTCCCCCGTTCTGCTTGCCCATTAGATTGCGGGTGAGCAACTGCAGAAATATCAAGTCGGATATGTTCTCGACGACAAAAATCCTACATCGCCCCTTGGGACAAGTTAGTACCATTATCAGTGATAATACTGTGCGGATATCCAAACCGGAAAATCAGCTTCTTCAAAAAATTGACCGTTGTCTCCGCATCGCAAGCTCCAACAGGTTCCGCCTCAACCCACTTGGTGAATTTATCAACTGCCACCAATAGGTGGGTCTTCTTGTTGGAGGACATTTTAAAGGGACCAACCATGTCCAGCCCCCAGACTGCAAAAGGCCAAGTAATGGGAATCATTCTCAATTCTTGAGCCGGCACATGAGCCTGCCTCCCATAACGTTGGCACCCTTCGCACCGACGAACTATGTCTTCTGCATCTGCATGAGCCGTCAGCCAAAAGAAACCATGACGAAAAGCCTTTGATACCAAAGAACGTGACCCGGCGTGATGTCCATAGTCTCCGGAATGAATGTCATTTAGGATCGCGCATCCTTCTTCGGGGGAAACACATCGCTGAAAACCCCCAAAAGCGCTCCGTTTATATAACTCGCCATTAATGATGACCATGGATTTGCTGCGCCGAACGATCTGGCGAGCCAAAACTTCGTCGGTGGGTAACTCGCCGCGAGTGAGATAAGCCAGATAAGGGAGAACCCAATCCGGAGTGACACGGAGAGCTGCCACGAGCTGAGACTCGGGATCTGGTATCGCCAATTCCTCCTCTGACGGTAAAACCACGGATGGTTTATGCAAGATATCCAGTAAAACATTAGGGGGAACCGGTTTTCTCTGTGAGCCGAGTCGCGAGAGGGCATCAGCTGCCTCGTTGAGGCGCCGGTCAATATGGTCCACCTGATAGCCATGAAAATGACCCGCCACGTCAGACACAGCTCGTCTGTAAGCCGCCATCATGGGATCCCGAGAGTCCCAGGTACCCGAAACTTGTTGCGCCACCAAATCGGAGTCACCGAAACACCTGACTCGTGTTAGGTTCATCTCTTTTGCGAGTCGCAAGCCGTGAAGCAAAGCTTCATATTCCGCCGCATTATTAGTGCAGGGAAACATGAGTCGGAGAACGTAACAAAACTTGTCTCCTTGAGGGGATACTAACACCACACCAGCCCCCGAGCCTTCCAGCTGCGTGGATCCATCAAAATAAATAGTCCAGTAGGTAAGGTCAGGCCGGTCTTCCGGAGCCTGTAGCTCGGTCCAGTCGTTAACGAAATCAACTAGTGCCTGGGACTTCATAGCTGTGCGGGGAGAATATTGTATGTGATCAGACCCAAGCTCTATCGCCCATTTGACGATTCGCCCTGTTGCCTCCCGATTCTGGATGACGTCACCAAGGGGAGCAGAACTAGCCACTGTGATCGAGTGCTCCTGGAGGTAATGCTTCAGTTTTCGACTCGCCATAAACACCCCATAGACCATTTTTTGCCAATGCGGGTATCGCTGTTTGGAAAGAGTTAACACCTCGCTGATAAAATATACTGGGCGTTGCACTGGGTATTCCTTCCCTTCTTCCTTTCTTTCAACGACCACGGCCACACTTACTACCTTGGAATTCGCCGCGATATACAGAAGCATTGGCTCCTTTTCAGTCGGGGCTGCAAGGACCGGCGGGTTAACCAATTGGCGTTTCAGGGCCTCGAGCGCCTCGTGTGCCTCATTTTTCCACACGAATCGATCGGACTTCCTCAATAATTGATAAAGAGGAATCGCTTTTTCCCCTAGGCAACTCACAAAACGACTTAAAGCCGCAATGCGACCCGCCATCCGTTGAACTTGATTAACATTCGCCGGCTTTCCGAGAGAGGTAACCGCTTCGATCTTGTCCGGGTTAGCTTCGATGCCGCGCTCCGATACCAAGAAACCCAGCAATTTTCCTGCAGGTACACCAAAAACACACTTGGTAGGATTTAGCTTCATCTGATATACCCGTAAATTATCAAAAGTCTCCTTAAGGTCCTCCAATAGTGTCTCCCCCTGGCGGGTCTTGATCACAATATCGTCGACATAGGCATGGACGTTGCGACCAATTTGGTTACGAAGACAATTCTGGATGCAGCGTTGATAAGTCGCCCCCGCGCTTTTGAGTCCGAAAGGCATGGACACATAGCAAAAGGCCCCAAAGGGGGTTATGAAGGTCGTCTTCTCCTGATCCTCTACGGCCATCTTGATCTGGTGATATCCTGAATAGGCGTCCAGAAAACATAATCGTTCGCATCCCGCCACCGAGTCAATGATTTGATCGATGCGGGGAAGAGCGAAGGGATCTTTGGGACAAGCTCTGTTGAGGTCTGTATAGTCAATACACATACGGAAAGTGCCATTCTTCTTGAGTACCAACACTGGGTTAGCCAGCCATTTGGGGTGAAAAACTTCCACAATGAACCTGGCGGCCAAAAGGCGGGCGACTTCTTCTCCAATCGCCTTGCGTCGTTCCTCATTGAATCTGCGAAGGTACTGCTGGACAGGTTTGCATTTTCGGTCAACGTTAAGAAGGTTTCCATGCGAAGATGTCCCGATTCTCACGGATGAATTCGATGAGCGCGCTTTCCTATTTGGGATCCAGACCCGTGCCAATGGTGAACTGCTTGGATGAATCGCGAGGCACGAAATCGATTGTCTTAGTGTCATCCGTCGGTTTGAACTTGAGGGGCGACTCAAAATCTGTAGTTGGCTTCTTGAGCGGGGACATGTCCGCCGGGTCAACATTGGCCCGATGGTGTTTGAGCTCTTCCGCCGCACAGGTGACTTCCGCATAAGTCGCGTCCCCTTCTTCACATTCTTTTGAAATCCTTCTATCTCCATCAACTGTGATGGGTCCTTTGGGACCAGGCATTTTGAGCTTGAGGTAGACCACCTCAAAGATTAGAGACTCCGCCGCACAGGGCCATGAAGCGGGCGTAAGCCGATCGCCCGAACAGTGCATGGTAGGGGCTTTTCAGCTTGACCACCTCAAAGATTAGAGACTCCGACCTGTAATTCTGTGCAGTTCCAAACGCCACTGTGAGCCTGACCCGGCCTATGGGATAAGCCGATTTGCCCGGGACAATTCCGTGGAAAACTGTGGTTGAAGGCATCAAGTCTTTCTCCAATAGATTCATCCTCTGGAAAGTGTCGAAGTATAGGATATTGATGCTGCTGCCACCATCCATTAATACCTTTGATAGGGTGTAACCTCCCACTTGGGGAGCCACGACCAATGCTAGATCGCCCGGGTTATCTACTCTTGGCGGGTGATCCTCCCTGCTCCATGCTATGGTCTGCTCAGACCAATGGAGATATCTGGGAATCGCCGGCTCAGATATAGTGTACGCCCGGTGACTTACTTTTTATCACGCCTCCAAGTATTACTAGTGAAAAGGTGGTACAGCCCATAACTTAGCTGTTTGGGATTGCTGCGGAAGCCCCCATTATCATCCTGGTCCTGTGGGGGCGGTTGCTGGAAAACTCCCGGTGGGTTGTACCGCCGCTGGTGGTGCACCGGGTACTGGCACCGCCTGTCTGCGGGCCTCCCTGAGCCCCCTGTTCGGGAAAGCCGCCGAAGGGGTTCTGTCTTTGGTTGGACACGGTGAGTTGGTCCTGGCGTCGGTCTGGATATTCGTTTTGACTCTTCTTGATCGCCTCCGCCCGAAACTCTCGCATCACGAAACAGTTTTCCCAAGAATGACTCGCCGGGCCGTCAGCCGTGGCGTGGTGCGGGCAAGGGCCCTTGAGTAACTCTTCATAGTTACGCGGCCTTTTCCCACTGAAACCTCGATTCTTCTTTTTGCCGTCATTAGCATTGGTGTTGGCGACCAAGTCCGAGGGCTCCTCCTACGGTCTACCCTTGCCATTGGTCCCCTGATTGTGACGGTTGCGCCCCTGGAAACAGGTATGATTTTTGGATGACTCGCCCTTTTTAGGCGAGTTAACCTTACCATCCTCGTCGGGATCCTTAGTATCATCGGCCTCGGCATATCTAGTGAGGGTGTCCATCAGTTCGCCCATGTCTTGGACCTTCCGCTTGAGTCGCCCCAACTTCTGCACTAAGGGCTCGTAATGACAATTGTGCTCGAGGATAAGCACAGCTTGAGCCGCCGTAATACCGTCTGACGAATGAATAATCTCTGCAACCCGCCGTGACCAAATGTGGGCCGATTCATCCGGGCGCTGAACACAATGTTGTAGATCGACAATCGTCATCGAACGTTTGCAGGTTCCCCGGAAGTTTTTGATGAAACGCTCTTTTAACTCGGCCCAGGACTGGATGGAATTGGGAGGCAAGTTTTTCAACCAAGTGCGTGCCGACCCTTCGAGCATCATCGTGAAGTATCTGGCGCAAACCGCCTCGTTTACGTCGAGCATGTCCATGGCAATCTCATAACCCTCGAGCCATGACGTTGGTTCGAGGTCTGGTGTATAATTAGGCACTTTCCTTGGTCCCTTAGAATCCTTGGGCATCCTTTCGTTCCGAAGGGCCGGGGACAAGCATGGTACCCCGAGTCGCCCTCCGCCCCCTACGAGGGGGGCCGGGGCCTCGTTTTGGATGTTCAGGAAATCTAGGCCCGGCGGGTTCCGCTCGGGCGGGTTGTCCTACGAGAAGTGTCGCGGCCCACTATTTACAGCAGGCTGGTCCTCCGGCCTGCTCCTGGTATAACTCGCCTGAGGGGTGGAGTGCAGCCTCTTGAGGCTATGTGAGAACTGGGCGTTTGGAACCACCGCCGTCTTCAACATCTCGATGGCATTCCTTGCTTCTATCTTAGCTGGGGTGTTGTCGTGAATCGGAAGAGACTCCAGGTGGCGAGTTGCGGCAAGCACGTTATCCACCGGGTTGGAGAAGTGGCCTTGAGGCGTCCGGAAACGAGGAATTTGACCCTCAATCGGCTGAGTCGGCGGGTTAGGTGGGCGGCCCGGTCCTCCTGCCGGGGCGGCTCCCATCCCGGGGGTTCGTGGAGTGTCGAACAAATGGGTCGGATTGAGGTCATGGGGCAGGCGACCCTGGTGTCTCTGCTGATGGACGGCGTCGAACGCGCGTTGCTGTCTCTCGAGCCGCCAGTTGTCAGTGTTTAGGCGCATCCTTTCGGCCGCAATTTGGGCTTGTCGAGTCTCGATCCTGGCGGATTCCATCTCAGCATCCTGGTGGGCCTTCGCCACCGCCTCTCTGAGCTTCGCTAACTCTGCGTTTATCTCCTCTTGGATCTCTGGCGTGAGGGGAGTCGCCATTAGTCTCGTGATTTCCGCCGCTAAATCTACCAGGACTGCGGATGGACTCCTGGACGTCCCGCCGGTCCCATCGCCTCCAGCAGGGTTTTGTGCGGGTTGAGTTGCCCCAGCCATGTAGATGGCGATCTGGCGGCGGGTTCGGTCAAGGACTTCCGGATCCATGGCCAGAGACAAGCCTCCGAGACCATCCCCATGAAGAGACCGGATGGAATCTGAGTCGCCCATGGACGATTCATCATCCGAGTTGACCGGGGTAGTTTCCTGAGTCGCCAAGTGCTCTGGCTCCTCCGATCCCTGCGTGAACCCCACAAAGACCGGGCGAGTTAAATTTTGCATTATGACTGGGCGGATGTACCTGGCCGGCTCGACGATGTCGGTGGAGATGTCTGGCTCAGGAACGGATGATCCGATTATGCCGATGAAGATGTTGATCTTGCCAAAGGGGACCCTGTAGCCAGATTCAATCGAATTCGCTTCAGGTCCCCAACGCTGGTTGTCGATGTAGGTTATCCCGCGGCGGCTCCGAGTCATGAGCGCCGTCGCGTAACTCCCAAACCCTGGTAGGGCTCCCTTTGAGAACTCAACTCCACCGTGCGTAGGCCCCACGGTGGGCGCCAACTGTCGTGGTTTTTTCACGGCAGATGTCATCGTGAAAGGACTTAATACTGGAGCCATCGCACCTTGGTGGCGACTCAAAGGGATTAAGCGGGAGAGACACGGCGATTTACCCAGGTTCGGCCCCTCAAGAGGAGGTAATAGCCTACGTCCTGCTTTTGTGTGTATTGATATGGATTCGATTACAAGGAAGGCGTAACTCGCCTAAACCTAGCACTCGATGATTTCTAACCTATCCTCTGTCCCCCAGGACCTCGCCTTTATATGCAGGTCGATTCCCTAGGGTTTACATGGATTCCCTCCTTTCTACAACTCGTGACCATTGCGATCTCTAAATCGCCATCTTCCAAAGCTGGGAGACCCGCCAAGAGCCATACTCGTCGTGCGACCTTGATTCGGCCAAAACGAGGCCCAACTAAACACTTAGATGAGTCGCCCAATGGATAACCCGGCCCAACTAGGGCGGGTTATCCACAGGTTACATCCCCAACACTAGCCCCCCTCGTGACGGGCGTTCTCCCCCTCGGTCGTGCTTCGCCTCGGACTCGGCTGCGAGCACCATGGAGCCTTGCGCTTCGTCTCCTTGGCCCTGGTCTTCTTCTCTTCTGGTTCCGCCGCCTGAGGCCCGAGGAGCGACAGGCAACCTTCTTTTGCCATGTCGCACTTGTTTGCCAGGTTGAACATCTCTAGTGCAGTGCTCATTTCATCACTCATGGCGAGCTCGTCCTTCATCTTGAGGCTGATGACTCCGTCGGAGAAGGCCGAGATGACGGCCTCCTCCAACGCCTTGGGGATCTTGAGGCATGGCCGTGAAGCGTTGTATGAACTAGTCCAGGGTCCACCCATCCAGCTGCTTGATGCGCCGAAGGTCGTTCATGGTAGGAGCGCGGTCGCGGGTGCCCTGGAAGGTGGCGATGAAGCGTTCGCATAGATCATCCCAGGAGGTGATGGACGCCCTTGGGAGGTTGAGGAGCCAAGAGAGCGTGTCGCCATTGAGCACCATGGGGAACCAGCACGCCATGAAGTTGTCGCCCCCTCCTGTCGTCCTGATACTCAGCGTGTAGAGTTGCAAGAACTCGGTCGGGTCCAGGGTGCCGTCGTAGCGTGGGGGTAGGTCGGGCTTGAACTTGCAGGGCCATGCAGTTGGGTAGAGCTCAGGGGCGATGGCGAGTCACCCCACCAGCCTGAAGGGTGCAGCGCGCGTGGGGAGACCTGGTCCTGTCGCTCCAAGGGGTCTGCTTCGAGTGGAGCACGCTTGCGGCGCGGGATTTTCAGTGCTGGAGTGCGCATGCGTCGGCGCGTGGCCGAGAAACCACCTGACAGCTTGCTTCATCTCCTAGCCTCGCCCTGGGTTCGTGAGGCCGGTCGCGGGGTCGCGCTTCCTGCCTTGGCTCGGGGTGCGCTCCACGCTGCGGAGGTGGGGGTGGCGCGTCTTGCTCCTCGTCTTTCGCCAGGGACGGTTGGGGTCGAAACGAGCAGGAGAGCGCCGCAGAATCACCGGGAGCGGCTACGAGCTCCTCGATGCGCTGGAGCCAGTCGTTGTGGCGGTCAGGGTGGGCCGGTAGCGGAGCAGCTCGGTAGCCATGGCAAGCGCACGTCGGCCATGCGACATCTCCGGCCGGGCGCGCGAGGCCAACCCGGAAGCACAGACGAGCAACGGAGTGGCGGTGCGACCGTCGGGCTGCTCAGTAGCCGGTTGGGAGGAACCTTGTTGTTCTTGAGCGTCGGGGCCCGTGGTGGCATTCACCATGGGCGATGGTGAAAGACGCGTGCCGGCGAGGCCCATGGGCGCCGTCTGAGCAACGCGGGTGGCGCGGCGCTCGGCGCGAGCCCGACGAGCGTCAACCATCGGAGGGACGAAGCTTGGTGAAGGCGAAGCTTGGAGGAAACCTTGACACGCCCCCTACCCGGCACACCAAATGTCGGATTTTGGGCTCCGCAAAACCCTAAAGATTCGAACTCAGGGGCGTGTACGAAGATATCTCGCGGGCTCACCTAACTCGCTACTTGCTAGGGATGGCAGAGAACTCACTCGATGGTGAGAAAACACAGAACACGACAGCTTATCCAGGTTCGGGCCGCTGAGAAGCGTAATACCCTACTTCCGCTTTGGTGGTATGCCTCTCGTGGAGGTTGGTGGATGAACTAGTACAGTGTTCGAGGGCCTCCGGAGACTGGGTGGCCTTCGTGTGGAGCCAGTTGGCGAATGAATCAGATCATTGTCCCTATGAAGTAACCTCGAAGAACATGCTCCCCTGCCCAAAGGTAGTCTTCACGTGCAAAGGGGAACATGCACATTGCGTGTTGTGCATGTTCTTCGGGGTTCTTGGATTAGACCAGTATGTCGTCAATGAAGACCATGACAAACATATCAATGTACTTCATGAATACCTTATTTATTAAATGCATGAAATAAGTCGGGGCATTTGTTAGTCCAAAAGGCATCACAGTAAACTCATACAATCCGTATCGTGATGTAAATGTTGTCTTGGGAATGTCTTCTGAATGTTTCTTAAGCTGATGATATCCAGACCGCAAATCAATTTTTGAGAATACTTTGGCTTGTGCTAAATGGTCAAACAAATCATTTATCCTGGGTAGTGGATACTTGTTCTTGATGGTGGCCATGTTGAGGGCTCGATAATCGACACAGAGCCTTAGTGTCCTATCACTCTTTTTGGCAAATAATAAGGGTGATCCCCATGGCGAAGAGCTGGCTCTGATGTATCCTTTGTCCAACAGTTCTTTTATTTGTTTCTTGAGTTCGACCAATTTAGTAGGTGCCATATGGTATTGTTTCTTGTATATTGGGGTTGTACCAGGTGGAAGCTCAATAACGAATTCTATTTCTCGTTCTGGTGGCATACCTGGTAGTTCGTCAGGAAATACATTCGGAAATTCACAGACCACTGGAACGTCCTTCAATTCAATGGCCTCCATTTTATTCAGTCGAGCTTGAGTTGGTTTCTTCCTTTCTAAGGCTGCAACTTTTACTCTTTTTCCTTGATGATGGGTGAGTGTGACCATTCGGTTTAAACAGTCAACAAATCCCTTGTAGATATTTAGCCAATCCATTCCTAAAATAACATCCAAAATATTGCTCTCGATCGTGATGAGATTTGCCCAAAATGTCAAACCTTCAATCTCGATGCTAACATCCTTGCAATATTTTTGTGTAACCTGATGTACTCCCGGGGACTTGACGGTCATCGAATTTCCAAGGTGAGGGTTCAAAAGCTGGGTTTCAAGGAAAAAAATTCCGAAATGAACAAATGGGAAGCCCCAATATCAAACAAAACCTTGGCAGCAATTTTGTTGACATGGAACTTACCGAGTACTATCTCTGGTGCGTTGATAGCATCTTCTTTGGCTACAACATTCACGTGACCCTTCCTGTGGTTGTTGTTGGGATTGAAGTTGTTGCACTTTGGTGCTGAGTCATTGCTGACATGGTTTGTCTTAGTCGTACCATTCCCGACCTTTGGGCACTGTCGGGCAAAGTGTCCAGCCTCTCCTTAGGCGAAACAGGTAACACTGGGGCAGGGGAGTAAAATCCTTGTTCCTCGCATAAAAGTGGGTGTTGACTCTATTGGTTGAGGTTGGGGCAGGAGGAGTTGGATTCTTTGTGTCCTCAGTCTTGTGCTTGATGTTGCGAGTTGGTGCCGAGTTTTTATGACGACGTTGCGAATGTCATCCAAACTGCAACGTTCGGCCTCAAGCATGTTGGCCTTGTTCACAAGTGTTTTGAAGATTGGAAAGGTGTGAACGACCAGCTGGCATTTTAATGTCGGAGTGAGTCCATCAAGGAACATCTCCATTCTTCTCTCTTTCGTCTTATAGTCTTCACTTGCATAACAGGATAATTGATCATATTGGTCCAAGTATTCCATTAGAGTGGAACTTATTTCTTTGAGGTCTTCAAATTCCCTCTTATTGATTTTCATGATGCTCTTTGGAATGTGCGCCCCATGAAAGATCTCTTTGAATTCAGCCCACGTGATATTGTTCTTGTCAAGATGTACGTGGAGAATATTTTCCCACCACGAGGTTGCGGCTCCAGTCAGATTGTGAGGTGTGTGGAGTACCTTCTCATGGTCGGAACATTGTGCAATAATAAGCTTTCTTTCAATATAATGTAGCCAAGCATCTGCTTCCATAGCTTTATCAGTGTGCGAGAAAGTTGGCGGACGGGTCTTCTATAACTCAGCAAACCTGGAGTTTTGTGGGTGTGGTCCACACTGATTGCCCATATTTATTAGTTGGTTCATCATCTCGTGGTGCTGTTGTTGGCTCTTCTCATAAAGACGACAAACTTCTGATAATGCTGGGTCGCTCTTGCGTTGGCTTGACTGTCCTTGAGTGAAATTATTTCCTGTCTCAACAAACTGATTTGCTCCCTACATTATTGGCATGAAGCTTGTCCACGGACGACTCATTTTCTTGAAGATGACTTAATGTTGTAAAAACCAAATGAGAAATCCGAGTTTAAGAGAAAATAAAAAAATTCTTAGCCAAGGAAACACCGCGATGTTTTTCATAAATCAACCGTCGTGTTTGGAGAAATACCGTGGTACATCGTACATCACGCATAATTATACATATCACTCAGGTCGTACTCTCGTATGCCTGACGTATTATTTAAGCTAGTACACTTCTCCTGGTCCTACATGAAACAACACGACTAATTCTCTTCAGTCTAAGAGCACACCATCACACATATCATACATATCATACAAACGCACGGACGTTTTGCTGCACCATCTCTAGGTGGAGTCAGAAGGGACCTGGATCGGCTGGCCCAGGGAAAGTCCCAGATGAGGAGCTGGGGAGTCCACTTCCTCCTGCACGGGCTCTAGGCGGACTGCACAAGATGGCAAAGCACGAACTGGACTAGCAGACATATCAGATCTAATAGGGGCAGGAGCAATAACATGATTTAATTCCCCAATCATAGGCAGCTGGCGGCGAAGCCGGGATGGCGCAGTGCACGAAGTAGAGGAAGATGGGCATGACCAAGGTGGTGCGGGACGAAGGAGCTCAGTCCTGCGGTGGGGATGAGTAAGGGCCTCCATGCGAGCAGCCACCAACTCATCCAGTAAGTCGTCGAAGGCTGACTCCAAGGCCATGATGTACTGCATGAGCATCCCAATAGGGCAGGCAAAAGCATAGTGACTGGTGTACGGAACGTGACATGACAGGTAGTGATAAGGACGAGTCTTCATCACTGGGAGAGTGTCCCGGAGACGGGAAATCACCTCCCTGTCTTCCATCTGAGTAGACTGCCTCTCGGTATGCATGGCTCCCCTGACGAAGCAAAGACGAAGGGCCTCCGATCGCCCACCAATAAAATGCAACAGCGCCTGATGCATAGTCAGGGAGTCGCTGATCTTGTGACGGTAGAACGTGTACTCGGTACGAGTTGTCGGTCCAATCGCGATCCTGGCAATGACTGAAAGGAGTCGCGAAAATCCCGCCGGCTCGTTGGCCAACACCGGAGACGGGCAACCTTTGCCAGCCATCTACACAGTAGACAAAAAAAATCAATATAGTCATAGCATAAATATATGTTGACTAACAAAAAAAGATCTAGAGTATGTAAAATAATAAAAACAGCTAATCCGATTAGCGATCGCACCTAGTGGTATCCTATAGTCAGCCTGACGCTGATACCAAGGTTGTCAAGATCGGTTTCCAAATAAAATAATTTATTGGAAATCAGCCATGAATGTCACTAGTATAGAAAAATATTTCCCACTAATAGACTCATCTTGGTACAGAAAACTAGTAGTACTTAATATTAAACAGAGTAGAGCGGAGGTCGCACTACAAATTATTACAACATGTCCAAGTCTCACACAGACGGATAATTTATAGTGGCAATGTGATAACTCTACTACTCGTAATAAAGGGGGCACGTCACATCAGAGTAATGTGACATGACAAGTACTATTACGCGCCAAGCGTCAGAGTGAGGCTTGACGATTTGTTCGTGGTGGCAGAAGCGGTGAAATAATACAACGACGGACTCCAGGATCGCAAGACTGACTAGGACTCCTCTAGACGTCGGATTCACTATCGAACTTTTCATCCATGAGGTCTCCTTCATCGTTATCTGGACACATCAACAAGCCAGTGAGTACTTCGAAAAGTACTCGCAAACAGTTTGCAAAAAAGATGAGATGCATGCAGCAAATTTTTAATATGAATGGTTCCGATCATAATTTATCATAATAGAGATATTAGTAGCAGTAAAGTTAGTGGATAAGTCGGGCGGTAATCCTCCCGAAATATCCAAACAGAAAAAAATGCACCGATCGGGTATCTCGAGCGATGCCTCAAAAGGTTAATAGGTAAATAAATCGCCACCATCAGGCATCTAAGCGACACCTCATACTCAGTAACAAAATAAATAAAATCCACGATCTAGCGTCTTAGCGACACCGCAGAAAGGGCGTAAGATAACTAACAAGTCATTGTCGGGTGTTTTAGCGATACCACACAAAGGGCATAAAATAAATAACAAGCCGCAGTCGGGTGTCTTACCGACACCACAGAAAGGGCATAAAATAAATAACAAGCCACAGTCGGGCGTCTTAGCGAAACCACATAAAGGGCATAAAATAAATAACAAGCCGCAATTAGGCGTCTTAGCAACACCACAGAAATGGCATTAATAGTAGGTTTTTCCACAACACTGTTAGATGTCCATAACCATCACCATTAAACCATGCTTCTGCTCCAAGGACCGACACTTGACCTCTCAAATGACCGTCCTTGACCGTGGACACGGCTACTCGAATAGTTTTGACTCTCCAGAGGGTGTACACTTTACCCATAGCCCACGGGTTCCGATAATCAATATGACTAATCCCGCGTACGGTATTTTAGAAGCACACGCTCAAAATCAGCACACACCCATTTTACCCCCTCGAAGACCGGCTTCACCGAGACTACGCTGTGAGGGAAAAGCCATAGGACGGGGAGGCCCCGACCTCGACTAGCATGGGATCAAATTTATACCACACGTTACAAGGGAGTGCCTTCCCTCTCGTTCGTAGACCGTAAACACCCTTGCCCCCTCACCGAATGACTGGAATTAATCAGGGCCATTGATACCTTCATCCCGGCCCCTCTACTTGGTGTGTAACTGATAATAGGCCTACGACTGACTACACCGAATCCTCTTTCAGGAAACTATTGCAGCACAATAATAAAGGTAGGACACTGACAAGACTCGATCTAGGTCGATACTGGAGTTATCACTTTCTTTCCATCTTTGTCATGCACTCTTCATGACGAGGCCACAACCTATCACATTCCGCGTGACTAGGTTATCCACGGCCTCTCACACCCATAACTTTCCATAGTCATATATCAACTTTGTTTAAGAGAGATGCAATATGCTTGATTAATACAATGGATGAATATTAAATTAGTTAGTGAGCAAGCAACACATCAAAAGTCCAAACATGCTTGTCTGGTTCCACGTAGTCGGGATCGAGCTCGGTGAAGTTAACGTCGGTGTTTCCTTCGTCGAAATCTACATCATACAACATATATCTTCGTAAGAGCTAAGGCCTAGCTACTGTCTCCAAACATTTCTTAAATAAATCTAAAAATAAACTAGACCCTCTGAGAAATATCTAGCAAAAATAATCAATTAAAAAGCTTTTATAGATTAAAAGATATTAGCAAAACAAAATCAGGGACCATTCTGTAATAAAACAGAATCTCGCCAAGGGCTAGCCTAAGAAAACTCAAAGCGCGCGAAGACGTATGCGTCAACCCGCACCGAAGACGACTTCTAGAGAAAGCGCCTTTGAAGAAAATGATTCAGCAAAAAAAGAACTCTGACGAGGGGATCCTACCCTATCAAGTTCCAATCTCACCGGCGCTACAGGCGTGCGGTGGTCGTCGGCGGCAATAGTCGAAGGGAGAGAGCAAGCTGAGGGCATCTGCGCACTCACCGAGTTCATGCACGTCGATGGGAGGTGGATTTGCTTGAAGGAAGGCTCAACTTCAACGGCGGCCTTGCTCCCTCGGACTACGGCATCGGGTACCACCGAATCTCACCGAAGAGCTAGCTTGCGGCCAAATTGGAGAGTGGGTTAGGAGGAGGAGCTCCCTGGGAAGCTACGAAGAGGCTCGGGGGCTCACCTCTCCGATCACCTTGCTCGAATGCCGTCGAGACCGGGACTGGATCGAAGTGGCTAGAGTTAGAGAAGAAGCCCTCTCTGAGGGCCTTCTCTGGCTTGGGCAAGGCTTAGGAGTGAGGAGGGAAGGAGGTGGACTGGTTAAGGAGTTCGGCAGCAAAGGAGGGGATCTATTTATAGAGCCCGAGAGGGGTGCCGTGGGGATTAACTCCGACGATCAATTCCGGTTATCCTGGGGCTTAATCAGACTGTTAGGTGGTCGAGTCAGTACCTACTCAACACAGGTGTTCCATTTTTGGTCAAAGGATGATCAACCATTGACGCAAGACGCAGCTCGACGATGCGGTCTTCCCTGTGCACGGCGGCAGTAGAGGTCACGCTTTCCACTGCCTCGGGCATGGCGATGGCAAACGGGACACACACTAGAGGCCAGTGACACCGGAGCACACTTGAGCAAGGGGCGGTGCCGAAACGGCGAGGAGATGCACCAGGAGCCTTTGGTGGCCGCGGCAGTCACTCCTGGTGCTGCTGCCGAGCTGGCTCGCTCAGGCTAGCTCACCACCGACGCCAGCAAGCGTCCAAGGGAACATGCGGCGGGTGGATAGGCTCAGGGCACAGTGTCGAGCTACCCCATCGATATTGCCGAGAGAAGCTGCGCAATGACTGAATCAACGAAGCACTGCACTGTGAAGCTTTGATGAACAAGTTTTAGAGACACAAGCTAAAGTGCACACCACGTGCTTGATCAATTGAAACTAGCACGTGGAAAAGGTTTTTGGAGCTAAAAAATTATGAGATGTCCTCTCATAGAGTGCAGAGACTATGTGCAAATTTTCCGAACTTTTGAAAATGTTTAAGCCAACTTTTTAATAAAAACAGAATATTTTGGTCAAACTTGAGTCAAATCAAATTTGAATTTTTCAAACTTGTGAACCAAAGGTTTTTGGTGAAATGGGTTGAGGGTACTAAGGTTTGCTAAGTATAGGAGTTTGGGTCTCAAATACCAAACGAATCTATGAGTTCCTTTGAAAATTTGCTGGGGTCAAAACTGATTACAGAAAAAACTTTGAATTGAAGTAAAAATATGAAAGGTTGTTAAACCCTTCTAAAACTTTGACAAATCAATAAAAATGAAAACCTAGATGTTAGAGAAGTGCCATAGGATAGAAATCAGAAGGGATGGATGGAAAAGAAATATAGAAGGCGATTGACAAGTGGAACTATGGAAATTTATTCCAAGGGTTTGTTAAAGAATAAATAAATCTTTCCAACCAAATCATTTTGAGAAGAGGCAACCAAAATCCTTTTCAAACTAGACAATGTTGGAAAAGAAGGCTCAAAAGTTTTTCCTTAAAAGGTTTTTAAAGAAACTTCAGTGTTTTTATCATAGCCAAATTTTTTAATCCATTTTAAAACAACTCAAAAGGCAAATAAATCCAATTTAAAAATCTTGGGTGTTACAGCTATTGAGGTAGATAAAGCTAAAGTTGAAGGAGTTGAGAAAATGTGATTTCCTAAAGATATTAATTTATAAGAAGTTTTCTAGGCCATGTTGGTTTTTATAGAAGGTTCATGAAAGACTTATCTAAGATTTCTAGGCCTCTTAACAATATTTTACAAAAATATGTACCATTTGTTTATGATAATTGTGTATAAGCATTTGAAATACTTAACAAAGCCTTAATTTCTGCACCCAATGTTCAATCACTTGACTAAAACATACCCTTTGAAATAATGTGTGATGGTAGTGATTATGCTATTGGTGCTATTCTAGGACTAAGAGTTGATATGAAATTGGAAGTAATTCATTACGCTGGCCTGCTACTTGTAAACTGCATTGGGTTCTCCCTCGAAGAGGAGAGGAGATACAACACACTAGAGATAAGAATTTCTCCTAGTGAGAACCAAGGTTATGGGACCAATAGGTGAATCACACAAAATCCCAACGTCAACACATACACACAAAACGAAACACTTGCATCCAGCACAGCAAGGGGGTTGGCAAGCCCCTTGAACTCATTACTTGCAAGGATTAAATACTCCTAGATAGATAATGTAACTATATAATAAAATAACCTAATATAAATAGCAGGAATATTTTTATAGTTTTAGAAATATATTTTGTGTAGAATAACCATTTTCCTTAGTGAGAACCAAGGTTGTCGGACCAATAGGAGAATCACATAAACTCTGGACGTCAACACCTACACACACAAAATCAAACAGATGCATCCATCACTGGCAAGAAGGTTGTCATGCCCCTTGAACTCATTACTTGCCATGATTAAACACTCATAGATAGATAATATAAATATAGAATAAAATAATATAATATAAATATCAACAATAATTTTAGTGTTTTAGTAATATATTGTGTGTATACTCGGGGGGGGGGCATATTTTCCGCTACAGGCTTCTCTCTCGAAGATAGCATACGGTGGATAGACAAATTACTATTGGGCAATTCATAGAATAACGCATAGTTATGAAATATTTATTCACAACAATGATTATGTGTATAGGCATCACATCCATAAGAAACTAGACCGACTCCTCCCTGCATTTACTACCATTACTCCACTCATGAACTGCAATCCAGCATGCATCTAGAGTATTAAGTATGAAACAGAGTAATGCTTGTGGCAAGATGACATAATGTAGACAAAGTAAAGTTAGGCAATATGAATAAACGCCATGGTTTTGTACTTAGTAGCAGTAATACAAATACGTATCATGTCTCCTTTTGTTATTGGGATTGAGCACCACAAGAGTGAACCCATTACAACACACCACTCACACTCAAGATAAATCATTCTAGTTGGCTAAACCGAACTAATAGACTAGAGAGAAATAAAAAGCTATAATAATAATTCTAAAAATAATTCAGAGAACACTCAGTGCATATTCACGAATAATCTTATTATAAATCGACAATTCATCGGATCCCGACAAACATACCGCAAAGAAGATTACATCGAATAGATCACCGCAGGAATCTCGGTGAAGTTTGTATTGATGATCAGAGAGAGAGAGAGAGAGAGAGAGAGAGAGAGAGAGATCTATGTAATATGTATGGACCTGTAGGTCTATGGTAGACTACTCCAATAACATCATGGCATTAGCAACGTTGATGTAGAGGCCCTCTTTATATATCCCTCCTCCGACACAGCATCTGAATAGGGCTCCATATGGGATCATGGTAGATCAAAGACATGCCTGGTGCAATTTTTTTCAGATGGCTCTCTGTTGTTTTCTTGATTTTTTAGGATTTATAGATGCAAAGTTAGGTCAATAGGACCCACGAGGTGGTACCAAGGTAACAGTTTGCACCCTACCCTCCTCGGGATGCCTTGTTGCCTTGGTGCTGCCTCCCACGGCATCTGGTGTCCCTCCAAATCTTTCTCGTCTTATTTTTGTTCGGAAAAAAATGTCAACATGCTTCATAGGCTTTGCACTTTGTTCGTTACTGATTTCCTGAAAAGCTAAAAACACAAAGAAAACAGTAACTGACACAGGTCACTGGGTTAATAGGTTAGTTCACCAAAATGATATAAAACAACATATAAATGCATATAAAGTATCCTAGAATAATAATATAATAACATGGAACAATAAAAAATTATATATATGTTCGAGACGTATGAGCATCCCCAAGTTTAATTCATGCTCGCCTTGAGATGGTAAATGATACAAACAGAATTTTTGATGTGACATGCTACCTAACATTGAGAAATGTGAATCAATAAACATCAACATAGTAATATCCATAAACAAAAGAAACATAATCATTAACTTTAAAAGATACGATCCATAAAGAGTGTTTATTGCCCATTTAGTTTATTATTTTAGCATGGCATGGCTCCGTCTTCATGACATAAGTACCAATCATGAGGACCATGGTGTCAAATCAGGAAATTGTGTGATACATCTAACGCGCTTCAGCATTTTCAAACTCACTCACTACATGAGAGTGAACCATGGACATAGCAAATGGGTGGAATGGAGTATGATGGTAGAGATCAAAAGGAGTCAAAGTGGAAAGGAAGTCTCACATCAACTAGCCAGACCAACAAGCTATGGAGATGCCCGTCAATCAATATCATTGCTAAGAGTAGGGATTGCCATGCAATGGATCCACTAGATTGATAAGTGTATGAAAGCTCAACGGAAGCTTAGTGGGTGTGCATCCAACTGGCTTTCTCATGCAGACCTCGGACATTTGAGGAATCCCGTCATCGAATATACAAGCAAAGTTATATAATGAAAAATTCCCACTAGCATATGTAATCATACCTCATGAGACTATATGAAGAACATGGTAGTCCCTCTAAGCACAAGTGTGGAAAAATGTCACACTGTGTGTTTGGTAACACTTCGCTATGTTAATAAAGGTGGAAAAATTGCGACCAATTAATATTTTATGTGCGTTACACCCCGTGTTTTTTTCTTTACCTTTTTTCTCTTTTTATTTTCCACATGTGCTAAACGCATATTTGTCGTCCGTTTGGCACTAGTAAAATCGGATCGCGATTGGATCATGAAGAGTACGAAAACTTCATATGGGTTATATAAGCTTTTGCTTAACGGTCTACAAGGGTACGTAGACATATTCTACCTCTTATTTCTATGCATATCCATAGATAGATCTTGGGTGTTTGTAGTACAATAGTTTGTTTTCCATGCTTCATTCCTCAATAGTTATTATTAGTGCTAACCTTTCAGAACATCAAGAAAAGAGATTGCTTCAAATTACGAATATGCACCGTGTTGCCATTGGATATACTCTTGATGATCTTAAGGGCATTAGACCCACTCATGCCAGCAAAAAACTAATATGGAACCAGATACTAATCGAGTCGTCGATCATCAACATCGTGTGAATCTTAAGATGAATGTTCTGGTGAGAACTGAAATACTAAAGATTACTGAGGCAGGTATAATTTAACCTATTGCTCATAATTGATGGGTAAGCCTTGTTCATTGTGTCCATAAGAAAGGACGCATTACTATTGTTTCAAATGATATAAATGAACTTATCCCACAAAGAATCGTAACTGGTTATAGGATGGTAATCGATTTTACAAAACTAACTAATGGTACTAGAAAAGATCATTTTCCCCTTTTCGTTTATTGATCAAATGCTAGAGAGACTATCTAAGCATACACAATTTTGCTTCCTAGATGGATATTCTATTTTTTCTCAAATACGTGCAGCAAAAGAAGTTCCGGAGAAAACCACCTATACTTGTCCTTTTGGAACTTATGCTTACAAATGTATGCCTTTTGGGTTATGCAATGCATCTTCTACCTTTAAAACATGTATCACTACTTTATTCTCCGATTTTGAGAAAATATTGTTGATGTATTCATGGAAGATTTCTTCGTTTACGGCACCTCTTTTGATGATTTCTTAAACAACCTTGATCAAGTTATGTAGAGATGTGAAGAAACTAATCTTCTCTTGAATTGGGAGAAGTGCCACTTTATGATGAATGAAGGTATAGTCCTTAGGTGTAAAACATCCGAAAGAGGTATGGATAAAGTTGATGCAGTTGAGAAAATGCCATGTCCTAAAATATTACATTTATAAGAAGTTTTCTAGGTTGTGTTGTTTTTTATAAAAGGTTCATGAAAGACCTTTCTATGATTTCTTGGCCTCTTACTATTTTTTTGCAAAAATATGTACCATTAGGGTTTTACGATAGTTGTGTGTAAGTGTTTGAAATACTTAACGAAGCCTTAATTCCCTCACCCAATGTTCAACCACCTCACTAGAACATACCCTTTGAAATAATGTGTGACAGTAGTGATTATGATGTTTGTGCTAGTCTAAGAATAAAAGTTGATAAGAAATTGAATGTTATTCATTATGCTGAACTGCTACTTCTAAACTATGTTTGGCTTTCCCCAAAGAGGAGAGGGGATGCAACACAATAGAGATTAGCCTTTCCCTCAGTGAGAACTAAGGTTATCAGACCAATAGGAGAATCCCACAAACTCTCGACATCAACACCTACACACACAAAACGAAACACATGCATCCAGCAAGGGCAAGAGTGTTGTCAAGCCCTTGAATTCATTAATTCCAAGGATTGTGCACTAATAGATACGTAATATAAATATATAATAAAATAACATAATATAAATAGAAGCAATATTTCTAGAGTTTTAATAATATATTTTGGGTAGACTCGGTGGCCATATTTTCCGCTAGAGGCTTCTCTTTCGAAGATAGCATACAGTGGATAGACTAATTACTATTGGGCAATGGGTAGAATAACGCATAGTTGTGAAATATTTATTCATGACAATTATGATGTATATAGGCCCCACATCCATAAGCAAGTACGTCGACTCGTTCCTGCATCTAGTACAATTACTCTACTCATCGACTGCTATCCAACTTGCATCTAGGGTATTATGTATGAAAGAGAGTAATGCTTGGGGCAAGATGACATGATGTAGACGAAGTAAACTCATGAAATATGAATAAAACCCTTTGTTTTGTCCTTAGTAGTAGTACTACAAATATGTGTGATCTCGCTTTTTGTCATTCGGATTGAGCAGTGCAAGATTAACCCACCACAATGCACCACTCACACTGAACATAAATCAATCTGTTTTGCTGAACACACCGATAGATGAGGGAGAAATAGTAACCTATAATAATCATTCTGAAAAGAATTCAGAGAAGATTCAATGAATATTCATGAATAATCTTGTTGTAAACCCACAATTCATTGGATCCCAACAAATGTACCGCAAAGAATATTACATCAAATAGATCATGGCAGTAAAAAAGTTGATATAGAGGCCCTCCGTGATTTATCCCTCCTGCGGTAGGGCACCGGAACAGGGAACCAAATGGGATCATGGAGGAAAAGAGACTTGCGGTGGTGCAAAAAGTGTTTAGATGGCTCTATGGTCTTTTCTTGATTTTTGAGAATTTATCAATGCGGAGTTAGGTCAATCGGAGCCACGAGGTGGTCCCAAGGTAACAGGGCACGCCCTACCTTCCTAGACATGCCATATTGCCTTGGTGGTGCCTTGTGCGACATCTGGTCTTCCTCCAAAGCTTCCAGGTCTATCAAGAAAAAAAGCGTCAACAAGTTTCGTAGCCTTTGCACTTTGTTTGGTACTAGTTTCATTAAAAGCTAAAAACACGCAAAAACCATAATTCGCACTATGCACTGGGTTAATAGGTTAGTTCCTAGAAATGAAATAAAACAACATGTAAATGCATATAAAGTATCCTAGAATGATAATATAATAGCGAGAAGCAATGAAAAATTATAGATATATTGGGGTGTATCAGCATCCGCAAGTTTAATTCATGCTCGCCCTCGAGTAGGTAAATAATAAAAATAAAATTTTTGATGTGACATGCATGCTACATAACATTGAGAAATGATTAATCAATAAACATCACCATAGTAATATTAATAAAGATAAGTAACATAATAATCAACTTCAAAAATATACAATCCCTAAAGAATATTTACTGCCCATTCATTTTTTTCATATTAGCAGTGCATGGTTCTGTCTTCACGACATAAGAACAGATCATGAGCACCATGGTATAAAATACGGCAATTGGATCATACTTCTAACGTGCTTCACCATTTTCAACCTCACTCAATACAGGATCGTGAACCATGGACACAGCATATGGGTTTAATAGAGTATGATGGTAGAGATCAAAAGGAGTCAAAGTGGAAAGGAAGTCTCACATCAACTAGCCGGACCAACAAGCTATGGAGATGCCCATCAATCAGTATCAATGCGAGGAGTAGGGATTGCCATATAATGGATCCACTAGATCTATAAGTGTATGAAAGCTCAGCATAAGCTAAGTGGGTGTGCATCCAACTTGCTTTCTCATGCACACGTTGGGCATTTGAGCAAGCCCGTCATCAGAATATACAAGCAAAGTTTTATAATGAAAAATTCCCACTAGCATATGTAATGACAACTCATGAAACTTCCTATACAAATTACATGGCGCTCCCTCTAAGCACAAGTGTGGAAAAATGTCACACCCTACGTTTTGTAATGCTTCGCTATGTTAATTATGCTTCAAAAATTGGGACCAATTAAAATTTTGTGTGTGCTTGTGATCCTTGAGTTGAGTGCTATTTGCTTGTTCATGCTTTAATTCTCAAAAATCCTCCCACTCTCAAGACTCATCTCCATGATCCAAAACATTGCCCAATGATCATACCATGTGTATAGGACACAAAACTATTTTTATAAAATAGTAATTTGGCCAAAAAGCATTTATTCGAATTAGATTTATAAAAAACTCTCAAGTGAGGTTTGTACTACAAGTCCTCAAATTAGGGCAAATGTTTTTCCTCAAAGATTTTATTAAGAACCTATTATCTATAATTCTTCCAAAAAATACAATAATATTATTTGAAAAGTTATTTTTGTATTTTATTTAAGTGCCTTTTTCTGAGACGAGAAATGGTCTTTTATAGTGAAAATTTATTTTATATTTCAAAAATAATTGAGAAAATTTAGGGAAACTTAGTGGACATATATTGTACATACATATGAGTTAAAACACATGGTCATGTTTAAAATATCGGACAAAACCCTCCAAAACCCTTTGTGGATATTTCAAGTATTTGAAACTTGTCTATAAGAAATATTGTCGAATAAATCCAAAAAATCCAGGAAGTAACATATGCCTCAAGTGATGATCTTGCGAAGTTTCATATCAATCCAAGAAGTTTTGGTTCACAAAAGTGTCCCAAAACCCTCTATGTCCAAATTCAAATTTGATTAACTCTACATTGCAAACTGTCACCATTTGAGCTCAAACTTTGTGGACATGTTCTAATCCCAAAATGATGAAGCTACACCAAGTAGTGCATCAAGGAAAATAGTTTAACTTAGCTAGATCTAAGTAAGTCCACTTTTGCCGATTTCTAGGGTTTGCAATCATTTCATTGGCCACTTTACCCATTTGAGATGTAAACTTGTGGGAAGGGATAATTTGTGATGCGACTCACTCCTGTTTAATCTCATGGACATTAGGATTCATTAGCTAGCTCAAATATCCATCAAACACCTTATGGTTCAATTTTGGAATCAATTATTGAAGCGCCATAAGTATTCTCCTTGGCCAATCTTTTTACCACATCTCTACCTAGTCCCCGATTACCACCAGTAGAAACCCCATGGCCTCAGATCCATTATTGGAGGGGTAAAACCTCCATTTACCCCCGTGGACAGCAATTTTTCCCTCTCACCCTACTTTCCTTATCTCCAAAGGAAACACCAAAGCATCCCAGTCCATCCCTACAATATTTACTCCCTCCTAAACCTACTGGGCACTACTATATGGACCCAAAACGCCAAGGCAATGACATGCTCCGGAGCGTGCGCTAGTGCACGCTCGCACTGTAGCCAGAGTAGCCGAGGATCCCGACGGACCAGGGTGGCGGGGACGTGTTCCCCGAGGTATTCTCAAGGTTCACAAGATACCACCTTGTTGACCCCTCCGCTCTCTCATTCCAGCGACCGCAACCACATGTGACTGAGCGCTGCCCGTGTTCGTGAGTCTGTGCCCCCACCTTTGGCCACCCCGTACTTGCTCTTCTCTCCATACCTCTTCCCAGCAAACTTCATGACCCTCTCGAACACCACACAAAGCTCAGTACCCCCTACCATGGCCTCCAGAGTTGTTGCTGCGGAGGACCGGTGAACTCCGCCCATGATGTGCCACGACGAGGATATTTATGCCGCCCCTTGGCTCCTATCTATGCTCCTCTATCTCTCACTCCTCGCCATTCAAACCCCTGCACCACCCTCTTGCCCCCAAAGCCGCCCGAGCTCGAGTTCCACCACGTCGGGTCACCGCTAACCTGACGGTAGGGAGCAGCTCTGACCCCAGTTCTTCTTCATTTGGTACCCCCTCACCTCTCTCATGCATTTCCCCCTCTTCATCATGTGAATTACAGCAGGAAACGACTGTGGGAACCATGTCCCAAGTCCTCTCTGATATGTCCGCTCATCAACGGTGACTCCCACCACTCACATAACTAGCTCCACCTCCACCCGAACGAAGGCTCGACGCTGAGCACTCCCACACCCTCCATTTTCCCTATTGTTGACCACCTCGTCGTCGGTGAGCATGCCTCCCCTCGGTCGTGAGGAAGGAGATGACAGTTAGGCTCTAACTGTCATCCACCCCTCTATCTCACCCCTCTCCCTCGCTGACGCTGGGCCTGCCTATCTGGTTTAAAACCCGGTTGGCGTGCATTCCTCAGCTCACCTGCGCTGATGTGGCTCTGGGTCGGCCCAAAACTAGTTGTTCTGGCCCGGCCACCCTATTGGGCCTTTCCTTTTTCTTTTTCGAGTGCAGTTCAAAAAATTCCTCAGGGCAAGATTTTTGTCCAAATGAGGTGATTAAAATTTCTAACTTCCTACTTTAATCCAACCAATTTCAGGGTGCCACTTGTGCATGATTTGGACAAACTTTCCTATTATGTCCCAAATTAAATCCTCAATTGGGTATTTTAATGCACACCATAAAATCCTCGTCTCTGATTTCATCACTCCTACTCCAAAACCAACCAGTGTAGTATGTTTAGTTTCTGATGTAGTATTTAGCAAAAATAGGTTGACATTTTCCTGAGTAATTTTTTTTCCTATTTTTGATATGGCCTTATTTGTTTCCGCTATCTTGCGACGATAGATTACGTGGATGATGAGAAAGTTGGAACATAAGCTTTAAATATCCCGAAGACTTTGTTGAGTAAGGAAAGCAACCTTTGACCCTGTTGATGAAATCCTTTTATGCATGGAATTATAGAATTTTTATATATTTCATCCAAAAGCACGATGATATGGTGACCACCATCTTAGGTTGTCTTCGATGCAGTCCTCATTGATAGTTGCATTGCCATGACTCTAACTTCCGCTTAGAGTTGTGTGGGTGGGAAGTAGTTAGGTTGCTATGTAGTTGTCTATGCAAGTGGGATGAGCATATGCATTGAGTTGGAAAGCAAAAAATGATTTAGCAAAGACTAGTCGAAAACCCCATCGGGTGCAACTCATGCCCGAGGGAGAATTTGAGCTAGGTAACCACTTAATAAATAAGTGGTGTACGAAGGCGAGTGGGTGCGTTGTTTTCAAAAAGGAATTCATTTAAGTTGATACCATTAGTCCAACCTTACATGTACAACAAGAATACCCCTTATCGGATGGGGATTTGTTGATTATTTGGCGGATCCTAGTACAGAGCCCGCATACTAGTGGCGAGAGAGCTCAGTCACTCTCTGAATATGGGGTCATACCTGGATGAACGACTATGACTATTTTCACACATACCGGGCACGTCATTGTGTCACCTAATGGATGGTACAATGTGATGTACATCCTATGGGATGGGCACCAATGAGTGGTCTCTTTGTTTATTGTTGTCAAGGGTAAGAAAATGTGCGGATGCTTACCTCAAGTATGTAATTTACCGCGAGTCGTGGCTTTGCACTGAAGTTCCTCAAGTCTTGTGGGTAAAGTGTGAAACCTCTGCAGAGTGTCAAATTATTTGAGTAGTTGTGTCCACGGTCAAGCGTTGGGTGACCACTCATGGGCTAAGTCCATTATTTTACAAAACTTGGCACGTGTGTATGGCAATGGAATATTTGATCTAAGTCAAAATACTTGATGAGATGATCAAACTTGAGTTATCCAAACTTTGTTTATTGATATCTGTAACCTCATGATGCATAATTTTATAAATGACAAGACATGATAATGCATACAAATCTAACTTTCCGCAAAAGTACCAACTTAGTGATATACCATGCATTGTTTATCTTGTTCCAAATATGGGTTCCTTGCGAGTACATTCAAAAGTACTCACTATCTTGTCGCAAGCTATTTTCTTCGCCAAGCTTGGAAGAGCAGGATTATGATGAACAACACCTTGGTGGAGATCATGCAAATTAGGATGCTTCCCTGTCGGAATACCGGTAGAGTTAGGGCAGATGACATGAGTCCATGCTATCATTCAAGATTTCCGATGTGAATGTTTATGTGTTGTTTGGCCTTCATGGCCCTATCTATGTAAGACTTGGCCATAATGGTCATAATTTTGTAAGACGGTATCTAATGGATGTAAGGTTCTTGATTATTCAGTTATGTGTGTTAAGTGAGCATTGATACTCGGATCACTATACATGTGTGTTCGATGACTTCGATTTGTGAATCGGAGTCCCAACAAAAAAGAAGTAGTAGCACTTCCACTTTTCTATTTATCTATCATTTATGTATTTTTCCTCTTTTCTCTTTTTTTTTCTTTTATTTTCTTTTCGTTTTTTCTCTTTTTTTCTCTATTATTTTTCATCCGGAGTATCATCCCAACTTGTGCAGGGATCATAGTCTCCATCATCCTTTTCTCACTGGGAGAGTGCTCTAATAATGATGATCATCACACTTTTATCTACTTACAACTCGATATAACAACTCAATGGTGATAAAAGAAGAAACTATATATGAAAGCCTTTGGCAGTCTACTAGAATGTAAATCTAGCATAACATGTAAATAATGATGAATGGTGGCCTTTCCACGAATACTGTGTCAGCTACATGATCATGCAAAGCAATATTACGATGAACACACAAGTCATGTGATGTAATAGTGGAACATTATTGCAGGAACGCCTAGCAGTGGAGGTGGAAAAGCCCAGAAGTGGCAGCCAAGGCTCTTAGGGCCGCCCTCCAATGACCTCCTGCAACTTCTAGAATGCCATCAGCGGCGGCGCCCATTACTGAGGCTAGGAGTGGCTGGTCCTAGGTTGTGCCCACCACACCATGCAGTGTTGCCTGCCACAGGATTTGTGCGGTGTTGTAGCGGTCATTTTGTACCGCTCGCCACTTTAATTGTTCCAAGCCGACATAATTGAATTACAACATATTGCACCTGGATCGTATCATCATATTGCATTTGATACATAAATGCTAGTTTGAACCTTGATCCACAATGATTTCAGATAATTCAAAAGTAGGAGTTATAAAATATAAGAAGTGTATTACAATAAGTAGTAAGAATTTATATGAGTGAAATGAGTGTCAGACGATGTTAAACACACACACACCGTTAGTAGAAGCGGCCGATATTACATGAATTAGTACCTGATAGAACGAACAGGGACCAATGGGCCGCTTGCTCACTAATTGGAGACTTGGCCTCTCGAAGAGCCCATTGCACAACCTCAGTGTGTGTGGATATGGTGGTTGAACTCATACCCGGCGAGAACCTCAGCCTCTCATCTAGGGTCGCACCCACAAGGATCCACACTCCAAGGTCAGTGAATCGGCTCTCTACAATCTTCTCAACCGTTAGGAGATAACATTGACACGTTGGAACACTTTTGACCCAATATAACATCGCCTCCTTGAGGTGCTCTCCTGATACTTTTTCCATGTCTATAGAGAGTGCTTCTCCATGTCCGCCGCGGAGACCCCTCCCACAAATCTTTGGGCGGTACCATCTGTTAATTTTAGCAGATAATAACATGAAAAATATATACATATAGAAAAAATAACAAGCTTATATATAAACATATGAAAATCGTACACATAAAGTAAAGATCACAAGGTAACATTCATTGTGTATGATATAGTTTAATGTTTTTCATGGTTTACTAGACTAGAAAGGATCATGTATATCACCATGTTGATGTTTCATTCTCATGTCTTGTTCTTCTTGACTCTCTACCCGGTAGTAGAACATCCCCTAATCCCTCACTACATGGTGTCTTATGATATTCGTGAGCACTCTCTGAAGGCGCTCGTGCTCTGTCCAAAAATAAGCTAGCTAAACTTCCTTCTCATTGCCTTCGGACCATTTCTGCAACATTGAATCACTTCTTAACAGTGATCCTGTGCGCACATAGTCATCCATCAAGACCATGGCATAGTAGCCAGACATTTGCATGATCACTCCTGGAATCAAAGAAATAAGCTTGGCCATCCCGGGGCATCAGCGTGATGATGATACAATGTTCATTGCCACGCAAAACAATTGAAGAATGTAACACTAAGGACATTGACATCATAGTACCAAGGTGTGTATGTGCAAGCAAAAATAAATGAACTTACATTTTGAAGTAAGGCACGATAAAGTTGTGCTTGTGCCGAGGACTATGAAGAATGGCCTTGTGGAGGTCATTCATCATAATACGTTGGCCTTTATCAGAATCCACATTGGCCCTATGTATGAGATACAGATCAAGGAAGAGAACTACCTCATTCTGGAGTAATGGATTCGCAGCATGCCACAGCAACCAAAGCCTCCTTAAAGACGGCTTGATTATGTCCACATAGAAAATATGGTCATTGACCACACTATCAACTCCAAGACATATTTGACCAGTGAAGTACTCATCCACAAATCCAAGGCCCTCTATAAAATTGGTAGCATAATACATCTCACTCTTTTCCGACCTAGATTCTACATATTTGTGTAGACCCTGAATTTCAACACTCAATGCACTCAACTTGTGTTGTGGAAACATCGGTTCACCGGGCTTAAACATTCTCATGAAGCACCGACTGACAGAAACATTCATCGTATCTTCTTCTGGTGCCTTACTGCCGGTAGGTTCAATGGCTTATTTTTCTTTATCTTTCTCCCCTTTTTACAAAACTCAAGTGAGGAGTCCATAGAAGACGGTTCTCCCGAATGCATATGTTGGGTTTCTTAAAATTTAGTGTGTAATTATGAGTCATGATGCATACAGAAATGAAAGAAAAAATTGACATGACCTTTCCTAAAAAGATGACATAACGAGTGCAAAAAATTTGATACTGCAATGGATCCTAGTGAAAAAAATCGACATGATCTTCGCTAACAAGAGGACATCATGAGTACTAGAAATTCGGTGAAATAGAAATGAAATGATGTTTCACAAAAACATTGGCACTTATGTAGATACTTGCAAATATAAGCCACGATACTACAATCGATCCTAGTTAAAAAGTGAATGAAATATTCGACATGACCTTTCCTAACAAGAGGACATAATAAGTGCCAATAATTTTGTGAAACAGAAATGAATCGACGTTTCACCAAAACATTGGCACTCATGTCATAGCGTACAACTATAAGTCAACCATACTAGAAGGGTTCCTGCGCATATTTCTAAACTACTGACCCTAAACAGAGATATGACAATCATACAAAATAGCACTAAGAAAAATTGGCATGTATTTCTAAACAACTAATATTTACACTAGGCACAAATCTGACAATGCATACCTCAGAGGTGAAATTCTTGGAGGTTGAATGCATCTCGAGCTCTTCGATGTTGGCGGGGGACGGGAGATGCCCGCACTGCTAGCCATCAGGGTGGACCTCGGCGGTGGCAGCGGTGGCGGCGATGAGATGCCTCCTCTGGTGTTGGAAGAGGAGGCCATGCACGCCCGCGCACCGCGAGGAGGGGCGTTGGGGCGAGGAGTGACAAGGGTGCGTGCGGTGGCGAGGGGCAACACGGTGACGTGGGGCACGAGGGGCGATGGGGAGTGACAACATTGAGGGCATGGTGGTGACTCGAACGAGGTGTCGGGCCCGAAGAGACGGTGTAGGGAGAATGGTTTTTGTTTGATAACTGAACCGCAAGTCTAGTGCAATTACGAGTGGTGTGCGGGGTATATGGCCCGCACACGAATGTCAACAGGCAGTGGTGGTCTGCACAAGGAGGTCGCCACAGCTAAAAGTTATAGGCATTTAGCTGTTGCGGGTCTAGAGGCGGGCCCAACACAACTGATACAAGTAGAAGTGGCGGGCAAGATTCATGACCTGCTGCTACTTGTTTCATCACGCAATAACATTTGGAATGGTTCACCTGTGACGAGCGTGTGTATGCGCTCGCGCTGCTAAACTTGTGACTGTGGGGGCGGGGGGGGGGGGGGGGGGGTCGTCCTTGTACCCGCGGCGGCTTGCTTTCAAAATTAGAAGCAGCGCCGCAGTGCGCGCCACTTATTGTGTTCACCTATAAGAATTTCCGAGTAGTGGTAGTTGCATGGCAATATATCTCGGAATGGCTATGGAACTTCCATAATAGGTAGGTATGGTGGCTATTTTGAGGAAGATATAGGGAGGCTTATGTGTGATAGAGTGTATCGTATCACGGGGTTTGGATGCACCGATCCTTGAGATGAGAATGGGTAATGCACGTTATCGAACATGCTAGCATATATGGAAAGTTGAGTAGCGTACATCCATGTATTCACATTAGTCATAAAGAGCTCAAATACTTATTGCAAAGCCTTATTATCTCTCTCGAAGAAAAGCACTACCGCATTCCCCTAGGGACGAGGTTGGTAGTTGTTAACCAGCAAGCGCCCCAACTCAAACAACACAAGGATTTCAATGAGGAATAAGAATGCTCACATATCATCACCATGCCATAACAATATTGAGAAGTACGCCAAGTAAAAATCTTTAATTATTGATAGTTATACTAACCAATAATCATGTACTCATTCCCTTCCATACTACTACATAAATATCATTAAATCACGGTTCTCTTTTAGTGTGATGCCTGAAAGTTTTGATTATGTCCTCCTTGGATACCTGTCATTTTTGGAGTAGTCCTATAAACAATGCAAATTACTGTTACTATTTATTAGACTCTCGAAGTGATATAAGTGAAGAACGATAGTACAATTATTTCTATAAAATCTACACACCATCGTGCTCTAAAACATATAAGTGAAGCACTAGAGCAACTACCTAGCTCAGAAGATCTAAGTGAAGAAAATATAGTATTCTAAAAAATCGTGATGAATATGTTTCTCTCTAAAATAGGTGTGTCCAATAAATAATGATTGTCGGAAAGTAATCCGAAGAAAACTATAATACACGATGCGCCAAGCAAACAACTTATCATGTGATGAACAAAAATGTAGCTCCAAGTGACATATCGATGGAATGGACACTAAAGAGGGGATGCCTTCCGGGGCATCCCCATGCTTAGACGCTTGAGTGTTCCAATAATATTACGTTGGAGTGCCTTGGGAATCCCCAAGCTTAGGGTCTTACCACTCTGTCGCTGCACTAAAGACTGGAGTCTCTAGTCCCCAGACTTGTGCACGAGCGCAAAGAGCCCCTGACGGTAGGGCACGGCGGAATCCAGACAAGACTCTCCCCCAAGGTATCCAAGGCCCTGGCAAGCCTGTCTTGCCAGGAAGACACCCAAGGCCACGTCCGTCCAACGGACGTGATGACCACACCTAGCAAAAGGCCTCGGTGAGCCCCCCTCGTCGGGAAGACAACCGAAGCCCCCGGCAAGCTTCCTTGCCGGGACGAAGCACCAAGGCCCTGAGAAGCCCCTTTTGTCGGGATGACGTGGCAGCACACAAGTGGGAGACCGCCCTTGCCACAGTACCACTGCCCCCCGTGTTCCAGCGCATTCCACATGCGCCAGCAGGGCGCCCAGGTGTCGAAACACCTGGAGACATGTCTTCACCAGCACTTAGCTGACAAGGACAAGACGTGCATTTAATGCACCTGACACCAGTAGATGGATAAGCGTCGCTGTAGGTTCACTGTAACATCTCGTGAACCTACCATTGAGCGCTGTAGGTGACCCCTTTGCCTATAAAAGGAGGCCCTTAGCTCATTCACAGGGGTTTAGACTTTTTGGAGATTGGCCAAGAAGACAATTATCATTGTTGTAAACGAACAACAAAAGAATGCTTAATACGATTAGACGAGAAGGATGTAGGGTTTTACGCGTAAGCGGCTCGAACCTGGGTAAAAGGGCTTGCCGGGTGTTGATCGTTTGGTCCGCTCTTAACGTTGTTTCTCCCCGCCCTACGATCACAAGGGTACCACGTTGATCCTCAATGGTGTCGACCTAGCATCGCCAACATCTTTGGCGCGCCAGGTAGGGGGCGGGGAGAGACGCGTGAACCGGAGCAGGCTCAACGCCGGCTCTATCGAAGTTTTGGCGCTATGCCGCACTCCTCCGGAAACGGAGTGCCGCGGCGAGCGCCCTGTTCTGCTACAGCTTCCCAAGGCCTACGCGAGCGAGTTGCTACACGTGCGAGCTGGACAGGGAGGCGGATACTCCAAGAGCGGCATCGTCAGGCCGATGCGTCGCTCGAGGGGGCAACGTGCAGCTATCGAGGGCGTGCATGGGGACTTCACAGAGGCCCCGGCGCATACTTTGGCGGACGCACCTTCGCGGAGAGATGCATAGTCGTGGAGGGTTTGCCACATGGTCCCGAACCCCCCGCGCACACTCCAGTGCGAAGGTTGAGCCCCTGAGAGTGTCGCATCATCGCCCAAAGACGCGCTCGGGAGCTCCACAAGCATGTCCTAGCAAGAGAAAAGCAAAAGGGTTACACCCTGGTTGGATCTTCCTCCAAGCGACGGTCACGGACCGTCGGCAAGAAGCCCTTGCTGGAGAAGAGACCACCAGGAGCGGCGATTCCTTGCTTGCTGGAGGCTTCGACGCCCAAGCAAAAGATTCCGACGCCGGATCACGGCGCAGATAGATAACTTTTTGAGTTTGAGGTTCAGATTCGGAATATATAGATCCTTTGCTTTTTCCCTTCGGAAGTTTCGAGTCTTCGGGCAAGGAGTTCGCGCGTACTGGGACCTTCCCAAAGCTCGGTGCACCTTGTCTTTGTTTCAAACTAGTTCAAATGACCTGAACGACCACAGAGCGCTTTCAAACAGTTGCGAACCTGATCAACAGAGCAAGCGGCTACGTAGCACCCGATTTCGTCTCAAGTTGCGCTTGGCGATTTCCATAGTTGCATCGAATGTGGCAAGGAGTCTTGCCGGTAGTCGCTGGCAAGCTCCCAGATATGCAAGGGCAAGTCGCACAAAGAACAGAATCGAAAAAGGGAAAAACAGTCTTTTTACATTCATATGGATAGATACAGTTAACTTCGCTTACAAAGCGTGGTTATCCTAACCTAAGGACTTTGTCTTTTGACGAGGATTAACCTACACGGATAAGTGAAGTTCAAGAAGACAAAAAGGTGGGCCATCCCCCGGTGCAACCCAGACTGGTCCCTCCTGGACCAGCATTGCGCGGTCGAGAACTGCGCTGGAGGACAGGGAAGCAAGAGGAGGTGAAGGGGCCGGTGTCCAATCCTCGTGCCACCCCAAAGAAAAGGCGCCGATGCAGGCCCTGGCCGAGAGGGAGAGGGGCATGAGCAGGCACCAACGGTGAGGCTAGCGGTCAGTCGGAGCTCGGGGGATCGTACTCCGACTTGACCCCCCGGGGTAAGGACCTGCTAAGAGCGCTACCGGCGTCGCCGTACCCTCATCACCATCGCTCGAGGCGGAGCTCCCAATGCCGCTCGAGCGACCTTTGGAGCAGTCGAGAAGCGCACGTGGGGCCCTCTAAAGCAACATGGAGGGCCGCCACAGAAGCAAGCCCCGGGAAGGCGAAGGCGTTGGAGTAGCGTGCCGCCTCCCCCGGCCTCGACCTCCGCGGCGACCTCGACCCCTCGCCCTTCCTCCACCACGGGCATCTGGGCCGACTTCCGGCGCGGCACCCCTAGAATATGTGGCATGATCCAAGCGGGATCCCCTCGCTGCCCTCACGTCGGACGGTGGCCGACCTCATCCCCTGACCATGGTTAGGGGCGAGCGCCACCAGCGAACAGAGGAAGATTCAGAAGACCAAAGTTTGCGGAGTTGGTGGAGTCAGAGGGAGTTGGATGAGAAAAACCCCCTCGCATACCCTCCCAACTTATAGGACGGGGCGCGGGGGCTAGCCTCCCTTACTCCAGAAGCCACCACCCTCCACGACCAATCGCTCGAGCTCACTGGCGAACAGAGAACAGCCCTGATGTGCCAATGCATGCACGGGCAGGCCCAGCCACTACTACACCTTTCAAGGCCTCGACTGCCACCTATCCATCAATGGTCGTGCATGCCACGCGCGTGGCAGAGATGTTTCAGGAGACGGAGGGGCCACTCCGCGCACGACCTCCAACTTCGCGCATCCGATGCGCGGCGTGGGGAAAGGCAACCGCCAGCAGATCCAGCCACAAGAGCTCGTACACCTCTTTGGGCCTGGCCCAGCAACCCTCCGCGCGCGTGTGTGGCCCAGGCCCAGGGGCTCCTATCGGTGCACTGAAGACTGGGGTCTCTAGTGCCCCAGACTTGTGCACTGGTGCAAAGAGCCCCTGACGGTACGGCACAAAAGAATCCAGACAAGACTCGCCCCCAAGGTATCCAAGGCCCCGGCAAGCCTATCTTGCTGGGAAGACACCGAAGGCCACGTCCGTCCAACGGACGTGATGACCGCACCTAGGACAAGGTACCGGTGAGCCCCCCTCACCGGGAAGACAGCCGAAGCTTCCTTGCCGGGACGAAGCACAAAGGCCCCGACAAGCCCCTTTTGCCGGGATGACGTGGCAGCGCACCAGAGGGCGACCGCCCTTGCGACAGTACCACCGCCTTCCGTGTTCGAACACATTCCGCATGCGCTAGAGGGGCACCTAGGTGTCGAAACACCTCGACACATGTGTTCACCAGCACTTAGCTGACATGGACAAGACGTGTATTTAATGCACCTGACAACGGTAGATGGATAAGCGCCGATGTAGGTTCACTGTAACATCTCGTGAACCTACCATTGAGCACTGTAGGTGACCCCTTTGCCTACAAAAGGAGGCCCTTATCTCATTCACAGGGCTTTAGACTTTTTGGAGATGTGCCAAGAAGGCGATTATCATCGCTGTAAACGAACAACAAAAGAACGCTTAATACGATCAGACGAGCAGGACGTAGGGTTTTACTCGTAAGCGGCCCGAACCTGGGTAAAAAGGCTTGCCGGGTGTTCATCGTTTGGTCTGCTCTTGACGTTATTTTTCCCCACCCTACGATCACAAGGGTATCACGTTGATCCCCATAGGTGTCGACCTAGCATCGCCGACACGCTCCTTATTCCTTCATCCATCATGATCTCACCCAAAACATGAAAACTTTAGCAACCAAAACTCAACGAAAACCTCTTGTTTGTTTGATGTTTGGCCTTCATGGTCCTATCTATGTGAAACTTGATCATAATGATCTTTTTTGTGTAAGACGGTATGTAACAGATTTAAGACTCTTGTTATTCAATATTTGTGTGTTCAATGAGCAACGATCCTGGGATCATTGTACACGTGCATTCGAAGACTTTGACTTATGAGTCAGGATCCCCACAGAGTTGGTACCAAAGCCATCCTAAATGTAAGAAGCCTTAGTTATCTTGGATGTTACTTAGGACAGAAACTAGTTTCTAGACCTGCCAAGTCACTTACAAAAGCTACTATACTTTTGTCCCCTTCTAATTTAGCACACTATAAACCTTCCATACTCACCTTATCCTCTCTTGTCTTATTAACCCTTCTCTGCCATTTTGTTGATGGTCGTCTCCCCCTTAAGACTCCTCATGGCCTATTTTATAACACTCCTAAGAGGCTGCCTCCAACAATGCCACTATTCTATGGTCCCCATGTACACCCTGCATGAACTAGAATATGACGAGTTCGAGAATGATTTCGACGCCAAGGTGGTTGTACCTGCTAAGATGTCAGCCCAGAGTTGGTTCTTTGTTGGACTTCCCATGACAAGAGGACACATGGCCATTCAGAAAGCAGCCTACAAACGTCTGGTCCGTCTTTGAGACCTCGTGCCAGAAATGAACGAAGAGAAACCTACATACCACCTACCCAGCAAGATAGGATTACGAACCCCTACTCAAGTGATGAATTCCCCAAGAGGTGAGAACCCAACCCTCAAATTCCAGATGCCCTTTGCCAACGCGGGTGATTACCTTCTGCTTTACCTTACCAAAGAATTCCCCATGTCCCACTCGGATTTACCTTCACTTATACACCTTCACTTCCTCCAGAAGAAGGAGATCGAGCAAGAACAACAAAGTGCTGGTCTACAGGTCCACATCACCAATCAAAGGCACCAAATTAAGGAAGTTCAGGAAGGATGCAACCGAGCCCCGCACAAAAGGCATATGAATGGATTTCCATATCCACCACGTGGAGGACCATCGCCACACATCCGACGAAAAAACCCAAGGCTAATTGGCAACCCATTTCTTCTCGTCTCATGTGTCTAATGTGGAGAATTTGGGCATCATGTTAAGAGGTGTCCCAACAAGCAGCCAATTGTCGTGTACCCTATGGTACCACCGGAAGGACCTAGAAACTGAAGACTCAATGTCATTCTCTCCGAGTCAGGAAGCAAGCACGACTACCAAGTCTGAGCAACCCTATGGCAAGATGAGTCGTGTATCCCCTATGTGAAGTTGAGCCGGTGTGATGGTTCAAATGAAACCATGTTGTGTGTTGTCTATTTTTATTTATTTCCGTTTTGGTATAAGTTGCACTTTTCCTTGGCAACATGTACATGACTATATCGCCTATCTTATCTTATTAAATGTATTTCGCCTTTTCGGCACTTGTTTGATCACACTTGCACTATACCCCACCTTAGGCACACCCTCTACGCTACTTTTCCCTCTTACCTATCTCATCAACTGAAGATCAGGAATATAGGATGCACTAATGAATCGACCTGGATCAATAGCTTGCACTGAAGACTTTTTGCGACAACCTAATCAACCAAGTGCAACTGAGTGAAGTTAGTCTTTTCATTCAATATTAGAAGCCCTTCCCCAGAATAATCTATACCTCACAAGTTAGCCTGCTCAAACCCCTAACCATGTGCTTAACATACGAGTCTGCAAGAGAACCAATTAAGCTTCAATAACCCTTGTTTAGCATTGGGTTCATTATGGAACTAGTGATCATAGTTAATAAGCACACTACATTCTTATCTTGATCGAATGATGCCATAGGGAAAATCGTTTTAAAGATTCATGATTAGTCGATTAATAACTTGATGTATCCATAATAGATATCTTGAGGGGATAGCTAAGATTATGTGGTGGATAATGAGACCTTCATGTTGGTATAAGAACTTTGTGGATCGAATTAATAGAGTAGCATAACTTACTTCTCCCTTGAGCAGATTGGATTTAGTTGGACAATTATGATCACAAGCTAAAATTCTTGGAGGAGTAAAAATTTGACTTGATCAGTTGATATTGATAGGAAATTGGTGTTGTTACGATAACAACATGGAGGAACAAGTAGGAATTCTCACTAGACAGGATATTTGGATTATAATAAGTGATCCCAATAAGGTGATGATGATACGTAAGTCTACATGGTTCGAAGTCATTTGGATTTAGTGCTCCGATGTTGATCATGATACCATGTTTCTCGGTGGAAGATAAACTAGGAAATTGGATTATTTGTCAAGAGTCTATATAAGGATCTATATATGTTTGACATTGTAGTTTACCTGATCAAGATAGTGGAAATTGGTGGAAATAAATTGACAAGATAATCCTTTCAAAGGATTTGTGGATTATAGACACTTTATAAGATTACGTGGACACCATAGAGATTGGAATTTTGGAATTAATGGAGCATATAAGGGTCGATGGAATCGATGGGCCACTAGGTTGGATTTATAGGAAGGAAACGAGATCTTAGATTGGTATAATATGTGTTTCCTTAGGATAAATATCCAATACCTTGGCTCTTTGATAGTTTAGCGGAGCACTCGGATTTGTAGTTATTTATTCAAGCTTGGTAGCTTGTACGCTCCACCCGAAGGCTTTTACATAGGGATACTAGTGAGATGGTGATAGATGACATACATGCTCTTTAGTCCTTATCTCGAGAGCCATGAAGATATGAATATCATAAGGTGATTTTGTTTGGAGAAATTAAGTAGGAGTACTGGCATCCAAGAACTCTCTCAAGGATACAATGATACACCTTCGCTCACATCCTAAGATCCTTGAAACCCCTAATCCTACCGAGCCATAACATGCTCAGGTTATTACCATGGGATTGGGCTCTAAGTTAAAAGACTATGACCAATACTCCATTACCACTAATCTTGTAGATAAGGAAGGTGGATACGAAGAACTAGATTACGAACGACCACAAAACCCCTGGACAAGTAAGCACCCAGAAAAAATGTCATTCCCAAAACTTTAAGACAAACTATCCAAAGATTGATTATCGAGCTTTGTTTTGAGAGCAAGGTGCTCTCAGTCTAGAGGCCATTCTCAAGACTTACCCAAGACTCCACTGCTCACAATTTTAGTTAATGGATATACCATAGATCCTAATTTTTATTGGTCTATGCCGCTCCTCTCACATACCCCATGAGCAGAACATTTATGTAATACTTGGCGAATGCGTTGTTGTCCTCATGGATGACATACTTATTTATCCAACGAGAATAAGGAAACATAGTCCTACTTTGAAGAACCGATTGCATGGATTGCCTATTTTCTCAAGTGCAAAGTTTTACCTTGAAGAAGTTGGACTCCTCCAAGTTCCCTCTCCACAGTCGAATACATTCTTACCCAAGCAAGATGAAGGAACATTACGGTTGGGAATCCACGAGATAAAGAAGCATGAGAAGTCAATGACCACTCAATTGTCAGTTACCTCAGCTGAACTATGTCAAACAGCACCGACGGTCAAGGAAGATGAAACCATTCGATATCAAGTGAAATAAAAGAGGTCCTTGTATTAAAGGTCATCTCTCAGTTACTGACTAGGAAGGAAATGAGAGCTCGATGGCACCCCTCACTCCACCGCATATATGGGGAAAGATGAGCATAACTTACCTACTCTCTCCAGACCCGGGAACAAAATGGAACAATTGTCGTGACCTCATTACTTTCCTCTTTTCGTCCAATCAAGAACATGTCCCTGATTGGGTCATGGTGAAGCACTTGCTAAAGATATCCCTCCCCACATGTTCGTGCCTTATACCTTGGAGACTAGATGGCTGTTCTATACTTTTAGATAGTCAGCTTGTTTAGAATGCCTCAAAATCCTTCTCACATGAAAGAACCCGTTTTGCTACCGAATCTCTAAGATAAGCCTTAGGGACAAGGCTCAATACAAACTTTTGGCACAAGTGGGTATGAATAGACAAGTAAACAAAACACCCGAGGACATGATGCAAGTGTGCGTCTGTGATTACAAAGACAAATGGCCAAGAAGCAAGTGTAGTTGACTAGAGGACGTGCATGGACAACTGACTCAAGAAGGAGATCTCAATGAGAAGCCTACGCGGACAAATCTCAACACCCTTATAGTTGAAGACCACGTACATCAAATGATCATCTACTCTAGGGAAGCCAACGATTCCATGTCTCTAGAAAGCTACACCAAGGCTTGACCCTTCAAGTCTAGTATGAGACATCCTGATGCTGTTAACCAACATGGGTAATCCCAGGGCCAGCACACATGCACACTACTTTTCCACATATTTCGACTTTGGAAATACACACATGATCCAGACCCTTACCACAAAACCTCTAATCACACTCCGAGTGTTGCAGGACTACGTACCAGAAGCATCGGGTACCCCACAAACCTTTTGGCAAACCACCTCGAAGAGAAGGGTCCTTGGAACAAGGAGATGTTGCCTGCCAACTAGAGATGCCTTCCGTGATGTCTGATGTGCACGATGTTTCCCACGTGTCACAACTCCAGAAGTGTCTCCAAGTTACCAACTGCCCCATCCTCTACAAGGACATCGATCATGAAGCCACCTATAGCCAGACCTCACTTCGCAGGAGACCAGTTCACATCTTTGATGAATCCGCATGTTGGACTGAAGCCGCTCCGTCAAGTACTTGAAGGTCCGGTGGAACAACAACACCGAAGCCGAAGCAACCTGGCAGCATGGAACCTAGATCAATGCTCATAAGTCGTGATCACCAAATGCACTTGTATAGTGATCACAGAGATCAATGCTCAGTGAACTCACAGAAGCTGAATAACAAGAGTCTTACATCCATGCTTATCGTCTGATACAAATAGAGACCATTATTGTCAAGTCTTACATAGATAGGTCCTCCTAGGTCAACACAGCAAACCTAACTAGCAGCAGAATTCTTGAACAAAAGCGTGAACCCATGACATCTGCCTTAACCTACATGCATTCTAACTGGGAAGCATCCTAGTTTGCATGTTCATCACCAACAAACTCTTGTCCGTACTCCCGCGCTTCCATGCCTAGCCAATTAAATAAGCAGTGGCAAGCCAATGAGTACTTTGAATGTACTTGCAAGAAACCTATGTAATGGAACAAGGTAATGACAAAACATGATATAGCACTAAATAGGTATTTTTCATAAAGCTAATTTTAAGTGCAATGACATGATCAATATCTTGGAGGGTATGCATCAGAGAGTAACCAATATCTATACAAACAGGTTACATATATCAATATCAACCGAGGGTTGAACATCCCATGTCCATCCTTCATGTGAAGTCGTCGGACTTAGCCCATGAATCACACTGCCATCTTTCCCACACACGCACTCTTGGTTTATGGGAAAACTTATGGACGTAGTTTAAGCAGGTCTACCCAACTGCCCTTGACCGTAGACACGACTATTCGAATAATTTGACACTTTATGGAGGTTGCTCATTGTACCCACAAGACTCGGGGAGCTTCTATGTCATCCATGACTCGTGGTATAAAACCTACCCGAGGTAATCCCCCGAACAATGCTATTCCGCTGGCGACACTAAACAAAGAGTCCACTCATTGGTGTCATCCCTCGCGATGTACATCATACAAGCCTCGCTCTATATCATACCATCCATGAGGGCACACAACGGTGTGCTTGGTGCACATGAAAATAGCTCATGGTCGCCCTACCTTGCACGACCCTGTCTCGAGAGTGACCATGCCACTCGTGCCACTAGTAATGCGGACCCTTTGCTAGCATCGACAAAAGTAATCAAGAATGCAACATCCCATAAAGGGGCATCGTGGTCGCTCATGTAAGGTTGCGATGGTCAGCAAATCTTAAATCTAATTCCTTTTTTGAAACCACACACACAACTTGCCTCGGTACACCACTTCTTTATCAAGTGGTTACCTGGATCAACACATCTCCCTCGGGCATTAATGGCACCCGACGGGTTTTTTGAAAATTCTTTGAAATCATTTCCTTTATGGTCACTGTGCATATTGCCATGGGAATGAACATGACAGTAGAGGTGTAGGGTATGAAAGGAGAGGGCAGAGTCCTAGCTACGACAAGCGTGTACGCAAGATGTATGAGTTGAGGCCCCTCTCGTAGAGGTAACAACCCTACATCTCAGTACTCAGGAGCTCTCGCAGTATGGAATATGTGTTACAGGAGGTGCGAACCCTTGTGCCAGAGGGGAGGGGTGGTTTATGTAGAGTACGCTACCCCTCATCTAGGCCCCATCATCAACGGGTTCGATCAATAGAGTTTAAGGGTGTATGTTACTAATAATGTATGTATCTAATTAATGATATTCATGATGATCAGCCAAACACTCGTTTGTTGGCCTCCATGGAGTGGCTTCTGATCTTCTGCGTTGACTGGTTTCTTCCGAGTGGTAGTTGAGTACGTCGAGTGAAGGGGAATATCTTCTGAGTGACTACTAACCGAGTGACTCCATACGCCATGGCTATCCAGTCGAAATTCTTCTTCGTGACCATCAAGTCTTTAATGAGGTAACCTTGGGTAGGACGTCTAGGTCAGGCCTGTGACCCTACCCTAGGTACATATCCCCATTATTATCCCCCGAATGGATCGGAGTTCGAGTGAGGAAGGAGTCGATGCGGATTCTGTCGAGTCATACTGATCTTGAACATGTCGTCCTTATTGCCACGTATCACGTCTCCTCTGTTATCGGGATAGACAGAGATCTGGGGCGTCCACCAGCCAGTAACTCACTCGGGTGATTATAAATTTGGCAGTCGTTAGGGTTGCGGCAGTGCCTCTATCTAATTCTTCCCTGCTTCCTTTCCACCTATGTCTCGCAGGTGCTTCTTTGGTTCGTCTCCGCCGCTGCAACAATGACGAAGGGCAAGACGACTAAGCTCAAGCGTGCCAATAAGGGTGGGAAATCAAGGAAGCTAGGCGGCTGATCTGCGCTGCAGCCGGGGTGAATCCAGGGAGACTTCCCCCATCCACTGTCCTGAAGGAGAACGTTTTGGAGATTGTTGAGCATGGCATGGTGGCCGAGAAGTCTTGGAGGATGCCAAAAGGAGAGGCTGAGCCGGAACCCCGTGAAGGGGAACGAGTCCTCCTCCTAACTCACATTGAGCGAGGTTTCTATCTACACCCACATCATTTTATCCGTGGTTTTCTCTATAATTTTGGAGCACAGCTTCACCATCTTCCTCCCAGCACCATCGTGTATCTCTCCGCATTCGTCACGCTGTGCGAATACTTCCTAGGTTGTCCTTCTCACTGGGGACTGTTCAAACACATCTTCTCTGTGCGCTCCCAAGCAGTGAAGAAAGCAAACCCGAGTGACAGTAAGAGTCATGTCATCCATTTATGTGGTAGTTTGGGGATCCAAAAAAGGAGTAGGAGTACGTATCCCCAGATGACCCTTCGCGGATCAGTCCGGAACTAGCAATAAACCTGCTTCTATTGCAATGACATTGCGTCTCCGAACATGTTGACTAGCCTTCCTCCGTTCACCTTGGAGCGACCGACTACTCCTAGGACGATAAACGTGTTCAAGGATGAAAAGACTGAGGTGCGGATTTTGGTGAACTAGGTGGTTAAGTTGGTCCGTAGAAGAGTGACGGGAATGGATCTGCTCGAGACATTCCTTGGTTGGTGCATTCAGCCTCTTCAGGCAAGGGATCACGCCATGCGGCACTACTCTGGCCCTGAGGACTCCACTCGGTCGCACCCAGAGGAGGTTTCGGAAGAAACCGTAGCCCGGTGGCTCAAGAGCACCACTGGACCCCGGAACAATCCCTTAGGAGCCAAGTTGGTCATACCTTACTCTGCTGAGAACAAACCACGAAACCTGGTGTGTTATATCCTTTATGATTACTTTCATGTCTTTGTCGAATGCCTGGATCTTTGACCAACTGATTCTGCTGCTTTTGTTGCTTATAGGAGTGGACAAACATGCATTCTCCCGTACCAACAGGGACCAGTTTGAAATCGAATGGCAAAGCGAAGGCGGTAGCGTTGACAGCGACTATGCTGATGATAGCGAGGAGAGGGAAGATGATTCGGGTGATAGCGAGGAAGAAAATTAGTCTCCTCCACGCCCCGAATCACGGTCCAAGAACCGCCATAATCCAACGGCTGCTCCAAGCAAGACCTTAGCATCCATCATCATGAACATGAAGCGCGACACAAATTTTGCGACTAACTCTGCAGAAAAAGCCGCCAAACAACCCAAGCCTGATGCTCCTAAGCCTCGGAAGGCCGTGCCCCAAATGAGGATTGTTGTGCGAGTTCCTTCGACATGAGTATTCGTCTCTTTCTTTGTTTTGTCATTGTGACTTTCTGTGTCTCTGACGACCGAGTGAAATTCACTTGCCAGAGTTGCTACCTCGGTGACGACGCCTGTTGGGGATGAAGAAGATCCCATGGACTTGGACGTTGTGGACATGCCTGCTTCTCAACAAGGTTTGATAAGACTTTGTTTTACTCTCTGTTCTAGATGGAATCTGTCAACTGAACTAACCGACACTGTTGACTGACAGCAACAGACGTCATGCTCTTGGATGATGAGAGAGAACCACAACGTAGGGCTGCCGAACAAACTCAGGCCATGCCTGCAGCATCGATGTCGAGTGTTCCTCCAGCTAGTTCGACTGCTTTGATTACAGCTCCTGCGACTGGTTCAGCTGTTATGACAACTGTGCCGATTGCGCCTCCTCCGGTAACCCTTGTTAGCACTGTTGCGACACCGACTCCTTCAACCCTTGCGTATTCTACGAAACATGTCCCGGAAGATCAGACTGGAGCCGCTAAATAAGCCATGATTCATGTCGGACTAATGATGCAGCGGACTAGAGAGGCGTATGAGGCTAGCAAGTTGGCAGACGATGTCGGTTCGGTGCTCCAACCTAACATCCGACTAAGTGCAATTGTAAGTTCATTTTCGATTGAGTCTTGTAAATCTTGCGTTTGCACCCACTGGGTGTTTTCTTGTGTCGTATGGTTGTTTGATCTAATCCAGTAGGGGCAAGCTTAGTGAACCCACTGGGTGTAGTCCCCGAGACCGCTGTCGAGTGCTTGCATCGGCAGGGGTCTGATTTGAAATGTTATTCTCTCTTTTTGACTGGGCCAGGCCGGACCTGATCGGGTGGTTTTGTATCCAGTGGGGGCACGCTGACTGCACCCACTGGGTGTAGTCCCCGAGACCGATGTCGAGTGCTTGCATTGGCATGGGTCTAATTGGAAAACACTTTCTGTTTCTTTTTCGTGACTCGGCCAGGACGGACCTGGTCGAGTGGTTTATCTCCAGTGGGGCCACGCTAAGTGCACCCACTGGGTGTAGTCCCCGAGACTAATGTCGATCGTTTATGAATGGCCCTAGTCTTGAGAACTTGGGTGGGTGCGACGGGCCGCCATTCGGTCGACTGAATTGTACTTCTCCACTCGGGGGCGGAAAAATACTAGTGTCGACTGAACTATTTGTTTGATGTTGTTCAGAAAGCCTGTGAGATTGGATCCAAGTATGCCAACTTGGAATCAGAGAAGAACAAGCTTCAGCTAGATCTGGAGGTGAAGACCAATGACTTGGATGCCCTGAAGAAAGCACTTGAGGAAAAGGACAAGGTGCTTACAGAGGTTAAGGAGAGGTCTGAGGCTGCTGAAAAGAAGCTCTGGGACATCGGTAAGTTGGAAGAAGAAAACACGAAGTTGAAGAAAGAACGACTCGAATGGGGGAAAAAGCTTGAGCAAATGGCGAAAAGGGGGAAGGCCATGGAAAAGTTTCTGAAGGACTTCCTGACCAAAATGCTCGCGATTCTTACTAGTATGCTTCTTTCACCGAGTGAATCTTTTCGAACTTTACAGAATGAATTGTGACTGATTTTTCATTTTCCCCTTGCATACAGTTCTGCCTGGATTTTGACAAGGAGACTGAAGAGGTGGAGTCGTATCTAGATCCCACAAAGTCACCTATTCCAGATGTCATGGCCGTAGATATGTTTCGTCTCAACGCTCGCCTCTTGATGGTCCAGGGATATGTTGCCCGACTGTGAGCTGCGGTGGGGAATATTGACAAGGAGATGTGGCCTGAAGACACTTTCCAAGCTGATCTGGCGTCTGTAATGAGCCGCTTGGACCAGATCCCCAACAGGGTGTAGGCGTGGAAGAAGTCTGTTGCACGATGTGGAGCTGGCGTGACCCTTTCGCTCATACGGGTCCATTGCAAAGAGGCTAGGGAAGACAAGTTGAAGGCGCTCCAGGTGGCTAACACGAAGAAACTCTAGTTTGAAGATTTCATGGAGACCTTCATCGACGCGGGGACTCGCATCGCTGATGGGATCGACCTTGACACCTTCGTTGATCCTGCAAGTCCTGGTGAGACTTGATGAAGAACTTTGATTACCGTCCAAACTTTATTTCGCCTGGGTATGCCGAGTGTTACTGTATCCATAAAAACTTCGTTTGGGTGTTCAACCCGAGTACTTTCGTCTGCATGGATGACTTTTATCTGTGTTGGATTTCTTCAAATTTATCTGCATTTGGCTATGTTTGTTAGGTTTTTGAATGTTCTAGAGTGAATAGGTTGTTATTTATTTGGTAAGGTATTTAACTTAGGCGATTGATTCGCGGCTAAGCACCCCAAGTGAAAGGATTGCTCTTTACTCGGAGTTATTTCTACTTTTAGGCAAAGACTGTTTCACAGCTAAGCATATGAGTGAATAGGTTGCTATCCACTCGGAAGGTTTTTGACTTAGGCAAAAACATGTTCGCAGCTAAGCCCCAGAGTGAGAGGATTGTTCTTCAATCGGAGTAATTTCTATACTGAGGCGAAGAATGTTTCGCAGCTAAGCATCCGAGTGAATAGGTTGCTATCCACTCGGAAGGTTTTTAACTTTGGCGAAAACATGTTCGCAGCTAAGCCCCTGAGTGAGAGGATTGCTCTTCACTCGGAGTAATTTCTATACTCAGGCGAAGACTGTTTCGCAGCTAAGCATCCGATTGAATAGGTTGTTATCCACTCATAAGGGTTTTTAACTTAAGCAAAAACATGTTCGCAGCTAAGCGCCCGAGTAAGAGGATTGCTCGTCACTCAAAGTATATTCAATACTTAGGCGAAGTCTATTTCGAAGCTAAGTATCCAAGTGAATAGGTTGCTATCCACTCGGCATTTTTTTTAACTTAGGCGAAAACATGTTCACGGCTAAGCCCCCGAGTGAGAGGATTGCTCTTCACTCGGAGTATATTCTATACTTAGGTGAAGACTGGTTTGCAGCTAAGCATCTGAGTGAATAGGCTACTATTCACTCGAAAGGGTTTTTAACTTAGGCAAAAACATATTCTCAGCTAAGCCCCCGAGTGAGAGGATTTCTCTTCGCCCGTAGTATATTCTATAATTAGGCGAACACTGGTTCGCAGATAAGCATTCGAGTGAATAGGTTGCTATTCACTCGGAAGGGTTTTTAACTTAGGCGAAAGCATGTTCGCAGCTAAGACCCCGAGTGAGAGGATTGCTCTTCACTCGGAGTATATTCTATACATAGGCGAAGATTGGTTCGTAGCTAAGCATCCGAGTGAATAGGTTGCTATTCTCTCGGAAGGTTTTTTAACTTCGGCAAAAACATGTTCGCAGTTAAGCCCCCGAGTGAGAGGATTGCTCTTCACTCGGAGTATATTCTATACTTAGGCGAAGACTAGTTCACAGCTAAGCATCCGAGTGAATACGTTGCTATTCCCTCGGAAGAGTTTTTAACTTTGGGAAAACATGTTCACAGCTAAGCCACCGAGTGAGAGGATTGCTCTTCACTCCGAGTATATTCTGAGTGTGAAACTGCTCGATCGGAATCGACAAAAACTGTAGGAAGCAAGACTTTGATGAGCAACATTGTTCACTAAACCCTTTTATTACATCAAACCAATCAGTTGTCAAGCAAAAAAACGGCAAAGTAGATCTGCATTCCAGGCACTGGATTCGTCGGCTCTCTTCTTGAGGTTGTATAGATGGTAAGCTCCATTGTTCAACACCTTGCTGATGACAAACAGTCCTTCCCAAGTAGGTGCCAGCTTGTGAGGTCTCTGTTGATCCACTCGGAGCACTAGACCGCCTTCGTGGAACGCCCGACTCCTCACAAGCATTGCATGGAAGTGACGAAGATCCTGCTGGTATACAGTCGACCGAATTAAGGCCAGTTCACGCTCCTCCTCCAAGAGATCCACTCCGTCCTGTCATGCGTGTTCAGCTTCAGCTTCTGAATATAGATCCACACTGGGAGAATTATGAAGAAGATCACTCGGAAGGACAACATCAGCTCCATACACCAAGAAGAAAGGTGTGTGTCCAGTCGACCAGTTAGCAGTTGTTCTTAAGCCCCACAGAACAGATGGTAGTTCAGTTACCCAGGCTCCAGCTACATGTTCCAAATCCCGCATTGTTGGAAATATGTCGTAGAGGCAATGATAAAATAGTTATAATTATATTTCCTGTTTCAAGAGAATCGTTTATTATCCATGCTATCATTGTATTGAATGAAAGCATAGATACATGTGTGGATATATAGACAAAACAGTGTCCCTAGTAAGCGTCTAGTTGACTAGCCAGGTTATCAAGGATTGTTAAGGTTTTCTGGCCATATGCAAGTGTTGTCACTTGATAAGTGGATCACATCATTAGGAAAATGATGTGATGGACAAGACCCAAATTATAAACGTAGCATGTGGTCGTGTCATTTTGTTGCTATTGTTTTCTGCATGTCAAGTATTCATTTCTATGACCATGAGATCATGTAACTCACTGACACCGGAGGAATACCTTGTGTGTATCAAACGTCGCAGCGTTATTGGGTGACTATAAAGGTGCATGATACATCTCCAACGTATCTATAATTTTTTATGGTTCCATGCTATTATCTTGTCAAACTTTGGATGTTTTGTATGCCTTTTATATCTTTTTGGAACTAACTTATTAACTCAGTGCCAAGTGCCAGTTCCTGTTTTTTCCGTGTTTTTGACCCTTTTTCAGAGGAGGATTTTAAACGGTGTCCAAACGGAATAAAACTTCCGAAAAGATTTTTTTCGGAACAGAAGATACGCACGGGACGTGAGAACCAAGGCACAGGCCACCAGGGGACTCCACAAGCCCCCTAGGCGCGGCCAGGGGGCCCGCGCCTAGCAGGCTTGTGGGCCCCCTGTGGCTCGTCTGCCCTACCTCTTCCGCCTATAAATTCCCGAAAAATCCAAAACTGCGCGAGAGATTCATGAAAATACTTTTCCGCCGCCACAAGCTTCTCTCTGCGCAAGATCCCATCTGGGACACGTTCTGGTGCCCTGTCGGAGGGGGGATTCGGATATGGAGGGCTTCTTCATCAACACCATTTCCTCTCCGATGATGCGTGAGTAGTTCACCATAGACCTCGGGTCCATAGTTAGTAGCTAGATGGCTTCTTCTCTCTCTTGGATATTCAATACAAAGTTCTCCATGATCTTCATGGAGATCTATCCGATGTAATCTTCTTTTGCGGTGTGTTTTCGAGATCCGATGAATTGTGGATTTATGATCAGATTATCTATGAATCTTATTTGATTTTCTTCTGATCTCTTATATGCATGATTTCATATCCTTGTAATTCTCTTCGAGTTGTGGGTTTTGTTTGGCCAACTTGATCTATGATTCTTGTAATGAGAGAAGTGCTTGGTTTTGGGTTCATACTGTGCGGTGACCTCACCAAGTGATAGAAGGGGTAGCGTGGCATGCTTCATGTTGTTTCCATCAAGGGTAAAAAGATGGGGTTTACATCATTGGTTTGAGTTTATCCCTCTACATCATGTCATCTTGCTTAAGGCGTTACTCTGTTCGTCATGAACTCAATACACTAGATGCATCCTGGATAGCGGTCGATGTGTGGAGTAATAGTAGTCGATGCAGAAAGTATTGGTCTACTTGTCTCGGACGTGATGCATATATGTATGATCATTGCCTTAGATATCGTCATGACTTTGCGCGGTTCTATCAATTGCTCGACAATAATTTGTTCACCCACCGTATTATTTGCTATTTTGAGAAAAGCCTCTAGTGAAGACTATGGCCCCCGGGTCTACATCACATCATATTTTCAGCCTTACACTTTTACTTCGTTGCACTTTCCGCCTTCAGATCTCACTTTGCAATCAATCTTGAAGGGATTGACAACCCCTTTATAGCGTTGGGTGCAAGCTCATTTTTGTTTGCCCATGTACTTTGGACACTTGGCTCGAGTCTCCTACTGGTTTGATACCTTGGTTCTCAAACTGAGGGAAATACTTACTGCTCCTGTGCTACATCACCCTTTACTCTTCAAGGGAAAAACGAACGCAAGCTCAAGAGGTAGTAGTGCTCTATAGGTATCTTCGAGGGTATCCATTGAGTTAGAATGGATCAAGACTGGGATTTGTCACTCCGTGTGACGGAGAGGTATCTTGGGCCCGCTCAGTAATACAACATCACATATAAGCCTTGCAAGCAATGTGACTAAAGTTTTAGTCACGGGATCTTGTATTACGGAACAAGTAAAGAGACTTTCCGGTAACGAGATTGAAATAGGTATAGGATACCGACGATAAAATCTCGGGCAAGTAACATACCGAAGGACAAAGGGAATGGTATACGAGATTATAGGAATCCTTGGCACAGAGGTTCAACCGATAAGATATTCGTAGAATATGTAGGATCCAATATGGACATCTAGGTCCTGCTATTGGATATTGGACGGCGAGTGTCTCAGGTCATGTCTGCATAGTTCTCGAACCCGCAGGGTCTGCACACTTAAGGTTCGGTGACGTTTCGGTATAGTTGAGTTATAGGTGTTGGTGACCTAAGGTTGTTCGGAGTCCCGGATGAGATTACAGACATCGTAAGGGTTTCCGGAATGGTCCAGAAACAAAGATTGATATATAGGATGGTTTCATTTGGTCTTCGAAAGATATCGGGCATTACCAGCAGTGTATCGGGAGTGACGAATGGGTTCCGGGTTTTCACCGTGAGGGGGCCACCCACCCTGGAGTGAGCCCAATAGTCCAAGCGTGGCGCACCAGCCCTTAGTGGGATGGTTAGGCCATCCCAAGTGGGCTATGGAGCTAAGAAAAGAAAACCAAAAGAAAATAAAAAAAGAGGGAGGTGAGAAGGAAGATGAGGACTCCTCCTTCCCCAAACCGAATTGGAGTTGGAGTCCTCCTCCTCCCTTCGGCCGACGCCCTAGGGGATCCCTTGAGCCCCAAGGCTAGCCCGTCCCCTCCTCCTATATATACTAGAGGTTTTAGGGTTTTTGAGACACAACTTTGCCACGTGCAACTCAAACCACTACTTCGTAGTTCTTCCTCTAGATCGGTTTTCTGCGGAGCTCGGGCGGAGCCCTGCAGGAATAGATCACCACCATCACCGGCGCGTCGTTACGCTGCTGGAGAACTCATCTACTTCCCCATCTCTCTTGCTGGATCAAGAAGGCCGAGGTCGTCATCGAGTTGTACGTGTGCTCAACGCGGAGGTGCCGTCCATTTGGTGCTGGATCGGAATGGATCGTGGGACGACGGTGATTTGAATCACGAAGCTGTACCACTACATCAACCGCGTTCTTAACACTTCCCACTTAGCAATATACAAGGGTATGTGGATCTGATCTCCCTCTCGTAGATGAACATCACCATGATAGGTTTTCGTGTGTGTAGGAAAATTTTGTTTCCCATGCAACGTTCCCCAACGGTGGCATCAGGAGCTAGGTTCATGCGTAGATGTTATCTCGAGTAGAACACAAATTTTTTTGTGGGCGTTGATGTTCGATTTGCTGCCCTCCTTAGTCTTTTCTCGATTCGACGGTATTTTTGGATTGAAGCCGCCCGGACCAACATTACTCGTACGCTTATGAGAGACCGGTTTCATCGACTAACATGCAACTCGTTGCATAAAGATGACTGGCGGGTGCCTGTTTCTTCAACTTTAGTTGAATTGGATTTGACCGAGGCGGTCCTTGGAGATAGGTTAAATCGCAATTTGCACATCTCCGTTGTGGTTTTTGCGTAAGTAAGATGCAATCATACTAGATTGTTGGAAATATGCCCTAGAGGCAATAATAAAATGGTTATTATTATATTTCCTTGTTCATGATAATCGTCTATTGTTCATGCTATAATTGTATTAATAGGAAACAGAAATACATATCTGAATAAATAGATCACAATGTGTCCCTAGCAAGCCTCTAGTTGGCTAGCTCATTAGTCAATAGGTGATCATAGTTTCCTGGTCATGGGCATTAGATGTCATTGATAACGGGATCACATCATTGGGAGAATGATGTGATGGACAAGAGCCAATCCTAAGCGTAGCACTAGATCGTATTGTTCGTATGCTAAAGCTTTTCTAATGTCAAGTGTCTTTTCCTTCGACCGTGAGATTGTGCAACTCCCGGATGCCGTAGGAGTGCTTTGGGTGTATCAAACGTCACAACGTAACTGGGTGACTATAAAGGTGCACTTCAGGTACCTCTGAAAGTGTGTGTTGGGTTGGTACGAATCGAGATCGGGATTTGCACTCCGCGTGACGGAGAGGTATCTCTGGGCCCACTCGGTAGAACGTCATCATGAGCTCAATGTGACTAAAGGTGTTAGTCACACGATGACGTGCTACGGAACGAGTAAAGAGACTTACATGTAACGAGATTGAACAAGGTATAGGTATACCAACGATCGAATCTCGGGCAAGTTCTATACCGACAGACAAAGGGAATTGTATACGGGATTGATTGAATCTTTGACATCGTGGTTCATCCGATGATATCATCGTGGAGAAAGTGGGAGCCACCATGGGTATCCACACCCCGCTGATGGTTATTAGCCGGAGAGGTGTCTCGGTCATGTCTGCCTGTCTCCCGAACCCGTAGGGTCTACAAACTTAAGGTTCGATGACGCTAGGGTTATAGGGAATTGTTATACGAGGTTATCGAAAGTTGTTAGGAGTCCCGGATGAGATCCCGGACGTCACGAGGAGCTCCGGAATGGTCCGGAGGTAAAGATTGATATATAGGACAGAAGGTTTCGGACACCGGAAGTGTTTCGGGCATCACTAGTAACGTACCGGGACCACCGGGACCACCGGAGGTGGCCCCGGGGGTCCACCGGAAGGGGGCAACGACCCCGGGAGGCTAGATGGGCCAAGTGCAGGCGGGAACCAGCCCCTAGGTGGGCTGGTGCGCCCCCCACACTCAGCCCAAGGCGTAGGAGGTGGAGAGGGGGGAAACCCTAGGCGCAGGTGGGCCTAAGGCCCACCTAGGGGTGCGCCACCCCTCCCCCTTGCCCTGGCTGCCGCACCTCCCATCTGGGGGTGCTGCCGCACCACCTAGGGTGGGAATCCTAGGGGTGGCACCCCCCTCCCCTCCTCCTATATATAATGGGCACATTTGGGATTTTGGGGATACAGTTTGCCCTCTCCCTCGGCGCAGCCCTGCTCTCCTTCCTCCTCCTCTCTGCGGTGCTTGGCGAAGCCCTGCCGGGAGACCTCGTCTCTCCATCGACACCACGTCGTTGTGCTATCGGAGATCTTCCCCAACCTCTCCCTCCTCCTTGCTGGATCAAGGTGCGGGAGACGTCACGGGGCTGCACGTGTGTTGAACGCGGAGGTGCCGTAGTTCGGCACTAGATCGGAATCACACCACGATCTGAATCGCCGCGAGTACGACTCCATCAACCGCGTTCTAGCAACGCTTTCGCTTAGGGATCTTCAAAGGTATGAAGATGCACTCACCCCTCTCTCGTTGCCGGTCTCTCCATAGGAAGATCTGAATATGGCGTAGGAAAATTTTGAATTTATGCTACTTAACCCAACAGTGGCATTCGAGCCAGGTTTTCTATGCGTAGATTCTATGCACGAGTAGAACAACAATGGTTGTGGGCGATGATTTGTCAATTTCTTGCCGCTACTAGTCTTATTCTTTTCCGGCTGTATTGTGGGATGAAGCAGCCCGGACCGACATTACACGTACGCTTACGTGAGACTGGTTCCACCGAGAGACATGCACACCGTGCATAAAGGTGGCTAGCGGGTGTCTGTCTCTCCTACTCTATTCGGGTTGGATTTGATGAAAAGGGTCCTTATGAAGGGTAAATAGCTTTGGCATATCATCGTTGTGGCTGTCACGTAGGTAAGAAAGCGTTCTTGATAGAAACCCAAATCAGCCACGTAAAACTTGCAACAACAATTAGAGGACGTCTAACTTGTTTTTGCAGGGTTTGACATGTGATGTGATATGGCCAAAGTTGTGATGTTGCATGTATGATGTATGACATGATCATGTTATTGCAATAGGTTTCACGACTTGCATGTCGATGAGTATGACAACTGGCAGGAGCCATAGGAGTTGTCTTAATTTATTGTATGAGATGCAACGCCATGTGCTTACTACTTTTACTTCATTGCTAACGGTTAGCTATAGTAGTAGTGATAGTAGTAGTTGGCGTGACGACTTCATGGAGACACGTTGATGGAGATCATGGTGTCACGCCGGTGACGATGATGATCATGCGATGCCTGAAGATGGAGATCAAAAGAGCAAAGATGATAATGGCCATATCATGTCACTATATGATTGCATTGTGATGTTTATCATGTTTTACATCTTATTGCTTAGAACAACGGTAGCATAATAAGATGATCCCTCTTAAAATTTCGAGAACATATTCCCCTAAGTGTGCACCATTGTGAAGGATCGTTGTCTCGAAGCACCACGTGATGATCGGGTGTGATAGATTCTAACGTTCGCATAAAACGGGTGTAAGCCAGATTTACACACGCGAAACACCTAGGTTGACTCAACGAGCTTAGCATGTACAGACATGACCTCGAATACAAGAGACCGAAAGGTCGAACATGAGTCGTATGGTTGAATACGATCAGCATGAAGTTGCTCACCATGGTGACTAGTCCGTCTCACGTGATGATCGCACACGGGTTAGTCAACATGGATCATGTATCACTTAGATGACTAGAGGGATGTCGATTTAAGTGGGAGTTCATACTTAATTTGATTAAATGAACTTTATTACCATGAACTTAGTCTAAAAGTTGTCTTTATAAATATTGTAGATGGCCAACGTCAACCTCAATTTCAACACATTCCTAGAGAAAAACAAGCTGAAAGATGATGGTAGCAACTATGCGGACTGGGTTTGCAACTTGAAGCTCATCCTTGAAGCAGCTAAAAAGGCTTATGTCCGTGATGCGCTGCTAGGTGACCCTCCCGCACCCGCAGCAGCCCAGGACATTCTGAACGTCTGGCAAACGCGGAGTGCTGACTACTCTGTGGTTAGGTGTGGCATGTTATACAGTTTAGAAAGGGGGCTCCAAAGGCGTTTTGAGCAACACGGTGCATATGAGATGCTCATCCTTGAAGCTAGTTTTTCAAGATCATGCCCGTATCGAGAGATATGAAGTCTCCGACAAGTTCTTTAGCTATAAGATGGAGGAGAACAGTTCTGTCAGTGAGCACATACTCAAAATGTCTGGGTTACACGGTCGTCTGACTTCCCTTGGAGTCGAACTTCCGGATGATGCTATAATTGGAAAAATCCTCCAGTCTCTTCCACCAAGCTACAATGGTTTTGTGCTGGACTACAACATGCAAGGGATGGAGAAGACCATTCCCGAGTTGTACTCGATGCTCAAGTCTGCAGAAGTAGAAATCACGAAAGAGCATCAAGTGTTGATGGTCAACAAGACCACTAGTTTAAAGAAGGGCAGGGTAAGAAGAACTTCAAGAAAGACGGCAAAGCCGTTGCCGTGCCCGGTAAGCCAGATGCCGGGAAGAAAAAAAAGAATGGACCCAAGCCTGAGAGTGAGTGCTTCTACTACAAGGGAAAGGGTCACTGGAAGAGGAACTGCCCCAAATACTTAGCGGACAAGAAGGCCGGCAACGTTAAAGGTATATGTGATATACATGTTATTGATGTGTACTTTACCAGCACTCGTAGTAGCTCCTGGATATTTGATACCGGTGCTGTTGCTCACCTTTGCAACTCAAAGCAGGAACTGCGGAATAAGCGGAGACTGGCAAAGGACGAGGTGACGATGCGCGTCGGGAATGGCTCCAAGGTTGATGTGATCGCCGTCGGCACACTACCTCTACATCTACCATCGGGATTAATTTTAAACCTTAATAATTGTTATTTAGTACCATCTTTGAGCATGAATATTGTATCAGGGTCTTGCTTAATGTGAGACGGCTACTCATTTAAGTCAGAGAATAATGGTTGTTCTATTTATATCAGTGATATGTTTTATGGTCATGCTCCGCTGGTGAATGGTTTATTCTTGATGAATCTCGATCGTGATGTTACGCATATTCATAGTGTGAGTACCAAAACATGTAAAGTTGACAATGATAGTCCCACATACTTGTGGCACTGCCACCTTGGTCATATCGGCGTTAAGCACATGAAGAAGCTCCATATTGATGGACTACTAGAGTCTCTTGACTTTGAATCATTTGACACATGCGAACCGTGCCTCATGGGCAAGATGACTAGGACTCCATTCTCAGGAATAATGGAGAGAGCAACCGACCTATTGGAAATAATACATACTGATGTGTGTGATCCAATGAACGTTACAGCTCGCGGTGGCTATCGTTATGTTCTGACTCTCACCGATGATTTGAGTAGGTATGGGTATATCTACGTTCTGACTCTCACCGATGATTTGAGTAGGTATGGGTATATCTACTTGATGAAGCACAAATCTGAAACATTTGAAAAGTTCAAGGAATTCCAGAGTGAGGTCGAGAATCAACGTGATAGAAAAATTAAGTGTCTACGATCTGATCGTGGAGGAGAATATTTGAGTCACGAGTTTGGCACACACCTAAGGAAGTGTGGAATCGTTTCACAACTGACGCCGCCTGGCACACCGCAACGTAACGTAGTGTCTGAACGTCGTAATCGCACTTTATTAGATATGGTACGATCTATGATGTCTCTTACCGACTTACCGCTATCATTTTGGGGATACGCATTAGAAACTGCAGCATTCACTCTAAATAGGGCACCGTCTAAATCCGTTGAGACGACACCGTATGAACTATGATTTGGCAAGAAACCTAAGTTGTCGTTTCTTAAAGTTTGGGGCTGCGATGCTTCTGTGAAGAAACTTCAACCAGAAAAGCTCGAACCCAAAGCGGAGAAATGCGTATTCATAGGATACCCTAAGGAAACTATTGGGTATACCTTCTATCCTAGATCCGAAGGTAAAACCTTTGTTGCCAAGAACGGATCCTTTCTAGAGAAAGAGTTTCTCTCGAAAGAAGTAAGTGGGAGGAATGTAGAACTTGATGAGGTAATTACACCCCCTCTCAAAGAGGATAGCAGCGCAGAGCGGGAAGTTGTTCCTATGGCGTCTACACCAACTGAAGAGGAAGTTAATGATAATGATCATGAAGCTTTGGATCAAGTTACTACTGAGATGCGAAGGTCCACCAGGGTACGCTCCGCACGAGAGTGGTACGGCAACCCTGTATTGGAAGTCATGTTGTTAGACAACGGTGAACCTTCGAACTATGAAGAAGCGATGGCAGGCCCGATTCCAACAAATGGCTTGAAGCTATGAAATCGTAGATAGGATCCATGTATGAGAACAAAGTATGGACTTTGGTGGACTTGCCCGATGACCGGCGAGCCATAAAAAATAAATGGATCTTCAAGAAGAAGACTGATGCAAACGGTAATGTAACCGTTTATAAAGCTCGACTTGTCGCAAAGGGTTTTCGACAAATTCAAGGAATTGACTACGAGGAGACTTTCTCTCCTGTAGCGAAGCTGAAATCAGTCTGAATCATGTTAGCAATTGCCGCCTTTTATGATTATCAAATTTGGCAAACGGACGTCAAAACAGCGTTCCTTAACGGGAATCTTAAGGAAGAGTTGTATATGATGCAACCAGAAGGTTTTGTCGACCCTAAGGGTGCTAACAAAGTGTGCAAGCTCCAGCACTCCATCTATGGGCTGGTGCAAGCATCTCGGAGTTGGAACATTTGCTTTAATGAGGTGATTAAAGCGTTTGGGTTCATACAGGTTTATGGAGAAGCCTGTATGTACAAGAAAGTGAGTGGGAGCTCTGTAGCATTCCTCATAATGTATGTGGATGACATATTATTGATGGGGAATGACATAGAGATGTTGGAGAGCATAAAAGCCTATTTGAACAAGAGTTTTTCATTGAAGGACCTTGGAGAAGCTGCATACATATTAGGCATCAAGATCTATAGAGATAGATCGAGACGCCTCATAGGTCTTTCGCAAAGTACATACCTTGACGAGATATTGAAGAAGTTCAATATGGAAAACTCAAAGAAAGGGTTCTTGCCAGTTTTGCAAGGTATGAGATTGAGTAAGACTCAGTCATCGACCACGGCAGCAGATAGAGAGAAGATGAGTTATGTCCCCTACGCTTCAGCCATAGGCTCTCTTATGTATGCCATGCTATGTACCAGACCTGATATAAACCTTGCCATAAGTTTGGTAGGGAGGTACCAAAGTGATCCCGGTATGGAACACTGGACAACGGTTAAGAATATCCTTAAGTACCTGAAAAGGACTAAGGAAATGTTTCTCATTTATGGAGGTGACGAAGAGCTCGTCGTAAAGGGTTACGTCGGCGCTAGCTTCGACAAAGATCCGGATGACCCTAAGTCACAGACTGCATACGTATATATTTTGAATGGTGGGGCAGTGAGCTGGTGCAGCAGGAAGCAAGAAGTCATGGCAGCATCTACATGTGAAGCGGAGTACATAGCTGCTTCAGAAGCAGCTCATGGAGGAATTTGGATGAAGGAGCTCATCACCGACCTTGGAGTGGTTCCAAGCGCGTCGGGTCCAATGACACTCTTCTGTGATAACACTGGGGCCATTGCCATAGCCAAGGACTCCAGGTTTCACCGAAAGACGAAGGACATCAAACGCCGCTACAACTCCATCCAAGACCATGTCCAGAGTGGAGTAATAGAGATTTGTAAAGTACCCACGGATCTGAATGTTGCAAACCCGTTGACTAAACCTCTTCCACGAGCAAAACATGATCAACACCATAATGCTATGGGTGTTCGATACATCACAATGTAACTAGATTATTGACTCTAGTGCAAGTGGGAGACTGTTGGAAATATGCCCTAGAGGCAATAATAAAATGGTTATTATCATATTTCCTTGTTCATGATAATCGTCTATTGTTCATGCTATAATTGTATTAACAGGAAACAGTAATACATGCGTGAATAAATAGATCACAATGTGTCCCTAGCAAGCCTCTAGTTGGCTAGCTCGTTAGTCAATAGATGATCATGGTTTCCTGGTCAAGGGCATTAGATGTCATTGATACCGGGATCACATCATTGGGAGAATGATGTGATGGATAAGATCCAATCCTAAGCGTAGCACTAGATCGTATTGTTCGTATGCTAAAGCTTTTCTAATGTCAAGTGTCTTTTCCTTTGACCGTGAGATTGTGCAACTCCTGGATGCCGTAGGAGTGCTTTGGGTGTATCAAACGTCACAACGTAACTGGGTGACTATAAAGGTGCACTTCGGGTACCTCTAAAAGTGTCTGTTGGGTTGGTATGAATCGAGACCGGGATTTCTCACTCCGCGTGACGGAGAGGTATCTCTGGGCCCACTCGGTAGAACGTCATCATGAGCTCAATGTGACTAAAGGAGTTAGTCACACGATGACGTGCTACGGAACGAGTAAAGAGACTTACCCGTAACGAAGTTGAACAAGGTATAGGTATAACGACGATCGAATCTCGGGCAAGTTCTATACCGACAGACAAAGGGTATTGTATACGGGATTGATTGAATCCTTGACATCGTGGCTCATCCAATGAGATCATAGTGGAGCAAGTGGAAGCCACCATGGGTATCCAGACCCCGCTGATGGTTATTGGCCGGAGAGGTGTCTCGGTCATGTCTGCCTGTCTCCCGAACCCGTAGGGTCTACACACTTAAGGTTTGATGACGCTAGGGTTATAGGGAATTGTTATATGAGGTTATCGAAAGTTGTTCGGAGTCCCGGATGAGATCCCGGACGTCACGAGGAGCTCCGGAATGGTCCGGAGGTCAAGATTGATATATAGGATGGATGGTTTCGGACACCGGAAGTGTTTCGGGCATCACCGGTAACGTACCGGGACCACCGGGACCACTGGAGGTGGCCCGGGGGTCCACCGGAAGGGGGCAATGACCCCGGGAGGCTAGATGGTCCAAGTGCGGGAGGGAACCAGCTCCTAGGTGGGCTGGTGCGCCCCTCACACTCAGCCCAAGGTGCAGGAGGTGGAGAGGGGGGGAAACCCTAGGCGCAGGTGGGCCTAAGGCCCACCTAGGGGTGCGCCACCCCTCCCCCTTGCCCTGGCCGCCGCACCTCCCATCTAGGGGGCTTCCGCACCACCTAGGGTGGGAACCCTAGGGGTGGCACCCCCCCTCCCCTCCTCCTATATATAGTGGGCACTTTTGGGCTTTTGGGGATACAGTTTTCCCTCTCCCTCGGCGCAGCCCTGCTCTTCTTCCTCCTCCTCTCTGCGGTGCTTGGCGAAGCCCTGTCGGGAGACCTCGTCTCTCCATCGACACCACGCCGTCGTGCTGCCGGAGATCTTCCCCAACCTCTCCCTCCTCCTTGCTAGATCAAGGTGTGGGAGATGTCACCAGGCTACACGTGTGTTGAACGTGGAGGTGCCGTAGTTCGGCACTAGATCGAAATCACATCGCGATTTGAATCTCCGCGAGTACGACTCCATCAACCACGTTCTAGCAACGCTTCCGTTTAGCGATCTTCAAAGGTACGAAGATGAACTCACCCCTCTCTCGATGTTGGTCTCTCCATAGGAAGATCTGAATATGGCGTAGGAAAATTTTGACTTTATGCTACGTATCCCAACATAGATACCCATAGCAGCCACGTAAAACATGCAACAACAAATTAGACGACGTCTAACTTGTTTTTGCAGGGTATGCTTGTGATGTGATATAGCCAAAGACATGATTTGATATATTGGATGTATGAGATGATCATGTTGTAATAGTTAATATCAACTTGCACGTAGATGTTATGGCAACCGGCAGGAGCCATAGGGTTGTCTTTAAACTAACGTTTGTATTTGCATATGCGCTTACTATATTGCTAGGTTGTAGCTTTAGTAGTAATAGCATAGATAGCACGACAACCTCGACGGCGGCACGATGATGGAGATCATGATGATGGAGATCATGGTGTGGCGCCGATGATAATGAAGATCATGCCGGTGCTTTGGTGATGGAGATCAAGAAGCACAAGATCATGGCCATATCATGTCACTTATGAATTGCATGTGATGTTAATCCTTTTATGCACCTTATCTTGCTTAGAACGACGGTAGAATTATAAGGTGATCCCTCACTAAATTTCAAGACAAAATTGTGTTCTCCCCGACTGTGCACCGTTGCGACAGTTCGTCGTTTCGAGACACCACGTGAAGATCGGGTGTGATAGACTCAACATTCACATACAATGGGTACAAAACAGTTGCACACGCAGAACACTCGGGTTAAACTTGACGAGCCTAGCATGTGCAGACATGGCCTCGGAACACGAGAGACCGAAAGGTCAAGCATGAATCGTATAGTTGATATGATTAGCATAGAGATGTTTACCACTGAAACTACGCTCAACTCACGTTATGATCGGATTTGAGTTAGTGAATTTGGATCATGCCACACTCAAGTAAGTAGAGGGATGTCTATTTGAGTGTGAGTTTATTAGTAATCTGATTAGTTAAACTCTAATTATCTTAAACATATCCACTTTGTAATATTTTATGTTGTAGGTCAATGGCTCACGCACTAGCGACCCTGAATTTCAATGCGATACTAGAGAAAGCTAAGCTGAACGATGATGGTAGGAACTTTGTAGACTGGGCTCATAATCTTAGGCTCATCCTAAAAGCTCGAAAAAAACAATTATGTCCCTGATGCTGCGCTAGGAGATGAACCACCCGCTACGTCTGACCAAGATGTTTTGAATGCTTGGCAATCACGTAAGGAGGACTACTCAGTAGTTCAATGTGCAGTCTTGTATGGCTTGGAACCGAGACTTCAACGACGCTTTGAACGTCATGGAGCATATGACATGTACCAGGAGTTGAAGTTTATCTTTCAGAAGAACGCCCGAATCAAGAGGTATGAGACCTCCGATAATTTCTATGCTTGTAAGATGGAGGAGAATTCGTTTGTCGGTGAACATGTGCTCAAAATGTCTAGGTACTCAAATCGTCTAGCTGAGATGGGGATTGAACTCCTGCAAGAGGCTATCACTCACAGAATTCTTCAATCATTTCCACCTAGCTACAAGAGCTTTATGTTGAACTATAACATGCAAGGGATGAACAAGTCACCCGGCGAGTTATTCGCGATGCTGAAAGTCGCAGAGTCAGAACTCGGGAAAGAGCATCAAGTGTTGATGGTCAATAAGACCACTGGTTTCAAGCGAAATGGCAAAGGCAAGAAAAGTAACTCCAAGAAGAGCGGCAAGACTGTTGCCAATCCAACGAAGAAACACAAGGCTGGACCTAAGCCGAAAACAGAGTGCTATTATTGCAAGGGGATGGGTCACTGGAAGCGCAACTGCCCCAAGTATTTGGTTGATAAGAAGGCGGCCAACGCCAAACCAGGTATATGTGATATACATGTTATTGATGTGTAACTAACCAGCTCTTGTAGTAGTTCCTGGGTATTTGATACCGGTTCTGTTGCTCATATTTGCAACTCGAAGCAGGGACTGCGGAATAAACGAAGGCTGGCGAAGGATGAAGTGACGATGCGCATGGGAAATGGTTCCAAGGTTGATGCAATCGTTGTTGGCACAGTATAACTTCCGTTACCATCAGGATTAGTTATGAACTTAAATAATTGTTATTTAGTGCATGCGTTAAGCATGAACATTATATATGGATCTTGTTTATTGTGAGACGGTTACTCATTTAAATCAGAGAATAATGGTTGTTCTATTTTTATGAGTAATATCTTTTAGGGTCATGCACCCAATGTGAGGGGTTTGTTCATATTGAATCTTGATTGTGATGACACACATATACATAACACTGAGACCAAAAGATGTAGAGTTAACAATGATAGCGCCACCTTTTTGTGGCACTGTCGCTTAGGTCATATTGGTGTAAAGCGCATGAAGAAACTCCATACTGATGGGCTTTTGGAGTCACTTGATTTTGAATCACTTGACACGTGCGAACCATGCCTCATGGGAAACATGACTAAGACTCCGTTCTCCGGAACAATGGAGCGTGCAAGTGACTTGTTGGAGATCATACATACTGATGTGTGTGGTCCAATGAGTGTGGAGGCGCGCGACGGATATCGTTATTTTCTCACCTTCACTAATGATTTGAGTAGGTACGGATATATCTACTTGATGAAGCACAAGTCTAAAACATTTGAAAATTTCATGCAATTTCAGAGTGAAGTTGAAAATCATCGTAACAAGAAGATCAAGTTCCTACGATCTGGTCGAGGGGGTGAATATCTGAGTTTCGAGTTTGGTGCTCACTTAAGACAATGTGGAATCATTTCACAGTTGACACCACCTGGAACACCACAGTGTAATGGTGCGTCCGAACGTCGTAATCATACTTTGTTAGATATGGTGCGATCTATGATGTCTCTTACTGATTCGTCATTATCGTTTTGGGGTTATGCATTAGACACAGTTGCATTCACTTTAAATAGGGCACCATAAAAATCCGTTGATACGACACCATATGAGCTATGGCATGGCAAGAGGCCAAAGTTGTCATTTCTTAAAGTTTGGGGATGCGATGCTCATGTCAAAAAGCTTCAGCATGAAAAGCTGGAACCCAAAGTGAAAAGGTGTGTCTTCATAGGTTACCCAAAAGAGACTCTTGGGTACACCTTCTATCTCAGATCCTAGGGCAAAGTGTTTGTTGCTAAGAACGGAGCTTTTCTTGAGAAGGAGTTTCTCTCGAAAGAATTGAGTGGGAGGAAGATAGAACTTGATGAGGTTGTGGAACCTCTGCTCCCTCTAGATTGTGGCGCAGGGCAGAGAGAAATCTTTGTCGAGGAAACACCGGTTGAGGAGGAAGCTAATGATGATGATCATGAAGCTTCGGATCAAGTTACTATCGGACCTTGCAGGTCGACAAGATCACGTACTGCTCCTGAGTGGTACGGTAATCATGTCTTATCTATAATGTTGCTAGACAACAATGCACCTGTGAATTATGAAGAAGCAATGGTGGGCCCGGATTCCAACAAATGGTTAGAGGCCATGAAGTCCGAGATAGGATCTATATATGAAAACAAAGTGTGGGCTTTGGAAGTATTACTTGAAGGTTGCAAGGCTATTCAGAACAAATGGATCTTGAAGAAGAAGACGGACGCGGACGGTAATGTGACCTTTTATAAAGGTCGACTTGTGGAAACGGGTTTTTCACAAGTTCAAGGAGTTGACTACGATGAGACATTCTCACCCGTAGCGATGCTTAAGTCCGTCCGAATCATGTTAGCAATAGCTGCATTTTTTGATTATGAAATCTCGCAGATGGATGTCAAAACGGTGTTCCATAATGGTTTTCTTAAGGAAGAGTTGTATAAGATGCAACCCAAAGGTTTTGTCGATCCAAAGAATGCTAACAAACTATGCAAGCTCCAGCGATCCCTTTATGGACTGGTGCAAGCATCTCAGAGTTGGAACAAGCGCTTTGATGAGGTGATCATAGCATTTGGGTTTATACAAGTTGTTGGAGAATCTTGTATTTACAAGAAAGTACGTGGGAGCTCTGTAGCCTTTCTAATATTATATGTGGATGACATATTGCTGACTGGAAACAACGTGGAGTTTTTGGAGAGCGTAAAAGACTACTTGAACAAATGTTTTTCAATGAAAGACCTAGGAGAAGCTGCTTACATATTCGGCATTAAGATCTATAGGGATAGATCAAGGCGCCTAATAGGACTTTCACAAAGCACATACCTTGATAATGTTTTGAAGAAGTTCAAAATGGAGCAGTCCAAGAAGGGGTTCTTGCCAGTGTTACAAGGTAAAAAGTTGAGTAATACTCAGTGTCGAGTAACTGTGGAAGATAGAGAAAAGGTGAGTACCGTCCCCTATGCTTCAACCATAGGTTCTATCATGTATGCAATGCTATGCACAAGACCGGACGTCAGCCTGACCCTAAGTATGGCAGACAGGTTTCAAAGTAATCTAGGAGTGGATCACTGGACGACGGTCAAAAATATTCGGAAGTACCTGAAAAGGACTAAGGAAATGTTTCTCGTTTATGGAGGTGACCAAGCGCTCGTCGTAAAGGGTTACGTTGATGCAAGCTTTGACACTGATTCGGATGACTCTAAGTCTCAAACCGGATACATATTTATTCTTAATGGGGGTGCGATAAGCTGGTGTAGTTCCAAGCAAAGCGTCGTAGCAGATTCTACATGTGAAGCGGAGTACATGGCTGCCTCGGAGGCAGCTAAGGAGGATGTGTGGATGAAGCAGTTCATGACGGATCTTGGAGTTGTGCCGAGCGCACTAAATCCAATAACTCTGTTCTGTGACAACACTGGTGCCATTGCTCTAGCAAAGGAACCAAGGTTTCACAAGAAGACCAGACACATCAAACGACGATTCAACCTCATCCGCGACTATGTCAAAGGAGAGGACGTAAATATTTGCAAAGTGCACACGGATCCGAGTGTTGCAGATCCGCTGACTAAACCTCTTCCACGAGCGAAGCATGATCAACACCAGAACTTTATGGGTGTTAGATTCATTCCAATGTAAATCGCATAGAGATGTGAGACTAGATTATTGACTCTAGTGCAAGTGGGAGACTGTTGGAAATATGCCCTAGAGGCAATGATAAAATAGTTATTATTATATTTCCTGTTTCAAGATAATCGTTTATTATCCATGCTATAATTGTATTGAATGAAAGCATAGATACATGTGTGGATTTATAGACAAAACAATGTCCCTAGTAAGCCTCTAGTTGACTAGCCAGTTGATCAAGGATGGTTAAGGATTTCTGACCATATGCAAGTGTTGTCACTTGATAACTGGATGACACATTAGGAGAATGATGTGATGGACAAGACCCAAATTATAAACGTAGCATGTAATCGTGTCATTTTGTTGCTATTGTTTTCTGCTTGTCAAGTATTCATTTCTATGACCATGAGATCATGTAACTCGGTGACACCGAAGGAATACCTTGTGTGTATCCAACGTTGCAACATTACTGGGTTACTATAAAGGTGCTCTATAGGTATCTCCGAGGGTGTCCGTTGAGTTAGCATGCATCAAGACTGGGATTTGTCACTTCATGTGACGGAGAGGTATCTCGGGGCCCACTCAGTAATACAACATCACATATAAGCCTTGCAAGCAATGTGACTAAAGTGTTAGTCACGGGATCTTGTATTACGGAACGAGTAAAGAGACTTGCCAGTAACGAGATTGAAATAGGTATAGGATACCGACGATCAAATGTCGGGCAAGTAACATACCGAAGTACAAAGGGAATGGTATACGGGATTATATGAATCCTTGGCATGGAGGTTCAACCGATAAGATCTTCATAGAATATGTAGGATCCAATATGGGCATCCAGGTCCCGCTATTGGATATTGGCCGGGGAGTGTCTTAGGTCATGTTTGCATAGTTATCGAACCCGCAAGGTCTGCACATTTAAGGTTCGGTGACGTTTTGGTATAGTTGAGTTATAGGTGTTGGTGACCGAAGGTTGTTCCAAGTCCCGGATGAGATCACGGAGATCACGAGAGTTTCCGGAATGGTCCAAAAATGAAGATTGATATATAGGATGGTTTCATTTCGTCTGTGGAAAGATTTCGGGCATTACCGGCAGTGTACCTGGAGTGACGAATGGGTTCCGGGTTTTCACCGGGAGGGGCCCACCCACCCGGGAGAGGGACCAATAGTCCAAGGGTGGCGCACCAACCCTTAGTGGACTGGTGAGGCTAGCACAAGTGGGCTATGGCGCTAGGAAAATAAAACCAAAAGAAAAGAAAAGAGAGAGGGAGGTGGGAAGGAAGAGGAGGACTCCTCCTTCCCCAAACCGAATTGGAGTTGAAGTCCTCCTCATCCTTTCGGCCGGCGCCCTAGGGGCTCCCTTGAGCCCCAAGGCTAGCCCCTCCCGTCGTCCTATATATACTAGAGGTTTTAGGGTTTTTGAGACACGACTTTGCCACGTGCAACTCAAACCTCTACTTCGTAGTTCTTCCTCTAGATCGGTTTTCTACGGAGCTCGGGTGGAGCCATGCAGGCATAGATCATCACCAACACCGACGCGTCGTCACGGTGTCGGAGAACTTATCTACTTCCCCGTCTCTCTTGATGGATCAAGAAGGCGGAGATCGTCATCGAGTTGTACGTGTGTTGAACGCGGAGGTGTCGTCCGTTTGGCGCTAGATCGGAACGGATCATGGGACGACGATGATTAGAATCACGAAGCTGTACCACTACATCAACCACGTTTCTTAACGCTTCCTACTTAGCGATCTACAAGGGTATGTGGATCCGATCTCCCTCTCGTAGATGAACATCACCATGATAAGTTTTTGTGTGTGTAGGAAAATTTTGTTTTCCATGCAACGTTCCCCAACACGCATGAGTCGCAATTTCATTCCTTGAAGGATAAGGTCGTTTGCCCCGCTCAGCTTGTCCATTGGTCTGGGGGTGTGCGACGGACGCATAATCCACCCGAGCGTCTTGAGTAGAGGAAAAGCGACTGAATTCCTCCGAATCAAATTTGGAACCATTGTCTGTTATGATGTTGTGAGGAACTCCTTACCAAAATGTTATATCTCTCATGAACTTTATGGCCGTGCGCGAGTCCAACTTCTTTATCGACTTGGCTTCAATCCATTTAGTAAACTTGTCGAATGCAACAAGCAAGTGTGTGAATCCACCCTCACCTATTCGGAAGGGACCGACCATGTCCAAACCCCACACAACAAATGGCCAGATGAGTGGGATGGTCTTCAAGGTAGACGCAGGCTAGTGAAACAAGTTAGAATAGAATTGGCAACCTTCACAGTGATCTATGATATCTTTGGCCATCTCATTAGCACGTGGCCAAAAGAACCCACCTCGGTATGCTTTGGCAACAATGGTCCAAGAGGACGCATGATGACCACATGTCCCCGAGTGGATTTCTTCCAGGATCAGTCGGCCCTCCTCAGGGGAGATGCACTGTTGAGCTACGCCGGTAACACTTTCTCTGAAAAGCTGACCGCCCATCACAATAAAAGCCTTCGATCTGCGGACAATCTTCTTAGCTTCATCTTCGTCTTCATGGAGTTCTCTTCTCAGGATGTACGCAATGTAAGGTACTGTCCACTCGGGAGTGATCACTAGAATTTCCATCACTAAATCAACCCCTGCTGGGACGTCAATCTCAGTCGGATTGGAGGTGCTTATCGGTTGTTGGGGCTCTTCAGTGAAAGGATCCTCTTGCACCGAAGGAGTATGTAAGTGTTCTAGGAACACATTGCTAGGGATAGGTTTCTGAGTGGATCTTGGCCAGTTCATCAGCTGCTTGGTTTTTCAATCGGGGAACATGATGGAGCTCCAAACATTCAAGCTTCTTCTCAAGTTTCCTTGCTGCAATGCAATATCAAGTCATGGCGGGGTTTCTGACATCCCATTCCTTCATCACTTGATTGACCAACAAATCTGAGTTATCGTATACCATCAGGTGTCGGACGCCGAGTGAAATGGCCATACGCAACCCGTAGAGGAGGGCTTCATATTCAGCCTCATTGTTGGAGGAATCAAAATGAATCTCGAGAACATAATTGAGCTTGTCGCCTTTTGGGGACACCAATACCATACCGGCACCGGACCCATTTAAGATTTTGAAGCCATCGCAGAACATAGTCCAGTGTGCCGAGTGAATTTGAGCCGGCTGTTGTTGCTCCACCCACTCGGCTATGAAATTAGCAAGGGCTTGAGACTTGATAGCTTTCTTTGCCTCAAACTTGATGTCAAAATATATCAGCTCAATGGCCCATTTAGCCACACGACCCGATGCATCATGATTGGGAAGAATCTCTGACAATGGAGCAACGCTGACGACTGATATAGAATGATCTTGCAAGTAGTGCGCCACCTTCTCAGCTGATAAGTATATTCCATAAAGGAGCTTCTCGTAATGAGGATACCTTTGCTTCGAAGGGGTCAATATTTCAAAAATGTAATAGACTGAGCGCTGGACCTTGTAAGCTTTGCCTTCTTATTCTCGCTGGACGGTCAGAACTGTGTTGACAACTTGATTAGTAGCTGTGATGTATAGGAGCAAAGGTTGTTTGCTGTGCGGAGCAGCAAGCACCGGCTGGGTGGAAAGGAGGGCTTTTAGCTGGACAAACGTTTCTTCTGGATCGTCATTCCACTCGAACACATCTGATTTCTTCATGAGTCAGTATAAAGGCAATGCCTTCTCACTGACACGAGAGATGAACCAACTCAATGCTGCCAGACAACCTGTGAGCTTCCGGACATCGTGCACCCGCACGCGGCCTTGCATCCGGACGATGGCGCCGATCTTCTCGGGGTTGACATCGATCCCACATTCGGAAACGAGGAAACCGAGTAACTTGCCACCAGGAACTCCCAAAGTGCACTTATCTGGGTTCAGTTTAATGTCATACTTCCTCAGGTTGGCGAATGTTTCTTCTAGGTCAGTCAATAGGTCGGAGCCTTTGGGAGACTTGACCACAATATCATCCATGTATGCTTCGACGTTCCAACTCATTTGATCAAGCACACACTTTTGGATCATACGCATGAAAGTGGCATCGCCATTTTTCAAACCAAAAGGCATGGTGATATAGCAGAAACGCCCGAAAGGGGTGATGAAGGCCGTTTTTATTTCAGATGGGCCAAACAGACGGATTTGATAGTAGCCAGAATAAGCATCAAGAAAAGATAAACGCTCACATCCCGCAGTCGAATCAACAATTTGATCAATGCGGGGGAGCGGAAAGTGATCTTTCGGGCAGACCTTATTGATGTTCTTGAAATCAATACACATGCGAAGGGACTTGTCCTTCTTGGGGACCAAGACAATATTCGTGTGCCACTCAGAGTGGTAGACCTCGCGGATGAACTTTGCCTCCAAGAGACGTGCCACATCCTAGCTGATTGCTTTTCTCTTCTCTGCAGTAGACCATCACAAATGTCCCGTACAGGATTTTCTTTCGGATCCACTCTCAGTCGGTGCTCAGCCAATTCCCTAGGTACAATCGGCATGTCAGCAGGCTTCCACGCAAATATGTCCCAGTTCTCATGGAGGAACTGGGTGAGCTCGGCTTCCTATTTGTTGTCGAGTGTTGTGGACATGTTGGTCGGAGCAGCATTAGGATCAGTCGGGTGGATGTTCACTCGTTTGACTTCGCCTGCCGACTGAAAAGCAGACTCAGAAGCGGGCTTCTTGGAGCGCATCAGGTCGGCAGGGTCAGCATTCTTCTGATATTCCTCCAGTTCGACCACAACCATGTGTTGATCGGCAATTTTAGAGCCTTGCTGCAAGCACTCTTTGGCCCTCTATCGATTGCCTGTGACTGTGATGACTCCCTTGGCCCCTGGCATCTTCATCTTCGGATACACGTAACATGGTCGGTCCATGAAACGAGCATAGGCTAGACGACCAAGGATGGCATGATAAGAACCACCACCTCGAATGTCAACTTCTCCTTGCGAAAGTTTTTATGAGAACCGAAAACAACGTCCAATGCAATCTGGCCAGTGACTTGGCCTTCTTTTCGGGAATGACTCCATGAAACTGCATATTGCTCTCACTGAGTCAGGACATCGGAATGCCCATCCCCTTGATAGCTTCTGCATGCAAAATATTCAGCCCACTTCCTCCATCCATCAGGACCTTGCCGAGCCGAGCGCCTTCCTCAACTGGATCGACCACCAGAGCCTGTCGAGCAGGAGTAGGGACATGAGCTGGGTGATCCGACTAATAAACGTTATGGAGGTCTGCGACCACTTGAGGTATGTGGTGGTGGTGGGCACAGCCATGTTGACTTCTCTGTTTATGACCTTCAATCGACTGCTCCTCTCCATGTCAGCAAAAATCATCAGGGTTGCTTGAACTTCTAGGGAATCATCTTTTTCTTCGTCGTTCTCCTTTTCAGGATCCTTTCCACTGTACTTATCTTCTTTAAACTGTTGGATCAACAGCCTACACTGATGAGTGGTGTTCTTAGGCAATATCAGATTGCCATCTTCGTCTTTCTTCGTGTGGAGTACACACGGTTGATCCAAAACATCTGACTGGCCCTTGGACTTCTTTGGGGGAAATTGCCCTTTGGGTTTTCCCTTGAATTTTCCTTGTGCTGCCAGGGCGACTGCTTCTGCTGAAGTGGAACCATCATCCTTGCGCTTCTGCTGCAGATTGGAATTGCCACCAGCATCGTTGTCGAGTGCTTTCCCTTTACCGTTGCGGATGCGGTCTTCTTCTTCGCGATTGGCATATCAGGCAGCAATCTACCAAATCTTGCTCATCGACATGCCGCTTGTACGATCGAACTTCAAATACAACTCTTTGTATCTGACACAAGCTTTGAAGGCACAGACTACCTGGTGCTCAGAATCATTCTCCAACATGTGATGAAGGGTGGTCCATCGCTGAATATAATCTCTCAATGATTAATTCGACTTCTACACGAAAAGCTGTAGCTTAGACAGACCAGCAGGACGCTTGCATGTGTCTTCGAATGTTTTGATGAACACTCGGGCGACATCGTCCCAATAGTAGATGCTAGAAGGAGCCAACTGATTCAGGCACGCCCTGGTCGAACCATCCAGCATCAGAGGCAAATGCTTCATCGCGACGCTGTCATTACCTCCACCAATTGGCACTGCCACTCGTTAGTCGTCAAGCCATGTTTCAGGCTTGAATTCTCCTATGAACTTACTTATTCCAACCGTCAACCTGAAGTTGGGGGAATATCAACAGAACGGATTGCTCTACTGAAGCACTCGGGACCAGAAACTGCAATACCGCTTCCACTTGGACGATCTCTGTCGAAACCATCTCTATGAGCTCTGCCCATGTTGATCCTTCTCTACGCGAGTACATTTCTCGCATCAATCCTGGACTCCGCTCATCACGAACGGGCGCATGTCATCGTTGTGTCGGGACACATACGTACCACTCGTCGGAGGAGAATGCACCCACGACGGGCATCACGGTGATAACGGGGAACGAACTGGTTCCTCCCCTGGTCTCTGTGTTGATTCTCTCAGTAACCCCCATCTTTGCAACGCTAAAGTAAACCTGGACTGTAAACTGAACGAATTGTATCTGCTCTGGGTGAATTACTGTGCAACCTATGGAGTGACTGTGATACAACTGAGTTTTGTTGTTGCGTTGCTTGAAGCAAAATACGAATCTTCTCTAAGCCTCTACCAGCCTCTGAGTTTTATGGCTGAATAGAATCTGCTATCTTAGCGGCGGCTGAAACATTTTTCGTCCACTCGAGAAGAGTTGTCGCTAATGCCGACTGGAAGTGGGCCCACGACGTGCGTGTCCAGTCGACGGTTCTCTGACCTCATGTTCATCGCGACCGAACCTGGGTAGGCTCTCCATAGAACCTGCCATGAAGACCTCCGGCGCTGGATTGCAGCTCTCGCACTCAGAAGGGACATCAGATTGATTTGACGCCAAGTGGATCGGGCTCTGGAGAGGTTCAGCAGGCTCGATAGTAGCGACCTGCGGTGATGGTGGAGATGACGCCTGGCGGGCCACTACGTGCTTAACCCATCGCTGAAGTCGTGAGAGACCGGATCGCTTGTGACGACGAACAGCGGAGCGAACGGTCGACAACGGAGTCGTTGGCTGCCGAAGGAGTACAGCGCAGGAGCTTGCATGGAAGTGCGTCGCCCCGTGAATCGGGAGCGCCGCGATGTCGAGAGGCGCCTCCTAAAGCCATGCCGAGTCATCGGCAACGAAGATGAGCGCGCCGAAATGGATTTCACTGCCCAAAAACGAATCGCAGCCGAAAGACATGATGGAGAGTGAAGATTGCAAACTTGCCGGAAGTCGCTTAGACGCCTGGCCCGCGGTGGGCGCCAACTGTCGTGGGAATGAACCTGAGAGTAGAGGTGTAGCGTATGAAAGGAGAGGGCGGAATCCTAGCTACGGCAAGCTGGTACGCAAGATGTATGCGTTCAGTCCCCTCTCATAGAGGTAACAGCCCTACGTCTCAGTGCTCAGGAGCCCTTGCGGTGTGGAATATGTGTTACAGGGGGTGCAAACACTTGTGCTAGAGGGGAGGGGTGGCTTATATAGAGTACGCTACCCCTCATCATGGCCCCAACATCTAAGGGTTCAATCAATAGAGTTTAAGGGTGTACGTTACTGATAACATATGCATGTAATTAATGCTATTCATGATGATCAGTAGAACGCTCATGTGTTGGCCTCCATGGAGTGGCTTCTGATCTTCTGCGTCGACTGGTTTCTTCCGAGTGGAAGTTGGGTGCGTCGACTGAAGGGGAATATCTTCCGAGTGACTGCTAATCGAGTTACTCCAGACACCATGGCTATCCAGTCGGAATTCTTCTTCCTGACCATCAAGTCTTTAGTGAGGTACCCTTGGGTAGGACGTCTAGGTCACGCTTGTGACCTTACCCTAGGTACATATCCCCATCACATATTCCATCCCATTTGTGTATCAACAACTAGAAACCTAACTATTTACCACCCGCACAACCCTCATAGGAAGGTAGGGTCATGCTCAAGTGCAAGTGTCAACGAGGAGTTATTGGAAACAACCCACCAAGGTGATCACCGATTCAACATGATTCAATGCATCATATCGGAGTGCTATACGACATGCATAAAAATAGTTTATGAGACATGGTCAAAGCGCTGCTTGCCTGGCTCAACAAAGTCTCTCGGGTCTTCAAAGTCTTGTGGTCCAAGTCCCTTTTCAACAACGCAATCTATCGTCGCAATATAAACGGGTAGAAATAAGAACACAGCTAAAAGAGAGAAAATAATCCACTTCTAAAATGTCACACCACACTGTAAAATACTGTACTCAAACCTAAACATATTTATATTTTGCTTTGTAGAGTAAAATCTTTTGAAAACTCTTTTAACAGTGGTTTAAAAATATTGAAAACTAGGTTTTGAATAAAACTAGTACATAAAATATTTTCCAAAAATTTCACAAGTGGCATCATTAAATACTACATAATATTACAAGATTTTAGGTAGAGTAATATTTAAATTTGGAAAAATATTTATCTCTGGGGTATTTTTGCAAGTTTGTGCAAAAATAGTAAGAGGAAATAGGCATTGTGCCTCCTGGGCGCGCACGTGCGTGATTTTGAACATGACAGGCAGGGCCGAGCCGCTAGTGGAACCGAGGGGAGGCGAAGGAGCGGTGAGGATGATAGGTGTGTTGACACGAGATTTTGGCACAGTGTGAAATACAATCATGGTGGCGTCGAATGAAAAGGTGTTAAAATGAAAAGGTTTTACAATGCCGAATGGAACATTTTTTATGTCTAGGCCATCATTGTCCAATCTCATTTTAAGGGTCAAGAAAGATATTCAACATGCCAAAATGTCACTTCTCGAGTGATGTTCGGCTAATTACACCTCCAAGATGACATCCGTGTGCAATGTGGAAGGACAAAACAAGATGAGGCTGAAGTTTTAGTCAGGAATCCGAGTGAAGGGACGTCGAATGAAGATTGCCATCTGAGTGAAGATTATTGGTTCAGTGAATATTGTTGGTCGAGTGAAGATTGTCGGCCGAGTAAAGATTACCGGTCGAGTGAAAGGACGTTGAATAAATATTGCCGACTGAGTTAAAGGACGTCGAATGAAGATTGTCGGCCGAGTGAAGATTGACTATCGAGCGAAATCCTATTATGAGTATGAAGAGATACGATCATATGTGTAACATCCTCTGTTTTAACTCTCCTGACTAGATTAACTTTTCTCAAAGATTAGGACCAATTAAAAAAATTGTGAATGCTTGTGATGCTTCATGTGATTGTTGCTTGCTTATTGGTTGCTTATGTTTGAATCCAATGTTCCTGCTACTCTCCAAACTCACCTCCTTGACCCAAATCCTTGCCTAAGAATCATGCCATGTGTATAGAACGAGAAACTATTTTATCAAATATTATTTTGACCAAAAAGATTTTATCTAATTTAAGCTTTCAAAAAACCCTGAGTTGGGATTTGTACTACAAGTCCTCAAATTAGGGAGGATATTTTGCACTAAATGTTTTATTTAAAACCCATTATCAAAATTACTTCCCCAAACCAAAATATTATTATTTTAGAAGTTATTTGACTATTTTATTAAACTACCTTTCTCTGAGGTCAGAAATGGTCCCTTATGAAGGAAAGTTATTTTTATTGCTTTCAAAATATTTGAGAAAAATTAGAGAAACTCGCTCGACATATATATTCCATATATGGGAGCTTCAACACATGGCATGTTCAAAAGATTGGGAAAAACTCTTCAAAACCCTTCCTTCCTATTTCAAGCTTTTGGAATATTTATGTAAGAAATATTCTCTACAAATTCCTGTAAAATTCTAGCATGTCACATATAATATATGCGATGATCTTGCCAAGTTTCATCTCAATCCAAGTTGATTTGATTCATTTAATTATTCTAAAACCCTATGTGTCTAGATCCAAATTTGAGAAACTCTACATTGCCAAGTGCCTCCTATTGTGCTCAAATTTGGTGAACATGTTCTGATACTCCACTAATGCATCCACACCAAGTGGTGCATCATGGAGAATAGATGAACTTGTCCCAAACCCCTCAAAACCTTCTCTGTTGATTTCTGACCTTGGGAAACTTTACATTATAAAGTTTCTCTAATTGATCCCAAACTTTTTGGGCATGCTTTAATACTCAAATAATGCCCCCATGCCAATTTATGGATTTGTGGGAATTGTTTTGCATGGTTTCATATGCAGAAAGTCATTTCTGCCCATTTCAAGGGTTTTTCAAGTCTACATTGGAAGCTTTCTCCACCAAATCCCAAATTTGGTGTCCAAGCTTATTTTCATCTATTAAGTGATCCTGTTAAGTTTCACATCAATTGGAATTCTTCTGGTAGCCCTAACATCCATCAAACACCTTGTGTGCATTTACCAAAGTTGCCACTTTGGCTTCTTCCACTTATCTCCTTGGGCTTAAACTTTTACCACAACTCTATATAGTTACCTTTTACCTCCAGTACCCTTGCCATGGCCTCTGGTCAATGGTTGGAGGGTTAACCCGTGTATCTACCTCTCATTTTTACCTTGACAACACCATTTTCACCCATGTTTCTATACCTCTGCTTAAGACAATGCCCCCACATCTTTCCAAAGCATGTATAGTATGATAATGCATCATTCCAAGCCAATATATGGCATGCTCATGTGGGAAATATGAGCAGCCCATCTGAAACTAGATTTTGGCTGAAATATGGCTTTGAACTGCAAGTACTAGCTACACTCCTCCCCGTGAGCTGAAAGTTAGCAGTATTGCAGTTCTTGCATAGCTAGAATTGCTAGACATAGTTTCATCCAAAGTTCCCCCATGTGAAAACCACTTTTATTAGCTCCAAGTTTGTTGTTGCAAACTTAACCCCAAATTAAGCCCCACCTATCCTGCTCCATATGCAACCAAACTCCTCAGTCACACCCCAGCAGGCATGCCTTACACTCCAGACATCTTTGACTGGTCATAAAGTCACTGTAGACGTAAGTGGCCATGGTGACCACACCCCTCGCATGCTGAAACGGTGTTGTGCACCTTTTTATTTTGGTGCAGCGTGTGTCCAGTTGTGGCAGCATGTCCCAGCTTGCCAAGGCATCTCCCTCTCCGTCTTTGACCCCTTCCCCAACACCAGATCGCCTCCAAACACCGCTGGCATGCGTGTTTACCCGTGTCTAGAGCATGTGAGGTGGGCTCGAGCTTCCTCCGTATCTCCTCCTTGCCCTACTCTTTCCCCGAGCCACTGTTGCCTTCTACATCTCTCCCCCTCTCCCTGGAACACCCCAGAGATCCCCTCAGCCATCTCCTTCTCTACATTCATGATAATTGTCAAAACCATGCCGCCGGCCTCGTTCAAAAATATGTGCCTCCCGGGCCCCTTCCCTCTCTTGAGCATCTCCGGCGCATTCCGACCTCTCCAGGGTCCTCTCCGCTCGCCCTCGACCACCTCCAGGTGGCCAGAACGCCGCTCCCACGGCCACCCGTCACCATCCTCGGCTGAGGCCAACACCGCAGCGAGCTCCGGCCTCTCCGAGGGCTGGAACCCCTCTAGGGAGGTAGAGCTCCCTACCCCGAGATCAAGGCTGGTCGGAGCATCGCGGAAGGCAGCCTGAGCCGCCGTAACGAGCTCTGGAACGCTTACCCAACCTCTCCAGCCACCGCGGGTGCGAGGTAGGAGACGGGCCTGCTAGTGGGCTGGCGACCCCACTGGTTAGCCTCCATGGGGCCATCTGGTCGGGCCCGCGTGGATAAGTGGAGGCGGCTTTTGCCAGGTGCGCCTCCCCGCAGAGGAAGCGTAATATGGGGAGTACACCTTCGACGTGGCCCTCTTGCGCACCAGCCAAGCCACTAGGCCGACCCAGTCCCTCTCTAGCGCCATTGGCGCAGTATAGCCTCTCGTATTAACCCCCCTTTTCATTATTTTCTTTTATCAGAAACTTCAAAAGTTGATAAACAATTCATGTGTATTCCAAATCTGATGATTCAAATTTCTACAGGTTCCTAAAATCAAGTCCTATCCATATACGTGCATTGCACATTTTTCCAAAAGACTTTTCTGTGGGTTTAATATTGAAATGCCCATTTGAATATTTTAAACATCACCTTTCAAAAATCCTAGAGGATTCCAATCAACTCCAAATGGAGTGATTCCAATTTCCACAGCCTCCTAATATCTTGCACTTTTCCGTGGGGTTAATACTTTACCTTGTTTCTGTTGCATTAAATAAATAGTGCTTATTCCTATTTATTCCATATTGTAAAATCCCCAGAATATTCGTACCAACTCCAAATCTAGTGTAACAACTTCTTAAACGTTTCTAAAATCATGCACTGTCAAATGAGTGCCTCCACTCATTTTTAGCAGAATATTTTCTGTAGGCTTCACAAGGACCACCTATTCCTCCTTTCATCCATTCAAAAATTCATGATGGTCCAAATCTCCTATAGCAAGCTTCACGTATTTTTCTTATGACCAAAGAGGTCCAAGAAAAATAAAACTCCTATTTATATAACACTTTTTCTGCTTGTTGTTGGCTTACTGTGTTTGTTGCCGATGATAGTTGATGGAGTAGACGGAGTACTCGGAGTTGGACCGGAACACCCCGAGGACTTATGTGAGCAAAGGCAAACAACCCTTTGACCATGTCTGAGAAAATGTTTTATGCATGACATGTTGCTTATTATATTCCGATGCATGTAGTCATGATTAATCGGTACACCCCAGCATGGTGACACCGATGGCTCCTCCGAAGCACTTGCATTGAGCATGATCTTACCGTCTATGAGGGTCACGCTGATAAAAGTTGACAAGTAGTAGTAGTAGTGCTATGCATAGGATGAGCTTATGCATGATGATGGTAACATAGAGTTGATATCATAAGTTTGACGATAACCCCGTCGGGTGCCACTAAAGCCCGAGGGTGATGTTGTTGTGTTGGATGACCACTTGAGAAAGAAGTGGTGTACCGGAAAGGTTTTGTGTGAGTGGTTTCAGAAACGGGATTAGATTTATGATGTGTCGACCGTCCCAACCTTACATGTGCGATCACGATACCCCTTTATGGGACGTGGCTTTGTTGATTACTTTGGTCGGTGCTAGCTAAGAGCCCGCATTACTAGTGGCGGGAGTGATATGTGGTCTCTCTCGTGATGGGGTCATACCATTTTTATGTGTTTCGGGCACACCATTGTTCCTCGCATGGATGATACGGTCTAGAGTTGGTGCTCGTAGGACGTACATCATGTGGGCTGGGTACCAATGGAATGGACTTTTTGTCTAGTATCGTCAGGGGAAAGGCATTGATCAGGTACTTACCTCGGGTATGGATATACCGCGAGTCGTGGATGACACAAAAGTTTCACGGATCTCGTGGGTATAGCGTACAACCTCTACAGAGTGTAAAACTATTCGGATAGTCGTGTCCACGCTCAAGGACTGGTGGGTGGTGCTTCTTAAACTACATCCAGTTGTTTCCGCATAAACCAAGTGTGTGTGTGTGGATGAGAAATATGATATTGCCTAGTTTGGTGACTTGGCATATAGGGTGAACCAGAGGTGTTCAGCCCTCAGCAGATATGTTTATATCTATAATCTGTTCTTATGATTACCATCTACCTTATGACGCATGATTATACATACACTTGACCATGTCACTTCAATTAAAGACAACCTACTTTCCGCAAAGGCTGCATTCTTATGCTAGTTCATGTTCCTTTATTACCTTGTTCCACATCATGGGCTGTTTGTGAGTACATTCAAAGTACTCATAGGCTTGCCACTAGTTATTTCATTGACCTGGTATGAGAGAACAAGAAATGGTGAAGAGTAACTTGGTGACGTTCCTGCGAGCTAGGGCGCTTCCGAGTCAGAATGCGTCTAGGTTAAGGCTGATGGCATGGGTTCACACTTCCGACCAATATCTCCGCTATTGGTCAAGTTTGGTATGTTGGCCTTCAAGGCCCTATATATGTAAGACTTGACCACAATGGTCATTTATTGTATCAAACAGTATGTATGGATGTAAGACTCTTGTTATTCAGTTTTTGTGTGTTCGGTGATCATTGTGTCGGCGTTCTCGGAATGGGGGTACCCAGACCTGCCTGCCTGTGGCCCAGGGATGGCCCACTTGATCAAGCGAGCACAATCGGGCACGACACCACTCAAGGCAAGGCCCTCGCTAGGGGCCAATCCTCGCGAGGAGGGACAACCATCAAGACCTGCAGGGGGGCTCATCAGGACCCCTCCGGAGCGGCGGATGTTCCGAGGAAAGACCCGGCCTCAGGAGTCAAGGATGACGTAGAGGAAGGACAGGCCAACGGCAGACAGCAGGACGGAGCAGTTTCCCCTTTAGTGCAAAGGGGTCAAGGACAAGCCGAGGTTCCCAAGGCATCTTCCAAAGGTTTCCTTTTTGGGTCAACAAGGCCATCGCCGCCCGCCAGGAGGACATACGTCATCCCTGGACCCATCCCTACAACGTTGGCAGCCACTTTATAGGCGAAGACTACTTTTGGACAAGTGAAGTATGTTCCCCTCTTCCACTTCAAAATTGGCCGTTGTGGGATCCCTTCCCGCAGAAAGATAAGGGAACAGGACCGGGGTCGCCACTATATATAGAGAGAGTAGGTTGCTACATAAGGGGATGGATTCCATTCGCCCACCGGCATCACACAAAGGTCAGGCCCTCGAACACGGTACTAGTTCATCCACCAACCTCCACGAGAGGCAATCCACCAAAGAAGGAGTAGGTTATTACGCTTCTCATCGGCCCAAACCTGGGTAAACTGTCGTGTTCTGTGTCTTCCTCACCATCGAGTGAGTTCTGTGCCGTTCCCAGCGAGTAGCAAGTTAGGTGAGGCGAGCCCGCAAGATATCTTCGTACACGCCCCTGAGTTCGAATCTCTAGGGTTTTGCGGAACCCGAAATCCGACATTTGGCGCGCCAGGTAGGGTGCGTGTCAAGGTCTACTCCGGGCTTCACCTTCCCTAAGCCCCGCTGCTCCGATGACTAGCACCCAACCAGCTTCTTCGAGCCTCATCGAGCTGGTTTCCAACCGTCATAGCCCAGCGGCCGAAAGCACGTGTACCGGCGTTATGGTACAAGCCGGATCATACCAGATCGTCAACATCGTCTCCACCGTCGCAACCACCCGCACCACCTACGGACACGATGGATGGGCGGCGCCCCCAGCGCCCACGACGCACCATTTCAACTTGGGGGACCTCGGCATGCACGACGCGCTGCAGATGGCAAGCGAGATACTCCATCATCGACTGACGCAAGGGGGCTTCGACGCCTGGGCGGACCACATCACGGAGCTGATCACCATCGCCCAGAAGGTCATCCGACACCACTCTCTTCAAGGCCGCAGGCGCCGTGCACCAGGGGCTCGCACCTCGTGTCGGTCCAAGGGCCTACAAGCGACGTGGCCCCTCCTGCGCTGGGCAGAGCTGAGTGAGACGCATCGCATGCTGCCCTCCTCCTCCCGCAAATTCTGGTGGCCTCCTTCTAGCCCCTTCCCCCTTTGGGCCATCCTGGTTTCCGGCCGGTTCAATCGCGGCGGAGGTATGCGCGGGGCAGGCCCTGTCGACACAGAGTATCACAACAAACATGAAAGAAACGATGCGAAGAAAACATTCAAGCAATCAGCCAATTATTACAAGCCTTAACAAGTTCTTGGAAATGCAAATGAGTTTGATGCCTCCACGAGGCACGATGTGCATTGTAGGAAATAACAGGGGGAAGAAATCAGGAGGAGCCGTCGCTACCGGTCGAGCCGTCTTCACGGGGCTTGTCATCGGAGTCAGTTGAGTCACCTTCCCTGCTGTCGACTTCAGCGGCATCCGAAGATGAGGGAACTGCGACCCAGCGAACCTCTTCACCAACGCCTCCACAAGGCCCTTCACCTCCTCCGTAGCGCTGTCGCAGGCCTCAATAGGGACCGGCAGGATCATGGAGTTGAAGTCAAACCCCGGCTCACTAAGATGAAGGTGACTGAAGACGCGTGTCGCGGCCTCAAAAAAGAGGTCGCGGCACTCACTGTCGAAGATCTTGTCCAACTGGATGACGGCGTCCTCCAACGCCACGATGAGCTCTACCGCGAGCACGGTGAAGCCACTCTCCAGGATGGCCAGAGGCTCATCGAACCCGTCCTGACAGAGGGTGTGGAGCGTCGTGCGAAGTCTGGGCTCAACATCAGGGAAGCCGACCAGCTCCGCGGCCTTCTTCTTCTCGGCCGTGGCGAGGGCTTCCCCTTTGGAATCTAGAAGGGTCTTCTTCGAGGCTATCTCCTTCTCCTGCTCGTCCAAGAGCGCCTACTTCACGCCCAGGCGAGTTTCCTCCTAGGAAAACTCTTCTTCTAGGGCGGCGAGCTTGGCCTTGCGGGCCACAGGTTCTTCCTCCCGCAAGCGAAGCTGCTCGGCTAGCTTGGCTCGTTCTTCTTGGGAGGCCTTCAGGCGAGCCTCCCCCTCTTCGCAGCATTTGGCAGCTGCCGAGGCTCCTTCCATTGCCTCCTCGTGCGCGGCACGAGCGGATTCAGCTTCCTTCATCGCCTCCTCAAGCGCAGAGCGAGCACCTTGGCCTCCTTATCGCCCTCCGCCATCTCTACCGCGGCCTTGCCCAAGGCAGCAAAGGCCTTGTTCGGGACGTCCAGGATGTATACTGGGTCCTCTGGACCTCCCCCTGAGGAGACTCTAGTATTTTCCCGGGCGGTGCCACCGGGGAGGCAGTGTCACGAGGGACAGGGGGCTCCGAAGGTTGCTTGAAGATTGCGAGCATTGGCGCATCAGCGTACTGACGGCCGTCAAGAGCGTGCCCCTCGGGCAACGGCTCCGCCACGACCGTCTCATGACGCTTCGGGGGCTCCGGGGCCTCGGCCACCAAGGCCTGAGCGGTCGCCACGCGAGCCCCCCCTTCTTCATCAGCAGGCGTCGACGCGTTGGGGAGGGACGGCGGTGCATCAGGAGTCCCCTTTGGCTTGATGCCCGCCTTCATCCTCTTTGCCCGCGACGAGACAACGCCCCTGGATATCAGGCAAAAAGGGAATCAATCATGTGTGGACGATGAACGCGTGGGGCATGCCAACACAAGTCACTTACTCTTCGACGTCGATCCATCTCTTCTTCCTCTCTGCCCCAGCGACGGCAAGGGCGATAGGGCCCCCCACAAAGGGGGCCAAGCCCGACGCCTCAGATTTCCCGCTGATGGAGGCGGGATGCGCCGAGGGCGACTCAGCCCCGTGCTTCTGAGGGGCGAGCATGCACGCATACCGCATAGAACATGGGGCCAACGCAGGACCCCTGGAGGTCCTGGTCGGGCGCGAGGAGATCACCGCGGCGACCTCACGGGTGTCATCATCATCTTCAAGCTCGCACAGAAGGACGACATGTGAAGGGAGAGGCGCGCTTGTCGGGCAGTCGTCGACGGTCTTCTCTGAGTTTCCCCCATCGGAGGTGTCGTCCGATGACACCTCTAGCAGACCAGAGCCCTCCGCCGGGAAGAGTCCCCTCTCATCAAAGACAGCCAGCGCAGCGATCAGGTTGGCCCGGTCATGGAGATGGTACAACGGACCCAGAGCCCCGGGCAGGTCACCAGGGTTACCGCCCAACATGGTCGCCACGACCCTGTTGAGCTCCTTAGTAGAAAGGTCCTAGGGCCGGAGCCTGAGCTCATCGTCACCGGACTCGTAGTCCCACAGGGGCCTAGAGTGGGCTTGAAGGGGCGACAGGTGCTGCGCGAAGAATTCCTTCACTATGATTCCACCGGTCAGCCTCTTGGCGCTGATGTCTCGGGAGAAGCGCTCCAGGATAGGCGCAGCCCGAAGGTCGGAGAGCTTCGCTGAGCTCCACCCAGAAGTCTTCTCCAGTAGCCGCTTCGGCATCTCCAGCCGAGGGTTGGCGTCCTTGAGGCTCATGAAAACCCAACGGTGCCTGAAGTTTTCCACCATCTTCCCGGCCTTCAGGAGCAAACTACTGCTCTAGGACGCTAAGAAGCAGACACATGCCGACAAGTAGGTACCGTCGTGCAGGCGCAAGCTAAAGAAATGGCGAAGAGGGCTACCGAAGGCAGCACGCCTATGAAGGCCTCGCAGTAGAAAGCAAAGACGGGCAGGAGCAGGATGGAGTTGGGCTGGAGGTGAAGGGCCTGGATCCCATAGTGGTTCAAGATGGCGGTGAAGAACGAGGAGAAAAGTGGCACGAGCCCGGCGAACACGCTATGGAGGAAGAAAGGGTATACCGCATTTGGCGCGGGCTGCTTTTCTGTGGTGCCGGGCCAGATCAGGGTCCGCTCATGCTCGTTGGACACGGCCACCATCCATGGGAGCACGGGGGTAAGATCCACATCCTTGGAGAGGGCACACTCCAGGTGTAGAGGAGGTGGGGCAGGACCTTGCCTCTCTGGCTTTTTCTCGCCGGTGGGCGCCATCGCTGAACCGGCAAGGGAGCGGAGTGATGCTGGATCTGGGACACGTCAGTTGGAGGTGGAGATCGAGGAGGAAGAGCGAGTGCGGGTAAAAGGAAAGCAATAATGGACCAACACAATGACTCAAACTCCTAATAGCGGGCGAAGAAAGAATACAAGTGACACCCGACATCAGCCGCGCGACGCGCATCTGCCTGGCCCATAGGCATTTAGGGCCCGCGGCTCTTCAGGCCACCCCCCGAGGCTTCGTCTACAAGCCAACCCGAGTGCGCCTTGGGCCCGGGGGCTACTGTCGGCGTTCTAGGAATGGGGGTACCCAGACCTGCCTGCATGTGGCCCATGGCTGGCCCACTTCATCAAGCAAACACAATCGGGCACGGCACCACTCAAGGCAAGGCCCTCGCGAGGGGCCAAGCCTCGCGAGGAGGAACAACATCAAGACCCATAGGGGGGCTCATCAGGACCCCTCCGGAGCGGCGGATATTCCGAGGTGAGGCCGGGCCTTAGGAGTCAAGGATGACACAGAGGAAGGATATGCGAGTAGTAGGCAGCAGGATGGAGCAGTTTCCCCTTTAGTGCAAAGGGGGCGAGGACGCATCGGGATTCCCAAGGCATCTTCTAAAGGTTTCTATTCTAGTGCAACAAGGCCGTCGCCGCCCGCCAGTAGGACAGATGTCATGCCTGGACCCGTCCCTGCAACGTTGGTAGCGACTTTGCAGGCGAAGACCACCTTTGGGCAGGGGAGCATGTTCCCCTGTTCCCCATAAAAATTGGCCGTTGTGGGGTCCCTTCCCGCCGAAACGATAAGGGTAGAGGACCGGGGCGCCACTATATATATAGAGAGTAGATTACTTCGTAGGGGAGAGAGATCGATTCATTCACCCACGTGCACCATGCAAAGACCACCTAGACTCCGGAGGCCCTCAAGCACTGTACTTGTTCATCCATCAACTTCCACGAGAGGCAATCCACCAAAGCAGGAGTAGGGTATTACCCTTCTCAGCGGCCCAAACCTGGGTAAACTGCCATGTTCTGTGTCTTCCTCACCATCGAGTGAGTTCCCTGCAATGCTCAGCGAGTAGCGAGTTAGGTGAGGCGAGCCAGTGAGAGATCTTCACACACACCCTGAGTTCGAATGTTTAGGGTTTTGCGGAGCCCGAAATCCAACAACGTGGTCACTCTCTTGACGGGGTCGCACCAGGTATGGCGATCATGCTATTTTTACAGGTTTCGGGGGCACCGTTGCGTGCCCTCATGGATGATATGATCTAGAGCGAGGCTCGTAGGATGTATATCATGATTGATGACACCAACGAGTGGAATCTTTGTTTAGTGTCGCCATGGGAAAGGAAATGTTTGTCTGCTTAGCTCGCTATGTTATATACCGTGAGCCATGGATGACATGGAAGTTCCCTGAGTCTTCTGGGTATAGCGCGCAACCTTTGCAAAGTGTAAAACTATTCGAATAGCCGTGTCCATGGTCAAGGACAGTTGGGCAATCCTCCTTAAACTACATCCAGTTGTTTCCGCATAAACCAAGTGTGTGTGCGCGGGGTAATATAAGAACAAGATGGTGACATCAGAAAAGATGATACTCGAGCTATGTCAGGTGACTTGGCATCATGGGTGGACATGGGATGTTCGAGCCTCAGGTGATATTGACATCTACAACCTTTTCATTGGGTTACTGCTATGCCTTGTGGTGCATGTCGCCCAAGAATTTGATCATGTTGTTGCACTAGGAAAAAACAGCTTTCCACAAAATCAACATACTAGTAGTATGTCATACTTTGTTATTTCCTTGTTCCATATCATGGGTTTCTTGCGAGTACATTCAAAGTACTCATTGGCTTGCCACTGGTTATCTAATTGGCCAGGCATGGAAGAACCAGAGTTCAGAGTACAGTTTGTCGGGGACGAACGTGTGATCTAGGACGCTTCCCAGTCAGAATGCGTGTAGGTTAAGGTAGATGGCATGGGTTCACGTTATCCTCCAAGTTATCCGCACTCAGTAGTATGTTGGTGTGTGGGCCTTCGAGGCCGTATTTATGTAATGGCTTGGCCTTAATGGACCTATTTGTATCAGACGTTATGTATGGATGTAAGACTCTTGTTATTTAGTATCTAAGTGTTCACTGAGTATTGATCTCTGGGAACACTATACACGTGCATTCGGCGATCTCTATTTACAAGTTAGGGTCCCCACACAGCTGGTATCAGAGCCATCCTAACTATAGGAAGCCTTAGATAGCATGGACGTCAGATGAGACGAAGCCCCTCTCAAAAACTGCACCTATCCTTTACACTTATGGTTTTATGCATCCCTCACCTCTTCCACTATACCATTCAAAGGCGTTTTACTAACACCTCTCCCTAAACCTTGTAGATGGTCGTCATACCCGAGAACCTCCTAGAGTACGGCTTCCCCCTACTCTTGGAGGACAGCCTGGAAAAGTGTCGAGTACGCCGATCACCATTTTTCTCTACCATGAGCACTGGGTCAATGCCACCACGAAGGAGTACCACGTTGATGTGGTCGTGAAGGAAAATAACCATCCGACTAGTTGGTTCTTTGAAGGACCACATATGTAGACTCCGGTATTAGTAGTTGAGACAACAGTGCGGAACGCGCTCATCCACCTTCGCGACATTCTTCTTGAGATGGCCAATGAACCGGCTACCTGTCCCTTGCCTTTTGTTAAGGACGAGGTTGGCGGGAATTGGACATTGACACCATCCACCAAAGAAAGAACACCTCTCAGGTTCCAGACCTAGTTCAACCTCTACGCCGATGGAATGGCTCACAAGCTTATCAAGGAGTCAGTGAAGCTCTGCCAAGAAATTCACCAGGTCCGCGAGCTACTCCATCAAGAGAAGAAGAATACATGCAAGATGAATAAGAATGGAGCCCCCGAGGGATAACATGTTCTCGCATATAGAGGAGGAATACCATCGCCTAAGGTCACCCCCATTCAGAGTCGTCACATGAGTGCGAAGGAGTATCAAGACCTCTTCACCGCTCCCCTGACGAAGGGTCGTCCGAATCGACCTCCTCATTCCTCAAGACACTCGACAAGAGACGACGTCTGCGGGATGATGACGAGGAGGGAGACCCAGAGGAGCGTGAGTACGAGACAAAGCACTCCACTACTTGAGTCCAAGAACCCCTAGGGTAGGACAATCTAGGAACCCCTCATGCTAAGTCGAGTCCGTGTAATGGTTCAGATGAAACCATGTGTGCTTGTTATTTGTTTTTCTGTTTGTGCCTCGATGCAAGCCGCGCTTTTGCCTTAGGCAGCATGTAAACGGCTACATCGCTTCTCTTACTTAATGATTATGTTCTGGGTCTTTCGGCCCTTTTGTATTACACACTTGCACTGTACACACCCCTACCCTATTTAGGCACGTTCCCCTCTTGCGTTGTTCGTTCGTCTATTCCAGTTGTTGACTTGGCTATTCCAAATAGGATGGTGACTGCCACCCGCGCCAGTACCTTTTACCACCCCAGCACTGGCGACTCTAGCCAGCAGCCAGGAGTCGGTGGGTCTACTCAAGCTGGACCTCACCAGGAGCATCCACAAGGTGACATTCCCCTGCCACCAGCTCCTTCGGAGAACCTCACCATGGCTCAGTTTCTTCAAGCTCTCTGCATATGGCTCAGGTCTTGGTGAACAACCCGTAGTAAGGCTGGACCAACAATGGTTGCTCCACTCTGTCGGAATTCATGAGGACTTCTGCCCCGACCTTCACTGAGACAACCGAGCCTTTGGATGCTGATGACTAGATCCACACCATCGAGGACCTCCTTGCACTCGTCCACTTCACTGATGACCGTGAAAATGTTATTTATTCCTTTCATTATCTTGGAGGTACCGCTAGAGCTTGGTGGGACGGATTCAAGGTCATGCAAGGTGAGCATGTTGTCACCTGTTCTGAGTTTAAGGAAGGATTCTGTACTGCCTACATTACATCTTGGATGATGGCTATCAAGAAGTGGGAGTTTCGCGTGCTAAAGCAAGGCAGCGGCTCAGTTCAGGAGTACATGTAGAAGTTCAACCTTTTATCGAGGTATGCACTTGATGATGTGAGGACTGAGGCCGCCAAGATAGAACGCTTCATGGAAGGGCTTCAGCAGTCACTACAATACCAATTTTGTGTTTGTGACTACCAAACCTTCTGTGATCTGGTGAATAAGGCCCTCATGCTGGAAGATACACGCCGTGCCATGGAAGGCACGTGCAAGCGCAAGCTGATAAACATCGGTGGTTCTAGCAACTAGAAGACTCGCCCATGGCAATTAGCCCCGGCAAGGCCAAGCCATCAGCCTCACCACCACAGGACTCCTACACCTCAACCGAGCTACCAACCTTAGCCGTATGCCAACTCCAAGCCGGCATACAACCGTTCGAGCAACAATAATGGCGGCAAGACAAAAAAACCTTGAACAGGTCACCTGCTTTAGGTGTGGTCAGCCTCGACACATCTCAAAGCAGTGCCCCAACAAGAAGCCCGACGCACCGCGCCCCAATGCGCCAAATCAATGGCAAGGTCATGGAGAACCAACCAGGAACCAAGCTCCCCGCAACCCGCCCTACAAAGGCAAGGGTCGTGTGAATCATGTCACCGCATAGGAAGCCTAGGAGGACCCGAATTGCATACTGGGTACGTTCCTTGTCAACTCAACTCCAACAACAGTACTATTTGATTGTGGTGCTTCACATTCTTTGGTCACCCAAAAGTTTGCGCTGGAGACTGTCTTGAAGCCTACATTCCTAAATGGTCATATGTCGGTACAAACCCCTAGGTGCAGTATTGAGGACCAATATAAGATGTAGAAGAGTTGGGGTAAACATCAGTGGGGTAGACTTCATAGTAGATCTGATCGTCCATAAGTCGCGAGTCTTGGATGTGATCCTTGGTATGGATTGGTTAGATAAGCACCAAAGTGCGTTCGACTGTGTCAAGAGGACTATTACTATGATCAGTGACCATGGAGTCGAGGTCATGTATGTTTCCAACCCGCCTCCGCTCAAGCCCCTCAGGTTAATTGCCTTTCAGGAACAGAGTTGCACCAAGTGCCAGTCGTATGTGAGTACCCGGATGTCTTTCCTCAAAAAATGCCCAGGATGCCTCCTGACCGAGACATCGAGTTCATTATTGAACTGATGCCCAGATCAAGACCCATCTATAAGAAGCAACATAGGATAGGGTCTGAGGAATTGGCAGAGTTGAATAAGCAACTGGCCGAGCAGCTGAGGAAAGGATTTATTCACCCAAGTGCCTCTCCTTGGGGATCATCTATTCTATTCGTGTCCAAGAAGGACACAACTATCAGAATCTGTGTTGACTAATGTTCCCTCAACGAAGTCATGAAAAGGAACAAGTACCCACTCCCCAAGATGGAAAACCCGTTCAATCAGTTGAATGTTGCCAAGGTGTTCTCCAAGATCAACTTCAGGTATGGGTAATACCAACTAAAGTTCCGACCCGAAGATATTCCAAAGACGGAATATGTAAACAGATACGTTTTGTACGAGTGCACGGTCATGTCGTTTGTGTTAACCAATGCCCCAGCCTTCTTCATGTACCTCATGAACAATGTCTTCATGGAGTATCTAGACAAGTTTGTCGTCGTCTTCATCGACGACATACTCATCTTCTCCATGTCTGAAGAAGAGCATAAGCAGCAGTTGTGGATGGTGTTAGAAAAACTTCCACAACACCAACTTTATGCCAAGTTCAGCAAATGCAAATTTTGGCCCCATGAAGTTGAATTCTTGGGTCATGTAATGATAGCAGATGGGTTGGCAGTCGATCCCACCAAGATTACATCCGTAACAAAGTGGAGGTCACCAACTAATGTGAAGGAAGTTAGAGGCTTCCTCGGACTCGTGGGATACTACCGCAAGTTCGTTGAAGGATTCTCTAGCATCGCCCGACCTATGAGTCAACTCTTGAAGAAGGGAAAGAACTTTGTTATATACTGCGATGCATCGAGGACCGGGCTCGGTGTTGTCCTCATGCAAGAAGGGAGGGTCATGGCATATCTATCTCTACATCTGCGTTCCCATGAGGATAACTATGCCACTCACAACCTTGAGTTGGCAGTTGTGGTTCATGCCTTGAAAATATGGCGACATTTCCTTCTCGGAAGCGATGTGAGATATACACCGACCATAAGATTTTGAAGTATACTTTTACTCAAAAGGAATTGAAAATGAGGGAACGGAGATGGTTGGAATTGATTAAAGATTATGACCTGACTATTCATTACCACCCCGGAAAGGCCAACGTAGTAGCGGATGCCTTGAGCAAAAAGGCTTGCACCTTGAATGAGGTGATCAAGGAAAGGCTACCCGCCCTATATGAAGAGCTTGAGAGCTTCGGGTTGGAGCTAGTTGGACCAGGATTCCTGTCCAACCTTGAAGCGAAGCCTACACTGATGGACGATATTAAGGAGGCCCAGAAGGGACACGAGAACATCGAAGGTATCAAGAAGAAAATCAAGGATGGCGAGGCCCCAGGATTCTCCATGGATGAGCACAGAGTCGTGTGGTTTGGGAGATGCATTTACGTACCCAACAAGGCTGAACTCAAGAACCTGATCTTACAAGAAGCACATGACACTCCATAGTGCATTCACCCACGAGGAACCAAGATGTACCAATACCTCAAAGCAACGTTCTCGTGGCATGACATGAAGAGGTAAATAGCTTCGTATGTCGGTAAGTGCGACATATGACAGAGTGTCAAAGCTGAGCACCAATGACCCACTAGGATGTTCCAACCTAAGGTGCCACAATGGAAGTGATATAGAGTCGGGATGGATAGCATCATAGGTCTGCCCAGATCAAGCAAGGGACATGACTCCATTTGTGTTATTGTTGATCACCTGACCAAGGTGGCCCACTTCATTCCCGTCAACACCTCCTATGATGGACACAAGTTAGCCAGTCTCTATATCGAGCGTATCATAAGTCTACACGGAACCCTCAAGGAGATCGTGTCCCACGGGGGCATGCAGTTCACCTCTAGATTCTACAAGAAGTTTCAAGAAGCCAAGGGGACCAAGCTCTCCTCCAACACTGCCTTCCACCCTCGGACCGGCGGACAGGCGGAACGAGTAAATCAGATACTCGAGGTTATGCTTTGTGCTTGTGTTTTGGCATATGGAGCCAAATGGGAGGACTGTTTGCCTTCGCCAAGTTCTCCTACAACAACAGTTATTAGTCCATACTTCAGATGGCACCATTTCAGGTGTTGTACGGATGCAAGTGCCGCACACCCCTCAACTGGTCCGAGACCGGATAAGGACTAATCTTTTGGATGGACATCCTCCCTGAAGCCGAAGAGCAAGTCCAACTTGTCGAGGAACGCCTAGAAACCGCCAAGTCACGACAGGAGAGCTAGGCCTACTCCCACCGCCGTGAACTGGAACTCAACATCGGAGACTACACATACCTCCCCGTCACACCTCTCAAGGGAACAAAGCGTTTCCACGTCAAGGGGAAGCTTGCACCGAGATATAATGGCCCCTTCAAGATCACTGAAAGGCGAGGAGAAGTTTCTTACCAACTGGAGCTACCTTCCGAACTTTTGGGTGTGCACAACGTTTTCCACGTGTCACAACTCCGAAAGTACCTCTGAATCCCCAACCATCCGGACCTCTTCAAGGACATCGATCATCACACCATTGACCATGAGCCAGACCTCACATATCGCAAGAGACCGATCCACATCCTGGATGAAGCCGAGCATCGCACTCGAAGCCGCACCATCAAGTACTTTAAGGTCCAGTGTGGCCACCACACCGAAGCAGAAGCAACATGGGAGCGTGAAGACTACCTCAGATCCGACTTCCCTTATCTTTTTAGCGCTTAGCCTAGGAATCTTGGGGACGGCTTTCTTGTAAGGGGTAGGTATATCACACCTTTTGTTTGTACCACTTTGTCACTTTATGTTTTACAAAATTTGGAACCAACTATAACTTTTTGAGTGACTCAGATGACTGATTATATTGCAAATTGCTTGAGTGCTTGATTGCGTTTTAGTTCACCAAAACCAATTACTTTCTAAAAACTTCTATCCTTGACCCCAAACATTTTCGCAATGGTCATGCCATGTGTATAGGATCAAAAACTATTATTAATAAAATATTATTTCAACAAAAGGCATTTTTTTTATTTTCAAGCTTCAAAACCAGTGAATTGGGATTTTCACTACAAGTCCTTAATATAGGAGGGATGTTTTACCCCAATGGGTTTTCCTGGATGCTATTATTAAAATAACTTCCCAAAACCACAAAATAATTATTTTAGAAGTTATTTTCCTATTTTATTTAAATACCCTTTTCTGAGGCCAAAAATGGTATTTTATAGGGAAAAAATATTTTCCTACCTTAAAAATATGTGAGAAAAATCACGGAAACTTAGAGGACATATATTTTCCATATATGTGAGTTTCAACACATTGTCATGTTCAAAATAATGGGCAAAACCCCTCAAAACTCTTTTTGCCAATTCTAAGCTTTTGAAATATTTCTAAAGGAAATGTTCTCAATAAATCCCAGGAAACTTCTAGCATGTCCCACATGTTATATGAGGTGACCCTACAAAGTTACATCCTCGTCCAAGTTGATTTGATTCACCCAATAAACCCAAGATCCTTCCTGTCCAGGACCAAGTTGGAACAACTCTACATTGCCAAGTTTTCTCAATTGCTCTCATACTTTGCACGAGTGAATTTGTGGGAGCTGGTTTACTCATCTTGGTTCACAGAAATCTGAGTCTGCCCATTTCTAGGGTTTTCCATGTCTACATTGGCAACCTTGCTCAAATTAGCTCAAACTTGGTGAATCCTACTGTTTTAACCCATCATTTAATCCTATTAATTATCACTACATTAGGTGAGGTTTAACTTGCTCAAAACAGCATTAAACAACTTCTAGTCATTTAGTAAAACAACTACTTTCACCCCTTCTACTTACTTACTTCACTCCAAACTTTTATCATAGGTCCATGGGTTAGCCGCACACCTGCAGCCGAGACCCCCATCTCTAATTCAATGGGGGGAAGGCAAAATCCCCAATTCCTTTTCTGTTTCATCACTCGAAGAGACTGCCTCTCACTTTTGCTTTGACCTCCACGTCTCCCCTCCGCTTCAAAGTATCCCAGGGGCAACTCCCAAGCCCCCAGGCACTACTAGACAAGGTGGAGGCGCACTAGAGCGCGCCAGCATGCCGTGGCATGCCAAAACTGCGCTCTAGACATGCCATATTGCAAGCCCGAACCAAAGGAGGCTATCCCCGTCCAGTCCTCGCCCCCACAAGTTGTCTAGCTTTGACTGCCTCGACGACCGGTGCGAGCGCCACATCGGGCCCCTCTCTCTCCAATTCTCCTGCCCTTGGCAACGCGTGACCGCGAACGCTCGAAGCGGTCAGGTGGCCCTTGCCACCACGACGCGCCATAGAGAGAGCCGTCCTCCTCCTCAGTCCTTCATTCTGGCATAAACCTCATCCATCAAGACCATGGGCCCATTCCCGAGCCTTCTCTCCCCCTCTAGATGTTGCCATGGCCTCACCAGCGCACCACCTTTTGGTGGACCGTGTCTTGCCTATATAAGGGCCACCCCAGCCTCTCTGTCCCCCTGTGGAACCTCTCTCTCACCTTCAATCTATGACCCAAACACCCAACTTGAGCTCCCTGAGGACCGGTGCTCGAGATCGACCGAGGCACCGCCGTGTCGGGGCTCCGCCAATGTTCGGACATAGGCCTGCTCCGGCTTTAATTCCACCTCCATCGTGACCACAGCAAGCTCTAGCTTCACCTCCACCACTTCCCCGCTCATTTCCCTTCGCTGAGCGTTGGCACCAACGACTTCCCGACGCCCTCCGCCGCGTTCTCCTCGTCACGGCGACGCCGGCCACTTCAGCCACTCCCTCGACCATAATCATAACGACAGGAATGCGAGCAGTCCATTCTGTGCTCATCTCCCCTCGCTATCGACGAAGCTGACACCGGTAAGCTCCTCCCCATTCCTGTTGCGAGGTAGAAGATTACCCCGACTGGGGGACCCCACCTGTCGGCATCAGTGTCTCTCTCTCCCTCTTTGACTCACTGGCCACATGGCCACACGTATCACATTCAAACCTAGCAGCACGCGCGCGCCTAGGTTGGCTGGTTGGCTGGGTGGGCCGGCCTAGCGGCTGATTGAGTCTGGCCCAGGGTGCCAAGCCCTATTCTTTTTCCTATTTTCCGGCTTTTCCAGAAATTCCACAGGGAGAAATATTCCCCCAAATTTAATTATTTTCCACCATAAATCTTGTGAAAATATGTAGAACTTAATAATGCTACTTGTGTAATTTTTACAAAAAACTTTTATACATTGTTTTATTTTAAAACCTTGTTTTGAGTATTTTTAGCCTCTCTTAAAATAGATTTCAAAACCTTTTTCAATCCAAAACTAGAAGCAAATATTTTTAGATGTGAAGTTAGTATTTTACAGAATAGGGTAACATTTTAGGACTGAGTTTTGTGTTCTGTTTTTGTTGTGATTCTTATTATTGCTATTACTATCGCGCGATAGATCACTTGAGTGACGAAGGAGTTGGACCCGAAGACTTTGCTGACCAAGGCAAGCAGCCCTTCGACCATGCCTAGAAACATTTACTTGCATATCATATGATGTCTTGTTGGATCGGAGACCCTCTTGTTGGGTTGTCCCCGAGGAACACCTCACTGAAACTTGCAATTGGGCATGACCCTACCACCTATGAGGGTTGTGCATGTGGGATTTAGCTAGTTGCTAGTAGTTGCCATGCAAGAAGGGATGGGAATAGGCATGATCACGATGAAGGGTGTGTTACAAAGGCTTTTCGAAAACCCCGTCGGGTGCCACTAATGCCCGAGGGTGATGGTGTTGAGATTGATGACCACATGAGAAAGAAATGGTGTACCGAGAAAGATTTTGTGTGCGCAGTTTCATAAATGGGATTAGGTTTAAGGTTTGTCGATCGTCCCAACTTTACATGTGCGACCACGATACCCCTTATGGGACGGGGCTTTGTGATTTTTGATACTAGTAGAGAGCCTGCATTACTAGTGGCGGGAGTGACGTGGTCACTCTCGTTATGGGGACGTGCCGGGTATGGCGACGCTGCTATTTTTACAGGTTCCGGGCACACCGTTGCGTGCCCTCATGGATGATAAGATCTAGAGCGACGCTCGTAGGATGTACATCATGAGGGATGCCGCCAACGAGTGGACTCTTTGTTTAGTATCGCCATGGGAAAGGCAATGTTCGGCTGCTTACCGCGGGTATGTTATATATCACGAGTCGTGGACGAAACAGAAGTTCCACGAGTCTTGGTGGTACAGCACCCAACCTTTGCAGAGTTTAAAAGTATTCAAATAGACGTGTCCATAGTCAAGGAAAGTTCGGTAGTCCTGCTTAAACTACATCCAGTCGTTTGCGCACAAACCAAGTGTTTGTGCGTGGTGACATTGGAAAAGATGATACTCAAGCTAAGTCATGTGACTTGGTATGATGGGTGGACATGGCATGTCCGACCATCAGGTGACATTGATATTTGTACCCTGTTCATCGGGTTACCGCTATGCCTTGTGGTGCATGTCGCCCAAGAATTTAATCATGTTGTTGCACTAGGAAAACTAGTTTTCTGCAAAATCTGCATACTAGTATTATGTCATACTTCGTTATTGCCTTGTTCCATATCATGGGCTGCTTGCGAGTACATTCAAGGTACTCATTGGCTTGCCACTGGTTATCTAATTGGCCAGGCATGGAAGAACCAGAGTTAAGAGAAAAGTTCGTCGGGGACGAACATGCGATCTAGGACGCTTCCTAGTCAGAATGCCTGTAGGTTAAGGCAGATGGCATGGTTTCAAGTTATCCTCCAAGCTATCCGCATTCAGTAGTATGATGGTGTGTCGGCCTTCGAGGCTGTATTTATGTAATGACTTGGCCTTAATGGCCCTATTTGTACCAGACATTATGTATGGATGTAAGACTCTTGTTATTCATTATCTATGTGTTCATTGAGCATTGATCTCTGGGATCACTGTACACGTGCATTCGGCTATCTCGACTTACAATTCGGGGTCCCCACATCTTGGCACAGTCCAACAAGCCATGGTTCTTACTTAACCAATCCATGCCAAGGATCACATCCAAGCCTTGCAACTTCGGGATGATGAGATCTGCTAAGAAGTCTACCCCATTGATGTTAATCCCAACTCCTTTACACCCTATCTTGGTACTTAATACTTCTCCCGGGGTTTGTACCATCATATGACTACCCAAAGGTGTAGGCTTACTCTCTAGGGCAAACATTAGGGTAACAAAAGAATGCAAAGCACCACAATCTAATAGAACTATTGTTAGGGTTGAGTTGACAAGGAACGTACCTAGTATGACATCCAGGTATTCCTGGGCTTCTTCAGTGGTGACGTGATTCACACAACCTTTGCCATTGTTGGGCAGGTTGCAGGGAGCTTGATTCCTGGTTGGCGCTCCATGGCCTTGTCCTTGGTTTGACGCATTGGAGCGCGGTGCATCTGGCTTCTTGTTGCGGCACTACTTCGAGATGTGTCTAGGATGACCACACCCAAAGCATGTTACATGCCCGAAGTTGTCGGTTTTGGCACCAGTGTTGTTATTGGTGTTGTTGTATGTCGGCCTGGGGTTGGCATACTGCTGAGGTTGGTAGCTCGGTCGAGGTGCGGGACTCCTCACCTATTGAGGCTGATAGCTTGGTTTCATTGGGATTGGTTCCTAGGGGCGAGTCTTCTGGTTGCTGGAACTACCACTCTTGATCATCTTGAATTTTTGTGTGTCTTCAATGGCATGACGCTTTTCTTCAAGCATAAGGGCCTTGTTCACCAGCTCGAAGAACGTCTGGCAGTTGCAGACAACAAGTTGATACTATAGTGATTGTTGAATTCCTTCCATGAAGTGTTCTATCTTGGTTGCCTCAATTGTGACATCATCAGGCACGTATCTTGACAAGAGATTGAACTTCTGCAGGTATTCCTTGACAAAGCTACTTCCTTGCTTTAGCGCTCAAAATTCTCACTTCTTGATGGCCATAATCCCAGAAGGGATGTGGACAGTGAAAAATCCTTGGTTGAAATCAGCCTAGGTGATCTCACGTTCGCCTTGCACGACCTTGAATCCATCCTACCAAGCCCAGTAGTACCTTTGAGGTAGTGAAAGGCATACAGTTCCTTCTCACGATCCTCATTGCAGTTGACCAGTGCAAGGAGGTCCTCAGTGGTGCTGATCCATTCATCAGCATCCAAAGGTTCAGTTGTCTCGGTGAAGGTTGGGGGCGAACTCCTCATGAACTCTGACAGAGTGGAACAATCATTCCCGTTCCCTCCTTGGTGCTGGTTGATGACAAGATCTTGAGCCATCTGTTGCATAGCGGCAGAGTTGGCTTGGCATTCTTCCCAAAGAACTTAGAGAAAATGAGCTATTCTCATGTTCTCTAATGGAGGCGGTGGTGGGGGAATGTCGCCTTCTGGCTGCTCCTGGTGATCCCCACCTTGAGCACACCCGCCGGTCGCCGGCTGCTGGCTAGAGTTGCTAGCGTTGGGGTTGCCGAAAGTGTTGGTGCGGGTCGCAGTCACCATCCTGCTTGGAGTAGCTGAGTTAACCAACTAATATAGGCAAGAGAAAATCAACAAGAGGAAAAGTGCGCCCAAGGGGGTTCGTATAGTGCAAGTGTGTCCATCAAAGGTCAAAAGACCCAACACATAACATTAAGATAAGATGGGTGATGTAGTCGCTTACATGTTGCCCAAGGCAAAAGCGCGACTTGCTTCAAAACAAAAACGACAAAACAAACAAAAAGAAGACATGGTTTCATATTGAACCATTACACGGACTCGACTTCGCATGAGGGATACATGACTTATCCTACCCAAGGGATTCTCGGATTTAAGTGGTGGAGTGCTCGGCCTCGTAGTCGCGCTCCTATGGGTCTTCCTCCTAGTCATCATCTGTACGGGCATCGCCTCCCATTGAGGGGATTGGAGGACGAGGAGGTTCATCCCGACGATGCTTCACCGGTAGATCGGTGAAGAGCGCACGATACTCTTTCGCACTCATGCAATGACGACGTGTGGGTGCATCTCTAGCTGGGTGTTCTCCACCTGTGTAAGCGACAACTGGTCGTCTCTTGGGGCTCCATCCTTCTTGATCTTCTCTTTATTTTCCTTGGCCAGTCGGAGTAGCTCATGAGTGTGGTGAAGTTCCTTGCGGAGCTTCACGGACTCCTTAATCAGGTTGTGGGCCAGTCTGTTGGCAGAGAGGCTCAAGTTGGTTTCGAATCTAAGTGGTATTCCATCCTTCTGGGATGGGGTCAGCGTTCAACTCTTGCCAACATCACCTTTCCCAAAAGGAATGTTGTGAGTAGCTGACTCATCGCCATCTCTGGAATGATGTCTCGAAGGTGGATGAGTGCCCTCCATGCAGCTGTTTTGATTGCTAACACCAGGGTCTCCATCCGTGCCCTTCAAAGAACCAACTCATTGGGGAGTTGGTTGCCCTCACGACTACTTCAATGTGGTACTCCTTCGTGGTGGCATTGACCCATTTCTCGTGGTAGAGGAAGATGGGAGATCGGTGGAACTGGCACTTCTCCAGGCTATCCTCAAGGAGTAGGGGAAAGGCGGATGCTAGGAGGTCTTCGGGTACGACGACCATCCACAAGGTTTAAGGGGAGGGTGGTAGTAATGCTTGTTAAGTTGAGTGGAAGAGGTAAGAAGTGCAGAAAATCCTAATTATAGGTACTAGGCATTCTGGAAGGGGGTTTATCCTATTTGGCTTCTTACAGTCAGGATGGCTCTCATACCAGCTCTGTGGGGACCTCGACTCATAAGTCGTGATCACCGAATGCACGTTTACAGTGATCCCAGAGATCAATGCTCACTAAACACACAAAAGCGGAATAACAACAGTCTTAAATCCATACATATTGTATGATACAAATAGAGACCATTATGGTCAAGTCTTACATAGATAGAGCCTCGAAGGCCAACACAGCAAAACTAACTAGCAGCGGAATTCTCAAACGAAAGCGTGAACCCAAGCCATCTACCTTAACCTACATGCATTATGACTAGGAAGCGTCCTATTTCACATGTTCGTCACCAACAAACTCTTCTCCATATCCCTGGTCTTCCATGTGTGGCCAATTCAATAACCACTGGCAAGCCAATGAGTACTTTGAATGTACTCGCAAGAAACCCGTGTCGTCGAACAAGGTACTGCCAAAACATGATATAGCACTAAATAGGTAATTTACAAAATATCAATATCAACCGAGGGTTGAACATCCCATGTCCATCCTTCATGCCAAGTCGTGTGACTTAGCCCATGAATCATAATGCCGTCTTTCCCACAGAGTCATCTTCTCACACACGCACACTTGGTTTATGCAAAAACTTCTGGACGTAGTTTAAGCAGGTCCACCCAACTGTCTTTGACCATGGACATGACTATTTCAACAGTTTTACACTCTGCAGAGATTACGCGCTATACCCACAAGACTCGACGAACGCCCATGTCATCCACGACTCCGGTATATAACATACCTGAGGTAAGCACCCGAACAATGCCTTTCCTCTGGCGACACTGAACAAAGAGTCCACTCGTTGGTGCCATCCCTCATGATGTACATCATACGAGCCTTGGTCTAGATCATAACATACATGAGGGCACGCAACGGTGTGCCCGGTGCATGTGAAAACAGCTCATGTTCGCACTACCTAGAACGACCCCACATCGAGAGTGATCACCCCACTCCCGCCACTAGTAATGGAGGCTCTCTGCTAGCATCGACCAAAGTAATCAACAAAGCCTTGTCCCATAAAGTGGTATCGTGGTCGCATATGTAAGGTTGGGACATTCAACAAATCTTGAATCTATTCCCATTTTCTAAACCACACACACAACTTGCCTCGGTACACCACTTCTTTATCAAGTGGTTACCTAGCTCAATACATCCTCGGGCTTTAGTGGCACCCGATGGGGTATTCAAAAAATATTTGAAATCATTTCCTTCATCGTCACCGTGCATATTCCATCTCCATTTGTGTAGCAACTACTAGCAACCTAACTACTTCCCACCCGCACAACCCTCATATGTAGGTAGGGTCATTCTCAAGTGTAAGTGTCAATGAGGAGTTGACGGAAACAACCCACCAAGGTGGTCACTTACTGAACATGATTCAATGCATCAGATCATAGTGCTATATGACATGCATAAAATAGTTTCTCAGACATGGACAAAGGGCTGCTTGCCTGGCACAACAAAGTCTCCGGGGTCTCCAAAGTCTTCTAGTACAAGGCCCTCTTCAGCAACGCAATCTATTATCCCAATATTAATGGGCAAAAACAAGAACACAACAAAAACAACGAAAATAAACCACTCCTAATATGTCACACCACTCTCTAAAATACTATACTAAAACCTAAAAATATTTGTCTCTGGCTTTGAAGTGTAAAAAGTTTTGAAAACTATTTTAATAGTTGTTTAAAAATATTCAAAACTAGGTTTTAAATAAAACCAATACATAAAATATTTTCAAAAAAATCTAGATTTTAGGTGGAGGAATATTTGAATTTGGACATTTATCTCCATGGAATTTTTGCAAGTCTCTGCAAAAATAGAAAAAAGGAAAGAAGCATTTGTTGGAATTATGCCCTAGAGGCAATAATAAATATAGTTATTATTATAATTTCTGTATCAAGATAATAGTTTATTATCCATGCTATAATTGTATTGAATGAAGACTCATTTACATGTGTGGATACATAGACAAAACACCATCCCTAGCAAGCCTCTAGTTGGCTAGCCAGTTGATCAAAGATAGTTAGTGTCTTCTGATTATGAACAAGGTGTTGTTGCTTGATAACTGGATCACGTCATTAGGAGAATCACGTGATGGACTAGACCCAAACTAATAGACGTACCATGTTGATCGTGTCATTTTGTTGCTACTGTTTTCTGCGTGTCAAGTATTTATTCCTATGACCATGAGATCATATAACTCACTGACACCGGAGGAATGCTTTGTGTGTATCAAACGTCGCAACGTAACTGGGTGACTATAAAGATGCTCTACAGGTATCTCCGAAGGTGTTAGTTGAGTTAGTATGGATCAAGACTGGGATTTGTCACTCCGTGTGACGGAGAGGTATCTCGGGGCCCACTCGGTAATACAACATCACACACAAGCCTTGCAAGCAATGTAACTTAGTGTAAGTTGCAGGATCTTGTATTACGGAACGAGTAAAGAGACTTGCCGATAAACGAGATTGAAATAGGTATGCGGATACTGACGATCGAATCTCGGGCAAGTAACATACCGAAGGACAAAGGGAATGACATACGGGATTATACGAATCCTTGGCACTGAGGTTCAAACGATAAGATCTTCGTAGAATATGTAGGATCCAATATGGGCATCCAGGTCCCGCTATTGGATATTGACCGAGGAGTCTCTCGGGTCATGTCTACATAGTTCTCGAACCCGCAGGGTCTGCACACTTAAGGTTCGACGTTGTTTTATGTGTATTTGAGTTATATGGTTGGTTACCGAATGTTGTTCGGAGTCCCGGATGAGATCACGGACGTCACGAGGGTTTCTGGAATGGTCCGGAAACGAAGATTGATATATAGGATGACCTCATTTGATTACCGGAAGGTTTTCGGAGTTACCGGAAATGTACCGGGAATGACGAATGGGTTCCGGGAGTTCACCGGGGGGCAACCCACCCCGGGGAAGCCCATAGTCCTTGGGGGAGACACACCAGCCCTTAGTGGGCTGGTGGGACAGCCCACAAGTGCCCTATGCGCCAAGGAGAAGAAAATCAAGAGAGAGAAAAAAAGGGAGGAGGTGGGAAGGAAAGGGGACTCCCTCCCACCAAACCTAGTCCAACTCGGTTTGGGGGGGTAGAGTCCTCCCCCTTGGCTCGGCCGACCCCCTTGAGGGTCCTTGGACCCCAAGGCAAGGCCCCCTCCCTCCCACCTATATATACGGAGGTTTTAGGGCTGATTTGAGACGACTTTTCCACGGCAGCCCGACCACATACCTCCACGGTTTTACCTCTAGATCGCGTTTCTGCGGAGCTCGGGCGGAGCCCTGCTGAGACAAGGTCATCACCAACCTCCGGAGCGCCGTCACGCTGCCGGAGAACTCTTCTACCTCTCCGTCTCTCTTGCTGGATCAAGAAGGCCGAGATCATCGTCGAGCTGTACGTGTGCTGAACGCGGAGGTGTCGTCCGTTCGGTACTAGATCGTGGGACTGATCGCGGGATTGTTCGCGGGGCGGATCGAGGGACGTGAGGACGTTCCACTACATCAACCGCGTTCTCTAACGCTTCTGCTGTACGATCTACAAGGGTACGTAGATCACTCATCCCCTCTCGTAGATGGACATCACCATGATAGGTCTTCGTGCGCGTAGGAAATTTTTTGTTTCCCATGCGACGTTCCCCAACAGTGGTATCATGAGCTAGGTTCATGCGTAGATGTCTTCTCGAGTAGAACACAAAAGTTTTTGTGGGCGGTGATGTGCGTTTTGCTGCCCTGCTTAGTCTTTTCTTGATTCCGCGGTATTGTTGGATTGAAGCGGCTTGGACCGACATTACTCATACGCTTACGAGAGACTGGTTTCATCGTTACGAGTGCCCCCCCTTTGCTCAAAGATGACTGGCAAGTGTTGGTTTCTCCAACTTTAGTTGAATCGGATTTGACCGAGGAGGTCCTTGGATGAGGTTAAATAGCAACTCATATATCTCCGTTGTGGTGTTTGCGTAAGTAAGATGCGATCCTACTAGATACCCTTGGTCACCACGTAAAACATGCAACAACAAAATTAGAGGACGTCTAACTTGTTTTTGCAGGGTATGATTGTGATGTGATATGGCCAACGATGTGATGTGATATATTGGATGTATGAGATGATCATGTTGTAATAGAAATATCGACTTGCACGTCGATGGTACGGCAACCGGCAGGAGCCATAGGGTTGTCTTTGTACTAACGTTTGTGCTTGCAGATGCGTTTACTATTTTGCTAGGATGTAGCTCTAGTAGTAATAGCATAAGTAGCACGACAACCCCGATGGCAACACGTTGATGGATGATCATGGTGTGGCGCCGGTGACAAGAAGATCGTGCCGGTGCTTTGGTGATGGAGATCAAGAAGCACGTGATGATGGCCATATCATGTCACTTATGAATTGCATGTGATGTTAATCCTTTTATGCACCTTTTTTTGCTTAGAACGACGGTAGCATTATGAGGTGATCTCTCACTAAAATTTCAAGACGAAATTGTGTTCTCCCCGACTGTGCACCGTTGCTACAGTTCGTCGTTTCGAGACACCACGTGATGATCGGGTGTGATAGACTCAACGTTCACATACAACGGGTGCAAAACAGTTGCGCACGCGGAACACTCGGGTTAAGCTTGACGAGCCTAGCATGTGCAGACATGGCCTCGGAACACATGAGACCGAAAGGTCGATCATGAATCATATAGTTGATATGATTAGCATAGGGATGCTTACCACTGAAACTATACTCAACTCACGTGATGATCGGACTTGGGATAGTGTAAGTGGATCATGAACCACTCAAATGACTAGAGAGATGTACTTTTTGAGTGGGAGTTTAGCATATAATTTGATTAAGTTGAACTCTAATTATCTTGAACATAGTCTAAGTCCACTTTGAATATATTTGTGTTGTAGATCATGGCTCACGCGACAGTCATCCTGAATTTTAATACGTTCCTAGAGAAAGCTAAGTTGAAAGATGATGGAAGCAACTTTGTAGACTGGGATCGTAATCTTAAGCTAATCTTACAAGCTGGGAAGAAGGATTATGTCCTTAATGCTGCGCTAGGAAATGAACCACCCGCTACGGCTGATCAGGATGTTAAGAACGCTTGGTTAGCACGTAAGGAGGACTACTCACTAGTTCAATGTGCAGTCTTGTATGGCTTAGAACCGGGACTTCAACGTCGCTTTGAGCGTCATGGAGCATTTGAGATGTTCCAGGAGTTGGAGTTTTATCTTTCAGAAGAACGCCCGGATCGAGAGGTATGAGACCTCCGATAAATTCTATGCTTGCAAGATGGAGGAAAACTCGTCTGTCAGTGAACATGTGCTCAAAATGTCTGGGTACTCAAACCGTCTAGCTGAACTGGGGATTGAACTCCCGCAAGAAGCTATCACTGACAGAATCCTTCAATCACTGCCGCCAAGCTACAAAGGCTTTGTGTTGAACTACAACATGCAAGGGATGAACAAGTCTCCCGGCGAGTTGTTTGCGATGTTGAAAGTCGCAGAGTCTGAACTCCGTAAAGAGCATCAAGTGTTGATGGTGAATAAGACCACTAGTTTCAAGAGAAACGGCAAAGGCAAGAAGGGCAATTCGAAGAAGAGCGGCAAGCCTGTTGCCAATCCGCCGAAGAAACCCAAAGCTGGACCTAAGCCTGAAACGGAGTGTTTCTATTGCAAGGGTATGGGTCACTGGAAGCGCAATTGCCCCAAGTGTCTGGCAGATAAGAAGGCGGGCAAAGAAAAATCAGGTATATTTGATATACATGTTATTGATGTGTACTTAACCGGCTCTCGTAGTAGTGCCTGGGTATTCGATACCGGTTCTGTTGCTCATATTTGCAACTCGAAGCAGGAACTGCGGAATAGACGAAGGCTGGCGAAAGACGAAGTGACGATGCGCGTAGGAAATGGTTCCAAGGTTGATGCAATCGCCGTCGGCACAGTGTCACTTCAGCTACCATCGGGATTAGTGATGAACTTAAATCATTGTTATTTAGTGCCTGCGTTGAGCATGAACATTATATCTGGATCTTGTTTATTGCGAGACGGTTACTCTTTTAAGTCTGAGAATAATGGTTGTTCTATTTCTATGAGTAACATCTTTTATGGTCATGCACCGAATGTGAGAGGATTGTTCATATTGAATCTTGATAGCGATACGCATATACATAACATTGAGACCAAAAGAGTTAGAGTAAACAATGATAGCGCCATATTTTTGTGGCACTGCCGCTTGGGTCATATTGGTGTAAAGCGCATGAAGAAACTCCATGCTGATGGACTTTTGGAGTCACTTGACTTTGATTCACTTGACACGTGCGAACCATGCCTCATGGGCAAGATGACTAAGACTCCGTTCTCCGGAACAATGGAGCGTGCAAGTGACTTATTGGAAATCATACATACCGATGTGTGTGGTCCAATGAGCGTGGAGGCACGCGGCGGATATCGTTATTTTCTCACCTTCACTGACGATTTAAGTAGATATGGTTATATCTACTTGATGAAGCACAAGTATGAAACATTTGAAAAGTTCAAGCAATTTCAGAGTGAAGTGGAAAATCATCGTAACAAGAAGATCAAGTTCCTACGGTCTGATCGTGGGGGTGAATATCTGAGTTTCGAGTTTGGTGCTCACTTAAGACAATGTGGAATTGTTTCGCAGTTAACACCGCCTGGAACACCACAGCGTAATGGTGTGTCCGAACGTCGTAATCGTACTTTGTTAGAAATGGTGCGATCTATGATGTCTCTTACTGATTTGCCGTTATCATTTTGGGGTTATGCATTAGAAACAGCTGCATTCACTTTAAATAGGGCACCATCAAAATCCGTTGAGACGACACCATACGAACTGTGGTATGGCAAGAGGCCAAAGTTGTCGTTTCTTAAAGTTTGGGGATGTGATGCTTATGTCAAAAAGCTTCAGCCTGAAAAGCTGGAACCCAAAGCGGAAAAGTGCGTCTTCATAGGTTACCCAAAAGAGACAGTTGGGTACACCTTCTATCTCAAATCCGAGGGCAAAGTGTTTGTTTCTAAAAACGGAGCTTTTCTCGAGAAGGAATTTCTCTCGAGAGAATTGAGTGGGAGGAAGATAGAACTTGACGAGGTTGTCGAACCTCTCATCCCTCTGGATGGTGGCGCAGGGCAAGGGGAAACCTCTGTCATTGCGACACCGATTGAGGAGGAAGTTAATGATGATGATCATGAAACTCCAGTTCAAGTTTCTGTTGAACCACGCAGGTCGACGAGATCACGTGCTGCTCCAGAGTGGTACGGTAATCCCGTCTTATCAATCATGTTGTTAGACAACAATGAACCTGCAAGTTATGAAGAAGCAATGGTGGGCCCAGATTCCAACAAATGGCTGGAAGCCATGAAATCCGAGATAGGATCCATGTATGAGAACAAAGTGTGGACTTTGGAGATACTACCTGAGGGCCGCAAGGCTATTCAAAACAAATGGATCTTTAAGAAGAAGACGGACGCTGACGGTAATGTGACGTTTATAAAGCTCGACTTGTGGCAAAGGGTTTTTCACAAGTTCCAGGAATTGACTACGATGAGACTTTCTCACCCGTGGCGATGCTTAAGTCCGTCAGAATCATGTTAGCAATAGCTGCATTTTTCGATTATGAAATCTGGCCGATGGATGTCAAAACGGCGTTCCTTAACGGTTTCCTTAAGGAAGAGTTGTATATGATGCAACCCGAAGGTTTTGTCGATCCTAAGAATGCTAACAAGGTGTGCAAGCTCCAGCGATCCATTTATGGACTGGTGCAAGCATCTCGGAGTTGGAACAAACGCTTGATGAGGTGATCAAAGCATTTGGGTTTATACAAGTGGTTGGAGAATCTTGTATTTACAAGAAAGTGAGTGGGAGCTCTGTGGCGTTTCTAATATTATATGTGGATGACATATTACTGATTGGAAACAACGTAGAGCTTTTGGAGAGCATAAAAGGTTACTTGAATAAAAGTTTCTCTATGAAGGACCTAGGAGAAGCTGCTTACATTCTAGGCATTAAGATCTATAGGGATAGATCAAAATGCCTGATAGGACTTTCACAAAGCACATACCTTGATAAAGTTTTGAAGAGGTTCAAAATGGAACAGTCCAAGAAAGGGTTCTTGCCAGTTTTACAAGGTACGAGATTGAGTAAGACTCAGTGCCCAGCAACTGATGAAGATAGAGAGCATATGCGCTCCGTCCCCTATGCTTCAGCCATAGGTTCTATCATGTATGCGATGTTGTGCACTAGACCGGATGTTAGCTTAGCCATAAGTATGGCAGGTAGGTTCCAGAGTAATCCAGGAGTGGATCACTGGACAGCGGTCAAGAATATCCTGAAGTACCTGAAAAGGACTAAGGAGATGTTTCTCGTATATGGAGGTGACGAAGAGCTCGCCGTAAAAGGTTACGTCGATGCAAGCTTTGACACAAATCCGGACGACTCTAAGTCGCAAACCGGATACGTATTTATTCTTAATGGGGGTGCAGTAAGCTGGTGCAGTTCCAAGCAAAGCATCGTAGAAGATTCTACATGTGAAGCGGAGTAAATGGCTGCCTCGGAGGCGGCTAAGGAGGGTGTCTGGATGAAGCAGTTCATGACGGATCTTGGAGTGGTGCCAAGTGCACTGGATCCAATAACCTTGTTCTGTGACAACACGGGTGCCATTGCCTTAGCAAAGGAACCACGGTTTCACAAGAAGACCAGACACATCAAACGACGCTTCAACCTCATCCGCGACTACGTCGAGGAAGAGGACGTAAATATATGCAAAGTGCACACGGATCTGAATGTAGCAGACCCGCTGACTAAGCCTCTTCCACGGCCAAAACATGATCGACACCAGAACTGTATGGGTGTTAGATTTATTACAATGTAATTCACATGGTGATGTGAGGGCTAGATTATTGACTCTAGTGCCAAGTGGGAGACTGTTGGAATTATGCCCTAGAGGCAAAAATAAATACAGTTATTATTATAATTCATGTATCAAGATAATAGTTTATTATCCATGCTATAATTGTATTGAATGAAGACTCATTTACATGTGTGGATACATAGACAAAACACCATCCCTAGCAAGCCTCTAGTTGTCTAGCCAGTTGATCAAAGATAGTCATTGTCTTCTGATTATGAACAAGGTGTTGTTGCTTGATAACTGGATCACGTCATTAGGAGAATCACGTGATGGACTAGACCCAAACTAATAGACGTAGCATGTTGATCGTATCATTTTGTTGCTACTGTTTTCTGCGTGTCAAGTATTTATTCCTATGACCATGAGATCATATAACTCACTAACACCGGAGGAATGCTTTGTGTGTATCAAACGTCGCAACGTAACTGGGTGACTATAAAGATGCTCTACAGGTATCTCCGAAGGTGTTAGTTGAGTTAGTATGGATCAAGACTGGGATTTGTCACTCCGTGTGACGGAGAGGTATCTCGGGGCCCACTCGGTAATACAACATCACACACAAGCCTTGCAAGCAATGTAACTTAGTGTAAGTTGCGGGATCTTGTATTACGGAACGAGTAATGAGACTTGCCGATAAACGAGATTGAAATAGGTATGCGGATACTGACGATCGAATCTCGGGCAAGTAACATACCGAAGGACAAAGGGAATGACATACGGGATTATACGAATCCTTGGCACTGAGGTTCAAACGATAAGATCTTCGTAGAATATGTAGGATCCAATATGGGCATCCAGGTCCCGCTATTGTATATTGACCGAGGAGTCTCTCGGGTCATGTCTACATAGTTCTCGAACCCGCGGGGTCTGCACACTTAAGGTTCGACGTTGTTTTATGTGTATTTGAGTTATATGGTTGGTTACCGAATGTTGTTCGGAGTCCCGGATGAGATCACGGACGTCACGAGGGTTCCCGGAATGGTCCGGAAACGAAGATTGATATATAGGATGACCTCATTTGATTACCGGAAGGTTTTCGGAGTTACCGGAAATGTACCGGGAATGACGAATGGGTTCCGGGAGTTCACCGGGGGGCAACCCACCCCGGGGAAGCCCATAGGCCTTGGGGGAGACACACCAGCCCTTAGTGGGCTGGTGGGACAGCCCACAAGTGCCATATGCGCCAAGGAGAAGAAAATCAAGAGAGAGAAAAAAAGGGAGGAGGTGGGAAGGAAAGGGGACTCCCTCCCACCAAACCTAGTCCAACTCGGTTTGGGGGGGAGAGTCCTCCCCCTTGGCTCGGCCGACCCCCTTGAGGGTCCTTGGACCCCAAGGCAAGGCCCCCTCCCTCCCACCTATATATACGGAGGTTTTAGGGCTGATTTGAGACGACTTTTCCACGGCAGCCCGACCACATACCTCCACGGTTTTTCCTCTAGATCGCGTTTCTACGGAGCTCGGGCGGAGCCCTGCTGAGACAAGGTCATCACCAACCTCCGGAGCGCCGTCACGCTGCCGGAGAACTCTTCTACCTCTCCGTCTCTCTTGATGGATCAAGAAGGCCGAGATCATCGTCGAGCTGTACGTGTGCTGAACGCGGAGGTGCCGTCCGTTCGGTACTAGATCGTGGGACTGATCGCGGGATTGTTCGCGGGGCGGATCGAGGGACGTGAGGACGTTCCACTACATCAACCGCGTTCTCTAACGCTTCTGCTGTACGATCTACAAGGGTACGTAGATCACTCATCCCCTCTCGTAGATGGACATCACCATGATAGGTCTTCGTGCGCGTAGGAAATTTTTTGTTTCCCATGCGACGTTCCCCAACAGCATTGTGCCTCCTGGCCAGAAGGTGCTGGCCGAACCGGGCCAGCTAGCGAAACCAGCCCAGGCGGGCCACGTGGCCACACCCGCCAGGGTTTAAACCAGACAGGTAGGGACCAACCACGAGTGAGAGAGAGGGGAGGCTAGGGAGCGGTGAGGATGACAGGTGGCACCCACCTGTCATCTTGAACCTCGAGACAACGAGGGCGGCAAGTTCACTGGCGACGACAAAGTGTGTGGCAAGGGCAGCCAGGGGTGGAAATGGGTCCATGGGCGAGTCACCGTTTGGGTGGTGGTGGAGGGAGTAGTCGGGGTGGAAGAATTCACCAGTGACGAGGTCTCATAGCGGAGGTGCTCTGGGTGGTGGTCGCCGGGGCCGATTCCTGCAACAAAAAATACGCGGGAGAGGGGGAAATTCATGAGGAGAGCAAGGGAGGGCTAGAGGAAGAAGAAAGAGGGCCGAAGCGGCTCCCTACCATGATATCAATGGCATCCTGAGGCGACGGAGCTACGACTCGAACTCGAGCTGAGTGAGCTTGGGAAGTGGAATGGGGGCACTATCGCTCTATTAGGAGGACGGGGGAGAGACCATAGGGGAGAGGGAGTCTCAGGGGGGTTTTATATAGGCAGGGCACGATACCACAGTGGACCAGTGCGCCGGAGTAGGCTCCAATGGTCATTGGGGGCATGGGAGAATAATGGGCGGCTCAAGGGTTCTCCTAGGGGTCGTCCACGACTACATGAAGGCGGAGGAGAGAGGGGGAGCGCGCGGGCGAGCTCTCGCATTGGCCGGTTCAGGCGGTGTCGGGCATGCCTTGGGGAGAGACGTTGCAGGACGACAGAGGAGGGGTGGCAGTCCAGCGTGTTGCGGACGCCAAGGCATCTCGACTGGCATGAGGGGAGTGGCTCGAGGCGGCGAGGGGATTGTCACGTAGTAGGTCAGCGCTCGGTCGTCCCAGTAGCATGCTCCAAAGCGTGAGTTTGGCCGGCATGATGGAGCCTCTGACGCGCTCTGGTGCAGCCACTTGCTTCCAAAAGCTGAAGGGGGAATTAAACAACTCGAAAGTGCGTTTTGTTGCTCTAGAGGGTGAGCGAGAGAAGAGATAGAGGGGAGGAAAGATGTTTTCCTAGGGGTTGCAAGTGGGGTTTCACCCATGCAATCATGGAGCTGGACGCGAGGAAACTTACTCGAGGTGCTGGAGGTTTCTATGAAGCTGTGGTAAGACTTTGGGTTTAAGGGGAATAGCTTTGGATGCCCTAGCAGTACTTTTAGTATTATGCCAGAATGTGTTTGATGGGGTTTTCGGCAAGATTCCTTTGCCCAATTGCTGTGAATCATAACATGATGAAATTGTGTGTAAAATCAAGAGGGATCACCAAGTGTGAGCTCATTTGAGCAAAGTTGGCAATGTAAACATGAAAAATCCCTAGGAATGGACAAAATCAGATTCCTCTGGTCCTAGGTGATCAAATCAACTCCCACAAATGCACAACTTGGTGTACCATCCTTATTTAGAAGCTAGATCATTGTTGTAAAGTTTGGGGTCAATTGGATAAACCTGGCAATGTAAAGTTGCTCAACTGTGGTTTTGGACAGACAGGGTTTTGGGATATTTTGGTGAACCGAAACAACTTGGATTAAGATGAAACATTGTAGAATCACCACATATATCATGTGTGACCTGGCAGAATTTTCCTATAATTTATTGAGAATATTTCCTATGGAAATATTTCAAAAGCTTGAAAAAGGCACAAACAGTTTTGAAGGGTTTTGTCCAATATTTTGACCATGACCATGTGTTAAAACTCTTATGTATGGAAAACATATGTCCACTGAGTTTCCCTAATTTTTCTCAAATATTTTTGAAGTAAAAAATTAATTTTCATCCACAAAAGATCATTTATGGACTCAAAAAAAGTTATTTAAATAAAATAGGAACCTACCTTTTAAAATAATTATTTTGTGGTTTTCGGAAATCTTTTTAGTAATAGAATCCCAATAAAATCTTTGGGGTAAAACATCCCTCTTATATTGAGGACTTGTAGTAAAAATCTCAACTCAGGGGTTTTTGAGAGCTTAAAATAAATAAAAGCTTTTTTGTTAAAATAATAGTTTATAAAAATAGCTTCTGGTATGTGCGGACCCCGACTTACGAGTCGAGATCGCCGAATGAACATGCTCAGTGATCCCAGAGATCAATGCTCACCGAACACACACATACTGAATATTAAGAGTCTTACATCCAAATACCGAATTATTACATCACATGACCGAATGGTAAAGTTCACAAGGTAGGGCCTATAAGGCCAGTCGTGCGGATACAACTAGTAGCAGAAAACTTAGGGCTAAGCGGGTGCCCATGCCATCGGCCTACACCAACGGGCATTCTGACTAGGAAGCGTCCTAGTTCACAGGGGCGTCTCCGAAGACGTATTGTTCTCCAAACTCCGGTCCTTCCATGTCTGGCCAATAATATGACCAGTGGCAAGCCAATGAGTACTTTCGAATGTACTCGCAAACAGCCCAAGATATGAACAATGCAAGTGAAGAATAACAATAATATGCATCTTGGTAGACAATAACTTGTTTGGAATAAACATGATCATGGATGTGCAACATAAGCTAAATGTTATTTGAAGAACATGTTACAGATATCAATATATCTGCCGAGGGTTGAACGCTCCGGGTTCACCCTATATGCCAAGTCACTAAACTTGGTCATATCACTCTTTCATATTAACTCCATTTAGCACACACTCACACACACATGGTTTATGCGGAAACGACTGGACGTAGTTTAAGCAGGATTACCCAACTGTCCTTGACCGTGGACACAGCTATTCAAATAGTTTTACACTCTACAAAGGTAGTACGCTGAACCCACAAGATCCGCGAAACTTCCGTGTCATCCACGACTCGCGGTATATAACATACCCGAGGTAAGTACCCGATCAATGCCTTTCCCCTGACGATACTAGTCAAAGAGGCCCACTCGATTGGTACCCAGCCCACATGTTGTACGTCTTACGAGCAATGACTCTGGACAAGATCAGCCATGCGGGGACCAACGGTGTGCCTGGAACATGTAAAAATGGCATAGTCGCCCTACCTGGCACGACCCCTTTGCTAGAGTGACCACACATCACTCCCGCCACTAGTAATGTGGCTCTTTGCTAGCATCGACTAGAGTAATCAACAAAGACCCGTCCCATAAAAGGGGTATCGTGGTCGTACATGTAAGGTTTGGACGGTTGACACATCATAAATCTATTCCCATTTCCGAAACCATACTCACTCAAAATACCCGGTGCACCACTTCACCAAAAGTGGCCACCTAACTCATCATCACCCTCGGGCATTAGTGGCACCCGACGAGGTTTTCATAACCTTGGGTTTATGCCAACAACATGCTCATGCTACTACTATTCTAGCTTTACTTGTCAACATGATGTTAGCGTGACCCTCATAGGTGGTAGGATCATGCTCAAAATGCAAGTGCTCCGGAGGAGCCTTCGGTAACATCACTTCAATGATTTACCAACACTTATGATCATATGCAACAGAAATATTTGCTACACTAGCATGCATTATAACGTATGCTCACACATGGTCAAAGGGATGCTTGCCTTGGTCAGCTAGGTATCCGGGGTCTTCGAGGTCTTCCGCTCCGACTCCTTCGTCACATGGGTTTTTTATCATCGTATAAAGATAAAAATAATAAGTAGCTCACTCCAAAACAGATCACAAAGTCATTTTAAAAATGTTGGTTATTTTGGATAAATCTAGTTTGTTATTTAAAAAATATTTTCTTCTGTTTTTAGAGAAAGAATATTTTTAAAATCAACTTAGCAGAAGCAAAACTATTCCAATTTAATCCTATTTATTATTATAAAACAGAATAGTTGCTGCGAAAATTCAACCAATGATTGTGTTAAATACTACACATTTTTAGAAGAATAACAGTGGAAAAATTATATTTTTACATTGGTTAAATCTTTTTATAAAAATCATTTAAACTCAGGTATAAAATCTAAAAGAAAAAGGCTAGAGACGCTGGCCTGGCTTGACCTGGGACTGGGCCAGCCCAATGGCCAGCCAACCAGCCTACCCAGGCGCGCTCGCCGTCAGGTTTGAACCTGGCAAGCGGGCCCTGCGGTCAGTGGCTGCGGGCAGTGAGGGAGAGAGATATGGGCCACTGACAGGTGGGGCACACCTGTCGGGATCGTCTCCTACCTCTGGACAGAGAAGAGGAGGAGCACGCTAGCGTGGCTACCAAAGTCCTCGGGCCCTAAGGGCGACGGGAATAGGTCCGGCTTGTCGTCGCCTACCTGATGATGGTCAAGAAGACTGTGGAGGGGCTCAGGTTCACCGGCGACGAGGTATCCGTGGCGGAGGAGTTTCGGGCAAAGGTGGAGGTGGTAGCTACGGGCACGGATTTGCTCGAGGAAGAGGGGGAAATCTTCCTGAGGTCACGGGGAGTGGTTTGGTGGGCAGAGGGACGCGAGAGCCGACGTGTATCCAAAGGTCGACCAGAGCTCCGAGGCGGAGGGGCCTCGGTCGATCTTGAGTACCGAGGCTCTGCTTGCTCAAAGAGGAGGATAGGGAGGTGATTGATGTTGCTGCGATGAGGAATGGGCGGTGCTGGAGTGAGGGGAGAGGCTATAAATAGGCCCATGATGGTGAGCTGACTCGGGAGCGCCGGTGATTCACCATGGAGTGCATGGGGTGTGCAGACAGGAGCTGGAGTCGAAACCACGGTCTCAGGACATGGTTTTAGACTGCTAGGACTCACTACGAGAGAGGGAGAGAGAGGAGAGGCGAGCTACCGTGGGCACGCCTCTCTCGCCAGTTCTGGTGCACGCGGGCGCGCATCGCACCAGTTCTTAGCGCGGGAGAGAAGGGGCCTTGATGGTCGCCTGATGCATAGGGGTTGTCGGGGGAGAGGATGGACACATCAGGGAGGCTGGAACTGGCCGAGAGTGTCGCCCCCACCTTGGTGGCTCTCTGTAGTGCGCCCAGAGCGCAGCTTTGGCATGCCACGACATGCTGGCATGCTCTGGGTGCCTTGGACGTGTCTAGTGTGTCCTGGGCACTGGCTGAGAGATACCTAGCCGTTGGATACCCATGGGAGCTTTGGCTGGTCAAGGGGGACAAGGAAAACAGGTGTTATCAACCTTGAGGTGAAGCTTAGATTGGGTTTTTTGGCATTTCTACTTTGAACCAGAGAGGGGCCAGTTGACTGGGGCTTGGCATTGATGCTAGCCACCTAATCTGAGAGTTTGGGAGAAAGGGTTGGGGTTTAGCTAAGGTTAGGAGGGGTTTTACCCATCTGTCAGAAGGTGCTCGACAGTGGTTTGGGTGGTTGCACCCCACCACTGGCTCTGCAACTTAACAGGATTGGGTGTGGTGCTAAAACAAGGGGCTTCACCAAGTTTGAGCTCCATTGGACAAGTTTAGCTTTGTAAACTTGAAAACATCACCAAATGACCAAATTTGTTCCTTCCAAAGAGAGTGTGGGAAAATTAAGCCCCACAAATCCCATTTTTGGCATGGAGCCCTCATTTGAGGTATTAGGCAGTCCTACAAAGTTTCAACTCCATTGGACAAACTTTCCTATGTAGAGTTGCTCTAACTTCAATCTGGACAGAAGGGGATTTGCAACTATTTGGTGGCCTTAATCATCTTGGTCAAGGTGAAATTTTATATGGACACCAAATATGGCTTAGGGATACCACTGGAAATTTCTAGGAATTTATTGAGAATATTTCCTTTGGAAATACTTCAAAAGGTTAAAATAGACAGAAAGGTTTTCTGGGTTATACTCAAATAATAATAATATAAATAGGGGTTGCAATTCTTATGTATGGAAAATATATGTTCTTATGATCATCTCTAATTTTTCTCAGATTTTTCTAATGCAGAGAAGTATTTTTCCACATAGGATTACCATTTCTGCCCTCGAAAATTGACATGCAATTAAATTAGAAAAATAATTCAAAAAATAATTATAATATGGTTTTGGTGCTCTAAAATGGTGCTAGAACCAGATCACCAACTTTGGGTAAGAACACTCCTTGCCATCAAGGACTTGTAGTGCAACCCAAAGCACTGTTTTGCTTTAACCAGAAATAATAAAAAAGGGTTTTGAAAATAATTAAGTAATGAGAAATGTGGTTTTTAATATCACATGATCAAGCATACAAGCATACAATGACAATCATGGCACTCACAACATTAGTTTTGAAAAAGTTTTAATAAACTCAGATTTTTGAATTACAGAAAAAGTGGTAGTGAAAACAGGGTGTGACAGACCTATCCCCCTTACAAGAATCTCGTCCCCGAGATTCCTAAGCTAGGTGCGAAAAAGGTACGGAAACTCAGATTGGAGATAGTCTTCGGTGGGGTTGCTCCACTGAACTTTGAAATACTTGATGGTGCGGCTTCTGGTGCAACGCTCTGCTTCATCCAGGATGCGGATGCTTCTCGCGGTAAGTGAGGTCTGGCTGAAGGTCGATGGCCTGATGGTCAATGTCCTTGTAAAGATCAGAACGGTTTGGCGCTTGAAGACACTTCCGAAGTTGTGACACGTGGAAGACATTGTGCACACCCGAAAGTTCCGGAGGTAGCTCCAACTGGTAAGCAACTTCTCCACGCCTTGTCGTGATCTTAAAAGGCCCAATGAACCTTGGAGCAAGTTTCCCTTTAACGTGGAAACGCTTGGCTCCCTTAAGAGGTGTGACACAGAGGTACACGTGGTCTTCAAGGTTAAACTCCAATTCTCTGCGGTGAGAATCCGCATAGCTCTTCTGTCGCGACTTGGCTGCCTTTAGGTTTTCTCGAACAAGCTGCACCTTATCTTCTGCTTCTTGCAGAATTTCCGGCCCGAAAATCAACTCTTCACCGGTTTCGGACCACTTGAGCGGGGTGCGGCACTTTCGTCCGTATAACACTTCAAATGGGGCCATCTGGAGACTAGACTGGTAGCTGTTGTTCTATGAAAACTCGGCGAACGGCAGACAGTCTTCCCATTTGGCACCATCGCCAAGACACAAGCGCGGAGCATATCTTCGAGTATCAGATTTACTCGTTCCGTCTGTCCACCCGTTTGCAGGTGGAAAGCGGTGCTGAAAGAGAGTTTGGTTCCGAGGGCTTCTTGAAACTTCTTCCAGAATCTTGAGGTGAACTGCATGCCTCGGTCAGACACAATCTCCTTGGGAACTGTGTAAGGGCTCACAATACGCTCAATGTGGAGGCTAGCCAACTTGTCGCCCCCAAAGGTGGTGCTGATCGGAATGAAGTGAGACACCTTGGTGAGATGGTCAACGATGACCCATATAGAGTCATGGCCTCTGTTAGACCTTGGTAGGCCGGTAACGAAGTCCATGCCTACTTTGTCCCACTTCCATTCTGGCACTTGGAGAGGTTGTAGCAGTCCAGCAGGTCCTGATGCTCAACCTTGACTCGCTGGCACACATCGCACTTGGCAACATATGAGGCTATTTCCCTCTTCATGCAATGCCACCAGAATCTTTCTCGAAGATCTTGATACATCTTCGTACCACTTGGGTGAATAGAGTAGGGTGTGTCATGTGCTTCCTGCAGGATCAAGTCCTTAAATTCTGCCTTGTTGGGTACGCATAAATGTTTCCCAAACCACACTACTCCTTGCTTATCCACTGAGAATTCTGGGGCCTTGCCTTCTTGGATCTTCTTCTTGATGCCTTCAATGCTCTTATGCCCCTTCTGGGCCTCCTTGATATCATCAGCCAGCGTTGGTCTGACTTCGAGGTTAGCTAGGAATCCTGATTCCACTAGCTCCAACCCGAAGCTCTCCATTTCTTCATATAAGGCGGGTAGCCTTTCCTTGAGCATAACGTTCAAGGTGCTGGTCTTCCTGCTTAAGGCATCAGCCACTATATTGTCCTTACCGGGGTGATATTGAATGCTGAGATCGTAGTCTTTGATTAACTCTAACCATCTTCGTTGCCTCATATTCAATTCCCTTTGAGTGAATATATACTTCAGACTTTTGTGGTCGGTGCATATTTCACATCGCTTCCCCAGAAGGTAATGTCACCATGTCTTTAGAGCATGCACTACTGTTGCCAATTCGAGATCATGGATGGCATAATTCTCCTCATGCGGGTGCAGTTGCCGTGATAGATATGCCACGACCCTACCGTCTTGCATTAGGACTCCACCGAGCCCGATTCTGGAGGCATTACAATATATCACAAACTCCTTGCTGATATCTGGTGTAGCCAATACCGGGCGGTAGTCAATCTCTTCTTCAATTCCTGGAAGCTCGCTTCACACTCCGGCGTCCATTCGAATTCCTTGCCTTTCTTCAAGAGCTGAGTCATGGGTCGAGCGATGCGGGAGAATCCTTCTATGAACTTGCGGTAGTATCCCGCGAGCCCGAGGAAGCTCCTGACTTCCTTCACATCGATTGGCGACTCCCAGTTGGTTACCGTAGTAATCTTGGAGGGATCGACTGCCAACCCACTTGTTGTCATGGTATGACCCAAGAATCCAACTTCGTTCAGCCACAATTGGCATTTTCTGAATTTGGCATAAAGTTGGTGCTCTCGAAGCTTCTCCAACACTAACCTCAAGTGTTCCTCATGCTCTTCTTCGGACTTGGAGAAGATTAATATGTTATCAATAAATACGACGACAAACTTATCCAGGTATTCCATGAAGACTTTGTTCATGAGGTACATGAAGTAAGCTGGGGCATTAGTCAACCCGAAAGACATGACAGTGCATTCGTATAGACCGTATCGAGTCACGAATGCAGTCTTGGGTATGTCTTCAGGTCGGTTCTTCAGTTGGTAATATCAAGATCGGAGATCGATCTTAGAGAATACCTTGGCTCCATTTAACTGGTCAAACAAATCTTCAATCTTGGGGAGTGGGTACTTATTCTTGATCGTGACTTCATTGAGTGAACGGTAATCGACGCAGAGTGTGATAGTTCCATCCTTCTTAGACACGAACAGAACAGGTGATCCCCAAGGTGATGCACTCAGACGAATGAACCCTTTTCTGAGTTGCTCATCCAACTGCTTCTTCAGCTCTGCTAGCTCTTCGGATCCCAATCTATAAGGCTTCTTATAGATAGGCCTTGATCCGGGCATGAGCTCAATGATGAAATCGATGTCTCGGTCAGGAGGCATCCCTGGTAGTTCATCAGGAAAGACGTCCGGGTACTCACAGACTATCGGCACTCGGTCCAGTTCTCTCCTCACAAGTTGTTAACCTGCGGTGTACGAGTGGTTACTCGCTCAAAGACATACTTGACTTTGACCCCTTGGTTGCTTGTCATGGTAATAGCCCTATTGGCACAGTCCAAGATGCTCTGGTGTTTGGCCAACCAATCCATGCCGAGAATTACTGCTAGGCTTTGCGACTTAATGATGATGAGATTTGCTGAGAAGCTTATCCCATTGATAACAATCCCGACTTTCCTACACCCTAGGTTGGTCCTTAACACTGCTCCCGGGGTTTGTATTGCCATTTTCCCGTTAAGAAGGGTAGGCTTTAAACCACATTTTTCCGCAAATCTTTAGGTGACAAAAGAATGCGAAGCACCACAATCAAACAATATTGTTGCTGGGGTGGAGTTGACGAGGAACGTACCCAGAATGTAGTCCGGGTCTTCATGTGCCTCTACTGCAGAGATATGATTGATCCGCCCCCTGCTGTGATACTGCTAGTTGCAGGGAGATTGGTTCCTGCCTGGTGCTCCTTGGCCTTGGTTTGGCGCATTGGGGCACGGTGCGTCGGCCTTATTGTTGGGACACTGCCTGGAATAGTGCCCTGTCTGTCCACATCCAAAACAGGTAACTTGTGCTGGAAGGTTGGTCTTGAATCCACTATTGTTCGGTGGGTTGAATGCTCGCTTGGTGTTGACTTGCTACTGAAGTTGGTAGTTCTCGCGAAATTTTGGAGACTTGTACTGCTGCTGCTGGTAACTCGGTCTTGCTGGAGCTGACTGCCATGGACGTGGCTTCAGATTACTAGGTCCTCCACTACCCATCAGGTTACGCTTACGGGTGTCATCCATTGCACGATGCTTATCCTCCAACATAACGGCCTTATTAACCAGATCGCTGAAGGTGCGGCATTCACAAACAACCAGTTGATACTGGAGTGACTGTTGCAGTCCTTCCATCAACCGTTCCACTTTAGTGACCTCAGTGTTGACATCCTCTGGTGCATATCTTGACACGAGGTTGAACTTCTGCAAATATTCCTTGACGGATCCACTGCCTTGCCTTAAAGCTCGGAATTCACGCTTCTTAATGGTCATCATACCGGGAGGAATGTGAGCAGCGCGGAATCCTTCCTTGAACATTGCACACGTGATGACTTGTCCTGCTCGCATGATCTGAAATCCATCCCATCAAGATCTAGCCGTGCCTCCGAGATAGTGAGATGCACAGGGAACTTTCTCACGATCATCAGTGCATTTGACCAGCGCGAGGAGTTCCTCGATAGTACGGATCCATTCATCGGCATCAAATGGTTCAGTCATCTCCGTGAATATGGGTGGCGTAGTCCGCATGAACTCAGAGAGAGTAGAGCGACCATTGCCATTCCCGTTCTGCGGCGGGTTGTTCACCAAGACTTGAGCCAGCTACTGAATAGCAGCATTATTGGCTTGACGTTCCTCGCGAAGAGCTTGAAGGAACTGAACCATAGTCAAGCTTTTAGGAGGAGGTGGTGGCGGTGGAACATCGTCTTGTTGCTGCGCGTGGTGACCTCCAGCTTGAGCGTCCCCTCCGGTTCCCTGCTGCTGACCTGAAGAGACAGAGTCGGGGTTGCCGAAGGTGCCGATGCGAGTTGCAATCACCATCCTGTCAGGGGAGTAGACAGGTCAATTTGCCGAACTGGCCAGATTCATAAGGGAGGATGCTCTAGTGTAGGGGGTCTGGTGCTGTGCTGGTGTGAGCTTTTTAAGCCAAAGATTTTTGGAAAAGACTAATGCATTAGATTAAATCAAGCGATGTAGTCGCTTACAAGCTCCCTAAGGCAGAATGCAACTTGCATCCAACATGCTCACAACATCATGGTTCGCATGAACCGATACATAAACATACTACGCTTGGGAAATCTCCTACCTGCCTAAGTCGTAATCCTATGCGGTTGACTGCTCGGTTTCTTAGCCGGGTTCTGTCGGGTCTTTGTCTTCATCTTCATCAGTAATTTCCTCCTTCAGAGGGGTGGGAGAAGGAAGCGGTCCATCACGGCGTCTCTTTGTTGGCGAGGCAGCGAAGAGTTCAGTGTACTCTTCCGTGGTCAGGCGGCGACTCTGAATAGGAGTGGCCTGCAGTGGTGGTACTCCTCTTCGGAAAGCAACGGCTGATCGTCCTTCGGGTGTTCCTTCCTTCTTCACCTTGCGGGTCTTCATCTTCTCCATGCGGAGCAGATCCTTGGCTTGGTGCAGTTCTTGGCGAATCTTTGTTGACTCCTTGATCAAAAGGTGCGTCAAAGTGTCGGAGGAGAGGCTGAAGTCGGTCTGAAACCTTAGTGGCGTCCCGTCCTCCAAAGATGGGTTGAGTGTCCAACTCCCGTCTATCCCATCCTTAATGAAAGGTAGGTGACGAGTAGCTGGCTCGTTAGCCATCTCGGGAAGGATATCGCGGAGACGCATGAGCGCCTCTTGTGCGGTTTTCTCCATTGCCAGCATCAGATCCTCCATTTGTGGTCCTTCGAAGAACCAACTAGTCGGGGAGTCATTATCCTTCACTATCACATCCACGTGATATTCCTTTGTGTCGGTGTTGACCCAGTCTTCGTAGTAGAGGAAGATGGGTGTGCGGCGTACTTGGCACTTATCGAGGCTATCACCCAAAAGTAGGGGAAAGCGTGTCTCCAGAAGCATCTCAAGTACGGCGGCCATCTACAAGATGTAGGAGAGAGGGTTAGAAAGTTTTTAGTGGTGCAGAATCTCAGGTTAAGGTCTAGGTAAACTAATTGTCTCGGCTACTGTCCATGCTACCTAAGGATTCTTATAGTCAGGATGGCTCTGATACCAGCTCTGTGGGGACCCCGACTTACGAGTCAAGATCGCCAAATGAACGTGCTTAGTGATCCCGGAGATCAATGCTCACCGAACACACACATGCTTAATATTAAGAGTCTTACATCCAAATACCAAATTATTACATCACGTGACCGAATGGTCAAGTTCACAAGGTAGGGCCTATAAGGCCAGTCACACGGATACAACTAGTAGCGGAAAACTTAGGGCTAAGCGGGTGCCCATGCCATCAGCCTACACCAATAGGCATTCTGACTGGGAAGCGTCCTAGTTCGCAGGGGCATCTCCGAAGACGTACTCTTCTCCAAACTCCGGTCCTTCCATGTCTGGTCAATAATATAACCAGTGGCAATCCAATGAGGACTTTGGAATGTACTCGCAAACAGCCCAAGATATGAAAAATGCAAGTGAAGGATAACGAGTACGTGGATTCGGGAGAGTACGTGCAGGACGAACAAGAGCAGTTGCAAGCTGAGGATATCACAGGCAAGATGATATGACCTTGATTCCATCTCTAGACTTGTTATGCTAGATTATGTTTGCATTGTCATGTGCTTGCTGCCTACCACGGAAATAATTGCCTCCTGAAGTGCCATGAAACCCAAACACTTATCCGTTCCTAGCAAATCTTGAATGGCTAAGTAGGCTTTGCTCAGCTACTAATGTTAGCATTGCTAGATAGAGGTGCTTGTCTCATGTGATAACATGAGTTTGATATCATTATGTTAAATCTGTTATTTAATTAATGCACCTATATACTTGGTAAATAATGGAAGGCCTAGCCTTTTGTCGGGTGTTTTGTTCCTTTATTGCCGCCCTAGTTACCGGCTACCGGTGTTTGATTCCATATTGATCGCTCCTGACATGTTCGGGGTTGTTATGGGGACCCCCTCGATAAATCGCGTAGTGTTAAGACTTGTCCGGCAGGATCCAACCTTGGTGTTAATTTGCTAATCACTTAATAATAATCTACATAGGGAATGGCCTACCCGAGGAATTTAATCAACAACCCAGGCGAGTGCCTGATGAGTGTTGGTCCAACCCAGAGCAGCTTACTACGCTCCCCGGGGCAACTCGGTGTTTTGGCGTGGTAACCATCGCTTATCCCGTGTGTCCTTAGACTGAGATACGCGGCTCTTATAAGGGTTGTCGACAAGTCGGGAGGTCCTGCTAGTCTTGTCTTACCTTAACGATATATCTTGTGTATAGGAATCCCGGTGAAGCTTTGGTTCTCCCCAAAGTTGAGGTTTTCCTCTAAGGAATCCGACGAGCTCACGAGATTCATGAAAGAGGATTACTTTGCGGCCCGTGTACATTTGTGATGGACTAGTTGGAGCACCCCTGCAGGGTTTAATCTTTCGGAAAGCCGTGCCCGCGGTTATGTGGCAACTTGGAATGTTTGTTAACATCCGGTAATAGATAACTTAAACATAAGCTAATAAAATTGCCAACTGTGTGAGTAACCGTGTCTGTTCCCTTCGAAGATCTCTCTTCGATCGGGAACATGGTGGGGTTATGATTGACGTAGGTAGGTGTTTAGTATCACTTAGTGATCATCTATTATCGACCGCTAGAATAGACCACCTTCAATATATGTTCTACGTAAGTTAGCCACCATATAAAGCTTAGGATGCTGCAACCTAAACACTCCATCTTCCAACCTAATAACTTGACTAGTTCTGGCACCGAGGTCATAGATTGTTGAGTCCTCGTGGCTCACAGATTCCTTCACAACACCAACAGGTTCAGGTACCCCCGAGACAGGTGATCCCGACGACACGCAACTGGCGTGGCAGTACGATGAGGAGAACGGCCGCCTGTACATGAACTATCCAGAAGATTGAGGCGTGGTCATGATCGTGGGCAAGCATGCAGGGTAGCATAGTCATTTCCCTTGTTTTGTAGTCCGTAGCGGAACTACCTTGTCTGGATGCATGATGTAACTCTCATATATTTATGAGATGACAGTTGAATCCCTTATTGTCATTCCTCTATTATTTATGTATGTGCTATGTTACCATGTTTGTGAAACGCTTAGATGCGCTTCTTTCCAATTCGGGGCCTCGATCCCCAAATCGGAAAGGACCGCATCTTAGTCGTTACATGGCCCTACCTAATCAGCGCCCCTGTCGGCACCGGCGCCCAACCGGAACCCCACCACCACAGCCCCCCACTGCCCCGTCCTCCACACACTGCCTCTTGTGCCAACCACACCAAGGTGATGTTTTTCTCCTTTTTGTTGTTTAATGCTATGTTAGTTTAGTTTAGTGCTATGTTAGATTAGTGATAGGTTTATTTATATTAGATTTAGTGGTATGTTATATTAGATTAGAATTTTTCTGTGTTAGTGCTAGGTTTAGTTAATTAGTCAGAATTAAAAGAAGTAGAAAAAATATGAAAAAGATGAAGCAAAAAAGAAGAATAAGTAGAAGAAGGAAGAATAATAATAAGAAGAGGAGGAGGAGAAGAAAAGGAATAAGAAGAAGAGGATAAGAAAGAAGAGGAAAAAGGAAAAGAATGAAGAAGAAGAAAAACAAAAACAAGAAGAAGAAGAAGAAGAAGAAGAAGAGGAGAAGGAAAGAAGAAGAAGAAGAAGAAGAAGAAGAAGAAGAAGAAGAAGAAGAAGAAGAAGAAGAAGAAGAAGAAGAAGAAGAAGTAGAAGAAGAGGAGAAGGAAGAAGAAGAAGAAGAAGAAGAAGAAGAAGAAGTAGAAGAAGCGGAGAAGGAAGAAGAAGAAGAAGAAGAAGAAGAAGAGGAAGACGACGACGACGACGATGACGACGATGACGACGACGACGACGACGACGACGACGACGAAGAAGAAGAAGAAGAAGAAGAAGAAGAAGAAGAAGAAGAAGAAGAAGAAGAAGAAGAAGAAGAAGAAGAAGAAGAAGAAGAAGAAGAAGAAGAAGAAGAAGAAGAAGAAGAAGAAGAAAAGAAGAAGAAGAGGAGAAGGACAGAAGAAGAAGAAGAAGAAGAAGAAGAAGAAGTAGAAGAAGAGGAGAAGAAGAATATGATAAGGAAAGAAGAAGAAGAAGAAGAAAAAGAGGAACTGTCAATGCTTTATGCGATGTGATGTCATTAGTAACATTATTTGTTCATAGTTTGAACTGACAATGCTTTATGAGACGTGATGTACTAAAAAAATTTCACTCGGTAAAATTTAGAGGCTTTGCGCTATTTCATCTCCTTGGAGTCAATGTCGTCGAATATTTTGTTCAGTGATCCCGCCATTGTTCGACTTCTTCCTCTACATCAAAGGGTGATCTACGAATCCACCTTCACCTCCTACGCTCTTTTAATCATGTTAGTAGATTTCATTTTCATGCTAAGTAGCATAACCTAGGCGTCTCCCGTCCCAAAGGGTTGCATCGATAAATATGCATTCGGTTCCATATTTATCATCGTAACTCATTCGGATTGTCTAGCGATTTGCATGGACAACCTGAGTATGTGTAGAGTGAGTATTTGGAGAACAACGAGGAGGTGTGCCGATTTTTTTCTTGGAATGGGGTAGAGCATGGAAAACGTACTTACTCTACACATACTTGGCTGGGATTAGGACCTATCTTTACCTATTACCATGTAGGTTGCATGGACGTAATAAAATTGACAAACTAGATTAACTCATGTATATACATGTTGAATTATTTATATATATATAGTGTCTTTAGAAGCTAGGCATGATGAGTGATCATGCGTGGATGTACACCGGTCACACTAATCACGAAGAGATGACCAAAGAATGGTTTATAAAAACCAGGGAGTTTCTGAAAGCGGCATTTGCAAATGGCCAGGAAACAAACTCGTGCCCCTGTCCTGTGTGCAACAACTATAAAAAGAAGACATGGGCTGAAATGATAAAACACCTGCAGAGGAAGGGTTTTAAGCCTAACTATATGGTGTGTACATTTCATGATAAGTCTAGACAATGCACCAGAGTTTAGGTGGTTCGTCGTGGCACCGACGAGCATGGTGCCAGGATCGAAAGCATGGTGAAGACTTTGATGATGCTCGGGATTCGGAGAATGGGGGAGGAATCTCCAAAGGCCTTCTATGAAATGTTGGAGTCTTCAAACGTCCTCTCCACGAGCACACTCAGCTTTGTCAGTTGGATGCCATTGCACAAGTACTGGCTCTGAAGGCTTAGTTCAACTTGGGAAGGGAATGCTACGACGCGATGATTACACTATTTGGACACTTTCTACCCAAAGGCCATGTCATGCCTGCAAAACTGTACCATTCGGACAAAATACTTCATGTACTTAACATGCCCTATGAAAAGATACATGCATGTGAGAAAGGATGTGCCTTATTTAGGAAGGAGTATGCGGACTTGGACTATTGTTCCATTTGCAAGTCTTCTAGGTATGTGGTGGTCGAAAACGGTATGGGTGAGAAGAGCCATACCAAAATCCCAGTTAATGATATTCAGTATATGCCAATCACACCAAGTCTTCAACGTCTTTTCATGGTCGAAGAGACGGACAGACAGATGACATGGCACACATTGTGCAAAAGAACCGAACTATATGCGGATGAGAATAAGATGGCGGTACACACAACGGATGGGGAAGCGTGGAAGGATTTCGATGCAGTACCTCTAGATAAAGCGACAGATCCAAGGCATCTTCGAGTGTGCGTCGGCACGGATGGGTTCAATCCCTTGGGTGTGACGGCAACCCAATACAATTATTGGCATGTATTTTTCATTCCACTCAATCTCCCCCACCCCGGACAGATTATGCAAAGAAAGAACATATTCCTGACGTTGATAATTCCATAGCCCAATTATCCAGGGAAGAATATGAATGTTTACATGCAGCCGCTTAAGGATGAATTGCAAGAAGTTGGGATAATGGGGTCAAGACATATGATGCCGCTAGAAAATAAAACTTCAAAATGCATGTCTGGTACATGTACTCGATGCATGACTTCCCGGCGTATACGCTATTCTCTAGATGGCGGGTGCATGGAAGGTTCCCGTGCCCCATGTGCAAGGCAGCTGTTGGATCATATTTCTCCATATGTGGTTTTGGTAATTGATGACAATCCCTATGGACTAATGGCTGCCTTAATTTATATTCGAAGGATTTGTCCATAGGCACTTCTTGAAGTCCATCTGTTGGTTTCAAGGAGTTTATATGATGACCAAGGTGGTATTCAAAGTATTATCCAAAGATTGGTCCTAAAGACACAAGGTTGATCAAGAATAAGCACAAAGTAAATCAAGATGATCAACACACAAAGCGTACAAGATGTACCGAGAAGGATCAAGTGATCCCATGGTATGGTAAGCATTGTCCATAACGCTTTTGTGTACTAATCCATGTCTTCGTGAGAGTTCTATGTGGGGTTAGGTGTGTATCCATGGGTTTGCATCAAGAGGAAGATCTCATTCAACCTATGAAGTATGACATCAAGTGGTGATCATCATCAAGATTGTGGTGTGCAAGTTCAAGTGGAGCATCACGAAGATATCATGCTTCAAGCTTGTCGTCCATTGTGGTGGCAATGGACTTGTGAAGAATGTGCTGAAGATTGGCTCACCCATAGTGAGTATGTGGGAGCAATCAAGAAAGGTGGTCCATCTTGAGGAAGCCAAGATCATCATCATCTAGCTCAAGGTGACTAGATGCAAGGTATAGGTTTTCCCTTGATAGATTTTTCTATTGTAGGATAGTTTGTCGTACTATCAAGGGGGGCTCTCAAGTGAGTAGCTTGATCGTATCGTTGATTGAGCGCTCAAACCATTTGCATCCTTGCATCATATCTTGTTTATTGTTTGGTGTTTCTCCTTGTGAGTTTTAGAGTTTATAATTCTTCATGACAAGCTCGAGTTCATCAAAAACGGAGTCTATATACATCTTCTATGATGTTTTTCGATGTTGGAAGTTTTTGTCGGTTCTTCATTCATAGAGGTCTCACATCTCTATATAATTGGCATTCTCATAACTGCATGTTCTTAAGATTTTATGTCGTTGTTGGATAGCTCTTGTCATTGTGAATTCAACAAGCTTGAGCTTGCTCGATTCGGAGTTTGTAGGCAGAAGTTATGGCAGTTTCTGTATCCAGCGGTAGTACCGCTCCTAGTGCGAGCGGTAGTACCGCTCCTGGAGAGGTAGTACCACCCCTGGAGCGGTAGTAATTTTATACTACCGCTCCCGGGCGGTAGTACTGCTCCCTAGGACGTTCGGGTAGCGGAAGTACCGCTCCTAGTAGCAGTAGTACCGCTCCGGTCGGGCTATGAGTGGGGGTAATGGTTGGATTCTTTCCCCCACTATATAAAGGAGGTCTTCTTCCTCATTGGACTTTATATATCCGTTGAGCTCGTGTTATTCCCCCATTGTTGACCTTCTTAGAGCTTGCTAACTCTCAATCCCTGCAATGATTCTTGCTAGTTCTTGAGGGATAAGAGAGAGGAGATCTAGATCCACATCTCCACCAATCACTTTCTCCTCTATGTGAAGGCAACCCCTTGGATCTTGATCTTGGAGTTCTTTGTGAGCTCCTTGTTCTTCCTCTCATATTCTCCTTAGCTTTTGTTATTGTGGAGGGATTTGAGTGTGAGGGACTTGACCACTTCGTATGTTCTTGTCATTGCATTAGTTGCATCGGTTTGAGTTCTCCATGGTGATACGTGGAAGTGAGACGTTGAGAATCTTATTACACTTGGGTAATTGGTACCCCTAGAGATTGTTCTCCGTGGATGCTTTGGCGTCCTAGAAGCTTAGCGGTGCCTCGGAGCTTAATCATTGTGGTGTAAAGCTCCGGGCAAGCATCGGGGTCTCCAATTAAGTTCTGGAGATTGCCCCGAGCATTTTTGCTCACCTCGAAGCCATATGCCATTGTGGTGAATCTTCGTGGTGTTGTTGGGAGCCTCCAATTAAGTTGTGGAGATTGCCCCAACCTTGTTTGCACGGGTTCGGTGACCGCCCTCAAGGGTCCCTTAGTGGAATCACGACATCTTGCATTGTGCGAGGGCGTGAGGATATTACGGTGGCCTTAGTGGCATCTTGGGGAGCATTGTGCCTCCACGCTCCAAATGGAGACTAGCATCCGCAAGGGTGTGAACTTCGGGATACATCGTCGTCTCCGCGTGCCTCGGTTATCTCTTACCTGAACCATTTACTTATGCACTTCACTTTGTGATAGCCATATTGTTTCTTGTTATCACTTAGTTGTTTATCCTTCTTAGCATAAGTTGTTGGTGCACATAGGTGAGCCTAGTTGTTTTAGGTTTTGTGCTTGAAAAATTAAACGTTAGTTTTATTCTACATTTGTTCAAGCCTAAACCGTAATTATTTTAAAGCACCTATTCACCCCCCCCACTAGGCGACATCCACGTCCTTTCAGCAACTCTTCAGTTTCGTTGGTTGGAGGCGGGTGGGAAGTATTCTTGCTTTGACTTGCATAGACACTCACTACAAGAAATGTGTAACTTGTGACCTTCTCTCAGTGAACCCATCCGAATTGGTCATAAATCCACGACCATTTCACTAGGAAGGGCTCAATCCTTGAAATTGCCTTACACCAAATGGTCATAAAGCAGACAGCAGTGGTCGACGACCTTATTTCTACCTGATTACGACTAATATAAATGGTCATGAGGTTGTGAACGTGGATGCATTGGTACTTAAGGCCACCTCCTTTTTAAATGTATTGTGAAGGAAGTAACATTTTTACTTATCCAAATGGTACGAAATTTTTACAGCGCCTTCATATGCCCAAATTATCATCCTTCTCCAAATTGCAGCTCAATCCAATCATCTACGTGAGCCTAGTATCAATTTCTATTTTTTCTAGATTGCCACATTGCAAAGCAAGTGCTATCTAGACCCATCCTATTTCCCTCAAACTTTTTGGGCTCTCTTACATATTCAAATCATAGCTACATGGCAATATTCAGCTCCATTTGCCTAGTAAAGCTTCGTCAACAAATTTCCAAAGTTTCTATCCAAAGTGAAGCTTTGCGAATCAAGTACTCGCTAGGATTAACCAAATGATCTAAGATTTTTTCCAAATGTTTCATGTGCTTAAATAATCACTCTCCGCAAAATTTTAGATTTATCCACCAATCCATGTGAACTCATCATCCAAACTTTTATTCTAGTCATATTTTCACTTTGTGAAGGAACTATATTTTATAGTGCTTAACTATTTATGAAACTTTACTAGGGAATGTTGATACCTATATAACTTATCTCCACCAAATTTTAGCTCATTTTTTAGCCAAATTCTCTCAATAATCTTCCCAAGTTTCTGTCTGGTGAAGAGCATTGTGAAGGAAGTACCACTTTGGCACGTCAAAATGGTATCAAATTTGTACAGTACCTACCTACACCCAAATTACCATCGTCCGCCAAATTTCAGGTCAATTCATTCATTCATTTGAGCCCACCTTAAACATTCATTTTTCTGCCCAGTGTGGTACTTTGAAAAGCAAGTGCCACGTAGGCTCCTCCATTTGAAATGAAAATTTGCCAAGATAGTCTCCTTAGTTGATGATCATCCTCATCCATAACTCAAGCCCATTGGCCATGTTCATTTTGCCCAGAGCTAATCAAATACTTGGCTACTAATTAATGTTTGAGCTTAGTTTGATCTCCTTGTAAGATTCTTATGTTGTATTCTTGTTCCTAAGACCTACCGCGGGAGTGTCCGACACATCAGACATGCCTAGGACACCCAGAACACATGGCAACACCAAGGTCATGCGGTGACCACGCGGTTGGCATGCCAGTTTGCACGCTCTGAAGTTGGGGCCTCGGACACCATCAAAACCTCGACGTCTTGCCACCACACCATCTATCTCTGATTAAATGGATACTTATTTACCTATAAATAATTTTTGGGAAAAATAAAGAGCAAATTATAATGCAGATGCAGTTCAAATTTGACCTGCTTCCAACTGAATCGGTAGAAATTTGTGTTTTCCATGAGAGATGGATCAAAGCTTTTGAGACCCAACAATTTGGTCAATTGTACATTAAACATGGCCTATTATTTTAGAAAAATGATTTGGTCCAATATTTCAACAAATATATGGTAGGTCCTACACAGAAAAACTCATTTTGGGCACTTGAAAAATGGAAAATGAATTTTTCATCCAAGGAAATTGAAAACTTCCTTAAACAACATTGTTTGCCATTCTAATATGCACCCTTAAACACAATATTAGATCATCTGAATAAAATATGCCATGAATGAGGTCATAAGATTGACATTTGGCTTGAAAAAGCCTTTAACCTTCACACATGATAACTCATTTCTAAGAACACTTTTTAAAAATAATTTTCGTATTATAACTTTATTATTTTTTATCATAACATGGTAACATATAGTGACACAATGCGAAGGTTTTCCATTTTTTGATTTTTTGTTGAATTTTTCATGCCCATTTCAAAACACGGTCAAAACAGCACGAATGGCCGTTCAAAACTAGTGGCTAAATCTTGGAATTTTTTATTTTTCTCTGATTAAATAGATATTTATGTCCCTATAAATGATTTTTGGAAAAATAAATAGCAAACTATGAGACACGTGTAGTTCAAATTTGACCCACTTCCAATTGAATCGACGAAAATTTGTCTTTTTCGCGAGAGGTGGTTCAAAGGTTTTGACACCGAACCATTTGGTCAATTGTACATTAAATATAGCCTAATATTTTATAAAATTGATTCAATCCAATTTTGCAACAAATATTTGGTAGGTCCTTCACAAAAAAAACTGATTTTGGGCCCTCGAAAAATGGAAAATGAATTTTTCGTCCAAAGCAAATGAAAACTTCCTTATGCAACATTGTTTGTAATTCCAAGATGCACCCTTATGCACAATATGAGATCATTTGAACAAACTATGCCATGAATGTTGCCTTACTATTGATCATTTGGCTTGAAAGCCATGAATCTTCACACATGATAGCTCATTTCTGAGAACAATTTTCTAAAATAATTGTCGTATTACAACTTTATTGTTTTTCTGGTAAATTGGTCACATATAATGACACAATGCAAAGATTTTCCATTTTGTTTCAATTTTTTTGATTTTTTATGCCAATTTCAAAATGCGGTCAAAACGGCGGGCATGACCGTTCCTAGCAAGTGGTTAAATCTTGAATGTTTTTAGTGTTTCTATGATTAAATAGATACTTATGTACCTACAAATGATTTTTGTAAAAAATAAAAAGCAAACTATGAGGGAGCTGAAGTTCAAATATTACCCGCTTCCTCTTGAACCTAGTGATATTTGCCTTTTTCAGGAGAGGTGGCTCAAAGCTTTTGAAATCCAACCATTTGGTCAATTGTAAATTAAATATGACCTAATATTTTATATGATTGATTCGGTTCAATTTTGGAACAAATATATGGTAGTTTCTTCACAAAAAAACTCATTTTGGGCACTCAAAAAATGGAAATGAATTTTTCGTCCAAAGAAAATGAAAACTTCTTTAGGCAACATTGTTTGTCATTTCAAGATGCATCCTTGTGCACAATATGAGATGGTTTGAACAAACTATGCCATGAGTGTGGCCTTAATATTGATCATTCGGCTTGAAAGCCATGAATCTTCACACATGATAGCTCATTTTTGAAAATTGTTTTTTCAAATAATTGCCGTATTACAACTTTATTATTTTTTCTGGTAACTTGGTCACATATATTGACACAATGCAAAGCTTTTCTATTTTTTTATTTATTTCTGAATTTTGCATGCCCATTTCAAAATGCGGTCAAAACGGCAAGCATTGTCATTCCTAGCTAGGGGTTGAATCTTGAAAAACTTTTGGTGTTTTTATAATTAAATAGATACTTATGTATCTAGAAACGATTTTAGAAAATTTATTTGGTTCAATTTTGCAACAAATATTTGGTAGATTCTTTATGAAAAAACTCATTTTGGGCACTCCGAAAATGAAAATGATTTTTTCGTGCAAAGAAAAGGAAGAATTCCTTAGCCAACATTGTTTGTCATTCCATGATGCACCCTTGTGCAAATATTTGGTAGCTTCTTCAAAAAAATCATTTTGGAAACTCGAAAAAATGAAAATAAAAGGGAAAAGCTTCTCGTCACCTCACAAATATGTGTGTGCGCATCGGTCGCCTGTGTGGTCGACACATCTTTCTTTAATGAGACGGCTTCGCAGCATCCTCTTTTTACAGTATAATTTTGCAACTGACCCATCGTTACAATCTTTTTTCCCGTTACGAGTACTTTGTTGCATGATTTAGATTCCAACAGCTGTCGGGCACTCACATTATCGGACGAGACGGCATCGCAGTGATCAAGCTTTCCTCCATTGTGATCCCTCCCTTCTCTTGTCCTTCCTCTTTGGCTCGTCGACCCGACCCTTTCTCCTCCTCCATCTTGTCGGCCATCGATCGCATCTCCATCGGTCGCCCAAAGACCTTGCGCCAAGCCGTCTCCTACCGGATCCACGCCAATGAGATCACCGTCGCGCTGCCTTGGTAGTATCTGCCCCTATGTCGTTTCCAATCTCGCCCGCATCAGACAATGTAGTTGGAAGAGAAGGTCACCACACGAAGTCTGTTCGTCGCGTCGTGGTTCGCCTCGTATCGGTCGTCACCTCCTCAAGCTCAGTCACAACCACCGGTGCCGCAGTAGCAATAGTTCGTGCAACATGATCTTTGTTGCATAATTTTTCTGTAACATGACATCAGTTGCAAAACAAATTCGTCGACCCATCTTTTAAAAAGATCTACGGACCGACACATCGCATTGCCCAAAATAAAATGCTGACCTAACTTTACACTTTTTTTTAATCAACCAATTTTAAATGATCATAACATCGCACACGCATAATACATTCTGATTGGACCATAGTCATTTCATTTGCATTGTGATTGGACCATAGTCATTTCATTTCACGGGAATCATGATCAGACTTCCCTCACCCGGTTCTAATCTCGGAAACCCTAGCCTGCCCCCTTCCTCTCCCCCGATCTAGATCCCGTTCCAGATACCCTCCACTCACCCCCGTCTCCATTTCCTTCTCGTCGTTTCCAGAGAGAGAGGGAGGGAGGGAGGGAGCAAAAGAGAGTGAGTGAGTGAGTGAGGGAGGGAGCGAGAGAGCGAGCGCTAGGGAGGGAGCGAGGGAGGCAGCACGCCGAGGGGAAGGGGCGGAAGTGGATCCGGCTCTGGCGGAGCTCGATGCGGCGGCCTCCTCGGATTTCTCCAAGACGTCCTCCTCCTCCACTACCGACGCGCTCAGCTCCGTCGTCACCGCCGTGGTGCGCACGCCGCCCAAGGACTTCCGCGTCATCAGGAAGGAGTGGGGGCCCATCCGAATCTAGACCGCCTTCCGCGGCTTCCTGGTAGGCCGCTCGCCCCGCGTTGCTCGGTCCGATTCCGGCGGAAAAGTTTCGGGTTGTTCAATGTCGCATTTCTTTTGTGTGCCCGTGCAGGCCATGAGGGCGCTACGAGGGATCGTGCGGCTGCAGGCGCTGGTGCGCGGCCGTCGTACGCAGCTGGCCGTCACATTCAAGTGCATGCAAGCGCTCGTCAGGGTGCAAGCGTGAGCGAGGTACCCTTAGTTATTGTTTCTTGTGTCTCCGCCACCTGCGCTGAGGACAAGTCCGACGGCGTTCAGTCCTCCTTCACCATGGTCTCCCTCAAGTCTGCCATCTTCTAGGTCCGGAACTCATCCCGCGCTCACTAAAATCCTGTGTTGTGCCCTGCTGATCTGAGACTATGTTGCGCCTTCTTATACGTAATTAATTAGTTCCGATCCATTAGTTGTGATGATTCGTTAATAACTCAGCCAACCAATTGCTACTGATTCTGTGGTATGCATTCAGTAGCATGTCAGTGATTTCCGACGATCTGTTCTATTAAGATTTCTGGCCTGTCTGGATGAGGAACGGTTTTACTTTATGATAGTTATAGAGTGTTAGCCCAGCTGTATTAAAGTACTTGGAATCAGTTATTTACGGAGTGTTAGCCCTTCGTAGGCTTGAGTTGAAGCACTGCTTCATTTTGGTTTGGCAGTAGCACATTTATTCAGAATAGATGCCCTTGTTCAGATTTAGGTGCAGAGTTAATCTTTGTTCTATAGTTTTGAGAGGTCAATGGTTGGTAATGCTTCTTACTAATATATGTTAATTATAGCTTGTTGATGAGTTAATCATGCTTGGAGTTCGAATTGGTGGTGGCTTGAACAATTTGCCTGGACTTGACCATGAAGAGTTGTCAGAAGGTTGCTAGCTAATTTGTTTATCGTTATTAAATAAACGTTGCTTTCTGAGATGTGTTGTTTTATTTCAGTAGCGATGTTGCCTTAGCTGATTGTGTGTTCTCTTTTGTTGCTCAGTATCTATCAAGTCGTGTCCTGCAGAGGAATTTTTTTCTCTTCATGCTCTTGAAGTCCAACAATTATGGAAATAAGGACGACAATGGCTTGTTGGAATTCGTTGAAGAAGCTCTTGCTTTGCTCCGTTCGGCAACTCTTGCTCTGATGAGGTCCCTTCAAGAGGCTATTGCTGCAGAATAACCTAGAAGTGAATATTTGTCATTAGCTTTAAATGGAGAGAAGTTGAACGAGGAGCTTGTGGTTGTGATTACACTTGTAGAGCTTGTGGCTGTGATTACCATTGTATCCAAGTTATATGATGTAATAGACTTATTTTGGTTGTTATTTGGAGTATTATGTGTGCTTTCTGTCTGTTCTAATTTGAATATTGGTTATTTATTTACTGATGAATTGAAAACATTTGGACCTGTTTGAGTATTGGACCCATCTTTTGAAAAAAAAACTAAAACCATTGAGGGAGAAAGGCTACAACCCCAAAACAAAAAGGCCGAAATATTAGCCCAGGCCTATGTAGTCGATCAGAATGATAATTAAAAAGGCTGAATTACTGGGCTTGGCCCATTTAGACATCGAATTTGACCGGGCTCATTCTTATCAATGACCAATTCAATTGGTCATAGTTTTGTTGAATTAATGGGCTTGGCCCATTTAGACATTGAATTTGAGCTCATTCTTATCAATGACCAATTGAATTGGTCATAGTTTTGCCATGTCAGCTTGCCACGTTGGATCCATCGTGGCCTGGAGAAGCTGCCAGTGAGCAAAATAATTAGTCGTAGAACCAACGACCTTTTACATATAACAAAGAAGGTCGTTAATTTTTATTGAAGACGGCCAGCTTTTGACCAATTATTTTTTGTCACAAAAAGGTTAAAAATAAGAAATAATTACCATTCAGCGACCAATATTGATGGTCGCAAGTTAGCATATTTCTTGTAGTGACTTCCTGGGTCCTCAACATCACTTCAGAAAAGACAAGAAGAACTTTACCAAAGGTAAAGTTGTCAAAAACTAGGCACCACCTTCGTTGACACGCCAACAGATCCTAGATCAGTTAAACGCCCTCGAGCCTGATCCAGAGCATCCATAGTATTTCAAGGGGTATAATTCAGAACATGAGTGGACTCACAAGACATGCTTGTGGGATTTGCCTTACTTCAAAGATCTCCTTCTTTCACACAACATCGACATGATGCACACTAAAAAGAATATCGGAGATGCCATTTCTGATACATTGTTCAACATAGATGGGAAGTTAAAGGATAATACTATGGCTAGAATCGATCAAGAGACACTATGTCATAGACCGTTACAAAACATGCGACAATCGGAAGGAAAGAAGAACTGATCGAAGCCAAAGGCCTCACTAAATCTTGGAAGGTCAGCTATGAAGGAAATTATCTTGTGGGTCAAAATGCACTTGATGTTCCCCAATGGGTATGTAGCGAATCTAAAGAGGGGATCGAGTCTTGAAAAATTGAAAATATTTGGTCTCAAGAGACATGATTGTCACATATGGCTTGAGCGGGTAATGCCGGTGATGTTACGTGGCTTTATTCCTGAGGATGAATGGCTAGTACTGGCAATGCTGAGCTATTGCTTCCATGCTCTTTGTGCGAAAGAATCGTCGTCTCACATGGTAGATGACATGGAGGAGTTGGTGCCGGAGTTGCTCTGCAAGTTAGAGAAGATCTTTCCACCGAGCTTCTTTAATCCAATGCACCATTTAATTCTACATCTCCCGACCGAGGCAAGATTGGGTGGGCCCGTGCAAAATCGTTGGTGCTTTACAACTGAGAGGATGCAAAAGACGCTTCCAGCTAAATGTGAAAATAAACGTAGAATTGAAGGATCGATGGCTGAGGCATTCATTACTCAGGAGGTGGTGTCGGTGAATACTCACAACATATGCCATAGGTAGGCTAAACTCGGTGAGAACCGAAGGGACAAAGGTGGGCGCTGGGAACGAGGTTGGTACACGCATGGGGCGCACGATGTACCCAGGTTCAGGGCTCTCCGAAGAGATAATACCCCTAATCCTGCTAGTGTGTTTGACGTATGGGAACAGAGTACAATGTCGCCCCTGGAGCTGTGTTGGGAGGAGGAAGAGGGGAACAGCCGGCTCGTCTCTACCTCTCTCTCTGTGGGTTGGTGAGTGTGTAGGGTAGAATGACTGGTGAATGATCGACCTCTGCATGGGGGCGGCCGGGGGGTTTTATAGACGAACCCGCCGGCCTACAATATGGATAAAGGGTACATGCGTGGGACCCGACTGGCTGCTTCGCCGGCTAGCCAGGGGCCCACAAGGGTCTTGTCTTGTCGATGAGGGTCCCGCCGGCTGCATGGTCTCGATTGCCTGTGGGACCCGCTGGCTGGCCAATGAGGCTCTCGCGTAAGGCTGACGCTGAGCACGCGTTGTACGTCGAGCATCGCCCCGCGAGATTCTTCATGGGCAGGCAGTACGACCGCCTCCACTGTTCCCCACGCCGAGTGCAGTAATGGAGTGGGAGTGTGATGGTCCGACACTGTGCTAGGTGATGGATCAGAACCGGGGTAGGTCAGCGGCGTGGCCGCCGACGCTCGTACCTGCCAGGCGCCCTGATCCTGTACCTTTGCTGACGCGTAGCTACCTTTGATCGTGAGGTCTCTTCCTGACCTACGATCTGATGTGACTTGTGATCCTCGGCCGGCTAGCCTGCTTGGTTAGCCGGCTTGAGGGTGGCCGCCTCCTCCTTAGTCCGGCTGGCGGGACCAGGCCTGGCTCTGAAGGGGAGGCCACCTGGATTCTAGCCGGCAGGGGTTGCGTGGCGGTCGAGAAAGGTGGCCGCCTCGTCTTCCAGCCGGCAGGTGATGCCTAGCCAGTCAGAAGACTTGGGCATTGGGAATCTCCGTACCTTCATGTCCATTGGGCCGGAAATGAAGGAACAGGCTTGACGAGCCTACCCGGGGGTTATCCCCCCGACAGTAGTCCCCGAAGCTGGCGAGGTCTGACGCCTGCGGGCGAGTGGCCTCACCGGCGTGTTGATTTGTCTTGATATTCTGGCTGTTGTTCATGGCGAAGGACGCCGGCTTTGGAACCGGGTAGCTTCGAAGCGACGCCTCGGTCCAGTCGTAACTGGCCCGGAGAACGCCACGTGCCACGCCCCGCCTCGTGTAATGATGGCGATTACTGCTGATGGGACCGGGCCTAGGCCCTGGGTCCCGCCACGACGCCCCCTCGGCCTCCGCGCGGGAGATCCTCTGCGGATTTACTCCGCGATGGTTGGGCTTAGGAGGGCGTTACCGCCCGTAATACACGGAATTAATGGGGCTCGGCGCGCACCGGATCCCCTCCCCACGACGCTTCCTCGGGGTTTAAATGGGACGCGAGAGTTTCGAGGAGGCCATTCACCCCCTCTTCTCGCCCTGCTCCGTGCTCTCTTCCTCCTTGCGTCCTGAGAAAGAAGAGCTCGCGCCCTTCGTCTTCTTCATCTTCGCCGCCGAGACCTCCGTCGACCGCTTCGAGCTCTCGCCACCCGCAACCATGGCCGGTGGATCTTCTTCGAAGAAGTCGTCGGCGCAGCAGGCGTCCTCGCAGGGGGCCTGGCTGGGTAGCGACGTCGACGAGGGGCACATTGATGCGCTTCGCCACCATCGACTGCTGCCCCCGGCCTCCCAAGTGTCAGTGCGCCTTCCTAGCTTCGAGACCGCTCCTGCACCCGCCGCGGGAGAGGTTGTGGTCTTCGTCGAGCACTTCTATCGGGGTTTTGGGCTCCCGGCTAGCTCCTTCTTTGCCGAATGGCTTCAGTTCTTCGGCCTGCAGCCGCACCACCTGGCGCCGAATGCCATACTGCAGCTGGCCGCCTTTGTGGTGTTGTGCGAGGGTTTCGTGGGGATCGAGCCTCGCGTCGATCTGTGGCGCAGCCTGTTCTTCTTGAAGCAACAGTCCATCGCCATGGAGAAATCCGAGGTGGAGAAGCTCAAGGGGCCGCGCCCCATCACGCCGTGCGGGGCCGCGTTGGTGCATCACCGCCTGAAGTCCGGCTTCCCCCAGATGCCTCTGCAAGATTCCATCAAGCACTGGCAGAAGGGCTTCTTCTACGTGAAGAGCGCCGACCCGGCCCAGGACGCCCTCAACATGCCCCCGTTCGCCATCGCTCCTCCGACGCGGCGGAACTGGGATGCGAAGACTCCCAAGCCGCACCCCGAGGTGGCGCTTATCTGCGCCCACCTCGACATGTTGGGGAAGAGCGGCCTCCTCGGTCGCGACCTTCTCGCCACCATGGTGGTTCGTCGGATTCTGCCTCTGCAGAGGCGGCCCCATCTGGTCTGCCAAATGAGCAACCGGCTTGATCCATGCCGGTTGTCCGCCAAGAAGTTCACCCCGGGCGCTGTAGCGCGAAGGGTGAACCTGATCTCCACCGCCCGCATGGATAAGGGCGGGGAATGGACATGGGGGATGCCCCCGTTCAACGGGGCTCACCCGCCTCCGATGGTAGCCTTTCTCCGTTCCTCTGTGTTGTTTTGTCTTGGAGCCGGTGGCGCTGCTGAGCTTGGTTGAATTCCTTTTTTGTAGATGTACAAGACCCTGCAGGGGTCCCTCCGTCAGCCTGCTCCTGACGTGGAGGTGTCCGACGCCTCCGAGATGGAGGACGAGGGTGCGATGGAGCCCCGCTCAGACTCCTCCGCCGGCTCGGAAGATCCCTTGGAGTCGGAAGGGACCGAGCCGTATGGTGAGTACCCGCGGCATGCCGTAGCAGACTGTACGTACGATGATGAGGAAGCCTCATTCTGTTCTGATGCAGCCTTTGAGGAAGACTCCGACGAGGTGGAGGAGGTCACCAGCTCACTGCTGACGCGCGGCCGGCGTCAAGGTGGCGGAGCGACCGCTGCTGACGAGGCAGCGGGAAGAAGGGCAAGGGTGCCACAGCTTCCCGGCCGGCCTCCAAGCGACAGACGCCGGGTCCTCCAGCCGGACAGCGAGCAGACGGCGCCAAGAGGCGCCGTGGCGGTGGCCGGAGGTAGGTCCCGGTAGTTGCAGGGTATGGTTTCCTCCTCTTTTCACTTCCTCACCTTGAGACGAGCTTTGTTCCTGAGAAACTTGGCTTGACAGGGAGGCGGAGGATGCGGATGAAGATACCGCCTCCGCAGCCGAGCGGGCCGGCTGGGCAGCAGCTGACGCCGCCGAGAGGGAGCTCGAGATAGAGTCCAAGCGCCGGTGGGACACGGCTGCGGGGAAGGCCGCCGTGGGTCAGCTTCGCCCCAGCCGGGTCGAGAGGCCGGCGGAGAAGCCTGCGAAGGCTAGACAGGACCCCTCCGCACATGCCCATGTGGAGGAGCCAGCTAGCGAGGCCGCCTCCAGGCCAACCCCAAGGACCGAAGGGGCCCAGCCGCCTGAACCGGCATCCCCGGAGCAGGTGGACCTGGAGACGATCCCGGTTTCTCCCAGGGCCGAAGCGGCTCCTGACGCGCCGATGCTGGATCTGACCACGCCGGATGCGGCCCCTGATGCCCCACGGGCGACTATGGATGCGTCGGACGCGTCTCATCCGCCTCCTGCAGAGGAGGTAGCGCCGGCTCGGACGAGCCCGAGCCGGCCGTCGAGCCGGCACCAGGAGTCGGCGCCATCGTCGTTCCCCAGCACGTCCCTGTTCGCCAAGGGCCGGGGGCCGGGCTGGGAGCCGGCCCATGAAGACATGGCGGGCGGCGAACTTGGCCCGCCTGTGAATGCCTGCCGGCACCATTTTTTACGGCATACCGGAGCTGGTGACGTTGTTTTCCAGCGGCCGGTCGAAGGTGGAGCAGGCGACCCGCGTGGTATGCGGCGACATGGAGCGCCTGGTAGCCCGCACCCAGGTAGGCCTTGCCTTTTTACTTTTTTGTTTCCACTTTTTCCTCTTCTCTTGACGTCAGTGGGGGCGCGACAGCGCACCCAGTGGGTGTAGCCCCCGAGAATCGGGCCGGTTGATTGCCAACCGGTCTGAATCTCTTGGAGGCCTTTTTCCCTGCACAGTTTTCTTCAGTGGGGGCGCGCAAGTGCACCCACTGGGTGTAGCCCCCGAGAATCAGGATGGTTAGGCTTTTAACCAGGTCGAATCTTAATCATGTTCCCTTTCTCTCCCCTTTGGCAGGCGCTTTACGATGCTCATGTGCAGGCGTACAACGAGCTTCGGGACCAACACCTGGGGGCTGATAGCCGGATTGCCGAGCTTGAAGCCTGGCTGGGCGAGGTTGCCGCGGAGCCTGATGCCCTGCGCGATGCCGGCGGCCGGCTCCAAGAGTAGCTGGACCTTCTTCAGGCAGAGAAGAAGGAGCTCGAGGCGGCCGGCCGGGTCGAGTTGGAGCGGCTGCAGGCCACGCTGCAGGAGAAGGAGACCTCCTACTCTGCCGACGTGGACCGCCTCGCGTCGCTTCACCTTGAGGAGGCGAACCTCAAGGACGCCGCCTTGAGGGCTAAGGATGAAGCCCTTACCCAGAAGCAAGCACAGCTGGCCAAGGCGCTGGAGTCCGCCGCGACCCTCCAGGAGGAAATCGCCCGCCTTGCTCATGCGAGTGAGGTGCGGGAGCGCGAGGTCCTCGAGGTCTCTCATGAGACCGACGGCGCCTTCTAGCCTGGGTCTCTTTTCCTTGTTTTGTGTTTGGTCCTTTTGCCGTCTCCTCCTCTTGCCGTGTTCTTACGTCCCGTTTGCCGTTACTCCAGATCTCTTTCCCGAGACCCAGGTCGCAGCCGACACCGCCGTTGAGGTGTGCCGTGAGGAGCGCCGTGCGGCCGGGCAGGAGGTAAATACTACCTCCGTCTGGAGCGTAGAGGAGACCGGGGTGGGCCTTCGGGCCCGCCTTTACGTCCTGGGCGAGTTTGTGACTCAGCTCCAGGATGCAGGTTTGTCGATGGTGGCGGCCCTGTGGCCGGAGGGCGTGGAGCCGACGACCATGAGCCGGCTTGCCCGTTGGCTCGCAGCAGGTGGAGAGCGCCTGGACGCCTGGCGTGCCTCCGCAGCGTGGTCTGGGGCTTATATGGCCCCGCGCTTGGCCAAGTCTTGGTATCGTAACCTGAACTTGGGCAAGCTGGCTGCCCAATGCGACGGCTCAGAGGCGGAGCTGCAAGGCATGGAGGAGGAGCTCCGGGTGAGAGCCAGCGCCATCGTCGAGTACGCATCCTGGGATGACTTCGTCTTGGAGCGGGGTGAAGACGGCGGCGTGATTGCTGAAGATCTGCACGGCCTTCAGCCCTATGAGGCCGACGGCAGCTCCGGTGAGGCGGTCCGGGCTCCGGAATCTGCAGCCGCCTCCAGCGGTGGGGCGTATGCCGACTCCGGGATCAGCGGAGCCGGGGGCCGCACCGGGGGAGACGGCGCAACCACCTCGGGAGGAGCCGGAGGCAGTGATGCCACCACATCAGGAGCAGCAGCCGAGACGACCACTGAGGCCGCTGTCCCGTAACTGGTGTCCTTCTGTGTTTTTGGTTCTACCCCCGAAGGGATGTAACGAACGTGGGCCGTGGGCCAATGCTTTTTATGAATGTATGTATTCAGCATTATGTTCGTCACCAAGCGTGTTGTCTTATGATCCCGTCTTTTGATTCCTGGTTGACTTCTCTTATCCGAAGCCATCAAGATGTAAAGAACATGACATAAGCCAATCACAGGCCGGCTTGAATGAGCATACTCGAGCCGGTCGTCCCAAGTATAGCCGGACTGTGCATGTATTCGACCTGACCTGGCGTCACTTCGCGAACCGAGCGACCGGAGCCAGCCCGCAGGCTCGAGCAAAGGACCAGGAATCAGCCGGTACACTATGTGCCCGACTACAAGGGTGGACCGTCCGAGCGGCTGGCGAGCCCCCGAGCTTGTTTAAAGCTAGCAAGGGGCCGCACTGCGTAGCCTCCGAGCTTGATTAAGCCTGCAAGAGGTGGTACGCGGTGTAGCCCGTACACTGAGTGAAAACTCTTTAGCAAGAAGAAGCATGGAGCATGCTCTTTTCATCGTAGTTGTTGTTCCCGGCAGTCAGAGGCCGTCTTGAGTCTTGGATGAGATCGTATATACGATCGAGCCAGCCCGAGCCGGTCGTCCCAAGTATAGCCGGACTGTGCATGTATTCGACCTGACCTGGCGTCACTTCGTGAACCGAGCGACAGGAGCTAGCCCGCTGGCTCGAGCGAAGGACCAGGAATCAGCCGGTACACTATGTGCCCCACTACAAGGGTGGACCGTTCAGACGGCTGGCGAGCCCCCGAGCTTGTTTAAAGCTAGCAAGGGGCCGCGCTACGTATCCTCCGAGCTTGATTAAGCCGACAAGAGGTGGTACGCTGTGTAGCCCGTACACTGAGTGAAAACTCTTGTCAAAAAGAAACATGGAGCATGTTCTTTTTATTGCCTTCGTTGTTCCCTGAAGAGGGAGGAAGTCACATGTGCATGCTCTTTCCTTTGCTTGTCTTCTACCTTTTAGCAATAGAACGGGCGAAGCAACGCCGCGTTCCATGGGTGCTCCATTTCTTGGCCGGAGTCATCCCTCTTGCGCTTCCTTGGCTTGTGGGCATCAATCAGGTAGTAAGCATTGTTGTGCAGCGCCCTACTGATGATGAAGGGTCCTTCCAGGGGGGTGAGAGCTTGTGCTGGCCGGCAGTGCGCTGGATTCTTCTGAAAGAGAGAGGCATGATCCTTTTGCTGTGGTAGTATCTCAGCTTCTGTTGGTAGATGGCCGTCCGGCTCAAAGCCAAGTCCCTTGCTTCTTCAAGGAGATCCACACCGTCTTCTCTGGCCTCCTTCACCTCTGTTTCTGTGTATAGGGTGACCCGAGGCGAGTCAAACTAGACATCCATGGGGATAATAGCCTCGGACCCATATACCAGAAAGAATGGAGTGAAGTCGGTCGACTGGTTGGGCGTGGTCCGGAGGCTCCATAGTACAGCTGGCAGTTCTTCAACCCAGCAGCTCGCTGACCTGACCAGTGGTGCCACCAGCCTTGGCTTGATGCCAGATAGGATCAGGCCGTTGGCCCTCTCTGCTTGGTCGTCTGACTGAGGGTGTGCCAATGAGGCCAAGTCAAGCCGGATGCCTATCTTGGAACAGTAGAGCGCCAGGGCACCCTTGGCGAAGTTGGTGCTGTTGTCGGTGATGATGTTGTGGGGAACGCCATATCGGACAGAGATGTCTGTGATGAACCTCACAGCAGTGGGGCTGTCAAGCTTCTTGATAGGTCTGGCTTCGATCCACTTGGTGAACTTGTCGACGGCTACCAAAAGGTGTGTCATCCCTCCGCGAGCCGTCTTGAAGGGCCCAACCATGTCCAGTCCCCAGACGGCGAATGGCCATGATAAGGGAATGGTTTTTAGCGCTCAAGGCGGCATATGGCTTTGTGCGCTGAAGCGTTTGCAACCTTCGCATTTGTCCACCAGATCCACGGCCTCCTCGAGGGCCGTGGGCCAGTAGAATCCATGGCGGAATGCTTTGGCCACCAGGATTCTGGAGGCGACATGATGCCCACACTCCCCCTCGTGGATGTCTCTGAGGATCTCCTGCCCTTTTTCTGATTCGACGCAGCGTTGGAACACGCCGGTCATGCTGCGTCGTACCAGTTCGCGATTGATGATGGCATAGGCGGCGGACCTGCGCTGGATCTGCCTCACCTCCGCCTCGTTTTGAGGAATTTCGTTGCGAAGAAGGAAGGCCAGAATGGCCTGAGCCCATGATGGAGCCGACACAAGGGTCGCCTCTGCTTCGTTTTGACTGTTGGGGGCTTCTGGAGCCCCCGAGCTTGACGGTGTCTCCGGCGTTATTACTGCAGCCGGCTCACCGTCTATCTCCATGACGTCCACCCACTGGGAGGATTCGAGCCCGGACAGAGCTGGGGTTGTCGTTGTCGCTGGTGCCGCTATTAGAGTCAGCTGGACCAATGGAGCCGGATTAGGATCCGAAGCCGTCGTAGCTGGTGGAGCCGACGACGCTTGCACCGTAGACTCAGCCGGTGCCGCATTTGGAGCCGGTGCCGCCAGTGTAGCTGGCGTGGGGTCCGCAGCTGGCATAACTGGCGGAGCCGGCGGCGCTTGTATCGCAGAGTCGACCGGCACGAAGATTGATGCCGACTCAGGAGACGGCTTGATAGACGGCTTGTGGAGTTGCTCAAGGGAGACGCCGGCTGGAATGGCCTGTCTCGTGGAGCCGATCTTCGCCAGCGTATCGACCGCCTCATTTTCCGCCCTGGGAACATGGTGGAACTCACAACCCTCGAAGGGGCCGCTGAGCTGCTGGATGAGGAAGCGGTAGCTTGCCATGTTGGCGTCCCTGGCATCCCATTCGCCAGAGACCTGCTGCACCACCAAGTCTGAATCGCCGAAGCATATGAGCCGCCGGATGCTGATCTCCTTGGCAAGCCGGAGGCCATGAGCCAGTTCTTCGTACCCAGCGATGTTGTTGGAGGCGGCGAAATGGATCTGGAGAGCGTACTTGAGCTGGTCCCCTTTCGGAGACGTCAAGATAATGCCAGCTCCCAGCCCTGTCCGCATCTACGAGCCGTCAAAGTGCATCCGCCAATGCGTGGAGTCTGGAGGCGGTGGCTCGAACTGGGTCTCGGCCCAGTCGACTAAGAAGTCGGCCACCACCTGCGATTTGATGGCGGTGCGAGGCTCATACCGAATATCATGGTCCGCCATGGCGATGGACCATTTGGCAATTCTGCCCGTGGCATCACGGTTGCCCATGATCTCTCAGAGCGGAGCCGTGCTCACCACCGTGATGGCATGCTCTTGGAAGTATTGTTTCAATTTCTTTGCAGCAAGGTAAACACCATAACACATTTTCTGATAATGAGGGTAGTTCTGCTTAGAGGCGGACAAGACCTTGCTAAGGTAGTAGATAGGGCGCTGCACTAGCAGGGCCTTGCCTTCCTCTTTGCACTGAACTACCAACACTACACTGACCACGCGAGTGGTCGCCGCGATGTATATGAGTATGGGTTCCCTTTCAGATGGGGCTGCCAAGATTGGCAGGCTCGAGATTACCCGCTTGAGGTCGCAGAAGGCTTCGTCCGCCTGTCGTTCCACTCGAAATTCGTCGTCTTCTTCATGAGCTGGTAGAGTGGAAGGGCCTTCTCGCCAAGCCGGCTGACGAACCGGCTGAGGGATGCCAAGCAACCGGCGAACTTCTGGACGTCGAGGATCCGAGCCGGCGCACCATCCGCTCGATGGTGGTGATCTTCTCAGGGTTTGCTTCGATGCCGCGGGCGGATACGAAGAACCCCAAGAGTTTGCCACGTGGGACCCCGAAGATGCACTTCTCAGGGTTGAGCCGGATCTTGTATTCACGCAGATTGGCGAATGTGTCCTGCATGTCGTCGAGGAGGCTGAAGTGCTGCTTCGTCTTGACGACGATGTCATCCACATAGACATGGATGTTCCTGCCAATCTGTGGTAGTAGGCACTGCTGCATGCAGCGTTGGAATGTCGCACCTGCGTTCTTTAGACCGAACGTCATGGTGGTATAGCAGTAGGCCCCGAAGGGCGTGGCGAAGGAGGTCTTCAGGCGATCAGCTGGATCCAGCTTGATTTGATGGTAGCCCGAATAAGCATCCAGAAACGACAGCAGTTCGCAGCCTGCAGTGGAGTCGATCACTTGATCTATCCTAGGCAACGCGAAAGGGTCTTTCGGACATGCCTTATTTAGGCTAGTGTAGTTGATACACATTCGCCATGTGTTGTTCTTCTTCAGCACCAGGACTGGGTTCGCCAGCCAGTCTGGGTGGAAAATCTCCATGATGAAGCTGGCTACAAGGAGCCGAGTGATCTCTTCTCCGATTGTGCGCCGCTTCCCCTCGGCGAAGCGACACAAAGGTTGTTTCACCGGCTTTGCATCCGGTCGCACGTGAAGTTTGTGCTCGGCGTACTTCCTCGGGACACCCGGCATGTCCTTTCGGGACCATGAAAGATGTCCCGATTCTCACGGAGGAAGTCGACGAGCTCGCCTTCCTATTTGGGGCTCAGGCCAGCCCCAATGGTGATGCACTGCTTCGGGTTGGCAGGGTCGAGTGGGACCTGCTTGGTCTCTTTAGCCGGCTTGAAAGAGCCCTCGCAGGCCGACTGGGACAGAGGAGAAGGAATCGTCGGCTGCTCGGTAGCCTGGGCTACGAGCCGGTCGATCTGCCGCTTCTCCTCAGCAATCACCAAGGCGTCGACGAGGCGGCTGCTATCTTGGGCACACTCGAGCGACTTCTTGTAGTCGCCAACAACAGTGATGATGCCCTTGGGACCCGGCATCTTCATTTTTAGGTAGGCGTAGTGCGGAATAGCCATGAACTTGGCCAGAGCCGGTCTCCCTAGTAGCGCGTGATACGGGCTGCTGAGGTCCACTACCTCGAACCATATGGACTCCCGACGGAAGTGGGCCTTGTCGCCGAAGAGGACGTCCAGCTGGATCTTGCCAATGGGCGAGCATGACTGCCCAGGCACGATGCCATGGAAGACAGTGCTGGTTGGCAGGACGTCCGTCTCCTTGAGCCCGAGCTTCCGAAGAGTGTCGAGGTAGAGGATGTTGACGCTGCTGCCGCCATCGACCAGCACCCGGGAGAATCGGCAGGTGAGCCTTTTGGAGGCGAAGGTGGGGTGGAGGACGAGTGCGTATGACCCCGGGTTGGGCATCACCGCAGGATAGTCCACCCGGCTCCATGTGATTGGTTTGTCAGACCAATACATGTACTGGGGAACCGGGGGGACACAGACGGCGCAGGCTGTGTTTGTCGTCGCCTTCGCTGGTGAAGACGACGAACGCTCCGTTTTGGTGAGGATAGTCATCAGGGTGAGGACCGTCATCGCGAGGCGGTGGCGGCGGAAGCAGAGCGTGATGGGGAGCCGGTGGACGAGGCGCCGCCTGCGCACCCGGAGGAGCCCACAGGCCCTCCCCTTGCGACAGCAGGCGTGCGACGCTGCACTGTCGAAGGGTATGGGTAGACGGTGTCGCCCTAGAATGTATCTTGCAGGGGGCGTCGAGCAACTACTCGAGAGACTGCTTGGGCAGCCAGTTGGGGTTGCCCTGATTGCGACGCTTTCGTGGAGGGCCGGCTTGAGAAGCCGACGCCTCGCCCTCCACATTGGGCACTAGCTTGTTGTTGGAGCGGGGTTGGTCCCGGGGACTCTGATTGAGCCCGAGTTTGGTCCCGGGGACTCTGATTGAGCCTGACCGGGGTCGAACTGAGAGTGCTGCTGGTTAGCGGCGTCAAGGAGATCCTTGACACGCTTCTCGTGGAAGGCGCGCTCCTCGCCTGGTAGGCTTGCCATCTCCTCCATGGCCGCCTGCGCTGCCCGCATGTTGGTCGCAGGAGTCTCGTAGGTGGGCAGGTCCCCGCCTAGAACCTCGGCGACGAACCGTCCGCGGCTGCGGAATGATCCAAGCCGGCTGGGGCCCTCGGAAATCGGAGTAAGACCGTATGCGGAGTTATACTCACGATGTGTAGCCTCCAACTGACGTTTCGCCGAGGCCACGGCGATGCCCTCCTCCAAGATACGCTTGCGAGCCTCCTCCAGCGAGGCCCGAGCGTTTGCAGGGTCGGCGGAAGTGGTGACCGGTGTCTTCAGGCCGGCGATGGCGTCCCGAAGAGTGTCGGCAGCGGCCGCAGCGGGCTCGCTGCTGCCTACGGAGGCCTTGCCGGGAGCCGTGCTCATGCCGGCGCCGACAACCATCACCTCCACGGTGTTGGAGACGACAGCGATGTGGTATGGGGTGAAGAACCCCACCGACGGCGGAGGGCCGTCGAAGATGAGGACGTTACTAGGGTAAACGTGGTGGGCAGGCATCTCAGTGATTGAGAGCCTACTGAAGCTGGCGCAGAGCGCCTCAACGTAGTAGTCCTTGCTGAAGTAGCGCGGGCCGTCGTTGAGACGAAGGTCGCTGAGGTTCTCCATGGCGGCGACGACGACGCTAGGGAGCGCCTCGTCATCAGAATCTTCGCCCGAATCCGCATGGTGGACGGGGACGTCGATCATCATGGGCGTCGCCTTGTCGAAAGCGAGCTCCACGGGCATGCAAACTGATCCGGACACGATGCATCCGGTGGTGTAGGTGCGGGGCCCCACCCAACGCGTAAAGCCAGCCGATGCCGCGACCGGCCCCACGGTGGGCGCCAAATGTCGGTGAATACTCACAACATATGCCATAGGTAGGCTAAAGTCAGCGAGAACCGAAGGGACAAAGGTGGGCGCTGGGAACGAGGTTGGTACACGCATGGGACGCACGATGTACCCAGGTTCAGGGCTCTCCGAAGAGATAATACCCCTAATCCTGCTGGTGTGTTTGACGTATGGGAACAGAGTACAATGTCGCTCCTGGAGCTGTGTTGGGAGGAGGAAGAGGGGAGCAGCCGGCTCGTCTCTACCTCTCTCTCTGTGGGTTGGTGAGTGTGTAGGGTAGAATGACTGGTGAATGATCGACCTCTCTGCATGGGGGCGGCCGGGGGGTTTTATAAACGAACTCGCCGGCCTATAATATGGATAAAGGGTACATGCGTGGGACCCGACTGGCTGCTTCGCCGGCTAGCCACGGGCCAACAAGGGTCTTGTTTTGTCGATGAGGGGGCCGCCGGCTGCATGGTCTCGATTGCCTGTGGGACCCGCCGGCTGGCCAATGAGGCTCTCGCGTAAGGATGACGCTGAGCACGCGCTGTACGTCGAGCGTCGCCCCACGAGATTCTTCATGGGCAGGCAGTACGACCGCCTCCACTGTTCCCCACGCCAAGTGCAATAACGGAGTGGGAGTGTGACGGTCCGACAATGTGCTAGGTGATGGATCAGAGCTGGGGTAGGTCAGCGGCATGGCCACCGACGCTTGTACCTGCCGGGCGCCCTGATCATGTACCTTTGCTGATGCATAGCTACCTTTAATTGTGAGGTCTCTTCCTGACCTACGATCTGATGTGACTTGTGATCCTCGGCCGGCTAGCCTGCTTGGTCAGCCGGCTTGAGGGTGGCGGCCTCCTCCTCAGTCCGGCTGGCGGGATCAGGCCTAGCTCTGGAGGGGAGGCCGCCTGGATTCTAGCCGGCAGGGGTTGCCTGGCCGGCCATAAAGGTGGCCGCCTCCTCTTCCACCCGGCAGGTGATGCCTAGCCGGTCAGAAGACTTGGGCCTTGGGAATCTCCATACCTTCATGTCCATTGGGCCGGAAATGAAGGAACAGGCTTGATGAGCCTACCCCGGGGTTATCCCCCCGACAGGTGGCAAACTTCGTGATAGCACACTACGAAGCCAAGAATCGTCATTTGCATAATCATAAGCCTTTGTACAATGATGGCGACCCTAAAAAAGGTGGATCCAACCTTAGCCTATTCAAAGGGAAGCTCGCACCAGGCGGTGCTTATAAACCAGTAATGTTGGATGTCGAAGAATGGTGGACCATTTCCCTGTATATCTTCAACAACCTAACAGAAGTGCGGCCGTACATCGAGTAAGTTTTTGGTATATTTTTCCACAACTTCTAATTCCTTTGAACTCCTCTTATTTCCGAATATTTGATAAAGTCGATACGTCGCCAAATTCTCGGATGGAGAGGTCATCCAAATAGATTCCGTCAAAGAGTATGAGCTTCTGGCATAGCATGGAGGTGGCTATCCTGGTTTCATCTCTTGGTTCAAACAAACGACAATTATCAATAATGGACCATTTCATTTCTTGGTCTAATTTGCGGCTAATGCAACAATCATTTGAGAAAGTCGCTAATGGCTTTGACTATAAGGTCCATTCATTTGAGAAATTAAACATCAACGGGTATCGCTTTCATACCTTTGGCAAAGAGCTATCTATGCCCGACCGGAAATCTACAAATTGTGGTGCCTCTGCTATCAGTGAAGGAGGTAACGAGTATTATGGAAGAGATGAAGCAATTTATGAACTTCAATTCTATGGTGAAAACCTACCGAACGTCGTAGTCTTCAAATGTTATGGGTTCCTGCCGAAGGAGACTAGAAGGACTCATGAACATATAGGGCTAGTCGAAATCAAGCAAAGCAACCATTTAGATGTTCCCGATGTCTATAGTATGGCTCAACAGGTGACCCAAGTTTTCTATCTACCGTGGGCCTGCCAAACTAATAAAAATCTGTATGGTTGGGATGTTGTTTATGAAGTGTCGCCACATGCTAAACCACCTCCCCTAGATGAAGAGGATTATGGACCTCACATTAACCAAGACACATATCACGGAGAATTCTTCCGAGGAACACGTATTTCGAAGAAACGTTTCAAGAACCGTTGTACTTCATCCCAGAACATGGAAGTAGACAGTGAAAGTGAATCCGACTTCACCCTAAGCCTGAACCAGCAGAGCCGGAACTAGAAGTGGTTACTGTTATGGGTGACGTGTCAATGCTTGACCGATTAGAGAAAGGCCTTCCACAAGTTGATGCGGGTGAACCCGATGAGCACGTCTTTCATGAATACACGCGTGATAGTGATGATGACACTACTAGGAAAAGGGCTATAGATAATATAGACACTAATGGCGCACCAGACAAGTGGTGCGCCACTACTATATAGTAGTGGCGCACCATGTGCAGGTGCGCCATTAGTGTGATGGACACTAATGGCGCACCACACACATGGTGCGCCACTACTAGCAAACTTTTTATTTTTATTTTTCCAAAAGTACTAATGGCGCACCGGGACAGAGTGCGCCATTACTAGTTTAACTAGTAATGGCGCACCACTCACCGAGTGCGCCACTACTATATTTTTTTGCAAAACTACTAATGGCGCACCACCAGCTGGTGCGCCATTAGTAACCAGGGTTACTAATGGCGCATTTGTAGGTGGTGCGCCATTAGTAGATTTGCAAAAAAAAGGTATCTCTCTGCTCCTATCGCGACCGTGAACCAGCAGGAAGAGGGAGGAGGGAGGGAGTTCCACCGCAACCGCGAACAAGCAGGTGAGCCGGCGACCATGGCACGCCCAGATTCACCCTCCTTTGGCCGCCGTCGTCGATCTCCTCTGCTCCTAGCGCCGGATCCACCTCAGACAGTCTTCATCTCGCCACCAAGATGCGCCAACGCGACCTCGACATCGTCCTCCTCGCTGCCTTCGCCGTCTTCTTCTCGCTCCAGGTGACCCATCCCCCTCCTCTCTGAATCGAATCGATTCGAAACCCTAGCTAACCCGTCGTCCTCCGGCAGCACGAGGGCGACTTCTCGTTCCGGGAGGCGTGGTACCACCTATCGGACGAGGGGTACCTGATCAAGCACGACGCGGACCGCCTCCCGACGCCGCTCGTCGCCAACGACCGGCGGGAGGTGCTGCTCCTCACGCATGACGCCAAGATCCAGGTCCTCCAGCTGCCCACCCACGCCAGGCTCGCCGCCGCCGACACCCTCGACGACTTCCACGAGGCGCTCGTCATGGCCGAGATCTCCCTGCTCCCAGCCAACGTCCGCGTCGCCGTCGGCCGCCGCCCCGTTGCCATGGCCGTCGGCACCGTCGACCGCTCCTACAAGCAGGCCGACGTCCGCAAGCAGGTGCTCATCGTCATCACCTCCGGCTAGGCCGTCATGTGCTTCGACCACAACCTAAAGAAGCTCTGGGAGGTCAGCCTCGGGGATGACTTCCCCCACGCCGCGCACCACCGTGAGGTCGCCGTCTCCGTCACCAACTACACCCTCAAGCACGGCGACACCAGGCACGTCATCGTCGGAGGGAGGATGGAGATGCAACACCATGTATGCTATCGCCACCATTGTCTTCTACCTGCATTCCCATTGGTTGGTTAAAATCAGCTTTGTTTTTGCAATCTGGTTTGAGCAAGAAGTGCCCCGATGAAGAAAAGATTGCAGTGCCATATATTAACTCCGGTGGCCACTGCCCCCACTCTAGTCGACACACCTGTTCGACAGACGGGTCCCGTTCCCCCTCCCCTCCTCCGAGTCCGAAGCCTGGACCCTGAGCATGAGCTCGTCTGCAAGGTGAGGAAAATCCTTTGTTTCTTTGCAAAAAAATCACTTCCTTGCTTAATTCTCCCTAATGTGCTGCATGCTTTGGATTGATTTTTTTGATTCATGTATGGATAATTGGATATACTCAACTGAATCGATTCCATATTGTCTGTGATTTTGCTATTATGCTCACCACATGAGCCAATCTTCAGACCCCTGTCCTTGCCTCTAACTTTGTTGAACAGACCAACAACAACATTGTTGATAATAATTGGTATGAATGGGAGTTGATATAGTTTCAACTATGCGATCAAGTACGTACTAGAAATATGATCTATATGCTGCCATGCTGGTGATAGGTTATGTCTTTTATCTATATGTATGTATTCTTAAACAGTTGGTTCGGTTGTTTCTGCACACCCTGCTTGTTAGGGGATTCTCTTTTAAAATGCTACAATTCGACATTTGTGGGAGTAACTAAAATCTGCTTGGCGCCTAGGATATTTAAGCCACATGCATTCCTCTAATTGCTTCCTTCCTCTGCATTACAATACTTTTCTTATCATGTCTCCATCTTAATTTGAGGGTCATTGCTTATGAGATACAGTTTAGTGTCTACATTACAATACTTTTCTTATCATGTCTCCATCTTAATTTGAGGGTCATTGCTTATGAGATACAGTTTAATGTCTGCATTACAATACTTTTATTATCATGTCTCCATCTTTGAGGTCCAAAACTGTCTGTCGTTGCAAGTTATCACCTGCCATTCAGTTCTCCATTCTGAAGTATGACCTGTAACCTCTCACTGGTGAGAGCATCGAGGTCCAAAATTGTTTTTCAATGTAAGTTATTGCCTTTTGACCCTGTATTTGTTAAAGGTTTAGTGCTTCTGTTCTAGTATGTGATAATACCATTCATTGTTAACTCGTAAGTACTAGTTAGATGGAAAACACCCAAGCAAAATATGTCCTGTGTGTATGATGTTGACACTTCTGCTCTCTCAGGATAGAAATTAACATTATCTAACATGGCAAACTCTGACGTGTGCACGTGTGGCTTTGGAAAACTACAACAACATGAATCGGGTTTGCTCTATTCTACTCGAGTATATAAATATTGCATAGTGTCACTTAGAGGCAGGGTAGTCATTCAACATTTAGTTCACCAGATTGGGACAACTTTTCTGCTTTCTTTACTTTGTCAGTGTGCCGTTTTTGTCAGTATTATTTATTCAGTGTGGTATCCACATCCAAGGGCCAAAGAGGAGGAGGAGTAGACGCACCTGGATGGTGTGGATCAGATGGCGCTGCAAGGGGAGCAGTAACTCCAAGATGGTAGTACCCACTAGTTGTTAGACATCATTCCATGCTTAATTAGTTCGCTTCTTCCCAACGTTTTTACTTAATATATGTTCCTTGCTGCTGTAGCAGATTGGATTGGAAGGAGATATTTGGTTTTGTGATGGGCAACTCTAGATCCTTGAAGGTAGCCTACATGGTCGTAGGTACTGGATCGACAGCCAAGCAGTCCGCAACGACGACGAGAACACCAAGATCCAAAGGCCCGCCGCCCCAGTATCCCTGTGCCGTCGAACGCATGCCCATGTTTGTCTATATTTCTCTCTCTCTCCCTCCTGCCACAGCTTGAGAAGGGACGACATCAGTGGCTTAGGTCCATTTCTATGAGACCGGGGAGTTTGTGAAACCTTGGTGCCAGTTTGTACATAGATATATGTCCTTGTATCTGTTTCGAATATGTTTAGTTAAGATGCAACTCACGTGCGAGAGACTTGGGTTTGTACATAGAAGCTTAATGTTGCCAATTAGGTATTGTATAAATATTTAAGTTTCATAAGCACTGACTTGCGAGTATGATGTTCTCCGTCTGCTTATACGAACCTGATGGTGAAGAAATAGAACTATTAGACCATTTTGTAGTTTACTTCACCAAAATATTGCATACATAGAGACTGGAGCCTTTTGATGGTACAAATAAACCAAGGGAACCATGGCCCATGGGTGATGCTTTGGGAAAAATAGATATACATAAATTTGGATTATTTGGTGCCATCATACTTATATGATTACTACGATGAGCACACACTCCTTAACTTCATGATAATAAATGTTAGTTTCTTATTAGTAGAAGATAAATGTGTGTCAACATGTGAAAATAACCACATAGAAACGATATTGTTAACTATGATATCATGACAATCTTTGTTTAAGATGCACAATGCATTCATTGTTGATAAAACTACAAGCACTGGAACATAGTTCTATATAATAGCATGTGAGATGATTATAACTTTTATAGAAACTATATTGTTAACTATGATATCATGATAATCTTTTGATCAAATATTTTTAATACGCATATGAGATTTTAACAACTTGATCTGGTTCCACTTTCTTGACAAATCTGTGCAAAATGTTTTCAGGTACTCAACCTATTGGTGACATGGACATGCTGACTCTCTAGCGTTTATGAACCAACCAACCTGTAATCATGGACCTTATTGTCTTGTAGACCATTTGGTGTTTCGAGTGTTTTGGAGCTTGCACTTTGTGCATGTAGATACAAACTTGTGTGTTCTGGACCATTTGAAGTCTGTCATAGTAACCAATAGTCCTTATCTTTTTGTGACTTGTTTGTTCTAGATGCTTGTTAAGATGGTCAAAACTATGCTTCCTCTAGGTTAATTTGTTTGTCAACTTGCGTTCAATGTATGTGCATGTTTATAAACATATTTTCATTGTGGTGTAATATGTGTTTATCTTGAACCTTCTTGTGGGTGTGAGGATAATAATTGAATATTTTTAGAGCTAGTAGTATATATTGTTTTGAGTGCACATCATTTTACCAACAATTTAACTATCGACAAAGTAAATATATGTCCGCATAGGTATGGTGTACCTTGATAGACTATATGTTGGCGTAGATATGGTGTACCTGTGTAGTAATATGTTTTGTAACCTGTGCAAATATCAGAAAAGAAAACAAAAATAGTACCTAATATTCATACTAGTGGCGCACCACTCAGCACTTTAGTGGCGCACTGCAAAAAGCACACTAGTGGCGCATCGTCAACTAGTGCGCTATTAGTAAGCCAGAGCACATGGGTAAATATGGCCCCCTGGGAGGCATACTAATGGCGCACCATGAGCTATATTAATGGCGCACTGCCTGGTGGGCCATTAGTATACCAGATACTAATGGCGCACCTCTGGTGCGCCATTAGTAAAAAATTCTAATGGCGTGATGCTAGTGGCGCACTTGTAGTGCGCCATTAGTAGCCAAAACAGGTGCGCCACTAGCACGCCTTTTCCTAGTAGTGTGATGATGCATTTATTGATCCAGACTATTATTAGTTTGTATGCATCCCAACTTAAATTATATATGTACATATTATTATTTATGTCAGGTATTCAACTTTTTTTATGTTGTACTAATTTCTTTTACTTTTTATCATGGCAAGTGTTGTAAGATGGTAGGTGCGGGTCCAGATCGCTCGGCGGCCCGCGCGAGGGGTACTTCCATTCCACCCCAGTCTCTCCGTAGAGTCTTGGCAGACAGTCTGGGGACACCCGTGGGTGCTTCTTCGTCGGCATCGTTTCCCACCGGGAGAGGAGGTCGGGAAGGCGAGAAGAAGGCGATGGGTACATGACGTTGCTGCGAGAGAGGTAGAAAGGCCGCTACGCCGTCCTCACCGCCACCCCCAAGCTGATTCACCCGAGCACAAGACTACTATGGTGGACCAGTTTGAGGTGGATGCTACGGGGACTCCGGTCGAGGAGCCTCGGGTCGACGGGCATTCGACCCCTGAGACTCCGGTTCGTAAGGCTTCAGCCCACGAGATTCCTGTACCAAGGGCTATATCCGAGGAGACTCCCTCCCGAGAGGCTTCGGCCAACTTGGAGTCATCTGGCTAGGATACGTGCCGGATCTGACCGAGGGGCCGGGTGGCCATCCTGATGGAGGCGGGGAGGCCAGTGATGAGTCTACTGATAGGAGGGGGAGGTGGTTGAGGGGGTCACCGTGTACGAGTGTGGTAGTACACGTGTCCCGGTTGTGCTGAGACCCGCGAGAAGAGGCCAATGATTAGGCTGAAGGGGAGAAGTAAGTGCATTTACTCTTTTTGTACCTTTTGCCTTTAAGTTTCTTCAAATTTCTAATGTGTTGACCTTGTCATACTGTAGGGGTTGTGATCACCCCCTGGAGTCCGCAAGCCAAACACCGTCCATGGTGTGTTTGGCCGGGAAAATTTCTCGGGGTTTGTCACATTGCCCGGTGAGTGTGAGCTTCCAACACTAGGATTTACCTGGTTGCACTACCAGGTTACCCAGGCCACGCTGGAGGAGATTATCGATGGTGTCTTGTGCCACACGAGGGCGGAGATGGTGATCAATAGATTTTGGATAATTTATCCTCTTACACAATCTAAAATTAACAATATAGCTAGTTATTGTACTAATAAGTGTTGTCTTGTTTGCTTTTAGACTTTCTACAGGTGCGAAAAGGGATATGAGGAGGCGGCGGCCAATGTTATCGAGGCTGAGTGCAAGCTTCTATTACAGAACTTACGCCACGAGGCTCGGTCGCAGGCTATTCGAGACTACTATGCCATGCGTGGTATTAACAAGGACAGGAAGTTGTGTCACGGAAACTATCTGAAGAAGGAGCATTACATGAAGATAATTACCTATTCTTAAGGCCTTGTACATAGTTTCTTGATTTGATTCGTAGGCGTAGTGCTCAAATTTCTCCTTACTAACTTATAGGTGCCCCCGAGATGATGTGCGGATCAGATGGATTGTTGGAGGCGTTGGCAGATGAGTGGTGCACAGGACAATGGCAATCGATCCACGACAATGAGAAGGACTAGCATTCCCAAACGGTTGGTGTGCCACACCATAAAGGCAGCGCCAACTTATTTCTGTTCGGACGGAACGGGGTATGTGGTTTCTTCATGATTCATGCAATTCATTCTTCATGCTAGCTTGAGACCTTTACTAATACTTTGTTCCTCTCTTTTAGGCGCACCACAATAAGACGTAGGTGCCACATTTGTACGACCTATATGGCATGACCCATACTGCTTCCTACAAGAAGGCCAAGGCATTCTGTGAGTCCGACCTCGATCATCTAGAGAAGTTCACCAACATCTCCTCCCACCCCAAAGCTTGTGACGTACAAGGATGAGGGGAAGAAGAAGAGAGGGGGGACTTTAACCCGAGCCAGAACCTTTCGATCCAGAGCTGGTGATGATATCTCGTGGCAGGAGGCCCCATGGGTCGATAGCCATTGGAGATGGGGTGATACGTTGTCCTCTCACACTCCCAAAGATCAAGGCGTGCGAGACGAGCTCCTCTCATGAGATAAGGCCTCGTCCACGGCCAGTCGATCTCGCGTTAGTTATACGGACATTGTGTGTGTGTGGCCATCAATGATTACAATGCTAACGAGGAGTGGTGTTGCAGGCTGTTCTTTCGAAAGAGAGAGCGGCAACCCAGATGCTTATGGTGGAGAGGGACCTGGCCGCAAAGGAGAACATGACTCAGTTATTAGAGGAGAGGGACTGGGCCGCGAAGGAGAACACAAATCGGTTATTGGAGGAGGAGATGGCATGGAATGAGGCGGCTAACCGGGCCATGTACGATATACTTGTGGTAAGTTTCTTTTTCAGATTAGCCAAATCATGCATGTAATGTTCGTTTCATTACTAACTCATATGACTGACCCTTCAAAACCAAATGTGCAGTCTATGTGCCTCCAAAACGGTTAGACCCCTCCGCCAATGTCGCACATTTCTTGGGATGGAACGGTGAGTTTCATTTCAATGGACTAGTATGAATACTTGAGTGTCATCATGCTAACAAGACAATGCAAAATATCTTTCGTGCAGAATAATTCCCGAGTCGCATTGCACACCCCTTCTCCAGGGCAACCTTCTCCAAGTGAACCCGGCCCTAGCAATCCCCATGATTCACATCCTTGATGGCGACAACGGTAAGTTTTTCCTAGTGTTTTGCGGCATACTTATCTCATAACTTAGCTTATTATCCTTCTTCTTCTAGTTTTATTCTACAAAATGATATACTTAGCTAATTGTCCTCCAAAATGACATAATTAGCTTATTTAGCTCATTTATGACATAATTAGCTTAGTTAGGTTAAAAATAGCACAAGAACCTTGATTAGCTCATAACTTAGTGTATCTTCCTCCAAAATGACATAATAAGCTCAAAACAAGATAAGTAATCATCTTCACCTTCTTCTTCTCCTTCCTCTTCTTTTTCTCCTCCTTCTTCTAGTCTTATCCTCCTCCTCCTCCTTCTTCTTCTAGTTTTATTATACAAAATTACATACTTAGGTAATTATACTCCAAAATGAAATAATTAGCTTATTTAGCTCATTTATGACATAGTTAGCTTAGTTAGGCCAAAAATAGCACAAACCTTGGTTAGCTCATAACTTAGCGTATCTTCCTCCAAAATGACATAATAAGCTCAAAACAAGATAAGTCATCATCTTCACCTTCTTCTTCTCCTCCTTCCTCTTCTTCTCCTCCTTCTAGTCTTCTCCTCCTCCTCATTCTTCCACTTTTATTCTCCAAAATGGCATACTTACCTAATTATCCTCAAAAATGATATAATTAGCTTAGTTAGGTCAAAAATACCACAAGAACCTAGGTTAGATCATAACTTAGCCTATCTTCCTCCAAAATGACATAATAAGCTCAAAACAAGATAAGTGATCATCTTCACCTTCTTCTTCTCCTCCTTCTTCTAGTCTTCTTATCCTCCTCCTCCTTCTTCGTCAAGTTGTATTCTCCAAAATGTCATACTTAGCTAATTATCCTCCAAAATAATATAATTAGCTTATCTAGCTCATTAATGACATAAATAGCTTAGTTAGGTCAAAAATAGCACAAGAACCTTGATTAGCTCATAACTTAGTGTATCTTCCTCCAAAATGACATAATAAGCTCAAAACAAGACAAGTAATCATCTTCACCTTCATCTTCTCCTCCTTCTTCTAACCTTCTCCACCTCCTCCTTCTTCTTTTAGTTTTATCCTCAAAAATGACATACTTAGCTAAGTATCCTCCAAAATGACATAATTAGCTTATTTAACTCATTTATGACATAATTTGATTAGTTAGGTCAAAATAGCACAAGAACCTTGGTTAGCTGATAAGTTAGCGTATCTTCCTCCAAAATGACATAATAAGCTCAAAACAAGATAAGTAATCATCTTTACCTTGTTCTTCTCCTTCTTCTTCTTCTTCTCCTCCTCCTCATTCTTCTAGTCTTCTCATCCCCCTCCTTCTTCTTCTTCTTCTATTTTTATTCTACAAAACAACATACTTAGCTAATTATCCTCCAAAATGACATAAATAGCTTTTTAGCATATTTATGACATAATTAGCTTAGTTAGGTCAAAAATAGCCTAAGAAACTTGGTTAGCGCATAACTTGGCGTATCTTCCTCCCAAATGACATAATAAGCTCAAAACAAGATAAGTAATCATCTTCACGTTCTTCTTCTCCTTATTCTTCTTCTTAGTCTTCTCCTACTTCTAGTATTCTTCTCCTCCTTCTTTTTATTCTAGTTTTATTCTTCAAAATGACATACTTAGCTAATTATCCTCCAAAATGACATAATTAGCTTATTTAGCTCATTTATGACATAATTAGCTTAGTTAGGTCAAAAATAACACAAGGACCTTGGTTAGCTCATAACTTAGCGTACCTTCCTCGAAAATAAGATAATAAGCTCAAAACAATATAAGTAATCATCTTCAGCTTCTTCTAGTCTCCCTTCCTCGAAAATAAGATAATAAGCTCAAAACAATATAAGTAATCATCTCCACCTTCTTCTTCTCCTCCTCCTCCTTCTTCTCCTCCTTCTAGTCCCCCCTCCTCCTCCTTCTTCTTCTTCTAGTTTTATTCTCCAAAATGACATACTTAGCAAATTATCCTCCAAAATGACATAATTAGCCTATTGAGCTCATTTATGACATAATTAGCTTAGTTAGGTCAAAAATAGGACAAGAACCTTGGTTATCTCATAACTTAGTGTATCTTCTTCCGAAATAACATAATAACCTCAAACCAAGATAAGTATTCATCTTCACCTTCTTGTTCTCCTTCTTCTTGTTATTCTCCTCATTATGTTGTAGCTCATAACCTAGAGTTCTTAAGTAATATGATTAGTTGAACTCATTATCATGAACATAGTCAAAAGGTCTTTGCATATTATGTTGTAGCTTGCGCTGTAGCTATATTGTTTTTAGATATGTTCCTAGAGAAAATTTAGTTGAAAGATGATAGTAGCAATTATGCATGCGGAATCGGTCCGTAAACTAAGGATTGTCCTCAATGCTGCACAGAAGGCTTATGTCCTTAATGCACAACTCACTGTGCTGAACCTCGAGTATCGTCTGTGGATGTTGCGAACATATGACATACACGTTTTTGATGACTACGTGATAGTTCAGTGCATAATACTTAACAACTTAGAATTAAGGCGCCGAAGACGTTTTGAACGTCACGGAACATATGAGATGTTCTAAGAGATGAAATTGGGATTTCATGCCCGTGCCCTTGTTGAGAGGTATGAGACCTCCGACAAGAGTCTTTGTCTACAAAGTAAAGGAGAAAAGCTCAATCGTTTATCATGTGCTCAGATTGTCTGAGTCCTACAATCGCTTGAATCGAGTGGGAGTTAATCTTGCAGATGAGATAGTGATGGTTCTCCAAAGTCACTGCCACCAAGCTACTAGAGCTTCGTGATGAACTATAACATATCAGGGATAGATATGATGATCCTTGAGCTATTCGTGATGTTTGACACCACGAAAGTAGAAATCAAATAGGAGCATCAATTGTTGATGGCTAGTAAAACCACTATTTTCAAGAAGGGCAAGGGCAAGAAGGGATGCTTCATGAAACAGCAAACCAGTTGCTGCTATAGTTAATAAACCCAAGGTTGAACCCAAACCCTAGACTAAGTACTTCTGTTATGAGGGGAACGGTCACTGAGACGGAACTACCCTAGATACTTGGTAGATGAGAAGGCTGGCAAAGTCGACAAAAGTATATTGGATATACCTGATATTGACGTGTACCTCACTAGTAATCCTAGTAGCACCAGGGTATTAGATACCGGTTCAGTTGCTAAGTGTTAGTAAGTAGAAATTATAGCTACGGATTAAATGGATACTAGCAAGGTTGGGGTGACGATGTGTGTTGGAAGTAATTCTAAGGTTGATGTGATCCAACATCGCACTCTCCCTCTACCATCGGGATTAGTGTTAAACCTAAATAATTGTTATTTGGTGTTTTCATTGAGCATGAACATGATTAGATCGTGTTTATTGCAATACGGTTCTTCATTTAAAGAGAATAATGGTTATTCTATTTGCTTGAATAAATACCTTCAATGGTTTATTGAATCTCGATCGTAGTGCTACACATGTTCATAATATTGATACCAAAAGATACAAAGTAGTAATGATAGTACCACATACTTGTGGCACTTCCGCTTGAGTCATGTTGGTATAAAATGCATGAAGAAGCTCTATGCTGATGGATCTTTGTACTCACTCATTTTTGAAACGTTTGAGACATGCAAACCATACCTCTTGGTATAAACGCATGAAGAAACTCTATGCATATGGATCGTTTGGACTCACTTGATTTTGAATCACTTGAGACATGCAAATCATACCACATGGGCAAGATGACCGAAGGCCTCGTTTTCCAGTGAGATGGAACAAGAAAGTAATTTGTTGGAAGTAATACATGTTTGATGTGTGCAGTCCAATGAGTGTTGAGGCATGCAGTGGATATCGTTATGTTCTTACTTCACAGATGATTCGAGTAGATACTAGTGTATTTGCTTGATGAAACACACGTCTGAATTATTGAAAGGTTCAAGTAGTTTTAGAGTGAAGTTGAATATCGTCGTGACAAGAGGGTAACATGTCTACGATATGATCATAGTGATGAATATCTGAGTTGCGAGTTTGGTACACAATTAAGACAAATGTGAACATTGTTTCACATCTTATGCCACCTAGAACACCATAGTGTGATGGTGTGTCCGAACGTCATAGTCGCGCCCTATTTGATATGGTGCATACTATGATGTCTCTTATCGAACTACCACTATCGTTTATGGGTTATACATTAGAGACAACCGCATTCACTTTAGATAGGGCACCACATATTTCCTTTGAGATGACACCGTATGAACTATGGTTTGGAGAAACCTAAGCTGTCGTTTCTTAAATGTTTGGGGCTGCGATGCTTATGTGGAAAAGTTTCAGCATGATAAGCTCGAATGCAAAGCGGATAAATGCATCTTCATAGGACATGCAAAACAGTTGGGTATACCTCCTATCTCAGGTCCGGAAGCAAAGTGTTTGTTTCTGGAAACGGGTCCTTTCTCAAGGAAAATTTTCTCTCTGAAGAATTGAGTGGGAGGGTGGTGGAACTTGATGAGGTTATTGAACCATCACTTCAACCAGTGTGTAGCAGAGCGGAGGAAGTTGTTCCTGTGGCGCCTACGCCAATTGAAGTGGAAACTGATGATAGTGATCATTAAGGTTCAGATCAAGTTACTAAAAACCTTGTAGGTCGACAAGGTCGAGTACTGCTACAGAGTGGTACGGTAACCCTATCTTGGAGGTCATGTTGTTGAACAACAATGAACCTACGAGCTATAGAGAAGCGATGGTGGGCCCGTATTCCGACAAATGGCTGGAGGCCATGAAATCCGAGAGAGGATCCATGTGAGAAAACAAAGTGTGGACTTTGGAAGAACTACTTGATGGTCGTAAGACTATTAAGTACAAATGGATCTTTAAAAGAAGACAAACAATGATGGTGAAAGTCACCATTTAAGAAAGCTCGACTTGTTGCAAAGAGGTTTCCGACAAGTTCAAGGAGTTGACTGTGATGAGACTTTGTCACTCGTAGCGATGCTAAAAGTGTGTTGGAATTATGTTAGCAGTTGCTGCATCTTGCAAATGGATGTCAAAATATTGTTACCTCAACGGTTTCCTTGAGGAAAGGTTGTATGTGATACAACCAGAAGGTTTTGTCGATCCTAAGGATGCTAACAAGTATGCAAGCTCTAGCGGTCCTTCTAAAGACTGGAGTAAGCATCTCGGAGTTGGATATGCACTTTGATGTGATGATCAAAGCTTTTGGGTTTATACAAAGTTTGTGAGAAACTTGTATTTCCAAGGAAGTGAGTGGGAGCACTATAGAATTTCTGATGAGTATATGTGGTTGACATATTGTTGATCGGAAATGATGTAGAATTTCTGGAAAGCATATAGGTTTTTTTTGAAAAGGTGTTTTAAGAGGAAAACCTGGATTGAGCTACTTGAACATTGAGCATCAAGATCTATAGAGATAGATCAAGACGCTTGATAAAACTTTCAATGAAATGCATGTATTGACAAGTTTTTGAAAGAGTTCAAAATAGATCGGCAAAGAAGGAGTTCTTGGCTGTTTGTAAGGTGTGAATTTGAGTAAGACTCAAAGCCCGACTACGGCATAAGAAAGAGGAAGGACAAAGGTCGTCCCCTATGCATTAGCCATAGGCTCTGTAGTATATTATGTTGTGTACCGCACCTGATGGGTGCCATGCCATGAATTTGTCAATGGGTACGAAGTGATCCACGAATGGATTACTGGACATCGGTCAAAAGTTATCCTTAGTAACTAGTGAACTAAGGAAATTTTTCACGATTATGAAGGTGATTAAAGAGTTCGTCGTAAAGGGTTACGTAGATGCAAGCTTTGACACTAATCCGAATAACTCTCAGTAGTAAACCAGATTCGTATAGTGGAGCAGTCATTTGGAATAGTACCAAAATGGCACGTTGGTAGCAGCACATACAGGATGACATAGAGATTTGTAAAGCACGCTCAGATCTGAAAGGTTCAGACCCGTTGACTAAAACCTCTCTCACAAGAAAGAGATGATCAAACCCCAGAACTGTATGGGTGTTAGATTCATCAAAATCACATAGTGATGTGAACTAGATTATTCACTCTAGTGCAAGTGGGAGACTGTTGGAAATATGCCCTAGAGGCAATAATAAATTGGTTATTATTATATTTGCTTGTTCATGATAATTGTTTATTATCCATGCTAGAATTGTATTGATTGGAAACTCAAATACATGTGTGGATACATAGACAACACAGTGTCCCTAGTGAGCCTCTAGTTGACTAGCTCGTATGGTCAAAGTTTCTTGACCATAGACAAGTGTTGTCACTTGATAACGGGATCACATCATTGGGAGAATGATGTGATGCACAAGACCCAAACTATAAACGTAGCATATGATCGTGTCAGTTTATTGCTACTGTTTTTCTGCCTGTCAATGTATCTGTTCCTATGACCATGAGATCATGCAACTCCCGGGCATCGGAGGAATACCTTGTGTGTTATCAAATGTCGCAACATCACTGGGTGACTATAAAGGTGCTCTACAAGTATCTCCAAAGGTGTTTGTTGGGTTGGCATGGATCAAGAATGGTATTTGTCACTCCGTGTGACGGAGAGGTATCTCGGGGCCCACTCGGTAATACAACATCACAATAATCCTTGCAAGCAATGTGAATAAGGAGTTAGTTACGGGATCTTGTATTACGGAACGAGTAAAGAGACTTGTCGGTAACGAGATTAAACTAGGTATCGAGATACCGACGATCGAATCTCGGGCAAGTAACATACAGAAGGACAAAGGGAACAACATACGAGATTAATTGAATCCTTGACATAGAGATTCAACTGATAGACATTTTCGTAGAATATGTGGGAGCCAATATGGACATCCAGGTCCCGCTATTGGTTATTGACTGGAGAGTGTGTTAGGTCATGTCTGCATAGTTCTCAACGTTTTGGTGACATTTCGGTATAGTTGAGTTATATGTGTTGGTGACCACAGTTTTGTTAGGAGTACCGGATGGGATATCGGACATCACAAGGAGTTCCAGAATGGTTTGGAAACGAAGATTGATATATAGGAAGTCCTGTTTTGGTCACCTGAAAAGTTTCGGGCACGTCGATAGTGTACCGGGAGTGCCGGGAGGGTGCGAGGGGACCACCGGGAGGGGTCTGACGACCCAAGAAGCTCATGGGCTATGATAGGAGCTGGATAAGTCCAGGATGGGCTGGCCTAAGTCTCTCTCAAGGGCCCATGCGAAAAGACAAAAAGGCTAAAAGGCCAAATAAGGAAGGAGTCCTAATATGATTCCACCTCCCTTGTGGGAGGTGGATTCCTCCCTTGTGGGTTCGGCTGAAGTGCCTTGGATTGGAGGCCAAGGCTGCCTCCTCTCCTCTCCTTATCCTATATATACTAGAGGTTTAGGGCTTTTTGAGACACAACTTTGCCATGTGCAACCCTAAACCTCTACTTCGTAGTTCTTCCTCTAGATCGGATTTCTATGGAGCTCGGGCGGAACCCTACATGAATAGATCACCACCACCACCGACACACTGTCACGCTGCCAGGGAACTCATCTACATCCCCATCTCTAATTGTTGGATAAATAAGGCGGAGATCGTCATCGAGTTGTACGTGTGTGGAACGCGGAGGTGCCGTCCGTTCGGCACTTCATCGGGACGGATCGTGGGACGGATCGTGAGACGGTTCATGGGAAGGATCGTGGGACGGATCGTGAAGACGTACCACTACATCAAACGTGTTTATTAATGCTTCCACTTAGTGATCTACAAGGGTATGTAGATCCGATCTCCCTCTCGTAGATGATAATCACCATGATAGGTCTTCGTGTGCGTAGGAATTTTTTTTGTTTCCCATGCAAGTTCCCCAACAATAATTAGCTTCGTTAGGTCAAAAATAGCACAAGAACCTTGGTTAGCTCATAACTTAGCGTATCTTCCTCCTAAATGACATAATTAGCTCAAAACAAGATAAGTAATCATCTTCTCCTTCTTCTTCTTCTTCTTCAACTTCTACTTCTCCTTCTTCTAGTCTTCTTCTCCTCCTCCTTCTTTTTATTCTAGTTTTATTCTCCAAAATGACATACTTAGCTAATTATTCTCCAAAATGCCACAATTAGCTTATTTCTCTCATTTATGACATAATTAGCTTAGTTAGGTCAAAAAATAGCACAGTAACCTTGTTTATCTCATAACTTAGCGTATCTTCCTCCAAAATGACATAACAAGATTAAATCAAGCTAAGTAATCATCTTCACCATGTTCTTCTTCTCCTCCTTCTTCTTCTTCTCCTCCTTCTTATAGTCTTCTTGTCCTCCTCCTCCACCTCCTTCTAGTTTTATTCTCCAAAATGACATACTTAGCTAATTATCCTACAAAATGACATAATTAGCTTATTTAGCTCATTTATGACATAATTAGCTTTGTTAGGTCAAAAATAGCACAAGAACCTTGGTTAGCTCATAACTTAGCATATCTTCCTCCAAAATGACATAATAAGATCAAAAGAAGACAAGTAATCATCTTCACCTTCTTCTTCTTCTCCTTCTGATTCTTGTCCTTCTTCTAGTTTTATTCTCCAAAATGACATACTTAGCTAATGATCCTCCAAAATGAAATAATTAGCTTATTTAGCTCATTTATGACATAATTAGCTTAGTTAGGTCAAAAATAGCACAAGAACCTTGGTTAGCTCATAACTTAGCATATATTCGTACAAAATGACATAATAAGCTCAAAACGAGATAAAAAATCATCTTCACCTTCTTCTTCTTCTCCTCCTCCTTCTACTCTTCTTCTCCTCCTCCTTCTTCTAGTTTTATTCTCCGAAATGACATACTTAGCTAGTTATCCTCCAAAATGACATAATTAACTTATTTAACTCATTTATGACATAATTAGCTTAGTTAGGTCGAAAAATAGCACAAAAACCTTGGTTAGCTCATAACTAAGCGTATATTCCTCCAAAATGACATAATAAGCTCAAAACAAGATAAGTAATCATCTTCACCTTCTTCTTCTTCTTTTTCTTTTTCTCCTTCTCCTCCTCCTTCTAGTCTTCTCCTCCTCCTCCTTCTTCTTCTAGTTTTATTCTCCAAAATGACATACTTAGGTAATTATCCTCCAAAATGACAGAATTAGCATATTTAGCTCATTTATGACATAATTAGCTTAGTTAGGTCAAAAAAGCAAAAGAACCTTGGTTAGCTCGTAACTTAGCGTATCTTCCTCCAAAATGACATAATAAGCTCAAAACAAGATAAGTAATCATCTACAAGTTCTTCTTCTCCTTCTTCTTCTTCTTCTTCTCCTCCTTATTCTACTCTTCTCCTCGACCTCCTTCTTCTTCTAGTTTTATTCTCCAAAATGACATACTTATCTAATTATCCTCCAAAATGACATAATTAGCTTATTTGGCTTACTTATGACATAATTAGCTTAGTTAGGTCAAAAATAGCACAACGACCCTGGTTATCTCATAACTTAGCATATATTCCTCCAAAATAACAAAATAAGCTGAAAACAAGATAAGTAATCATCTTCACCTTCTTCTTCTTCTCCACCTTCTTGTAGTCTTATACTCCTCTTCTTCTTCTAGTTTTATTCTCCAAAATGAGATACTTAGCTAACTATACTCCAAAATGACATAATTAGCTAATTTAGCGCATTTATGTGATATTATCTTAGTTAGGTCAAAAATAACACAAGAACCTTGGTTAGCTCATAAGTTAGCGTATCTTCCTCCAAAATGACATAATAAGCCCAAAATAAGATAAATAATCATCTTCACATTCTTCTTTTCCCTCTTCTTCTAGTCTTATCCTCCTTCTTGTATTCTTTTCCTCCTCCTCCTCCTTCTTCTAGTTTTATTTTCGAAATTGACATACTTAGCTAATTATCCTCCAAAATGACAAAATTACATTATTTAGCCATTTTTGACATAATTAGCTTAGTTAAGTCAAAAATAGCACACGAACCTTGGTTAGCTCATAACTTAGCACATCATCCTCCAAAATTACATAATGAGTTCAAAACAAGATAAGTAATCATCTCCACCTTCTTCTTTTCCTTCTTCTTCTTGTTCTCCTCCTTCTCCTCCTCCTCCATCTTCTTCTTCTAGTTTTGTTCTCCAAAATGACATAATTAGCTAATTATCCTCCAAAATGACATAATTAGCTTATTTAGCTTATTGATGACATAATTTGCTTAGTTAGGTCAAAAATAGCACAAGAAAGTTGGTTATCTCATAACTTAGCGTATCTTCCTCCAAAATGACATAATAAGCAGAAAACAAGATAAGTAATCATCTTCACCTTCTTTTTCTTCTTTTCCTCCTTCTTCTAGTCTTATCCTCCGCCTCCTTCTTCTTCTAGTTTTATTCTCCAAAAAGACGTGCTTAACTAATTATCCTCTAAAATGACATACTTAGCTTATTTAGCTCATTTATGACATAATTAGCTTAGGTAGGTCAAAAATAGCACAAGAACCTTTCTTAGCTCATAACTTAGCGTATCTTCCTCTAAAATGACAAAATAAGCTCAAAACAACGTTAGTAATCATCTTCACCTTCTTCTTCTCCTCATTCTACTTCTTCTCCCCCTTCTTCTAGTCTTCTCCCCCTCTTCCTTCTTATTCTTCTAGTTTAATTCTCCAAAATTACATAATTAGCTAATTATCCTCAAAAATGACATAATTAGCTTATTTAGCTCATTTATGACATATGAGCTTAGTTAGGTCAAAAATAGCACAAGAACCTTGGTTAGCTCATAACTTAGCGTATCTTCCTCCAAAATGACTCAATAAGCGCAAAGCAAGCTGTAAGTAATCACCTTCGCCTTCTTCTACTTCTTCTCCTCCTTCTTCTAACTTCTCGCCCTCCACCTTCTTCTTCTTCGAGTTTTATTCTCCAAAATTACATACTTTCCAATTATCCTCCAAAATGACATAATTAGCTTATTTAGCCCATTTATGACATACGTAGCTTAGTTAGGTCAAAAATAGCACAAGAACTTTGGTTAGCTCATTACTTAGCGTATCTTCCTCCAAAATGACATAATGAGCTCAAAACAAGATAAGTAATCATCTTCACCTTATTTTCGTTCTTCTTCTTCTCCTCCTTCTTCTAGTCTCCTCCTCCTCCTCCTTCTTCTTCTAGTTTTAAACTCCAAAATGACATACTTAGCTAAGTATCCTCCACAATGGCATAGTTAGCTTATTTAGCTCATTTATGACATAATTAGCTTAGTTAGGTCAAAAATAGCACAAGAACCTTGGTTATCTCATAACTTAGCGTATCTTCCTCCAAAATGACATAATAATGTCAAAACAATATAAGTAATCATCTTCACCTTCTTCTTCTAGTCTTCTCCTCCTTCTTGTAGCCTTCTCCTCCTTCTTGTAGCCTTGTCCTCCTCCTCCTCCTCCTTCTTCTTCTAGTTTTATCCAAATTGACATACTGAGCTAATTATCCTCCAAAATGACATAATTAGCTTATTTAGCCTATTTTAAACATCATTAGCTTAGTCAGGTCAAAATTAGCACACGAACCTTCGTTAGCTCATAACAATATAAGTAATCATCTTCACCTTCTTCTTTTCCTTCTTTTCTTCTTCTCCTCCTTCTCCTAGTCTTCTCCTCCTCCTCCTTCTTCTAGTTTTATTCTCCAAAATGACATACTTAGCTAATTATACTCCAAAATGACATAGTTAGCTTATTTAGCTCATTTATGACATAATTAGCTTAGTTAGGTCAAAAATAGCAAAAGAACCATAGCGTATCTTCCTCTGAAATGACATATGAAGCAAAAAACAAGATAAGTAATCATCTCCAGCTTCTACTTTTCCTTCTCGTTCTTCTTCTCCTCCTCTTTCTTGTCTCATCCTCCTCCTCCTTCGTCTTCTAATTTTATTCTCCAAAATGACATACTTAGCTAATTATCCTGCAAAATGACATAATTAGCTTATTTACCTCATTTATGACATAATTAGCTTAGTTAGGTCAAAAATAGACCAAGAACCTTGGTTAGCTCATAACTTAGCGTATCTTCCTCCAAAATGACATAATATGCTCAAAACAAGGTTAGTAATCATCTTCAACTTCTTCTTCTTCTCCAAATTTTACTTCTTCTCCTCCTTCTTCTAGCGTTCTCCCCCTCCTCATTCTTCTTCTAGTTTTATTCTCCAAAATAATATACTTAGCTAATTATTCTCCAAAATGACATAATTAGCGTATTTAGCTCATTTATGACATAATTAGCTTAGAAAGGTCAAAAATACCACAAGAACCATGGTTAGCTCATAACTTAGCGTATCTTCCTCCAAATTGACATAATAAGCTCAAAACAAGACAAGTAATCATCTTCACCTTCTTCTTCTCGTCCTTTTAGTCTTCCCCTGCTCCTCGTCCTTCTTCTAGTTTTATTCTCCAAAATGACATACTTAGATAATTATCCTCGAAAGTGACATAATTAGCTTATTTGTCTCATTTATGACATAATTAGCTTAGTTAGGTCAAAAATAGCATAAGAACCTTGGTTAGCACATAACTTAGCGTCTATTCCTCCAAAATGACATAAAAAGCTTAAAACAAGGTAAGTAATCATCTTCACCTTCTTTTTTTCCTTCTTCTTCTTCTTTTTATTCTCCTCCTTCTAGTCCTATCCTCGTCCTCCTTCTTGTACTAGTTTTCTTCTCCAAAATGACATACTTAGCTAATTATCCTCTGAAATGACATAATTAGCTTATTTAGCTCATTTATGACATAATTAGCTTTCTTAGGTCAAAAATAGCACAAGAACCTTGGTTAGCTCATAACTTAGTGTATCTTTCTCCAAAATGACGTAATAAACTCAAAACAAAATAACTAATCATCTTCGCTTTCTTCTTCTCCTTCTTCTTATTCTCCTTCTTCCTCTTCTCCTCCTTCTCCTAGTCTTCTCCTCCTCCTCCTTCTTCTTCTAGTTTTATTCTCCAAAATGACATATTTAGCTAATTATCCTCCAAAATAACATAATTAGCTTATTTAGCTCATTTACGACATAATCAGCTCAGTTAGGTCAAAAATATCACAACAACCTTGGTAGCTCATAACTTAGATTATCTTCCTCGAAAATGACATACTAAGCTCAAAACATGATAAGTAATCATCTTCACCTTCTTCTTCTCCTCCTTCTTCTTCTTCTCCTCCTCCTTCTAGTCTTCTCCTCCTCCTCCTTCTTCTTCTTCTGGTTTTATTCTCCAAAATGACATACTTAGCAAATTATCCTCCAAATTGACATATTTAGCTTATTTAAGTCATTTGTGACAGAATTAGCTTAGTTAGGTTAAAAATATCACATGAACCTTGGTTAGCTCAAAACAAGATAAGTAATCATATTCACCATCTTCTTCTTCTTCTCCTCCTTCTTCTTCTAGTCTTCGCCTCCTCCTCCTTCTTCTTCTTGTAGTTTTATTCTCCAAAATGACATACTTAGCTAATTATCCTCACTACTGGAAACCAGTTCTTTGCCGTCTACTGGCTAATGGCACAGAACCTCTTTGCCATCAGCTGACATCAAGCAGACGGTAAAGGGCTGACTGATGGAAACAGACTATTTGCCATGTCTCAGCCCTTTGCCGTGTGCGAGCGGATGGCAAAGGGAACGAGCCTATAACGGCCGTCACCCCCTCCCCTCGCTCCACTAACCCCCACTACTCCCACTGTCTCTCTCTCTCCCCTCACCTCACCCTCCCCCTGCGTCGTCCTAAGCACATCCCGCTTCGCTCCAGTAACACCGCCGGCCGGCCAACCCTCCACCGCCCCCGGTGCCGCCCCCTGCGCCGTCCCCTCCCCTCACCCGCCCCCTCTTCTCACCCGCCTCCGGCGCCGCCCCTTCCCTAACCGGCCCCCTACGCCGCCCTACCCTCACCTGCCCCCTGCGCCGCCCCTACCCTCACCCGCCCCCGGCGCCGCCCCCTCCCCTCACCCGCCCCCAGCGACGCGCCTCCCCTCACCCGCCCCTGCGCCGCCCCTCCCCTCACCCACCCCCAGCGTCGCCGCTCCTCTCACTGGTTGCGGGCGCCGCCCCCTGCGCCACCCCTCCCCTCACCCACCCCCGGCGTCGCCGCTCCTCTCACTGGTTGCGGGAGCTGACCCCTGCGCCGCCCCCTCCCCTCACCGACTTCCGGCGACGCCCCTCCCCTCACCGGCCGTCCCCAACTCCGGTGAGTGCCTTCGGTACCCATATTTTCTGTTTTTTTAAATTAGATAGTTAGTTTTTTTCTTTTTTGTTAAATTAGATAGTTAGTTTATTAGGTAGAATAAAGTAGATAGAAAATAAAAAACTTAGAAGAAAATAATAGAAGAAAAAAAACTAGACGAAAGAAGAAGAAGAAGAAGAAGAAGAAGAAAGAGGAGAGGAGGAGAAAGAGAAAAGAAAGAAGAAAAATAAGAAGAGGAGGAGGAGGAGGAGAAAAAAGAATAATAATATTAATAATAAGAAGATGATCAAGAAGAAGAAGAAGAAGAAGAAGAAAAAGAAGAGAGAGGAGAAGAAGAAAGAAGAGGAAAAAGGAACCCCGGCACCCCGGCACTGACCCTCGACCCCGACCCCCACGCCCGACGCCACTGACCCTCGACCCTTGACCCCCGACGCCACTGACCATCGACCCTCGACCCTCGACCCCCGACGCCCGACGCCACTGACCCTCGACCCCCGACCCCCCACACGTGTTCGGCCTCTTGTTGACCGAAAAGACCCCAACCCCTGACGCCAGTGACCCTCGACCCCCGACGACACTGACCCCCGACCACCAACACAACTAACCCCCGACCCCCGACACCACCGACACCCGATACCACCGACCCTCAACGCCACTAAGCCCCGACCCCCAACACCTCTTCTGCCTACTATTGAACGAGAAGGTGCTTTTCAGCCTTCTAGAGGCCGACGGGGGTCATAGTTTTGTAAATTATGAGTTAGGCCACATATTTTCCGATTATGTTAATTATAAAAACATCATATTTGTGTTGATCGTGTGAATTTCAATGTGCAGTTGTTCGACGACCTCCACGTGCGTTGGACGAGCTCCGCCCCTGCGTTTGTTGCTGAGCACTAATGACTTCTCCTCCTACCCCCTTAATTTGCTCTGTTCTGGTCTCCGTGCCGATGAAACTTGTTAACTATAGGTTTCTTCAATCATGAGTATGCGTGACCAGTATGCGTCTCCCGTTCGAAGGGGAGACATCTATAAATATGCATGTGTTTGCATATTCATAACCGCCATCCTTTCGAATTGTCCAACGTTATCCATGGACAGCCTGAGTATGTGTAGATTGGGTTCGTTTTCCCATATGTTGTGCTCCGGATCCGATGCGGAATTTCGTCAGTGCCTCCCTGTTGTTCTCCGGGTACACATCCTCTATGCTTATTGCCGAGACGTGTATCAGGAGAACATCGGGGAGGTGTTGCCTAAATTCTGCGTCGCATCTGGAGCAGAGCATGGGAAAACGAACCCAATCTACACATACTCGGGTGGGATTAGGACCTATCTTTACCTACTAGCGCGTAGGTTGCACAAACGTAATAAAACTAACAAACTTGATTAGCGGATGAATATAGATGATGAGTTATATATTTATTTGTTGTGCGCCCATCGGTAGCTAGGCAACATGAGTGATCGTGCTTGGATGTACACTGGTCACCCTAGTCAGAAAGACATGACCAATGAATGGTTAACAAAAACCAGGGGGTTTGTGAGAGCCGCATTTGCAAATGGCCAGCAAAAAGCATGGTGCCCCTGTCCCAACTGCGACAACTAGAAAAAGCAGACATAGTTTGAAATGGGTAAACACCTGCAAAAGTGGGGTTTTACGCCAAATTATACGGTGTGGACTTTTCATGTGAGTCTGACCAACGTACCAGAGCTGAGGTGATTCGTCGTCGCACCGACGAGCATGGTACCAGGATCGAAGACATGGTGCAAGACTTTGATGATGCTCGGGATTCAGACGGTGAGATGGAGGAATCTGCAATGGCTTTCTATGAAATGTCAGAGTCTTCAAAACGTCCTCTCCACGAGCAAACTGAGCTTTGTCAGCTGGATGCCATCGCGCAAGTAAAGGTTGTGAAGGCTCAATTCAACCTAGGTAGAGAATGCTACGACGCGATGATGAAGATATTTGGACGCTATCTACCCAAATGCCATGTAATTCCTGCAAACATGTACCAGTCAGAGAAAATCCTCCGTGTACTTAAGATGCCCTATGAGAAGATACATGCCCGTGAGAATGGATGTGCCTTATTTAGGCTTGAGTATGCGGCCTTGAACTATTGCCCCATTTGCAATTCTTCCAGGTATATTGTGGTAGACAACGGTATGGGTGAGAAGAATCGGACCAAAATCCCCATTAGTGTTCTTCGGTATCTGCCAATTGTACCAAGACTTCAATGTCTTTTCATGGTTGAAGAGACGACCAGACAGATGACATGACACAAATTGGGCAAAAGAAGCGAACTAGATGCGGATGGGAACAAGATGCTGGTACACACTTCAGATGGTTTTGCGTGGATCCACTTCGATGCATTACATAAGGATAAATCGGAATATCCAAGGCATCCTAGAGTTGCCATCAACACGGATGGGTTCAATGTGTATGGTATGACGATATCACAATACAGTTGTTGGCCTGTATTTGTCTTTCTACTCAATTTGCCACCCGGAGAGATTATGAAAAGAAAGAACATTTTCCTGACGTTGATAATTCCAGGGCCCAACTATCCGGGGAAGAATATGAATGTGTACATGCAGCCGCTTAAGATGAGTTGCAAGAAGCCTGGGATAATGGGATCAAGACCTACGACGTAGCTACCAAAATAAATTTCAAAATGCATGTGTAGTACATGTACTCAACGCATGATTATCCGGCGTTTGCGCTATTTGCTGGCTGGTGTGTGCATGGAAGGTTCCCGTGCACCACATGTAAGGCAGCTCTTCAGTTCCGTTGGCTGCAGGCTGGTCGCAGGTTTTCTTGCTTCGACATGCATAGACAATTCCTGGATCCTGACCATAAGTTCAGAAAAGACAAGAAGAATTTCATCAAAGGTAGAGTGATCAAAAACACTGCACCAGCTCCGTTGACAGGCCAACAGACCCTTGATCAGTTAAACGCTCTCGAGCCCGATCCTTTGCGTCCAGGATACTTCAAAGGGTATAATACGGAACGCATCTGGACTCACAAGTCATGCTTATGGGATCTGCCTTACTTCAAAGACCTCCTTTGCCCACACAACATCGACGTGATGCACACTGAAAAGAATATTGCGGAGACCATTTTTGGTACATTGTTCGGGATAGAAGGGAAGTCAAAAGATAATCCTAAGGCTAGAATCGACCGGGAGGCTCTATGTGATAGACCGTTGCAAAACTTGCGACAACGGAAAGGAAATCAAAGCATAGCGAAGCCAAAGGCATGGTTCAATCTTGAAAGGCCAGCTATGAGGGAAATGCTATTGTGGGTGAAAATGCGGTTGATGTTCCGCGATGAGTATGCTGCGAATCTAAAGAGGGGAGCGAGTCTTGAGAAATTGAAAATATTTGGTCTCAAGAGTCATGATTGGCACATATGGATTGAACGGGTAATGCCGGTGATGTTGCGTGGCTTTATCCGTGATGATGAATGGCTAGTACTGGCAGAGCTGAGCTATTTCTTCCGTTCTCTTTGTGTGAAAGAACTATCGCCTGGCGTGCATATGAAATGGAAGAGTTGGCGGCGGAGTTGATCTGCAAATTAGAAAAGATCTTTCCACCGGGCTTCTTTAATACAATGCAACATTTGATTTTGCATCTCCCGACCGAGGCAAGAATGGGGGGGGCGTTCAAAATCGATGGTGCTACTCAACTGAGAGGATGCAGAAGACGCTTCGAGCTAAGTGTAAAAATAAACGTAGAATTGAAGGATCGATGGCCGAGGCATTCATTACTGAGGAGGCGGCAAACTTCGTGACAACACACTACGAAGCCAAAAATCATCATTTGCATAACCCGAAGCCTCGGTACAATGATGTCGATCCAAAAAAGTTCGATCCAACCTCAGCCTATTCAAAGGTAAGCTCACACCATCCGGTGCTTCGAAAGGGAAATCGTTGGATGTCGAAGAATGGCGGACCATTTCATTGTATATCTTCACCAACCTAACAAAAGTGCGGCCGTACATCGAGTAAGTTCTCGGTACATTATTGTTCTGCAACTTCTAATTCCTTTCAACTACTCTTATTCCCGGATATTTGATATAGTCGATACGTCGCCGAATTCTCGGATGGAGCGGTCATCGAAAAGGATTCCATCGAAGAGTATGAGCTTCTCGCAAAGCATGGAGGCGACTATCCTGGTTTCATCTCTTGGTTCAAATAAAGGGTAATTAATTACCATTAATGGCCCATTTGATTTCTTGGTCTAATTTGCGGCTAATGCATCCATTCTTTCGTATTAAACTTGTAGGCTGATGCAGAGTCTATGGACGCCGAGGTGAGACAAGTCGCTAATGGTTTTGACTATAACGTCCGTTCATTTGACAAATACAACATCAACGGGTATCACTTTCGTACCTTTGGCAAAGAGCTATCTATGCCCGGCCTAAAGACTAGAAATTGTTCTGTCTCTGCTATCGGCGAAGGAGGCACCGAGTATTATGGAAGAGTTGAAGCAATTTATGAACTTCTATTCTATGGTGAAAACTCACCGACCGTCGTAGTCTTCAAATGTTATTGGTTTGAGCCGAGGGAGACTAGAAGGACTCATGAACATATAGGACTAGTCGAAATCAACCAAAACACCCAGTTAGATGTTCCCGATGTCTATATTACGGCTCAACAGGCGACACAAGTTTTCTATCTACCGTGGGCCTGACAAACTGATCCAAATCTCAAAGGTTCGGATGTCGTTTATGAAGTGCCACCACATTTTAGACCACCTACCCTCAATGAAGAGGATTACGAACCTCACATTAACCTAGACACATATGAAGGAGAATTCTTCCAAGAAACACGTATGTCCAAGAAACGTTTCAAGAACCGCTCTATTTCACCCCAGAACATTGAAGTAGACAACGACAGTGAATCTGTCTTAACCCCTGAGCCCGAACAGGAAGAGCTGGAAGAAGAAGAGGTTACTGTTGCGGATGACCTATCACTTCTTGACCGATTACATAATGGTGGCCTTCCACATGTTCTTCCTGATAGTGATGATGATGATGCAGTTAGTGATGATAGTGATGATCATGATGCATTTATTGACCCCGAAGCGTATATAGATGAGCACGATTGTTATTAGTTCATGTCAGGTATTCAACTATTACTATATATAAATTTTGAGTTCATGTTTGGTATTCAATTTTTATTAGTCATGTTGGTATTTATGACGATGATACACTTAAATTATATACATTTTATTACTCATGTTGGTATTCATGTTGTACTAATTTCATTTACTCTTTGTCATGACAGGTGTTGAAAGATGGTGGGAAAGGGTCGAAAGCACTCCGCGGCTCCTTCTTCGTCGGTGGGTGGTGGGATGGGTACTTCCATTCCTGCCTCGCCTCTTCGGAGAGCGTTGCTGTCTACTCTCCATGGAGCGCCTCCCGTGAGAGGAGGTCAACCCCCCACAAAGCCGAGAGGTACTAAAGGTATTACTCATGTTGGTATTTATGTTGTACTCATGTTGGTATTTATGTTGTATGCATGTTGGTATTTATATACATTTTATTACTCATGTTGGTATTTATGTTGTACTAAAGGTACACGTGGCCGCGAGAGAGGTAGGGCGGTGGCTGCCACGCCTTCCTCGCCGCCACCCCAAGATGATTCACCTAAGCACATGACTTCTAGGGTGGATTCGACTGAGGTAGAGGCTACACGGTCTCCGGTTCACGAGCCTCAGGTCGACGAGCATCAGGTCAACGAGCCTTCGACCCACGAGATTCGTGGCCCAGAGGCTTCATTCCAGGCGACTTCAGAGCAAAGCAAGTATGATGGTATGTCCCCAGAGACCCAGTGGGATGCCTGGGCTGAGCCAAGTGGCCATGTTGATAGCGACAAGGACCTGTGTGAGGGGGCTACCGTCTACCAGCGTGGTAGTTCGGGGCTCCCGCTCGTGCCGGCGACCCGCGACCAGAGGTGGTCGATTAAGCCAAATGGGGACAAGTAAGTTAATTAACTCTTATTTAACCTTTTGCCTTCACGTTTTCTCAAATATCTAATGTTTTGGCTTTGATTTGTCATACTGCAGGGGTTGGATTGTTGCCAAGGGTGTCCGCAAGCCCAACAGCGTCCTTTGTGTGCTTTGCCGTCAAAACTTCCCAGGGTTTGTTACGTTGCCCGGTCGGGAGCGAGAGATAGGAATGACCTGGGAGCACTACTTGGGTGGCCCAGCCCCGCCGGAGGTGGAGATCGACGGTGTTTTGTGGCACACGAGGGCCGAGATGGTGATCCGACAGTTCTGGGTAATTTCTCCTTTACACAATTATAAATCAACCATAGCTAGTTATTGTACTAATCGGTGTTGTCTCGTTTGCAGACCTACTACAGGTGTGAGGAGGGATACGAGGAGGACGCGACAAAGGTTATCAAAACTGAATGTCGCCGCCTACTTTAAAACTTTCGGCACGAGGCTCAGGTGCAGGCTGTTCGAGACTACTATGCCTCGCGGCGTATTAGGAAGGACAAGGCGAAGTGCCGTGATTCTAAGATGGATAAAGAGCATTACATGAAGGTAATTACATATTATTAAGGTTTTGTAGTTAGTTTCCTCAATTTGGTTCTTACGCGCTCAAATTTCTCTTTATTAACTTATAGGTGCCCCCGAGATGGTGTGTGGATAAGATGGATTGTTGGGAGGCCTTGGTGGATCAGTGGTGCTCCGAAACGTGGGAGGCCAGCCACAACAACGCCAAGGAGAGGCGTGGCAAAATGGTTGGTGTGCCACACCATCAAGGGAGCGTCAACTTAATCCAATTTGGCGAGAACTGGGTATGTGGTTTGCTTCATGCCTCATGCAATTCATTCATAATGCTATCTTGAGCCCTTTACTAATACAATTTTCCTCTCTCTCTCTTTTAGGCGCGTCACAATAAGACGGAGGTGCCACAGATGTATGACCTGTATGCGATGGCCCATACTGCCTCGTACAAGAAGGTCAAGGCATTCTCCGAGTCTGACCTCGAGCATCCAGAAAACTTCACCAACATCTCCTCCCACCATAAGCTCGTGAAGTACAGAGATCACGGGAAGGCGAGGAAAGGGGAGGACTTTAACCCGAGCAAGTGGCCTATTGATCCAGAGCTGGTGATGATAGCTGGCAACGGGAGGCCCCATGGATCGATCACCATTGGAGACGGCCTTATACGTTGTCCTATCACTCTTCGGCAGATAAAGGCACGCCAAACAAGTTCCTGTCCTGAGATAACACCTCGTCCACGGCCATTCGAGCTCGCCATCGAGGTTAGTTTAATGGACTCAACTATCTTTCCGCATTATGTTGTGCATTGGAACCAATATGATTACAATGCTAACAATGAGTTGTGTTGCAGGCTGCTATTCTGAAAGAGAGAGACGCAATGCAGGCGGTTTTTGGCGGAGAAGGATAAGGAGATGAAGGAGCTGGAGGAGAGGATGACTGCATTGGTGGAGGCGGAGAGGGCATGGAATGATGCATCTAACAGGTCCTTATACGAGCTCTTCGTGGTAAGTTTCTTCTTCATATTATTTCAAATCTTGCATTTTAATGTCCGTTTCGTTAATAACTAAAAAATTTGACCTGTCGAAACCAAATGTACAGTGTATGTGCGAGAAGACCAGCCAAGTCCCTCCGGCGACGCCAGTCATTAACATGGCGGAGACGATGAGTTTCATTTCAATGCGGTGATCTTAAGAGTGTCCTCATGCTAATGACACATTGCAAACGATGTTTGGTGCAGAATATCTCCCGAAACGCATCGCATGACCTTCAAACAGTGGAGCCTTCTCCAGGGCAGCCTTCTCCAGGTGAAACAAGCCAGAGCCACCCTGCTTCACCGCCGTGATGACGATAATGGTATGTTATCCCCCTTCTTCTTCTCTCCTCCTTATTTTCCTTCTTCTCCTTCTTCTTTTCTTCTTCTTCTCCTCTTCCTTCTCCTTCTCCTTCTATTCCTTCTCCTCTTCCTTCTCCTTCTCCTTCTCCTTCTACGTAGATTATTTTCCCCAACATAGACATACTTAGCTAAGTGTCCTCCAAAATGACATAATTAGCTTAGTTAGGTAAAAACATCATCAGAACCTTGGTTAGCTCATTAAAATAACTAATTTAACTCCAAAATGACATAATAAGCTCATAATGGCCTATTTAATAAACAATGACCTATACTTACCTAATTATACTCCAAAATGACATAATTAGCTCGAAAAAGGCATAATTAGCTAACTTAGCTCGAAGAAGAGGACAAGAGGAGAAGAAAGACGAAAAATGAAAAAAGAAGGAAGAAGAAGAAGAAGAGAAGAAGAAGGAGAAGGAGAAGAAGGAGAAGGAGCTAGCCCCCTCCTTCTTCTTCTTTTCCTTCTTCTTTTCTTCTTCTTCTCCTCTTCCTTCTCCTTCTCGTTCTCCTCCTCCTCCTTCTTCTTCTTCCTTTTCTTCTCCTTCTTCTCTTCTTGCTTCTTCTCTTAATTGGCTCATGAATATTATATACTTAGCTTGGCTTCCACCTAAATGACATAATTAGCCAATTTAGCTCCAAAATGCCTTAATAATCATAGTTGGCTCCAAAATGACATATTTTACCCAAGTTAGCTCTAGAATGGCCTATACTTAGCTTGGCTTCCACCTAAATGACATAATTAGCTTAGTTAGCTCCAAAATGGCCTATTTAATAAAAAATGACATATACTTAGCTAATTATCCTCCAAATGACATAATTAGCTCCAAAAAGGCATAATTAGCTAATTTAGCCCGAAGAACGGGACAAGAGGAGAAGAAAGATGAAAAATGAAAAGAAGGAAGAAGAAGAAGAGAAGAAGAAGAGCACAAGAAGGAGAAGGAGAAGGAGGAAGAAGAAGGAGAAGAAGGAGCTCCTTCTCCTTCTTCTTGTCCTTCTTTTATTCTTCTTCTCCTCTTCCTTCTCCTTCTCCTCCTCTTTCTCCTCCTCCTTCTTCTTCTTTTACTTCTCCTTCTTCTTCTCTTCTTGCTTCTTCTCTTTCTCTTCTTCTACGTAACTTAGACTTATCCAACAAAGACTAAATTGGCTAATTATCCTATAAAATGACATAATTAGCTTAGTTAGGTGAAAACATCATAAGTGCCTTGGTTAGCTCACTAAAATGACCAATTTAGCTCAAAATGAAATAATAAGCTCAAAATGGCATAAGAACCTTGGTTAGCTCATGAATGTTATATACTTAGCTTGGCTTCCACCTAAATGATATAATTAGCCAATTTAGCTCCAAAATGCCTTAATAATCATAGTTGGCTCCAAAATGACATATTTTACCCAAGTTAGCTATAGAATGGCCTATACTTAGCTTGGCTTCCACTTAAATGACATAATTAGCTTAGTTAGCTCCAAAATGGACTATTTGACATATACTTAGCTAACTATCCTTCAAAATGACATAATTAGCTCCAAAAAGGCATGATTATCCAATTTAGCCTGAAGAAGGGGACAAGAGGAGAAGAAAAAGGAAAAATGAAAAGAAGGAAGAAGAAGAAGACGAGAAGAAGAAGAGAAGAAGAAGGAGAAGGAGAAGGAGGAAGAAGAAGGAGAAGGAGAAGGAGGAGAGAAACTCGTTATCCTTCTTCTCCTTCTTCTTGTCCTTCTTCTTGTCCTTCTTCTTTTCTTCTTCTTCTCCTCTTACTTCTCCTTCTCCTCCTCCTTCTCCTCCTCCTCCTCCTTCTTATTTTACTTCTCCTTCTTCTTCTCTTCTTGCTTCTTCTCTTTCTCATCTTCTACATAGCTTAGACTCATCCAACAAAGACTAAATTGGCAAATTATCCTACAAAATTACATAATTAGCTTAGTTAGGTGAAAACATCATAAGAACCTTGGTTATCTCATTAAAATGACTAATTTACGTCAAAAATAAAATAATAAGCTCAAAATGGCATAAGAACCTTGGTTAGCTCATGAATATTATATACTTAGCTTGGCTTCCACCTAAATGACATAATTAGCCAATTTAGCTCCAAAATGCCTTAATAATCATAGTTGGCTCCAAAATGACATATTTTACCCAAGTTAGCTCTAGAATGGCCTATGCTTAGCTTGGCTTCCACCTAAATGACATAATTAGCTTAGTTAGCTCCAAAATGGCCTATTTAATAAAAAAAATCACATATACTTAGCTAATTATCCTCCAAAATGACATAATTAGCTCCAAAAAAGGCATGATTAGCTAATTTAGCCCGAAGAAGGGGACAAGAGGAGAAGAAAGAGGAAAAATGAAAGGAAGGAAGAAGAAGAAGAAGAGAAGAAGAAGGAGAAGGAGAAGGAGGAAGAAGAAGGAAAGGAGAAGGAGGAGAGAAGCTCCTTCTCCTTCTTCTCCTCCTTCTTCTCCTTCTTCTTGTCCTTCTTTTCTTCTTCTTCTCCTCTACCTTCTCCTTCTCCCCCTCGTTCTCCTCCTCCTCCTCCTTCTTTTACTTCTCCGTCTTCTTCTCTTCTTGCTTCTTATCTTTCTCTTCTTTTACGTAGCTTAGACTCATCCAACAAAGACTAAATTGGCTAATTATCCTACAAAATGACATAATTAGCTTAGTTAGGTGAAAACATCATAAGAACCTTGGTTAGCTCACTAAAATGACCAATTTTGCTCAAAAATGAAATAATAAGCTCAAAATGGCATAAGAACCTTGGTTAGCTCATGAATATTATATACTTAGCTTGGCTTCCACCTAAATGACATAATTATCCAATTTAGCTCCAAAATGCCTTAATAATCATAGTTGGCTCCAAAATGACATATTTTACCCAAGTTAGCTCTAGAATGGCCTATACTTCGCTTGTCTTCCACCTAAATGACATAATTAGCTTAGTTACCTCCAAAATGGCCTATTTAATAAAAATGACATATACTTAGCTAATTATCCTCCAAAATGACATAATTAGCTCCAAAAAGGCATAATTAGCTAATTTAGCCCGAAGAAGGGGACAAGAGGAGAAGAAAGAGGAAAAATGGAAAGAAGGAAGAAGAAGAAGAAGAAGAGAAGAAGAAGGAGAAGGAGAAGGAGGAAGAAGAAGGAGCAGAAGGAGAAGGAGGAGAGAAGCTCGAGAAGCTCCTTCTCCTTCTTCTCCTCCTTCTTCTCCTTATTCTTGTCCTTCTTCCTTTCTTCTACTTCCCCTCTTCCTTCTCCTTCTCCTCCTCCTCCTCCTTCTTTTTCTTCTCCTTCTTCTTCTCTTCTTGCTTCTTCTCTTTCTTCTTCTACGTAGGTTATTTCCCCCCAACAAATACATACTTAGCTAATTATCCTCCAAAATGACATAATTAGCATAGTTAGGTAAAAACATCATAAGAAACTTGGTTATCTCATTAAAATGACTAATTTAGCTCCAAAATGACATAATAAGGTCAAAATGGATTAATAATCATAGTTGCCTACAAAATGACATATTTTATCCAAGTTAGCTCTAGAATGACCTATACTTAGCTAAGTTCTCTCCTAAATGACATAATAAGGCTATGTAGCTCCAAGATGACCTATTCCACCTAACTTAGCTATTAAATGGCCTATACTTAGCTAAGTTCTCTCCAAAATATTTCTTCATCTAGTATTCTTGTTCTAACTTTCTTGTTTGTCATTTTGCAGATTACATTCACTTCATGGGAAGCTTGGATTATATTGATGGAATGCTTGAATATGATTTCTTGTACCATGGCTTCACGGAAGCTTGTATTGAAACTATTGTAGTATATGGACATATATGAAACTTTGTATGCATGGATGAAACTGGTGTAATATATGGTTTGGTACGGATGCAACTTGCATAATATGTATGTACTATGGATGAAAGTTATTTTAATATGGTTATGAGTACGGAAACAAATTTATTTTGTCAAATATATATATATATATATATCCTGATTATTGTGAAAATTGCTGGATATAATAGGAAATAAAATAAAGGGGCTGTTTTCAGCCTTTGCCATGAGGGGGCAGACGACAAAGGACTCATGGCAGACGACAAAGAGGGGAGAGAGAGGGGTTGGGTGCCCCCTTTGCTGTCAGCCCCCTCATGGCAAAGGGGGAGGGCAAACGACAAAGAGGGGATAGAGAGAGGGGCTGGGTGCCCCCTTTGCCGTCAGCCCCCTCATGGCAAAGGGAGAAGGGCAGACGGCAAAGGGGGGAGAGAGAGAGGGGTTGGGTGCCCCCTTTGTAGTCAGCCCCTCATGGCAAAGGGGCGAGGGCAGACGACAAAGGGGGGAGAGGGGTTGCGTGCCCCCTTTGCCATGAGGGGGCTAACGACAAAGGGAGTAGGGCATACGACAACGAGGGGAGGCCTGCCGTTGACACTTAACGGGACCGTCTCTCGATCTACCGTCCCATTTAATTTGCCGTCTGCCCCCTCATGGCAAAGATTCTTTGTCGTCCACCTTACAAAAGCAGACGGCAAATAACCTCTTCACCGACTATTTTTTTGCCGTCTACTTTGCCGTCTGCTGACGGACGGCAAAGCCTTTGCCGTCTGTGGTTCCCCCCTTTGCCGTCCGCCATGGCAGACGACAAATTCTCAGATTCCTGTAGTGCCTCCAGAATGACATAATTAGCTTATTTAGCTTATTTATGACATAATTACCTTAGTTTGGTCAAAAATAGCATAAGAACCTTGGTTAGCTCATAACTTAGCGTACCTTCCTCCCAAATGCATAATAAGCTCAAAACAAGATAAGTAATCATCTTCACCTTCTTCTTCTCCTTCTTCTAGTCTTCTCCTCCTTCTCCTCCTCCTTCTTCTAGTTTTATTCTCCAAAATGACATACTTAGCTAAGTATCCTCCAAAATGACATAGTTAGACTATTTGGCCTAATTTTGACACAATTAGCTCAGTTAGGTCAAAAATTACACACGAACCTTGGTTAGCTCATAACTTAGCGTATCATCCTCCAAAATGACATAATAAGCTCAAAACAAGATAAGTAATCATCTTCACTTTGTTCTTTTCCTTCTTCTTCTTCTCCTCCTTCTCCTAGTCTTCTCATCCTCCTCCCTCTTATTCTTCTTCTAGTTTTATTCTCCAAAATGACATACTTAGCTAATTATCCTCCAAAATGACATAACTAGCTTAGTTAGGTCAAAAATAGCACAAGCCCCTTGGTTATCTCATAACTTAGCGTATCTTCCTCCAAAATGATATAATAAGCTCAAAACAAGATAAGTAATCATCTTCTCCTTCTTCTCCTCATTCTTCTTATTCTTGTCCTCCTTCTAGTCTTCTCCTCCTCCTCCTTCTCCTAGCTTTATTCTACAAGATGACATACTTAGGTAATTATCCTCCAAAATAGTATAATTAGCCCATGTAGGTCATTTATGACATAATTAACTTAGTTAGGTCAAAAATAGCACAAGAACCATGGTTAGCTCATAACTTAACATATGTTCGTCCAAAATGACATAATAACCTCAAAACAAGGCAAGTAATCATCTTCACCTTCTTCTTCTTCTTATCCTCCTTCTTCTAGTCTTCTCCTCCTCCTCCTCCTTCTTTTAGTTTTATTCACCAAAATGACATACCTAGCTAATTATCCTCCAAAATGGCATAATTAGGTTATTTAGCTCATTTATGACATAATTACCTTAGTTAGGTCAAAAATAGCACAAGAACCTTGGTTAGCTCATAGCTTAGCGTATCTTCCTGCAAAATGACATAATAATTAAGCTCAAAACAAGATAAGTAATCATATTCACCTTCTTCTTCTAGTCTTCTCCTCCTCCTCCTTCATCTTCCTCTTCTAGTTTTATTCTCCAAAATGACATACTTAGCTAATTATCCTCAAAAATGGAAAAAAAAAATAGTTAATGTAGCCTATTTTTGACATAATTAGCTTAGTTAAGTCAAAAATAGCACATGAACCTTGGTTAGCTCACAACTTAGCGTATCATCCTCCAAAATGTCATAATAAGGTCAAAACAAGATAGGTAATCATCTTCACCTTCTTATTTTCCTTCTTCTCCTCCTCCTCCTTCTTCCTCGAGTTTTATTCTCCAAAATGACATACTTAGCTAATTATCCTCCAAAATGACATAATTAGCTTATTTAGCTCATTTATGACATATTACCTTAGTTAGGTCAAAAATAGCACAAGAACCTTGGTTAGTTCATAACTTAGCGTATCTTCCTCCAAAATGACATAATAAGCTCAAAACAAGGTAAGTAATCACCTTCACCTTCTTCTTCTTCTCCTCATTCTTCTTCTTCTCCTACTTCTTCTATTCTTCTCCTCCTCCTTCTTCTAGTTTTATTCTCCAAAATGACATACTTAGCTAATTATCCTCCAAAATGACATATTCAGCTTATTTAAGTCATCTATAACATAATTAGCTTAGTTAGGTCAAAAATGGCATACAAACCTTGGTTAGCTGATAACCTAGCGTATCTTCCTCCAAAATTACATAGTAAGCTCAAAACAAGATAAGTAAGCATCTTCACCTTCTTCTTCGTCTCCTCCTTCTTCTTCTAGTCTTCACCTCCTCCTCCTCCTTCTTTTTGTAGTTTTATTCTCCAAAATGACATACTTAGATAATTATCCTCGAGAATGACATAATTAGCTTATTTAGCTCATTTATGACATAATTAGCTTAGTTGGATCAAAAATAGCATAAGAACCTTGGTTAGCTCATACCTTAGCGTATCTTCCTCCAAAATGACATAATTAGCTCAAAACAAGATAAGTAATGATCTTCACCTTCTCCTTCTTCTTCTTCTAGTCTTCTTCTCCTTCTTCTAGTCTTCTCCTCCTCCTCCTCCTCCTTCTTCTTCTAGTTTTATTCTCCAAAATGACATACTTAGCTAATTATCCTCCAAAATGACATAATTAGCTTATTTAGCCTATTTTTGACTTAATTAGCTTAGTTAGGTCAAAAATAGCACACAAACCTTTGTTAGCTCATAACTTAACGTATCATCCTCCAAAATGACATAATCAGCTCAAAACAAGATAAGTGATTATCTTCACCTTCTTCTTCTTATTCTCCTCCTTATCCTAGTCTTCTCCTCCTCCTCCACTACACCACGGTAGAGCTTAGGTGACACACTTCTGTGGGCAAAGATCCACCAATTTTCACAAAGTAACTGTCAGCGTAACTTTTAACTTTTGTCTTCGTATCAAGTGTCGACAAATGTACTACACTGTTGACACACTAAGTGTCAAGAACCATGAAGCAACAATGTGTGGATCGGTAATTGCTTAATGATGTGCTATGTGTCGGCATAGGTTTGGGCCTTGACAGATTTTCTGTGGCCGTAGGTACGTATTTAGTAACCTAAAATGTGTCGGCGTATGTAGAATGTATGAACTCGGATTAAGTGTCGGCGTAGGTAGACATGTGTCAAGTGACTGAAACTTTGAATTATTTTATTATTTGAGAATCCAGAAGCTTGGAAAGTTGTCGCACCATTTAGCCGCGAGACAGGGAAAATTTCGGCTAGCCCATCCAAAATCTTTACCTAATACTAAAGCGGCTATTGCTTCTGTCGGAAAACTCTCCGTGGCAACTTTACAAAAGGACTTTATGGTTTGTGACATTCAACCCGTAGTCTCTTCTTAAGTGGATATGAGAAAATGCTTCATTTTTTCAAAAAGCCGCCTACATTTGTAAGAATTTCAATCATGATCCTTTGTTTCATATTATCGATACACTCCCTCTCCAGCCGCGGCGAGGTGAGGGGCGGCGACGTGAGGGGCGGCGCAGGAGGAGGGAGGCCGCCTCCATATAGCCGTCGTCGGCCGTGCTCATGTGGGGGGAAGGAGGCCGCCTCCATCAAATTGTTGCCCTGCACGAGAACGCGAGGGTTTCCTCCATCGTCGCGACCCCATATCCCTCGCTCCACGATGCCCATCCTTGTTCCGGGGTCGTCGAGTCCGGACAAGATCGGTAGGATCCGCTCGCAGGTGAGGTTTTTCTCTCTATAGGTCATTGTCGGGACCCATGGGAACTCCGACGAACGGAGTACATGCCGGCAACCGACGGTCCGACAGTTCGGCTCCAACCGCCTCCAACCTCACCTCCTCCTCCATGACCTATGCAGCCCTGACGCCCGAGATGACCACGTGCTGTGAGTGTGTGTTATTGTGTGCTTAGCATGTGCGTGTTTGCATGCCGCTGCGTGCGTACATGGCTCACGTGCGTGTGTTTGTGTGCTCCGTGTTTGCTGATCGAAAGTACGGCTTGCTCTAAATTCTTGCAAATTGAACTGACTATTTGTTATCTGTTCTCTCTAGATAAGAGAAGATGTTGTTATTTTTTCAGAAAAAGGAAAGTAGGATTTGAACGCCATGTGTGAGTCCTCCATATGAGAGGTACCCCATTGTACAACATGAGTACTAGATTTTGCATGACCAGATCAAGAATAACCTGAAGGTAGCATGCTCCCTTGCTATTGTAATTCTCGGCGTTTACTTTTCTTGGCAATCTAGTCTGGATTTATGATAGGTAGTAACTATGTGATTTATATTTATGTGTTGTTAGTTTGATCCAACTAAAACTTCTTACTGTTCTAGAATGACCCTTCATGATGTAAAGATGTTAAGTTTAAGTCGGAGCCGTGAAGGTCCTAATCTATGCACTCTCAAGTTTTAGAAATATGGTAGTAGTCCATATAGAGTACAAGAGCTGACCAATGTGGAGGCATGAAGCAGAATGACCATGGAAATACCCAGGCTCATGCTTTTATTCTCGATCCAGTGGATGAAACTATCCCATGATGGTTGATGTAGAGGAGTGGAAGGCGTATGGACTTTCAACTAGATTGGGTGGCCATCGGCATCCATTAGGATCGAGAGCAACATGGCATACTGTTGGCACATTTGCACACATCCTTGACATTCATCATGAGTCGCCTCACATCCATGCCCCTGATATATCACATGTCTACGCGTGCAGGTATTGGCTTCATGAAGTTCTATTTTTTACATACTGGACCACAATTTTGTCTATTAGGATGCGTTCTTATAACTTATTTACTAATGTTTACTGCATGGATGATGTGCTCATATACTTTTGGAGACCATGGGGATCATACAATTACTTGCACGGAACTAAGCGAAGAGAGGATTACACTGGAATAGTTTGGTGCCTGAATAGTTTGTCAGTCTTTCTTTGGTATTCATAATTTCACGCCTTCCTTTTTCTTTACCTTAGATGTGCATTTTTTTATTTCAGTCTATTGGTAGCGACTTTATATGCAATATGGAGGTCAAGAAGAATTTGGTGACCTTATTACACTGGATTTTTAAAGCCATGAGTGTGTGCTGTAGAGTTTATTTGTCTACTGTCATTTCTCTACGAGTTGGCTCATACAAGTGAGTCGACTGTAAGGACATGAAGGAGGGGGAGGGATGCGCGGGCATTTCAAATACAAAATTCATGATCGAAAAATCAACAATTTAATTCGGTGCAACGCACTGGCACTTTTACTAGTAGACCAAATCAGACCAAGTCCATCACCTCACCCATGTCGGCCGCCTCCCTCACACCCCATCCCAATCCCCTCGTCCTCATGCTCCACGGCCCTGCCTCCATCGCCGTTGTATTCGTGCTCCACCCATGGTCCTGCTGCCGTCGCCGCTGTCCTCGCCCTCCGCCCAAGATCTAGCCACCGTCCTCATGCTCAGCCCAGCGTCCAGCCGCCGTCCTCGCACTCTGCCCGAGATCCAGCCGCTGTCCTCGCGCTCCGCCCGAGATCCAGCCATCGTCCTCTATCAGGATCACCTCCCCTGTTCCTACGTGTCGGATGTACCAGGGGAAGTCGATCTACCATCCAACGGCTGGGAGAAGGAGACACCGGTTCGGTCCGTGAACAAGCTACACCGTTGATCGTGCATCCGATGGCTATGCTAAACTCTCGCGTCGTTGTTCACTTTCAGACAAGGCGCACTAGCTTCTTTTCCTTTCCTTTGCTGCTTTTAGTGAGCTGGCTTATAAATGCCTCTCATACCAACCCTTAGAGGCATGTAAGATATGTTTGGGTACGAACCCTAGCCGCCTATGGCGAGCTCTATCCATTTTCCCCAATTTCCAAGCAATAGAAACACTTCCCGATCTAATCTCGACCTCTGAAATTGGTTGCCGATGCATGTTTCTTCCCTACTCAGTAGCTAGAGCCTGACAATTGGTATCTAGAGCCACTCGATTTTTCGGACGGGGGTGCAGCCGAGAAGAAAGGAGAGCTCACGCTTCTCGCCGAGATCTAGATCCAGAAGAAGGTAATCATATCAATTCCTACCACACTCCCTGTTTTTGAGCAGCGCCATGACTGGCTAAGTAGACTCGATTGTTACGGCGGATCTACAATTAGCATCGTTAGAATTGGATATCAAGACCCTGCAGAACAATAGAGAAGAGGGTAGAAAAGAGTTACATGAGTTCATGATGATGGTGAACAAGAATTTTGTCATGATTAAAGGTAATTTCGACAAGATCCAGGAGAATTTCAGAAAGTTGCTGATGGATCATGGTTCTGAAGAAGAGCAACTTGAGCGCTCTGAGCAGGGTAGTTGACGGGGTTATAGTCCTAGGGTAGGGTCATATGCCTGCCCTGTAGGTCCTACCCAAGGACTACCCTTCACAAAGGACAAGGCCCTTAGTCAGCTCCGACTGAATTAAGGACTCCCCATCATCCAGTCGGTAATAGGTCCTCAGCTATCCAGTCGGAGACTAGCATTCGGAGGATATCAAGCTAACCGACCGGTTACCACTCGGTACATCGTAACCTCCCTGGAGGGAAACGACCGTACGTTTCCAGGTGCATTTATTAGCATTTAGGGCATACGTTACCTGTAACGTATGCATTCAATCGCCACTACTCCACCCCTGTACCGGAACCGTTGTGGAGGGTAGAACACTCTTTATAAGCCACCCTCCCCCGCTGGTAGAGGGGTTAGCAACTCATTGTATACCATATTTCCACTCGACAACAAGCTCCCTGAGCACTGAGACGTAGGGCTATTACCTCCACCGTAGAGGGGCCTAAACTCATACAACCTCGCCGTAGCTAAGGCTCTGCCCATCCTTTTTGTACCCTACACATCTACTGTCAGGCTTATACCCACGACAGTTGGCGTCGACTTCCAGAGCGCTTATCACGCGATTCTGGGTCGCCCAGCGTATGCGCGTTTCATGGCCCGTCCATGTTACATATACCTGAAGCTGAAGATGCCAGGCCCGAAGGGTGTGATCACCATCACAGGCAATCGGCAGCGGGCCGAAGTGTGCCTGCAGCAGGGATCAAGAATCGCCGACCAGCAGATGGCTGTCCTCAAGCTCGACGAGTACAAGAAAACAGTCGACCCCGCCGACCTGATGCGCTCGAAGAAGCCATCTTCAGAGTCTGCATTCCAGTCGGCGGGAGAGACGAAGAAGGTCAGCATCCACCCGACGGACGCCACTGCTGCCCCGACGAACATCTCCACCACCCTCGATCCTAAATAGGAAGCCGAGCTCACCCAATTCCTCCGTGAGAACTGGGACATCTTCGCATGGAAGCCCTCTGACATGCCGGGTGTACCCAGGGAGTTGGCTGAGCACCGACTGCACGTGGATTCCACTGCTCGGCCTGTCCGAGAGCGCCTGCACCGGTCCGCCGCGCACAAGAGGAAGGCAATTGGGGAAGAGGTGGCCAAGTTGTTGGCGGTCAACTTCATTCGCGAGGTTCACCACTCCGAGTGGCTCGCCAATGTTGTCATGGTGCCCAAGAAGGACAAGTCGCTCTGAATGTGCATCGACTTCAAGCATCTCAATAAGGTCTGCCCGAAAGACCATTTTCTGCTCCCCCGCATAGATCAAATTGTCGATTCGATTGCGGGTTGCGAGCGTCTGTCATTTCTTGATGCCTACTCGGGCTATCATCAGATCCGTCTGTATGGTCCCGATGAGTTAAAAACAGCCTTCATCACCCCATTCGGGTGCTTCTGCTACATCAATATGCTATTCGGTTTGAAGAATGCAGGAGCTACCTTTATGCGCAGGAGCTACCTTTATGCGCATGATCTAAAAATGTCTCCTCGACCAGATCGGTCAGAATGTGGAGGCGTATATGGATGATATCGTAGTCAAGTCACGCAAAGGTTCCGACCTGCTGACTGACTTGGCAGAAACATTCGCCAACCTTCGTAGGTACGATATCAAGCTCAACCCCGCCAAATGTTCATTCGGCGTTCCCAGCGGAAAGTTACTCGGTTTCTTCGTTTCCGAACGAGGGATCGATGTCTACCCCGAAAAGATCGGTACCATCGTTCGAATGGAGAGGCCGGTCAGAATACACAACGTTCAACGGCTCACAGGTTGCCTAGCGGTTTTGAGCAGGTTCATCAGTCGACTCGGCGAGAAAGCACTTCCTCTGTATCGACTCATCAAGAAATCAGATACCTTCGAGTTGACAGACGAAGCCCAAGTCGCGTTCGACGACCTCAAAGTCCTACTTTCCACCCAGCCGGTTCTTACTGCTCCACTCAGTAAAGAGCCCCTTCTTCTGTATATTGCGGCTACAAATCAAGTCGTCAGTACTGTTCTTACAGTCGAACGAGAAGAAGAAGGCAAAGCATACAAAGTTCAGCGGCCAGTGTACTACGTCTCCGAGGTCCTGGCTCCTTCCAAGCAGAGGTATCCCCACTATCAAAAACTTGTCTACGGGATTTACATGACTGCGAAGAAGGTGGCCCATTATTTCCAAGACCACTCGGTGTCTGTCGTTTCTGATGCTCCATTGTCGGAAATTCTCCACAATCGAGACGCGTCAGGCCGAGTGGCGAAGTGGGCGATGGAGATGTTGTACTGTGATATCAAGTTTGAGGCCAAGAAAGCTATTAAGTCTCAAGCCCTGGCTGACTTCATAGCAGAATGGGTAGAACAACAACAACCGACCCACATCTACTCGGCCCATTGGACAATGTTCTTCGATGGGTCCAAGATGATGAATGGCTCCGGCGCTGGCGTTGTGATCATATCGCCAAAGGGCGACAAGCTCAAGTACGTGCTACAGATACACTTCGATTCCTCCAACAACAAGGCAGAGTATGAAGCTCTCCTCTACGGGTTGCGTATGGCCATCTCACTCGGCATCCGTCGCCTGATGGTCTACGGCGATTCGGATTTGGTGGTCAATCAAGTGATGAAAGAGTGGGACGTCAGGAACCCCACCATGACTACATACTGCAATGCAGTGAGGAAGCTTGAGAAGAAGTTTGAAGGTCTAGAACTTCACCATGTTCCGAGACTGAAGAACCAGGCAGCGGATGAGTTGGCAAAACTCGGATCCACTCGGAGACCAGTCCCGAGTGACATCTGCCTCGAGCACCTCCACCTTCCCTCAGTCAAAGAAGATCCTTTTACAGAGGAGCCGGTACAACCGAAGAGTTCAACGGATCCGACTGAAGTCGATGTACCTGTTGTGGTTGATCTGGTCATGGAGATTCTTTCTGTCGTCCCCGATTGGACTGTGCCGATCATTGCATATATCCTGAGGCAGGAACTACCAGAAGACGAAGTCCAGGCCAGGCAAATAGTCCGCAGGTCGAAGTCATTCACTGTCATTGATGGCCAATTGTACAAAGAAAGTATCTCAGGCGTTCTTCAACGATGCATCTCCCCAGAGGAGGGGAAGCTGATTCTGGAGGATATTCACTCGGGGACCTGCGGTCATCATGCTTCTTCGAGAGCAATCGTCGCCAAGGCATTCAGGGCTGGTTTCTTCTGGCTGCAAGCTAACGAGATGGCTAAAGATATGGTTGACCGATGTGAGGGCTGCCAGTTCTACTCCAACAAGTCCCACAAGCCGACGTCTGCGTTGAAGACGATCCCTCTTGTGTGGCCGTTTGCAGTGTGGGGATTAGATACAGTCGGCCCATTCAAGACAGGCCAAGGTGGATACACACATCTGTTGGTGGCAGTCGACAAGTTCACGAAATGGATCGAAGCCAAGCCCATCAAGAAGCTCGACGCCTCAACAGCCGTCAAGTTTGTCAGGGACATCATCTTCAGATTCGATGTACCTCACAGCATAATCACGGACAACGGGACAAACTTTGATTCGGACAGATTCAAAGGATTCTGTGCAAGCCAAGGTATCCGAGTGGACTTTGCTTCCGTGGCGCACCCGCAGTCCGATGGACAAGCAGAGCAGGCGAACGGACTTATCTTGCAAGGTCTGAAGCCCCGACTCCTGCGAGAGATAGGACATGCCGCTGGCGCTTGGGTTACCGAGCTACCTTCAGTGCTTTGGGGACTTCGCACAACCCTGAACAGATCTACAGGGCGATCACCGTTCTTCCTCGTTTATGGAGCAGAAGCGGTCCTTCCGAGTGACTTGCTTCACAATGCGCCACGAGTTGAACTCTTCTCCGAAGCTGAAGCAGAACAAGCAAGGCAAGACGGAGTGGATCTTTTAGAGGAGGAGCGTGAGATGGCACTGACTCGCTCAATCATTTATCAACAAGATCTGCGGCGTTTTCAGGCGCGACACGTCAGGAGTCGTACGTTCCAAGCAAGCGACCTGGTGCTCCGAGTGGATCAGCAAATACCTCATAAGTTGGCTCCTGCCTGGGAAGGACCCTTCATCATCTCCAAGGTGCTGAACAATGGGGCATACAGACTCTACAACGTCGACAGGGAGATAGACGAGCCGCGAGCATGGAACGGAGATCTCCTCAAGCGCTTCTACACGTGACCGTTGACTGAAGCAATGTAAAGAACAAGTATTGGTGAAATAATATAAAGCAGATTGAGTTTTTTGCAGGTTCAAAGTTCTTTCGCGGTCGCAGACTCCGGTCTCAAAAAAAAACTTAGCTGTGATCCAAAATCGCCTAAGTATTAACCTTCTCCGAGTGTGCACTTCACGTCACACTCGGGGGCTTAGCTGCAATCCAGAATCGCCTAAGTATTAACCTTCTCCGAGTGTGCACTTCACGTCACACTCGGGGGCTTAGCTGCGGTCCAGAATCGCCTAAGTATTAACCTTCTCCGAGTGTGCACTTCACGTCGCACTCGGGGGCTTAGCTGCGATCCAGAATCGCCTAAGTATTAACCTTCTCCGAGTGTGCACTTCACGTCACACTCGGAGGCTTAGCTGCGATCCAGAATCGCCTAGGTTTTAACTTTCTCCGAGTGTGAACTTAACGTCACACTCGGGGACTTAGCTGCGATCCAGAATCGCCTAAGTATTAACCTTCTCCGAGTGCGCACTTAACGTCACACTCGGGGGCTTAGCTGCTATCCAGAATCGCCTAAGTATTAACCTTCTCTGAGTGTGCACTTCACATCACACTCGGAGGCTTAGCTGCGATCCAGAATCACCTAAGTTTTAACTTTCTCCGAGTGTGAACTTAACGTCACACTCGGGGACTTAGTTGCGATCCAGAATCGCCTAAGTATTAACCTTCTCCGAGTGTGCACTTAACGTCACACTCGGGGGCTTAGGTGCGATCCAGAATCGCCTAAGTATTAACCTTCTCCGAGTGTGCACTTCACGTCACACTAGGAGGCTTAGCTGCGATCCAGAATCGCCTAAGTTTTAACTTTCTCCGAGTGTGAACTTAACGTCACACTCGGGGACTTCGCTGCGATCCAGAATCGCCTAAGTATTAACTTTCTCCGAGTGCACACTTAACGTCACACTCGGGGACTTAGCTGCGATCCAAAAATACAACTCGGTGATAATACAGATCCAATCGAAAATTCCACGGACCCTCAATGAGGCTCATACAGATGTCAAGACAATTGACATGTTCCGAATGTTTCCCTTTGGCTTCACCAAGAAATGCCAAACCAAAACTCGAGTCAAAATTGCAACAGAAGAGCAAAAGATTCGATTCAAAGTTCAACCAAAGATAGTGGCTCGGTGTGGATCAAGCTTACCCACACCGAAACAAGAATGTGACGGCCAACAACAGTGGCCAAAAGTTTCTTATAGATAAACACTCGGCATACCGAGGATAAAAGTGTTCTTACGCATCATCTGGATTAACACTAGGACTGGAGGGCTCTACGAACGTGTCCGGATCAATACCGTCGGCGATGCGGGTGGCACTTTCAAGGAAGGTTTCCATGAAGTCTTCGAATCGAAGTTTCTTCGTGTTGGTGACCTTCAACGTCTTCAGTTTCTCCTCGTGCACCTCCTTGCAATGGACTCGGACCAGGGACAGAGCAACATCCGCACCACAACGAGCTGCAGATTTCTTCCACGACTGCACTCGGTTCGGAATCTCCTCCAGTCGGGTCATTAGGTTCTCCATCTCCTGCCATGACTCATCTTCTGGCCAAAGCTCCTTGTCGATTCGGCCGACGACTTCTCTCAATCGACCGATGAAAGGACCAACTTTTCCCACGCGGATGTGCGCACGGAGCAGATCCCGATTGGCGTCCTCGCCGAGTGGAACGTTCTCGAGAATCGACCGCTCCACATCAGTCGCTTCAGCTTCAGCGTCACAGCATAACACAACCACTCGGAAAGAGCAGGACACAAGCAGACAATAAGCATCGAGTGTGACGCGCATAACACAACCACTCGGAAAGAGCAGGACTTACCAGCCAGATGCGTCATCATCTGCCGAGCCCAGTCGCTGACGTATTTCTCCTGTGCTCTGCACCGTTTGTTCAGCACGTCCATTTGTCCCATCAGAGCAGTCCTTTGGTTCCCCATCTTTCCAACTTCCTCAGTCAACACCCTGTTCGCTTCGCGAGCCTCCTCCAATGACTTCTCTCGTCCCACCAGAGCATCCTTCATGCCAGCCATTGCAAGCAGCGCCGCATCAAGCTCACCAGCTAACTGATTCTTCTCCGCCCTGAGAGTCTCATAGGTTGTTCCCATTTCACAAGTTTTCTGCCAGCAAACACCAACAGACAATTAGAAAATTCCACAATAAAGGTCTAAGTTCTTCAGACCCCTCCGACACAAGCAGTCTACAGCGGTCTCGGGGACTACACCCAGTGGGTTCACTGAGAGTGACCCCACTGGCACGCAACTCAAGCAGGCCCGCCCTATTGAGATGCATGTTACCACCTACGCCTATGAGGCCAATACTACACGACCTGAGTACAAATTACTCTCGGGGACTCTTACAGCAAGTGCACTCCGAGAGCCACAACTGCTCGCAGTCGGTCATATTATTTACAGATCCGATCAAAGCAAAGACATTATGTATAAAGACAATTGCCGGTGCAAGCACTCGACAGAAGTCTCGGGGACTACACCCACTGAGTTCACTCAGAGTGAACCCATTGCAAACAACAGATGTTCTCCAAAAACACCCAGTGGGTTACAAGAGAAAAGTAAATACTTACTAGCCCACTTACTCGAATATCATCCCGCAGCTCCAAGCTCCGCTGGTACAAGGACGCGACGGAGTCGTAGGCCCTCTTGGCTTCTCCAGCCATGAGCTCCGCCTGCACCATGGCTCCCTTGGCCGCTCCCACCTGCTCCTCCGGGAGACGCTGGATGTTGAACTCGACATTCGACGAGCCTGGCATCATCGGAAGTTCCTGAGGCATCCCAAGGTCCGCTCCAGTCGGCACCTCAACCACCAGCGCCGGTTCAGTCGGCGGCAGCGCCTCAGTCTGCGGCACATCGGCGGCGGGAGCAGCAACAGGCGGAGCAGCCTCAAGAACGGGCTCCACAACCTGTTTAGCTCTCCCCTGATCGCCCTCGTCCACGCAAATCGCCCCTGATAGACCGAATGATGCAAGATCTCAGAAAAATAAAGAGGCAGAACCTATGATAGAATAAAATACTCGAAGTCACTACAACGCACCTGGCTGGGACGAGACGACGTTGTCCGTGTCCATGGGGTCATCCTCCTGGCGCGCCGGAGAGGTGGCAGAAGTAGCGACTCTGTCGAGTGAAATCCATTCGACCAATGAACAGGAATTCACTCGGATATCAGTAGAAATTAGAAGATCGATACACTTACGTGGAGGTGACGGGGACAGCAACCCTCATCCGCGACAGAGCCTTCCGAGGTTTGGACCCACTCGGTTTGGCCGCCTTGGAAGGCTGAGTCGCAGGCTCAGCGACAGCATCCCTAACCCTCTTGGTGCTCCGAGCACTCGGGACCACCGGGGCAGTGGGCGGAGCACTCGAAGATGCTGGAGGGGCCGAGGGAACGGCAGGCTCGTGTTGGCGCTTGGTCCGATGCTCTGTTTGCGGAGGCGGCGAGTCCTGCTCTTCGTCTTCCTCCTCTTCCTCGCTAGTCTCTTCCTCCGACTCCCCGCTGTCGGAGACATATTCGGCGCTCTCCATGCTGCCTTCCTGGCTGCCTTCCTCCTCCTCGGCCGGGTTCCCGTTCCAGACGGGAGAAAACCAGTTGGTCCACTCATGCATAAAATCCAGTCGGCGACATCAGACGTCACACAGAGATTCAAGAAAACGATAAGATTAAGACAATTAGGAGCACTCGACAAGTGCCACTCACCTGATTCGGAGGAGGACTATCCGCACAGAAAGGCTTCACTCGCCGAGATCCTTTGGGATTCTCGCACGGGCCTGTGATCTAGAGTACCCATGAGGTCACCTTCTCCTCAGTCACGCCCACAACGTTGGTCCGAGTGGAATCCTCGGGCCCCGTATAATGCCACATGGCGTGGTCGCGAGCCTGCAGGGGTTGGATATGCCGACCGAGGAAGACCTCCAGCAAGTCTATGCCAGTGACCCCCCTCCTGACGACATCTACAAGCGCCCCGACCAGAGGCTGGATGTCGTTCTTCTCCGCCCTCGTGAGCGCGAGTTGCTTAGGTGGGGCGGGCCGATCTAAGCTAAAGGGATGTAGCCCTGTCGAAGCATTCGGACAGGCGATATCCTGGTAGTAGAACCACGTCGACTGCCAGTTCCTGACCGACTCACTTAGCTGGAGGGCAGGATAACTGCTCCGACTCTTTTTCTGGAAACCTAGGCCCCCGCAGAGCTGGAGAAGATGTGTTTTATCATCCGACTGGCTGAGTCGTTTGATGGTTTGGGATCTAGAAGAAAATATGTGCTTGAACAGCCCCCAATGGGGAGGATAGCCAATGAAACACTCGCACAGAACTATAAAAGCGGAGAGATGGCAATGGCGTTCGGGGGAAAGTGGTGAAGTTGTGCCCCGAAGTGATTCATGATGCCCTTGAAGAAAGGATGCGGGGGCAAGGAGAAACCTCGATAGACGTGGCTGAGCAGCAAGACGCGCTCCCCCTCCCGGGGCGCCGGCTCGACCTCATTCTCCGCCGGCAGCCTCCAAGACTTGTGCACGATCATCCCGTGCTCAACCAGCTGCAGCAGATCCCCCTCTGTCACCGTGGAGGGGAGGAAGTCGCCTTGAATCCACCCCGCCGGCAGCGGCCGCTGCCGCCGCTGAACAGGAGCCGCCGCCTTCCCCTTCTTCTTCCTCGCCTCCATCTTGCTGGTCTGACCCTTGGTCATGGCGGAAACTGCTAACCTGCGGGAGGAAGGAGGAGGGAGGAGTGTAGAGGCACTGGAGGTGGCGAGAGAGACGGAGCAGGCGAAGGCAAGAAATTCGGCGAGCGTAACGAAGAACCCTCGCCGCCGAGATTTAAGTAGGGTTCCGACTGGGTCGCTGGCAGGTGGGCCCGAAACCTTATCCCCCGACCCACCGCAGCGATATTAGTGGAGAGGTTGAAGGCGCGAGAATCGAGGCGTTAGACGCTACTCGAGCGCGATGGCGTCATCCCCGCTGAGCGCGCGGAACCCGAAATTTGAGATCTCGGAAAATCCGCCGCTGTCAGTTGACCGGTCGCGTCAAAAGATGCCACAGAAGCACTCGGCTTTCGACAGTCTGTTTCACAAGTACTTCCACTCGGATTGTTGGTCAGAAAAGATAAAATGGATTGATGCAAGCAACGCCCAAGCCAAGCCCGCTCCAGTCGGATCCAAACTTCAAGCATCGCTTCGTCGTTCCAACCCCAATCCATTCGGGGACTAATGATGGGTTATAGTCCTAGGGTAGGGTCATAGGCCTGCCCTGTAGGTCCTACCCAAGGACTACCCTTCACAAAGGACAAGGCGCTTAGTCAGCTCCGACTGATTTAAGGACTCCCCATCATCCAGTCGGTAACAGGTCCTCAGCTATCCAGTCGGAGACTAGCATTCGGAGGATATCAAGCTAACCGACTGGTTACCACTCGGTACATCGTAACCTCCGTGGAGGGAAACGGTCGTACGTTTCCAGATGCATTTATTAGCATTTAGGGCATACGTTACCTGTAACGTATGCATTCAATCGCCACTACTCCACCCCTGTACTGGAACCGTTGTGGAGGGTAGCGCACTCTTTATAAGCCACCCTCCCCCGCTGGTAGAGGGGTTAGCAACTCATTGTATTCCATATTTCCACTCGACAACAAGCTCCCTGAGCACTGAGACGTAGGGCTATTACCTCCACCGTAGAGGGGCCTGAACTCATACAACCTCGCCGTAGCTAAGGCTCTTCCCATCCTTTTCGTACCCTACACATCTACTGTCAGGCTTATGTTAGGGAACGTCGCATGGGAAACAAAAAATTTCCTACGCGCACCAAGACCTATCTGGTGATGTCCATCTACGAGAGGGGATGAGTGATCTACGTACCCTTGTAGATCGTACAGCAGAAGCGTTAGTGAATGTAGTTGATGTAGTGGAACATCCTCACGTCCCTCGATCCGCCCCGCGAACAATCCCGCGATCAGTCCCATGATCTAGTACCGAACGGACGGCACCTCCACGTTCAGCACACGTATAGCTCGACGATGATCTCGGCCTTCTTGATCCAGCAAGAGAGGCGGAGAGGTAGAAGAGTTCTCCGGCAGCGTGACGGCGCTCCGGAGGTTGGTGATGACCTTGTTTCAGCAGGGCTCCGCCCGAGCTCCGCAGAAACGCGATCTAGAGGAAAAACCGTGGAGGTATGTGGTCGGGATGCCGTGGAAAAGTCGTCACAAATCAGCCCTAAAACCTCCGTATATATAGGTGGGAGGGAGGGGACCTTGCCTTGGGGCTCAAGGAGCCCCAAGGGGGTCGGCCGAGTCCAAGGGGGAAGGCTCGCCCCCCCAAACCGAGTTGGACTTGGTTTGGTGGGTGGGAGTCCTTCCTTCCCTTCCCACCTCCCTTTATTTTACTTTTCTCTTTGATTTTCTTTCCTAGGCGCATAGGGCCCTTTTGGGCTGTCCCACCAGCCCACTAAGGGCTGGTGCGCCACCCTCATGGCCTATGGGCTTCCCCGGGGTGGGTTGCCCCCCGGTGAACTCCCGGAACCCATTCGTCATTCCCGGCACATTCCCGGTAACTCCGAAAACCTTCCGGTAATCAAATGAGGTCATCCTATATATCAATCTTCGTTTCCGGACCATTCCGGAAACCCTCGTGACGTCCGTGATCTCATCCAGGACTCCGAACAACATTCGATAACCAACCATATAACTCAAATACGCATAAAACAACGTCGAACCTTAAGTGTGCAGACCCTGCGGGTTCGAGAACTATGTAGACATGACCCGGGAGACTCCTCGGTCAATATCCAATAGCGGGACCCGGATGCCCATATTGGATCCTACATATTCTACGAAGATCTTATCGTTTGAACCTCAGTGCCAAGGATTCATATAATCCCGTATGTCATTCCCTTTGTCCTTCGGTATGTTATTTGCCCGAGATTCGATCGTCGGTATCCGTATATCTATTTTAATCTCGTTTACCGGCAAGTCTCTTTACTCGTTCCGTAATACAAGATCCCGCAACTTACACTAAGTTACATTGCTTGCAAGGCTTGTGTGTGATGTTGTATTACCGAGTGGGCCCCGAGATACCTCTCCGTCACACGGAGTGACAAATCCCAGTCTTGATCCATACTAACTCAACTAACACCTTCGGAGATACGTGTAGAGCATCTTTATAGTAACCCAGTTACGTTGCGACGTTTGATACACACAAAGCATTCCTCCGGTGTCAGTGAGTTATATGATCTCATGGTCATAGGAATGAATACTTGACACGCAGAAAACAGTAGCAACAAAATGACACGATCAACATGCTACGTCTATTAGTTTGGGTCTGGTCCATCACGTGATTCTCCTAATGACGTGATCCAGTTATCAAGCAACAACACCTTGTTCATAATCAGAAGACACTGACTATCTTTGATCAACTGGCTAGCCAACTAGAGGCTTGCTAGGGACGGTGTTTTGTCTATGTATCCACACATGTAAATGAGTCTTCATTCAATACAATTATAGCATGGATAATAAACGATTATCTTGATACAGGAATTATAATAATAACTATATTTATTATTGCCTCTAGGGCATAATTCCAACAGTCTCCCACTTGCACTAGAGTCAATAATCTAGCCCTCACATCATCATGCGAATTACATTGTAATAAATCTAACACCCATACAGTTCTGGTATTGATCATGCTTTGGCCGTGGAAGAGGTTTAGTCAGCGGGTCTGCTACATTCAGATCCGTGTGCACTTTGCATATATTTATGTCCTCTCCCTCGACGTAGTCGCGGATGAGGTTGAAGCGTCGTTTGATGTGTCTGGTCTTCTTGTGAAACCGTGGTTCCTTTGCTAAGGCAATGGCACCCGTGTTGTCACAGAACAAGGTTATTGGATTCAGTGCGCTTGGCACCACTCCAAGATCCGTCATGAATTGCTTCATCCAGACACCCTCCTTAGCCGCCTCCGAGGCAGCCATGTACTCCGCTTCACATGTAGAATCTGCTACGACGCTTTGGTTGGAACTGCACCAGCTTACTGCACCCCTATTAAGAATAAATACGTATCCGGTTTGCGACTTAGAGTCGTCCGGATCTGTGTCAAAGCTTGCATCGACGTAACCTTTTACGGCGAGCTCTTCGTCACCTCCATACACGAGAAACATCTCCTTAGTCCTTTTCAGGTACTTCAGGATATTCTTGACCGCTGTCCAGTGATCCACTCCTGGATTACTCTGGAACCTACCTGCCATGCTTATGGCCAGGCTAACATCCGGTCTAGTGCACAACATTGCATACATGATAGAACCTATGGCTGAAGCATAGGGGACGGAGTGCATATGCTCTCTATCTTCATCAGTTGCTGGGCACTAAGTCTTACTCAATTTCGTACCTTGTAAAACTGTCAAGAACCCTTTCTTGGAATGTTCCATTTTGAACCTCTTAAAACTTTATCAAGGTATGTGCTTTGTGAAAGTCCTATTAGGCGTTTTGATCTATCCCTATAGATCTTAATACCTAGAATGTAAGCAGCTTCTCCTACGTCCTTCATAGAGAAACTTTTATTCAAGTAATCCTTTATGCTCTCTAAAAACTCCACGTTGTTTCCAAACAGCAATATGTCATCCACATATAATATTAGAAACGCCACAGAGCTCCCACTCACTTTCTTGTAAATACAAGATTCTCCAACCACTTGTATAAACCCAAATGCTTTGATCACCTCATCAAAGCGTTTGTTCCAACTCCGAGATGCTTGCACCAGTCCATAAATGGATCGCTGGAGCTTGCACACCTTGTTAGCATTCTTAGGATCGACAAAACCTTCGGGTTGCATCATATACAATTCTTCCTTAAGGAAACCGTTAAGGAACGCCGTTTTGACATCCATCTGCCAGATTTCATAATCGAAAAATGTAGCTATTGCTAACATGATTCTGACGGATTTAAGCATCGCTACGGGTGAGAAAGTCTCATCGTAGTCAACTCCTTGAACTTGTGAAAAACCCTTTGCCACAAGTTGAGCTTTATAAACGGTCACATTGCCGTCAGCGTCCGTCTTCCCCTTAAAAATCCATTTGTTCTGAATAGCCTTGCGGCCCTCAGGTAGTACCTCCAAAGTCCACACTTTGTTCTCATACATGGATCCTATCTCGGACTTCATGGCTTCTAGCCATTTGTTGGAATCTGGGCCCACCATTGCTTCTTCATAATTTGCAGGTTCATTGTTGTCCAACAACATGATCGATAAGACGGGATTGCCGTACCACTCTGGAGCAGCATGTGGTCTCGTCGACCTGCGTGGTTCGACAGAAACTTGAACCGGAGTTTCATGATCATCATCATTAACTTCCTCCTCAACCGTCGTTGCAACGACAGAGGTTTCCCCTTGCCCTGCGCCACCATCTAGAGGGATGAGAGGTTCGACAACCTCGTCAAGTTCTATCTTCCTCCCACTCAATTCTCTCGAGAGAAACTCCTTCTCGAGAAAAGCTCCGTTTTTAGCAACAAACACTTTGCCCTCGGATTTGAGATAGAAGGTGTACCCAACTGTCTCCTTTGGGTAACCTATGAAGACGCACCTTTCCTCTTTGGGTTCCAGCTTTTCAGGGTGAAGCTTTTTGACATAAGCATCACATCCCCAAACTTTAAGAAACGACAACTTTGGCCTTTTGCCATACCACAGTTCGTATGGTGTCGTCTCAATGGATTTTGATGGTGCCCTATTTAAAGTGAATGCAGTTGTTTCTAATGCATAATCCCAAAATGATAACGACAAATAAGTAAGAGACATCATAGATCGCACCATCTCTAATAAAGTACGATTACGACGTTCGGACACACCATTACGCTGTGGTGTTCCAGGCGGTGTTAACTGTGAAACAATTCCAAATTGTCTTAAGTGAGCACCAAACTCGAAACTCAGATATTCACCCCCGCGATCAGACCGTAGGAACTTGATCTTCTTGTTACGATGATTTTCCACTTCACTCTGAAATTGCTTGAACTTTTCAAATGTTTCAGACTTGTGCTTCATCAAGTAGACATAACCATATCTACTCAAATCGTCAGTGAAGGTGAGAAAATAATGATATCCGCCGCGCGCCTCTACGCTCATCGGACCACACACATCGGTATGTATGATTTCCAACAAGTCACTTGCACGCTCCATAGTTCCGGAGAACGGAGTCTTAGTCATCTTGCCCATGAGGCATGGTTCGCACGTGTCAAGTGAATCAAAGTCAAGTGACTCCAAAAGTCCATCAACATGGAGTTTCTTCATGCGCTTTACACCAATATGACCTAAGTGGCAGTGCCACAAAAATATGGCGCTATCATTGTTAACTCTAACTCTTTTGGTCTCAATGTTATGTATATGCGTATCGCTATCAAGATTCAATATGAACAATCCTCTCACATTAGGTGCATGACCATAAAAGATGTTACTCATAGAAATAGAACAACCATTATTCTCTGACTTAAAAGAGTAACCGTCTCACAATAAACAAGATCCAGATATAATGTTCATGCTCAACGCAGGCACTAAATAACAATGATTTAAGTTCATCACTAACCCTGATGGTAACTGAAGTGAAACTGTGCCGACGGCGATTGCATCAACCTTGGAACCATTTCCTACGCGCATCGTCACTTCATCTTTCGCCAGCCTTCGTCTATTCCGCAGTTCCTGTTTCGAGTTGCAAATATGAGCAACAGAACCGGTATCGAATACCCAGGCACTACTACGAGAGCCGGTTAAGTACACATCAATAACATGTATATCAAATATACCTGATTTTTCTTTGGCCGCCTTCTTATCTGCCAGATACTTGGGGCAATTGCGCTTCCAGTGACCCATACCCTTGCAATAGTAACACTCCGTTTCAGGCTTAGGTCCAGCTTTGGGTTTCTTCGTCAGATTGGCAACAGGCTTGCCGCTCTTCTTCGAATTACCCTTCTTGCCTTTGCCGTTTCTCTTGAAACTAGTGGTCTTACTCACCATCAACACTTGATGTTCTTTACGGAGTTCAGACTTTGCGACTTTCAGCATCGCAAACAACTCGCCGGGTGACTTGTTCATCCCTTGCATGTTGTAGTTCAACACAAAGCCTTTGTAGCTTGGCGGCAGTGATTGAAGGATTCTGTCAGTGATAGCTTCTTGCGGGAGTTCAATCCCCAGTTCAGCTAGACGGTTTGAGTACCCAGACATTTTGAGCACATGTTCACTGACAGACGAGTTTTCCTCCATCTTGCAAGCATAGAATTTATCGGAGGTCTCATACCTCTCGATCCGGGCGTTCTTCTGAAAGATAAAACTCCAACTCCTGGAACATCTCAAATGCTCCATGACGCTCAAAGCGACGTTGAAGTCCCGGTTCTAAGCCATACAAGACTGCACATTGAACTAGTGAGTAGTCCTCCTTACGTGCTAACCAAGCGTTCTTAACATCCTGATCAGCCGTAGCGGGTGGTTCATCTCCTAGCGCAGCATTAAGGACATAATCCTTCTTCCCAGCTTGTAAGATTAGCTTAAGATTACGAGCCCAGTCTACAAAGTTGCTTCCATCATCTTTCAACTTAGCTTTCTCTAGGAACGTATTAAAATTCAGGGTGACTGTCGCGTGAGCCATGATCTACAACATAAATAGATTCAAAGTGGACTTAGACTATGTTCAAGATAATTAGAGTTTAACTTAATCAAATTATTCGTTAAGCTCCCACTTAAAAAGTACATCTCTCTAGTCATTTGAGTGGTTCATGATCCACTTACACTAGCTCAAGTCCGATCATCACGTGAGTTGAGTATAGTTTCAGTGGTAAGCATCCCTATGCTAATCATATCATCTATATGATTCATGATCGACCTTTCGGTCTCATGTGTTCCGAGGCCATGTATGCACATGCTAGGCTCGTCAAGCTTAACCCGAGTGTTCCGCGTGCGCAACTGTTTTGCACCCGTTGTATGTGAACGTTGAGTCTATCACACCCGATCATCACGTGGTGTCTCGAAACGACGAACTGTAGCAACGGTGCACAGTCGGGGAGAACACAATTTCGTCTTGAAATTTTAGTGAGAGATCACCTCATAATGCTACCGTCGTTCTAAGCAAAATAAGGTGCAAGAAAGGATTAACATCACATGCAATTCATAAGTGACATGATATGGCCATCATCACGTGCTTCTTGATCTCCATCACCAAAGCACCGGCACGATCTTCTTGTCACCGGCGCCACACCATGATCTCCATCAACGTGTTGCCATCGGGGTTGTCGTGCTACTCATGCTATTACTACTAAAGCTACATCCTAGCAAAATAGTAAACGCATCTGCAAGCACAAACGTTAGTATAAAGACAACCCTATGGCTCCTGCCGGTTGCCGTACCATCGACGTGCAAGTCGATATTTTCTATTACAACATGATCATCTCATACATCCAATATATCACATCACATCGTTGGCCATATCACATCACAAGCATACCCTGCAAAAACAAGTTAGACGTCCTCTAATTTTGTTGTTGCATGTTTTACGTGGTGACCATGGGTATCTAGTAGGATCGCATCTTACTTACGCAAACACCACAACGGAGATATATGAGTTGCTATTTAACCTCATCCAAGGACCTCCTCGGTCAAATCCGATTCAACTAAAGTTGGAGAAACCGACACTTGCCAGTCATCTTTGAGCAACGGGGTTACTCGTAGCGATGAAACCAGTCTCTCGTAAGCGTACGAGTAATGTCGGTCCAAGCCGCTTCAATCCAACAATACCGCGGAATCAAGAAAAGACTAAGGAGGGTAGCAAAACGCACATCACCGCCCACAAAAACTTTTGTGTTCTACTCGAGAATACATCTACGCATGAACCTAGCTCATGATGCCACTGTTGGGGAACGTCGCATGGGAAACAAAAAATTTCCTACGCGCACGAGGACCTATCATGGTGATGTCCATCTACGAGAGGGGATGAGTGATCTACGTACCCTTGTAGATCGTACAGCAGAAGCGTTAGTGAACGCGGATGATGTAGTGGAACGTCCTCACGTCCCTCGATCCGCCCCGCGAACAATCCCGCGATCAGTCCCACGATCTAGTACCGAACGGACGGCACGTCCGCGTTCAGCACACGTACAGCTCGACGATGATCTCGGCCTTCTTGATCCAGCAAGAGAGACAGAGAGGTAGAAGAGTTATCCGGCAGCGTGACGGCGCTCCGGAGGTTGGTGATGACCTTGTCTCAGCAGGGCTTCGCCCGAGCTCCGCAGAAACGCGATCTAGAGGAAAAACCGTGGAGGTATGTGGTCGGGCTGCCGTGGAAAAGTCGTCTCAAATCAGCCCTAAAACCTCCGTATATATAGGTGGGAGGGAGGGGACCTTGCCTTGGGGCTCAAGGAGCCCCAAGGGGGTCGTCCGAGTCCAAGGGGGAAGGCTCCCCCCCCAAACCGAGTTGGACTTGGTTTGGTGGGTGGGAGTCCTTCCTTCCCTTCCCACCTCCCTTTTTTTCCTTTTCTCTTTGATTTTATTTCCTAGGCGCATAGGGCCCTTTTGGGCTGTCCCACCAGCCCACTAAGGGCTGGTGCGCCACCCTCATGGCCTATGGGCTTCCCCGGGGTGGGTTGCCCCCCCCCCCCCGGTGAACTCCCGGAACCCATTCGTCATTCCCGGTAACTCCAAAAACCTTCCGGTAATCAAATGAGGTCATCCTATATATCAATCTTCGTTTCCGGACCATTCCGGAAACCCTCGTGACGTCCGTGATCTCATCCGGGACTCCGAACAACATTCGGTAACCAACCATATACTCAAATACGCATAAAACAACATTGAACCTTAAGTGTGCAGACCCTGCGGGTTCGAGAACTATGTAGACATGACCCGAGAGACTCCTCGGTCAATATCCAATAGCGGGACCTGGATGCCCATATTGGATCCTACATATTCTACGAAGATCTTATCGTTTGAACCTCAGTGCCAAGGATTCATATAATCCCGTATGTCATTCCCTTTGTCCTTCGGTATGTTACTTGCCCGAGATTCGATCGTCAGTATCGTATACCTATTTCAATCTCGTTTACCGGCAAGTCTCTTTACTCGTTCCGTAATACAAGATCCCGCAACTTACACTAAGTTACATTGCTTGCAAGGCTTGTGTGTGATGTTGTATTACCGAGTGGGCCCGAGATACCTCTCCGTCACACGGAGTGACAAATCCCAGTCTTGATCCATACTAACTCAACTAACACCTTCGGAGATACCTGTAGAGCATCTTTATAGTCACCCAGTTACGTTGCGACGTTTGATACACACAAAGCATTCCTCCGGTGTGAGTGAGTTATATGATCTCATGGTCATAGGAATAAATACTTGACACGCAGAAAACAGTAGCAACAAAATGACACGATCAACATGCTACGTCTATTAGTTTGGGTCTAGTCCATCACGTGATTCTCCTAATGACGTGATCCAGTTATCAAGCAACAACACCTTGTTCATAATCAGAAGACACTGACTATCTTTGATCAACTGGCTAGCCAACTAGAGGCTTGCTAGGGACGGTGTTTTGTCTATGTATCCACACATGTAAATGAGTCTTCATTCTATACAATTATAGCATGGATAATAAACGATTATCTTGATACAGGAATTATAATAATAACTATATTTATTATTGCCTCTAGGGCATAATTCCAACAGCTTATACCCACGACAGTAGTGCACAAAAGAAAGTTGAGGAGGTCCACTCATATGTAGTTCCTGCAGCTAGGCCGAAGCAATTGGTCCATTTTACACCACCTTCAGTACATGGCCAGGAGAAGGAAGCACTAGTGGTAGTAGGCACAGTAATGTTGAGGGATCACACAGGAAAGGAGCTTAATCTAGATAGTACAAACAAAGCCCCATATAGGCATCCTAACTTCACCAGAAAAAAAATGAGGGACAACAAGTAGATGGGCATCAGCAACACTTGCAGTTGCAACCAGTGGATACAAGGTTAATGGAGGAATGGCCTCATGAGAAGAGACACAGACAATATTCACCTTCTGACAGTAGAAGACTGTTCTCACAGTGAAGCCTGCAAAGCTGAACATTTCTGAGTTTGAAGGGGTGGATCATGAAGCTTGGATTCAGAATTTGGACCAATACTTTGCTACTGCAAGAACTCCAATTGAGCATAGAACATAATTGGCAGTTTCTTACTTAAAAGGGCCAGCTGTTTAGTGGTGGAGAGGAAGAGGGTATGCTCCTAACAATGTACCGTGGCACAAGTTCTGCTCTTACCTATCTGACAGATTTGTTGTTGACTCTGCTTGTGATATAGTGAGTTCATTTCACGTAGTGCATTAAACATCCACCTTGTCAGCTTATAATGAACAATTTGAGCACTTAATGAATGTTATGAGAAGAGAGAACCCTGGAATACCAGATAGTTACTATGTAACTAGTTTTGTGGCTGGCCTGAATATTTCAATCAAGAGCCATGTGGAGTGCTTTAAACCTAAGGAGATGTAGACTGTTGGGGAACCTCGCATGGGAAACAAAAAATTTCCAACGCGCACGAAGACCTATCATGGTGATGTCCATCTACGAGGGGGATTTCATATCTACGTACCCTAGTAGATCGCACAGCAAAAGCGTTAATAAACGCGGTTGATGTAGTGGAATGTCCTCACGTCCCTCGATCCGCCCCGCGAACCGTCCCACGAACCGTCCCGCGATCCGCTCAGATCTAGTGTCAAACGGACGGCACCTCCGCGTTCAGCACACGTACAGCTCGACGATGATCTCGGCCTTCTAGATCCAGCAAGAGAGACGGAGAGGTAGATGAGTTCTCTGGCAGCGTGACGACGCTCCGGAGGTTGGTGGTGATCTAATCTCAGCAGGGCTCCGCCCGAGCTCCCCAGAAACCTTTGGGTTGCATCATATACAACTCTTCCTTAAGGAAACCGTTAAGGAACGGCGTTTTGACATCCATGTGCCAGATTTCATAATCGAAAAATGCAGCTGTTGCTAACATGATTCTGACGGACTTAAACATCGCTACGGGTGAGAACGTCTCATCGTAGTCAACTCCATGAACTTGTGAAAAACCCTTTGCCACAAGTCGAGCTTTGTAAACGGTCACATTACCGTCAGCGTCCGTATTCTTCTTAAAGATCCATTTGTTCTGAATAGCCTTGCGGCCCTCAGGTAGTACTTCCAAAGTCCACACTTTGTTTTCATACATGGATCCTATCTCGGACTTCATGGCCTCCAACCATTTGTTGGAACCCGGGCCCACCATTGCTTCTTCATAATTCGCAGGCTCATTGTTGTCAAACAACATAATTGATAAGACGGGATTACCGTACCACTCTGGAGTAGTACGCGGTCTCGTCGACCTGCGAGGTCCGATAGGAACTTGATCTGGAGTTTCATGATCATCATCTTAACTTCCTCCTCAACCGGCGTTGCAACGACAAGGGTTTTCCCTTGCCCTGCGCCACCATCTAGAGGGATGAGAGGTTCGACAACCTCATGAAGTTCTATCTTCCTCCCACTCAATTCTCTCGAGAGAAACTCCTTCTCAAGAAAAGGTCCGTTCTTAGCAAGAAACACTTTGCCCTCGGATTTGAGATAGAAGGTATACCCAACTGTCTCTTTTGGGTAACCTATGAAGATGCAATTTTCCGCTTTGGGTTCCAGCTTTTCAGGCTGAAGCTTTTTGACATAAGCATCACATCCCCAAACTTTAAGAAACGACAACTTTGGTCTTTTGCCATAACACAGTTCGTATGGTGTCGTCTCAACATATTTTGATGGTGCCCTATTTAAAGTGAATGCAGCTGTTTCTAATGCATAACCCCAAAACGATAATGGCAAATCGGTAAGAGACATCATAGATCGAACCATCTCTAATGAAGTACGATTACGACGTTCGGACACACCATTACGCTGTGGTGTTCCAGGCGGTGTCAACTGTGAAACAATTCCACATTGTCTTATGTGAGCACCAAACTCGAAACTCAGATATTCACCCCCACGATCAGACCGTAGGAATTTGATCTTCTTGTTACGATGATTTTCAACTTCACTCTGAAATTGCTTGAACTTTTCAAATGTTTCAGACTTGTGCTTCGTCAAGTAGACATAACCATATCTACTCAAATCATCAGTGAAGGTGAGAAAATAACGATATCCGCCGCGTGCCTCCACGTTCATCGGACCACACACATCGGTATGTATGATTTCCAACAAGTCACTTGCACGCTCCATTGTTCCGGAGTACGGATTTTTAGTCATCTTGCCCATGAGGCATGGTTCGCACGTGTCAAGTGAATCAAAGTCAAGTGACTCCAAAAGTCCATCGGTATGGAGTTTCTTCATGCGCTTTACACCAATATGACCTAAGCGGCAGTGCCACAAAAACATGGCGCTATCATTGTTAACTCTAACTCTTTTGGTCTCAATGTTATGTATATGTGTATTATCACTATCAAGATTCAATATGAACAATCCTCTCACATTGGGTGCATGACCATAAAAGATATTACTCATAGAAATAGAACAACCATTATTCTCTGACTTAAAAGAGTAACCGTCTCACAATAAACAAGATCCAGATATAATGTTCATGCTCAACGCAGGCACTAAATAACAATGATTTAAGTTCATCACTAACCCTGATGGTAACTGAAGTGAAACTGTGCCGACGGCGATTGCATCAACCTTGGAACCATTTCCCACGTGCATCGTTACTTCATCCTTGGCCAGCCTTCGCTTATTCCGCAGTTCCTGTTTCGAGTTGCAAATATGAGCAACAGAACCGGTATCGAATACCCAGGCACTACTACGAGAGCTGGTTAAGTACATATCAATAACATGTATATCAAATATACGTGATTCTTCTTTGGCCGCCTTCTTAGCAGCGAGATACTTGGGGCAGTTGCGCTTCCAGTGACCCATACCCTTGCAATAATAGCACTCCGTTTCAGGCTTAGGTCCAGCTTTGGGTTTCTTCATCGGATTGGCAACAGGCTTGCCGCTCTTCCTTGAATTACCATTCTTTCCTTTGTCGTTTCTCTTGAAACTAGTGGTCTTATTCACCGTCAACACTTGATGCTCTTTATGGAGTTCTGACTCTGCGACTTTGAGCATCGCGAACAACTCGCCGGGTGACTTGTTCATCCCTTGCATGTTGTAGTTCAACACAAAGCCCTTATAGCTTGACGACAGTGATTGAAGAATTCTATCAGTGATAGCTTCTTGCGGGAGTTCAATCCCTAGCCCAGCTAGACGGTTTGAGTACCCAAACATTTTGAGCACATGTTCACTGACAGACGAATTATCCTCCATCTTGCAAGCATGGAATTTATCGGAGGTCTCATACCTCTCGATCCGGGCGTTCTTCTGCAAGATAAACTTCAACTCGTGGAACATCTCATATGCTCCATGACGCTCAAAGCGACATTGAAGTCCCGGATCTAAGCCATACAAGACTGCACATTGAACTACTGAGTAGTCCTCCTTACGTGTCAACCAAGCGTTCTTAACATCTTGGTCAGCCGTAGCGGGTGGTTCATCTCCTAGCGCAGCATTAAGGACATAATCCTTCTTCCCAACTTGCAGGAGCAACTTAAGATTACGAGCCCAGTCTACAAAGTTGCTTCCATCATCTTTCAACTTAGCTTTCTCTAGGAACGTATTAAAATTCAGAGTGACTGTCGCGTGAGCCATGATCTACAACACAAATATATTCAAAGTGGACTTAGACTATGTTTCAAGATAATTAGAGTTTAACTTAATCAAGTTACTTGCTAAACTCCCACTCAAAAAGTACATCTCTCTAGTCATTTGAGTGGTTCACGATCCAATTCCACTAGCTCAAGTCCGATCATCATGTGAGTTGTGGATAGTTTCAGTGGTAAACATCCCTACGCTAATCATATCAACTATATGATTCATGATCGACCTTTCGGTCTCATGTGTTCCGAGGCCATGTCTGCACATGCTAGGCTCGTCAAGCTTAACCCGAGTGTTCCGCGTGTGCAACTGTTTTGTACATGTTGTATGTGAACGTTGAGCCTATCACACCCGATCATCACGTGGTGTCTCGAAACGACGAACTGTAGCAACGGTGCACAGTCGGGGAGAACACAATTTCGTCTTGAAATTTAGTGAGAGATCACCTCATAATGCTACCATTGTTCTAAGCAAAATAAGGTGCAAGAAAGGATTAACATCACATGCAATTCATAAGTGACATGATATGGCCATCATCACGTGCTTCTTGATCTCCATCACCAAAGCACCGGCACAATCTTCTTTGTCACCGGCGCCACACCATGATCTCCATCAATGTGTCGCCATCAGGGTTGTCGTGCTACTCATGCTATTACTACTAAAGGTACATCCTAGCAATATAGTAAACACATCTGCAAGCACACACGTTAGTTTAAAGACAACCCTATGGCTCATGTCGGTTGCCGTACCATCGACGTGCTAGTCGATATTAACTATTACAACATTATCATCTCATACATCCAATATATCACATCACATCGTTGGCCATATCACATCACAAGCATACCCTGCAAAAACAAGTTAGACGTCCTCTAATTGTTGTTGCATGTTTTACGTGGTGACCATGGGTATCTAGTAGGATCGCATCTTACTTACGCAAACACCACAATAGAGATATATGCATTGCTATTTAACCTCATCCAAGGACCTCCTCGGTCAAATCCGATTCAACTAAAGTTGGAGAAACTGACACTCGCCAGTCATCTTTGAGCAACGGAGTTGCTCGTAGCGATGAAACCAGTCTCTCGTAAGCGTACGAGTAATGTCGGTCCGAGCCGCTTCGATCCAACAATACCGCAGAATCAAGAAAAGACTAAGGAGGGCAGCAAATCGCACATCACCGCCCACAAAAACTTTTGTGTTCTACTCGAGAAGACATCTACGCATGAACCTAGCTCACGATGCCACTATTGGGGAACGTCGCATGGGAAACAAAAAATTTCCTACGCGCACAAAGACCTATCATGGTGATGTCCATCTACGAGGGGGATATGAGATCTACGTACACTTGTAGATCGCACAACAGAAGCGTTAATAAACGCGGGTGATGTAGTGGAACGTCCTCACATCCCTCGATCCGCCCCGCGAACCGTCCCACGAACCGTCCCGCGATCCGTCCCACGATCCGCTCCGATCTAGTGTCGAACGGACGGCTCCTCCGCATTCAGCACACCTACAGCTCGACGATGATCTCGGCCTTCTTGATCCAGCAAGAGAGACGGAGAGGTAGATGAGAACGGACGGCTCCTCCGCGTTCAGCACACCTACAGCTCGACGATGATCTCGGCCTTCTTGATTCAGCAAGAGAGACGGAGAGGTAGATGAGTTCTTCAGTAGCGTGACGACGCTCCAGAGGTTGGTGGTGATCTAATCTCAGCAGGGCTCCGCCCGAGCTCCGCAGAAACGCGATCTAGAGGAAAAACCGTGGAGGTATGTGGTCGGGCTGCCGTGGAAAAGTTGTCTCAAATCAGCCCTAAAACCTCCGTATATATAGGTGGGAGGGGAGGGGCCTTGCCTTGGGGCTCAAGGAACCCCAAGGGGTTCGGCCGAAGGGGGGAGGAGGAGTCCTCCTCCAATCTGAGTCCAACTAGGATTGGAAGGTGGAGTCCTTCCCTTCCTTCCCACTTCCCCCTTTTTTCTCTTTGATTTTCTTATCTCATTGCGCAGGGGCCTCTCTGGGCTTGCCCACCAGCCCACTAAGGGCTGGTGCGGCACCCCTAAGGCCTATGGGCTTCCCCGGGGTGGGCTGCCCCCCCGGTGAACATCCGGAACCCATTCGTCATTCCCGGTACATTCCCGGTAATTCCAAAAACTTTCGGTAATCAAATGAGGTCATCCTATATATCAATCTTTGTCTCCGGACCATTTCGGAAACCCTCGTGACGTCCATGATCTCATCTAGGACTCCGGACAACATTCGGTAACCAACCATATAACTCAAATACGCATAAAACAACGTCGAACATTATGTGTGCAGACCCTGCGGGTTCGAGAACTATGTAGACATGACCGGAGGGACTCCTCAGTCAATATCCAATAGCGGGACCTGGATGCCCATATTGGATCCTACATATTCTACGAAGATCTTATCGTTTGAACCTCAGTGCAAAGGATTCATATAATCCCGTATGTCATTCCCTTTGTCCTTCGGTATGTTACTTGCCCGAGATTCGATCGTTAGTATCCGCGTACCTATTTCAATCTCGTTTACCGGCAAATCTCTTTACTCGTTCCGTAATACAAGATCCCGCAACTTACACTAAGTCACATTGCTTGCAAGGCTTGTGTGTGATGTTGTATTACCGAGTGGGCCCCGAGATACCTCTCCGTCATACGGAGTGACAAATCCCAGTCTTGATCCATACTAACTCAACGGACACCTTCGGAGATACGTGTAGAGCATCTTTATAGCCACCCAGTTATGTTGTGTCGTTTGATACACACAAAGTATTCCTCCGGTGTCAGTGAGTTATATGATCTCATGGTCATATGAATAAATACTTGACATGCAGAAAACAGTAGCAACAAAATGACACGATCAACATGCTATGTCTATTAGTTTGGGTCTAGTCCATCACATGATTCTCCCAATGATGTGATCCAGTTATCAAGCAACAACACCTTGTACATAGTCAGAAGACCCTGACTATCCTTGATCAACTCGCTAGCCAACTAGAGGCTTGCTAGGGACAATGTTTTGTCTATGTATCCACACATGTATCTAAGTCTTCATTCAATACAATTATATCATGGATAATAAACGATTATCTTGATACATGAATTATAATAATAACTTATTTATCATTGCCTCTAGAGCAAAATTCCAACATAGACTGCTATGTGGTATGCTAGAATAATGGAAAAGATTCAGCCACCAGTACAAGTGGTGCCAGCTAGGAATTATGTGCCACGGCCTAGGAGGCAGGTTACCTTTGAACAACCAAAAATTGAGGGAAGTGCTGCAGTGCAAAATAGGAATGCAGTAATCCAACTTGCCAAATAGAATCAGGTTTTCTATAAATGTAGGGAACCTTGGGTCCCAGGGCACAGGCAGGTGTGCAAAATGAGTCAGAAAGCATATATACAAGCTCTGTAGGCACAGGAGGAGGAAGTTCCTAATACCATTTATGTTACTGATTTTGCTGATCCAAAGCTTGATAACATGGACCAGTGCCAAGCTGAGACAATTCTACGATTATCTATGCATGCAGCTATGGGGATTGGAGCTGTCAAAATACCTTTGTCCTAACAATCAAGGTCGGAAACACTTCTACTATAGCCTTGGTAGACAGTGGCAGCACATCTACATATGTATCTCTAGAAATGGCAGCCCAACTCCAAGTTAAAACCAAGCCTACCCCTAGAGTGAAAGTGGTTGTAGCTAGTGGAGAAGCATTGTGGAGTGAATTCATGGTGCAAGATTGTAGGTATGAGATTCAGGGTAAGTAGTTTACTGATAGTTTTAGAGTTCTGCACTTGAAGGGCTATGATATGATACTTGGAGTGGATTGGTTGAATAAGTACAGCCCAGTACACATGGATTTCATTAAGATGGAAATGAAAGTGTCTGCTTTAGATGGCCAGTTAATTACATTTGCTGATGAGACAGTGCCCAAGATACAACCTGTAGAAGCTAAGGACCGCACTCGTAAGCTGATGGAGTAGTCAGTGTGTGGGTTTGTGTTGTTTACTTCTTGTGTTGTGGAGGTAGTGAGCACACCTAGGGAGTTAGCTGATGAGTTGTAAGCCTTATTGCAAAATTATGAACAGCTGTTCCAGGAACCTACTAAGTTGCCTCCAAGTAGACCTTGTGACCACATAATTCCTTTGGTAGAAAGGGCCAAAGTGGTGAACCAAAGGCCTTACAGAATGCCACATTATCAGAAGGAAATATTGGAGAGAATCGTCAAGGAATTGCTGAAGTCTAGAGTGATCAAGCCTAGCACAAGTCCATTTTGTTCTCCTGTGCTACCGGTGAAAAAGAAGGATGGGTCCTGGAGGTTGTGCACTGACTACAGGAAGTTGAATGCTATAACAATAAAAAATAAATAACCAATTCCAATCATTGAGGATTTGCTGGACCAATTGAAGGGGGCTAAATATTTTTCCAAAAGTAATCTCAGGAATGGATATCACCAGATCAGAATGGCAGAAGAAGTTATACATAAAACAACTTTTGTTACTCATATGGGTTTATTTGAGTACTTAGTTATGTCCTTTGGGCTGACTATATGGCCCTCCTAGCTTACAAGCTCTCATGAATTTTCTATTCGGAATGCTGAAGTTTGTGGTAACATTCTTTGATGACATACTGGTTTTCAGCACTTCTTTAGTAGAGCACAAGGACCACCTTACTCACGTGTTTGACATCCTGCAAAAGAACAAGTTGTATGCAAGATTGGAAAATTGCTCTTTTGGTCAGACTGAGGTGGAGTATTTGGGACACATAATTAATCAGGAAGGAGTTGCTACTCATCCTTCCAAGATTAAAGCAATCCAGGATTGGCCTGCTCCTACTAACATTACTGAATTAAGGAGTTTTATGGGTCTGAGTGGTTACTACAGAAGGTTCATTCAGGGATATGGATTAATATGCAGACCACTGTTTTATTGCCTGAAGAAAGATGCTTTCTAGTTTGGTACTGATCAAGACAAGGCATTTGCTGAGGTTAAAGAGAAGTTGACTCATTCTCCAGTATTAATATTGCCTGATTTTTCCAAGCCATTTATCCTAGAAGCGGATGCATGTGGATATGGTTTAGGAGCTGTTTTAATGCAGGAGGGCAGACCCATTTCTTACTTAAGCAAGACTATTGGACCTAGGGCAGCTGCTATGTCCACCTATGATAAGGAAGCTATGGCAATTATTGAGGTTGTCAAGAAATGGAAGCATTATTTCCTTGCTATTGCCCTGGTGATCAGAACAGATCAAGAGAGCCTAAAATATATTCAAGAACAGAAACTTACTGAAGGGATTCAACATAAGCTGTTGCTCAAGTTACTGGGATACAATTTCACCATTGAGTATAAGAAGGGCAAAGAGAACAAGGCAGCTGATGCTTTATCCAGAGTTAAACATTTAGCTTCCATGTTGGTTGCTAGCAGTACTACTCCTACTTGGCTAGTAGAGGTGGTTAAGAGTTACAATCAAGATGAGAAGGTGAAAGAGTTGATTGCTTAGAGCTCTGTGCATAAGAACACCACTAATGCCTACTCCTACAAGAATGGTATCTTCAGATTCAAGAATAGGGTAGTAGTAGGGAGTACAACTTCTCTGAGACAAAAATTGTTGAAAACTTTCCATAGCTCAGAGTTGCATGGTCACTCTGGATAAAGAGCTACTTATCAGAGAGTGAAGCTAGTGTTCCACTGACCATGATTGAAGCAGGATGTTACTGCATTTGTGAAGGCATGCCCTGTTTGCCAGATTAACAAAGCAAAACATTGTCCTTATCCAGGCTTATTAGAGCCCCTATATGTGCTTGATTTTTCTTGGGCCCATGTTAGCATGGATTTTGTGGAGGGACTACTCTATCTGAAAACAAGGATCTCAATTTTGTGGTGGTTGACAGATTTACAAAGTATGCTCATTTCATAGCAATGAAGCACCCTATTTTGGTAGAATCTGTGGCAAGAGCCTTTTCTGAGACAATGTTCAAACTCCATGGCATGCCAGTGGTTATTGTTGCTGACAGGGACAAGATATTCACTAGCAACTTGTGGCAACAAATGTTTAAGTCTCTGAAGATTAAATTGCACATGAGCAACTGCTATCACCCACAATCTGATGGGCAAAATGAAATAGTGAATCATTGTCTAGAAAACTACTTGAGGTGTATGTGCTTTCAGCAACCAAAGAAGTGGCATTGATGGTTGATACTAGCTGAGTGGTGGTACAACACAAGTTTCCATACTTCACTACAAATGACACCCTTTCAAGCTCTGTATGGATTACCTCCTCCAATGGTAGCTGAGTCTGCCTTACTCACTATATCTATGGATTCTGAAAATTTGTTGCAAAACAAAGAGCTAGCTCTTGAAGTAATCACACATAACTTGATCAAGGCCCAAGCAAGAATGAAATGGTTTGCTGACAAGAAGAGGAAAGAAAGAGAGTTTGAGATTGGTGACATGGTTTATTTGAAACTACAACCTTATAGGCACACTTCTCTAATCCTCCATAGGCATTTGAAACTGCATTCCATGTTTTATGGGCCATTCAGAATTCTGTAGAAAATTGGGTTTCATGCTTACAAGCTACTTCTGCCTGGGGGTTGTAAATTGCACCCTACCTTCCATGTGAGTGAGTTACAGAAACATGTGGGACCAACAGTGGTGCCTTCCAAGGATCTTCCCCGAGTAGGTCCTGATGGTGTGATCAAGATAGAGCCTGAAGCTATTTTGGAGAGGAAACTGGTTCCAAGGGTGCAACGAGACATCAGTATTCCTGTGGTCAGATGGCTGATTAAGTGGGTAAACATGCCCGTGGAGGAGGCCACTTGGGAAGATTCATCGTTTCTCCAGAAGGTTTTTCCTGAATTTGCAGCTCGAGGTCAAGCTGCAGCTTAACAGGGGGGAAGTGTGAGGATCACCTCCCCTGTTCCTACGTGCTGCACGTACCACGGGAAGCCGATTTACCATCCAACGGCTGGGAGAAGGAGATACCGGTTCGGTCCGTGAACAAGCTACACCGCTGATCGTGCATCCGACGACTATGCTGAATTCCCGTGTCGCTCTTCACATTCACACAAGGTGCACTAGCTTCTTTTCCTTTCCTTTGCTGCTTTTAGTGAGCTGGCTTATAAATGCCTCTCATACCAGCCCTTAGAGACATGTTTGGGTAAAAACCCTAGCCGCCTGTGGCGAGCTCTATCCATTTTCCCCAATTTCCAAGCAATAGAAACACTTCCCGATCTAATCTCGACCTCTGAAATTGGTTGTCGATGCATGTTTCTTCCCTAGTGAGTAGCTAGAGCCTGACATCCTCGTGCTCCGCCTGAGATCCAGCCGCCCTCGTCGTGCTCAGGGATCCACCCCACCCCTATCCCCGTCCCAGCCACGAGCTCTCCATCTGTGCTCCCCGTCCCCGTTGTTGCCGGTACACATGAATCCACGAGCTCCCCATCCCGCTGCGCCCCTCCCGAAGCCAGCCAGCCGTTGCTGCAGGTCTCCGCACAAGACTCGTCTTTTCCAATAGGTAAGCATCGGCTCCTCCTGGGATATCCTCTTTGTACTGCTGTGTGATGCTTGCTTGTACATTCCTGAACTTTAAACCATATGGCATTGTTGAACTCTGAAAATTAGGGTACTGCAACAAGCAGGAACGAGAACAACACATGCGTGCAAGCTAGCAGCAACCAACCAAGCAAGAAGGTGGATCGATTCTTAGTCTAGGCCTAGGCACATGCAAGCGAGAAGCAAGCAAGTTGGTGGATCGATACATCTTTTTTATTCTTATCGCTTTTTCATTACCTAATCCGTGTTAGCTTCTGATTTATCTGCCTATTAGTAAACAACAATCCACTACTATATTATACTCAGATCTTAAGTTCTTAATACATAGCAGTAAATTATGTGTTTGAACAAATTTACACATTTCTCATTACTGATCCACAAAAATATTTTGGTGACCTGGTCATTCATATCATCTGTTTGTTAATTGTTTGTTTGAAAACACACAGATCTACTTTGGCCCTGCGGCATGTCGCATGCCTCACAGTTAGTCTCCACCACCAAGCTAACGTCAACTGCATTAGGCTTTGCAAGAAGACCTACAACCTGGACCAGATCGGATTCACTCCTCATGGCCTCAAGGACAGTCAGCCAGAACATATGCTACGTTGCTCCATCCCTACTCATGTTCATACCTTTTGATCCTCATTTTTAGGTAGGATAAGATAGAGATTGTTCACACGTGGAAAAAAATCTCAAAGAGGCGAGTATTCATCTTGAAACTCAACCTGAAGAGACAAGCAAATCAATTTATGGTATTGACTTCTCTTTAACTCTCCCATTGCATCTTTTTTGTATAGCAATTGATGATGTTTTACAGGTGCCTCTATACAATATCTAATTCGATCGACAAGCTAAGTCCATCCACACTTATCTAGTCTGCATTATTTAAGCATGGGCACACGTACATATAAGTGAACTCCCACTAGATGGTCACCGGATGGTAATATCAGCGATTCTGTGCTATCTTCCCCATTTTCCCGAGAATTGGTACATACTCTTATACCTTCGTCCGAACAAATATTTACTCATAGAATTAATAATTAAATATTTGTTTTGCCTCCCGGCTAACCTTTTTTCCATCAAATATTTAGGTAATATAAATTCTTATTGGGAACCGAGAAAATTTAGATTAATCATCTTGTGTTCAGAATTGTCTAGAGCTGAAAGCTATAGGATAATGTAGTGATGTGTTGTCTTTCTTTCCAAAATCTATTATATGGACAACAATTTCCATAGTTTTTATTTCAATATTTAGTTATTGGTTTCCTCTAGCTGCATCGCTGCATGTTATTGGAGAGACCACATATATTTACCACCTACCATGTTTGAACAGCGAACATTTACACCCCACACAAACAGGTAGCAACAATGTCTTCAACATCGACAATGTCTAACCCAATACTGCTAGGTTCTCCCGGTACAGTTTTTTACTCAGACTTGGACTTCTAAAAGCTTCTCGATCTTGAAATCCACCACCATTCATACATTATATTTCTTGACTTTGTTTTTTCTGTCGAACCGTTGTCAGACCTTGCTAGTCTGAAGAACTGAACACAGAAGAAATGCACTCAAACTAGCCATCTTTAATCGCGAATTTAAGGAAGTAGCTTGGGAGCTAGTACAAGGTTGCCAACCAGGAAAACTGGTGGCGCAATAGGGGGAAACCCTAGAAGAAAGTCATGCCCTGATCGAGCTGGAATCATGGCTTATATAGCCTTACAAAAGTGAGGAACGGTAAAGCTAAAACGAAAACGAAAATGAAAAGCGTGCCGGATGAACGACAGTGACGCCCGACGCTGGGATCACCGTTCGATCGAGGATCAACGGTTGTCGGGGCCTTTCCTTCAGCGAAGCGGTACGGAGGCCTGGGAGGCGTTGGATCAGCGATAGACGATCGTGGTTGCTTCCCGCCAAGGTTCTTCATTTCAAATGTTTTGACTGAATCTGAATTCAGACACTGGGTCCTGGCAACTCCCCCAGATCGACATCAGACTTGTCCTCAGGGCTCAAATGTTGGGAAAATCTTCTGAATAAACGAGGCATCCTCCCAGGTTACATCCCGCTCCTCCAGATTAGTCCATTTGATTAGCCATCTGACCATTGGAATCTGGACATCTCCCTCTACTCTTGGAATTAGTTTTCTGTCCAGTAGTCTTTCAGGCTCCAACCGGATTGTACTATCAACATGGAGTAATGGAAGGTTGGGATTCGGAATAGCTTGTGGTCCAAGGTTCTTTTTCAGTTGGCTGACATGGAATGTAGGATGAAGTTTGCAGTGCTCAGGTAAGAGCAACTTATAAGCTACATGTCCTACCTTTTGGATGATCCTGAAAGGCCCATAGTACTTGGAGTGTAATTTGAGGCACCTGTGTAAGCTTAGTGTTGTATGTCTATAAGGTTGCAACTTCAAGTAGACCATATCCCCAACTTCCAATGTTCTTTCAGACCTTTTTCTGTCAGCATACATTTTCATCCTCTCTTGAGCTTTGAGAAGATTCCCTTTAATCTGGGCTGCAATTTTCTCTATAGTAAGGATTGAGGAAAACTCCGAGTCAGATCAGCAGGATACAGGGTGGCCTTAGACAACATGTTAGGGGGGCTGTTGTACAATGCTAGGAAAGGGGTGAGCTTGAGGGAAGAGTGGTAACTAGTGTTGTAGCACCACTCAGCTAATGGAAGCCAATGCAACCATTTTTTAGGTTGTAAGAAGGCCATGCATCTGAAGTAGTTTTAGTTTTCCAAGCATTGGTTGACTCTCTCTGTTTGTCCATCTGACTGGGGGTGGTAGGAAGTACTCATGTGGAGTTTTATACCCAACTTCTTGAATAGTTCCTGCCAAAGATTGCTTGTGAAGATCCTGTCTCTGTCAGTGACAATAATTGAAGGGAGACCATGCAGCTTGAAGATATTCTCTATAAAAGCTTCAGCTACAGTGCTCACACTTATTTGATGTTTCATTGCAATGAGGTGGGTGGATTTTGTGAATCTGTCTACCACCACAAGAATCATGTCCTTGGCTTGTGAAGTTGGAAGGCCTTCAATGAAATCCATGCTAATGTGACACCAAGCAAAATCAGGAACTGGAAGAGGTTGCAACAGACCTGGGTACTTGCAGTGTTCAGGCTTGTTAATTTGGCAAGTTGGGCACTGTTTAATATGGTCCACAATAAACTTATTCATGCCAGGCCAGTGGAAAAGGAGCTTCATTCTCTGATATGTTGCTCTATGTCCAGAGTGGCCACCCAGTTCAGAATTGGGCAAAGCCGACCAATTTTGTTCTTAGGGCATTGTCCAGCCCAATAACAGTTCTGTTTTTATATCTTATCAACCCCTGCTGGAGAGCATAATTAGGAACATCAGTAGCTGATGTAGCTAGTTGGGACAGTAGATCCTTGCATCTGATCTCGAGCATAACTAGCAACCACTTCAGATAGCCAAAAGGGCTGAGCTTGACTAGCTATTAGTGATTACAGTCTGCATTTAAATCTGGATAATGCATCAACAACTTTGTTGTTCTTCCCTTGTTTGTATTCAATCTTAAAACTGTAGCCCAACAATTTGATCAGGAGTTTATGCTGAATTCCCTCTGTAAGTTTTTGTTCCTGAATATATGTCAAACTTTGCTGGTAAGTCCTGATAATTGAGGAAGCAACAAAGTAGTGTTTCCAGTGTTTTAGTGCTTCAATGATTGCCATAGCTTCTTTATCATAAGTTGACATAGCAGCTGCTTTTGGCCCAATTGTTTTGCTAAAATAAGAAAGAGGTCTACCCTCTTGCATTAGGACATCACCTATTCCATATGCAGAAGCATCTGTTTCCAGGATGATTGGTTGAGAAAAATCAGGGAGTGCCAGGACTAGGGCTTGAGTCATCTTATGTTTCAGTATGTTAAAATATTCCATTTGATTAGTACCCCATTGGAAATTGTCTTTCTTCATGGACTGGAATAGAGGTTTGCAGGTAAAATCATAGTGTTCAATGAACCTCCTGTAATAGCCAGTAAGGCCCAAGAAACTTCTCAATTGTGTTAGATTTTCAGGTGTTGGCCATTGTGTGATTGCCTCAATCTTGGTTGGATCAGTAGCCACTCCATCACCTCTAATGACATGTCCCATATATTCTACCTGTGGTTGTGTAAAGGAACACTTGCTAAGTTTTGCATAAAGCTGATTGGACTTTAAGGCTTCTAGAACCACTTGAACGTGTTCCTTCATATATTTGCTGTAGATCAGGATGTCATCAAAGAAAACCAGGACAAACTTTCTCAGATAAGGAGCTAGAATGGTATTCATTAGTAGCTGGAATGTAGCAGGAGCATTAGTTAGTCCAAAGGGCATCACTAAGTATTCATAGTGGCCACAATGTGTGCTGAAAGAAGTTTTTGTAATGTCTTCTTCCTGCATTCTTATCTAGTGGTAACCACTTCTGAGATCCAGCTTTGAGAATACTGTTGCTCCTTTTAATTCATCCAAGAGATCCTCAATTACAGGGATTGGATACTTGTTCTTGACAGTTCGCTCATTAACCTTTTTGAAATCATTGACTAACCTCCATGTCATGTCCTTCCTTTTCATCAAAAGAGCTGGGGAGGAATAAGGGCTATTGCTGTCCCTTATAACTTTTGATTTGATCATATCTTGAATTATACTTTCCATGGCATCCTTCTGGTGGTGAGATAATCTATAAGGTCCCTGATTGATGACCTTTGCTTGGGGGGTGAAGGTGATGACATGATCAATAGCTCTTTTTGGAGGTAATGTAGTTGGGGTGCTGAAAACAGGAGAGTAGTTTTGTAGGATTTTTTGCACTGGTTCAGGAATAACCTGGTCCAGTGGTTCTTGTACAGTAATTCTGTTCAGTATCAGAACAACTCCACAGACATGTTCAGTTGAAACTGCTTCTTTACTATCAATCTCTTTGATTGGAATAGCAGGTAAGCTTTCATCTTGAAAGGTTTTATTTCTCCTCTAGGTAAGGTGACTTTGACATGCATTTCATCAAAATCTAATTCCACAGGGCTGAATGAAGCCATCCAGTCAGCTCCTAGAATGACATCATATCCTTGTAGTTGAAGAACTCTGAAATCAGTGAAGAATTGTATACCCTGCAAGGAAAAGGGACACTGCAGTGCAATGAATTGTGACGAGAGAGTTTCACCATTAGCTACTATCACCTGTCTTCTTTTAGTTAGTGTAAGGGCACAATTTGTTGTCTTAGCTATGTTTGGTGTGATGAATGTGGCAGTGCTACCACCACTATCAATGAGGGCAGTCGCAGGAGTGTTTCCCAGCATTACAGTAACAGTGAAACTGACCTTCCTTGTAGATCTAATTCCCATAAGTGCATGCATGGATATTTGAAGAGGGGGATCATCAGAATCTACACATGGGGGGGGGGGGGGGGGGGTTCTGCTTCCTCATTATCAGCAGTGTAATAGACTAACTCTGCATCTTGAGGATAACATTCTTGCATTGCTTGGGTTTGTATTTGGTTTGCTAGCTTACAAACCTTTTTATGTCCTGGAACCATGGATCTTTCCACTTGTAGCAGATACCTTTCATTTTTTCTTGTTGAATTTTAGTAGCTGTTGAATTAGAAGGTTGTTTGCGAGGATCAAACTTGATTTGCCTCCTAACTGCCTGATTTAGAAAAGGCAGGGGAATTTTCTTAGCTGGTTGTGCTTGTTCTATTCTTCTGGCCAACCAAATAGCTTTTTGCAGATCAGGTGGTTCATGACATTGAACATGATGCTGAATGTTGTCACTCAGGCCAGCAATGAAACTAGCTTTATAGTAATCCTGTGGTAATGCAGGGTTATCTCTTGTGATCAAGTTCATGGACTGTTCAAACTTTAGCACATAGTCATTTACAGTCCCAGTTTGATTAAGTGCATGGGATGTTCTGACATTGTCACACACAGAGGTTTCAGAGAACCTATCTCCAAGAAGTCTGCAAAACCTGTATCAGGGCAGAGTGTTTGCAATTATCCCTGTTCATCTCCACCATTCAATTGCAGGCCCTTTTAGGTAAGTCACTGTAATTTAATTTTTCTGTTCTAAGGGAGTTCTAGCAGCTACAAAGTACATCTCAATTGTTTGAGTCCATGAGTCAGTGCTGGTACCATCAAATTTAGGAATATTGTACTTGGCAGGCTTCACCAGGGTTTCTACTCTTCTGTTATCTTGGGCCAACTCCCTATTTGCAATACCAAATCTCCTGTCAAGGTGAGCATTGAGTCCATCCCCTTGTTCCTCCTCCATATTAATCACGTGTTGGGCAGGTCCAACTTGGTGTGCAGCAGTTTGTGTTTTAACCTCAACATTTGACTGCCTGTTCTCAACAAAGTGTGGATGTTTGTAAGGAAGCTTGTGAGTACCATCCAAATTAAGTTCCTTACCAGTGTTTTTGTCCACCAAAGTAGCAGAACCCACAATAGCAGGGGACTGTCGAGCATCCTGGAACTTGTTCACAGTGCCTCGTGTTGTGTGAGCAATGGTGCTGGCTTGGGGAACATCCTGAGGGATGGGTTGCACTTCTCTTGGTTTGGGAAAAGCAGAGATGAAAGTGGACAAGTAACTCTGCAGGTCACCAAGGGTCTTGTGCAGAGACTGAAAATTATCATGCACAAAATCTCTCAACTCATCAAACTCTAGCCGATTCTGCTCTCTGTTTTTCTGCATCATCTGGACATCAAGTTGCAGGGAGGTGAACTCCAGCTGATCTGTGGAAGAGGAGTCGGATGGTCCTACCATCTTTTGCATGAGAGAACGCAGGGAGGGTTTCTAGTTGGTGGTGAGCCAAGTACCTCACTGCGGTGACCAACAAGCGCAAGGAGAGGAATTTTACCACGACCGAAGCTGCAACCCGATCTTTGTGCTGTTAGTCCTGCCGCCTCCTGCACCGCCGCCTTTGGCGCGCCACCAGAGTACACCGGATCCCGGAGGGTGGTGGGATTTTACCGCGCAAGCAGGTAGCTTTTGAAACCACTAACCTCACCATACCAGTACTGAATGATCGCCGCCACAAGTGCCAGCAGAGTATCACCGTCGCCGTGATAGGGAGGGAGGGAGAGGGATTTTACAACTCGTCCCACATCATCCCTGCCACCAGATCCAAAAAAACACCGAGGAGAGACTGGCTCTGAATACCATTATCAGACCTTGCTAGTCTGAAGAACTGAACATAGAAGAAATGCACTCGAACTAGCCGTCTTTACTCGCGAATTTAAGGAAGTAGCTTGGGAGCTGGTACAAGGTTGCCAACCAGGAACACTGGCGGCGCAATAGGGGGAAACCCTAGAAGAATGTCATGCCCTGATCGAGCTGGAATCATGGCTTATATAGACTTACAAAAGCGAGGAACGGTAAAGCTAAAACGAAAACAAAAATGAAAAGCGTGCCGGATGAACGACAGTAACGCCCGACGCTGGGATCGCCGTTCGATCGAGGATCAACGGTTGTCGGGGCCTTTCATTCAGCAAAGCGGCACGGAAGCCTGGGAGGCGTTGGATCAGTGATGGACGGTCGTGGTTGCTTCCCGCCAAGGTTCTTCATTTGAAATGTTTCGACTGAATCTGAATTCAGACACTGGGTCCTGACAACCGTCCATGCTTCTCATAATGTTATTACCATGTCTATAGCTTACGTACATAAGTGCTACACTAATAATGTGGTGTAGCAGGTATTGATTCCAATGGAGTAAGGGTACCAAGTGGCTATTGTAGCATACCGGCGTTCCGGCTTTCGCATGTTGTTATATCCAACAGTGGTGTTACTCGTGTAGCTCCTAGCCTCGATACTATATGTACCTCCGAAGAATCTTATTCATCTAAACTACATGTAATTAGTACGTCTTGACTTCTAAAAAAAATCATCATGTCATGTTATTTATTTTTTCTCTTGTAGGCTAGTTCGCAAGAGATCTGCTTGTATTGCGTCGCGTTGGTCATCTTCTTTTGAAATTATCTTATACTGATATTCGTCTACCGAGACACCTCTACATACTGAAATGATCAAGGATGACAAGAAAGCAACTAATGTACTAGGATGTGCAGGTACTACAACATACTACATACATTAATACTAGGATGTGTAGGTACTACAACATACCACATACATTAAGTTTATTGTTTATCTCTTAGAAATATAAATCTATCATTTTTTAGCCTTGACAATAGCACCAGATTTCTGTGTGAACTTATAGAATTACTAGATAAAATTTTGTATCTTGTTGATACAAAACTGAGCTCCACATACTGCAGTTTATAATTAAAAATATCAAAATGGCTCAACATGATCTTTATACGCACATACATTGCTTAGGAGTTAAAATACACATATCAGTTCATCCACACCATAGTCATAGTCTTTATGTAGCGTACTTTGCTCCCACACATAATTTGATCCATGTGCATTATGAATTCTGTTGGGCATTGATCAATTAAGTATGCCTATTATTCTTTACCCCTACCGATTCAAGGATAGGCCTCAAGCGATTCCTTCCAGCATACATAGTCCGGCTTTGTATACCTGTAAATTGTCATCTTTCTACCAACCATATGAGCAAGATCTGTAGCAAAATATCAATAGTGCCTTTTCCCGTGTTATTATCTAAAGATCGGTCATCCTATGGTCATTTGTTTCTTATTTCAGGAATGTCTACAAGGAAAAGAAGCAATTATCTTTGGTTTTAGAAAATAACGACACAAAGCATGAAGGTTCGAAGCGAACTATCTAATCATGGGGACCAACAACAACAAGAAGAGCCCAAGATCTGGAGACGCAAAGCATTATGTGATGAAGAGAACGCTGATAAAGCATGATGGTCGTAAGCAATCCATCCAAACTTGACAGCCAAGAGAAAATCATCTAGAGTGCTGACAAACAACAAGCTACTCCATCAACTTTTAGTTAGACAGTGTACTATGCTCATCCGTTGTACTTTTTTCACAACAATTAACAAATGATATTTTTTGTGACTCATGTGTTCTGGGTGATTATTAAGATGGTCAAAATTATGATTTGTCCAGATTGATGTGTTTATAAACTTGGGTTCAATGTATATTCATGTTTGTGAACATATTTTCATTGTTGTACACTATGTGTTCATCTTGAACCTGCTTGTTGATGTGAGGATAATAACTGAATTTGGTTAGAGCCTGTATATATATTGTTTTGGCTGCACATCACTTTACCAACAATTTATCTATTGGTAAAGGCAATATTTGTAACAATTTATCTATTGGTAAAGGCAATATTTGTCGGTGTAAGTAGGGTGTATGTGGATAGGTTATTTGGCGGCATAGATATGGTGTACGCGGCTACATGTCAGCATAAGTAGGGTGTATATTGTCTGATAAAGTGTCGGCGTAGATAGGGTGTATGTGGACATACCATCTGTCAGCGTAGGTAGGGTGTATGCCGACTAAAAAAGTGTCGGGAAGTAAACAACTGTCGGCAATACCTTTGCTAACAGCAAGACCTCCGACTCTTTAGTCTTTTGTAAGCAATGATATTAGCTAGAACTTATGTGTCGGCAAAAGTACCCAATGCGGACACATTCGTGTGTCACGTAAACTCAATCGTGGTATAGTGCTCCTTCTTCTTCTAGTTTTATTCTCCAAAATGACATACTTAGCTAATTATCCTTCAAAATGATATAATTAGCTTATTTAGCTCATTTATGACATAATTAGCTTTGTTAGGTCAAAAATAGCAAAAGAACCTTAGTTTTGTCATAACTTACCGTATCTTCCTCCAAAATGACATAATAAGCTCAAAACAAGATAAGTAATCATCTTCACCTTCTTCTTCTTCTCCTCCTTCTTCTAATATTATCTTCCTCCTCCTCCTTCTAGTTTTATTCTCCAAAATGACATACTTAGCTAATTATCCTCCAAAATGACATAATTAGCTTATTTAGCTTATTTATGACATATTAGCTTAGTTAGGTCAAAAATAGGACAAGAACCTTGGTTAGCTCATAACTTAGTGTATCTTCCTCCAAAATGACATAATAAGCTCAAAACAAGGTAAGTAATCACCTTCACCTTCTTCTTCTTCTTATTCATCTTCTTGTCCTCCTTCTAGTCTCCTCCTACTCCTCCTTCTTCTAGTTTTATTCTCCAAAATGACATACTTCGCTAATTATCCTCCAAAATGACATATTTAGCTTATTTAAGTCATTTATGACATAATTAGCTTAGTTAGGTCAAAAATAGCACAAGAACCTTAGTTAACTCATAACTTACCGTATCTTCCTCCAAAATGACATAGTAAGCTCAAAACAAGATAAGTAATCATCCTCACCTTCTTCTTCTTCTTCTCCTTCTTCTCCTACTTCTTCTAGTCTTCGCCTCCTGGTCCTTCTTCTTCATCTAGTTTTATTCTCCAAAATGACATACTTAGCTAATTATCCTCCAAAATAACATCATTAGTTTATTTAGCCCATTAATGACATAATTAGCTTAGTCGGGTCAAAAATAGCATAAGAACCTTGGTTAGATCATAACTTTGTGTATCTTCCTCCAAAATGACATAATAAGCTCAAAACAAGATAAGTAATCATCTTCACCTTCTTCTTCTCCTTCGTCTTCTAGTCTTCTCTTCCTTCTCTTCTCCTCCTTCTTCTAGTTTTATTCTCCAAAATGACATACTTAGCTAATTACCTCCAAAATAGCATAATTAGCTTATTTAGCCTACTTATGACAAAATTAGCTTAGTTAGGTAAAAAATAGCACACGGACCTTGGTTAGCTAATAACTTAGTGTATCATCCTACAAAATGACATAATAAGCTCAAAACAAGATAAGTAATAATCTTCACTTTCCTCTTTTCCTTCTTCTTCTCCTCCTCCTTCTCCTAGTCTTCTCCTCCTCCTCCTCCTTCTTCTTCTAGTTTTATTCTCCAAAATGACATACTTAGCTAATTATCCTCCAAAATGACATAATTAGCTTATTTAGCTCATTTATGACATAATTAGCTTAGTTAGGTCAAAAATAACACAAGAACCTTGGTTATCTCATAACTTAGCGTATCTTCCTCCAAAATGACATAATAAGCTCAAAACAAGATAAGTAATCATCTTCACCTTCTTCTTCTTCTTTTTATTCTTCTTCTCCTCCTTATTCTATTATTTTCCTCCTACTCCTTCTTCTAGTTTTATTCTCCAAAATGACATACTTAGGTAATTATCCTCCAAAATGAGATATTTAGCTTATTTAGCTCATTTATGACATAACTAGCTTAGTTAGGTCAAAAATAACACGAGAACTTTGGTTAGCTCCTAACTTAGTGTATCTTCCTCCAAAAGGACATAATAAGCTCAAAACAAGGTATGTAATCATCTTCAACTTCTTCTTCTTGTCCTCATTCTAATTCTTCTCCTCTTTCTTCTAGTCTTCTCCCCTCCTCCTTCTTCTTTTTCTAGTTATATTCTCAAAAATTACATACTTAGCAAATTATCCTCCAAAATGACATAATTAGCTTATTTAGCTCATTTATGACATAATTAGCTTAGTTAGGTCGAAAATAGCACAAGAACCTTGATTAGCTCATAACTTAGCATATCTTCCTCCAAAATGACATACTGAGCTCAAAACAAGATATGTAATCATCTTCACCTTCTTCTTCTTCTCCTTCTTCTAGTCTTCTTCTCCTCCTCCTTTTTCTAATTTTATTCTCCCAAATGACATACTTAGCTAATTATCCTCCAAATTGGCATAATTAACTTATTTAGCTCATTTATGACATAATGAGCTTAGTTAGGTCAAAAATAGCACAATGACCTTGGTTAGCTCATAACTTAGCGTATCTTCCTCCAAACTGACATAATAAGCTCAAAACAAGATAAGTAATCATCTTCACCTTCTTCTTCTCCTACTTCTTCTAGTCTTCTCCTCCTTCTTCTAGGCTACTTATCCTCCTTCTTCCTCTTCTAGTTTTATTCTCCAAAATGGCCTACTTAGCTAATTATCCTCCCAAATGACATAATTAGCTTATTTAGCCTATTTTTGACATAATTAGCTTAGTTAGGTCAAAAATAGCACACGAACCTTGCTTAGCTCTTAACTTAGCATATCATCCTCCAAAATGACATAATAAGCTCAAAACAAGATAAGTAATCATCTTCACCTTCTTATTTTCCTTCTTCTCCTCCTCCTAGTCTTCTCCTCCTTCTCCTAGTCTTCTCCTCCTCCTCCTGCTTCTTCTTCTAGTTTTATTCTCCAAAATGACATACTTAGCTAATTATCCTCCCAAATGACATAATTAGCTTATTTAGCTCATTTATGACATAATTAGCTTAGTTAGGTAAAAAATAGCACAAGAACCTTCGTTATCTCATAACTTAGCGTATCTTCCTCCAAAATGACTTAATAAGGTCAAAAAAAGATAAGTAATCGTGTTCACCTTCTTCTTCTTCTCCTTCTTCTTCTTCTCCTCCTGCACATACTTAGCTAATTATCCTCCAAAATGGCGAAATTAGCTTATTTAGCCTACTTTTGTCAAAATTAGCTTAGTTAGGTCAAAAATAGGACACATACCTTGGTTAGATAATAGCTTGGTGTATCATCCTCCAAAATGACATAATAAGCTCAAAACAAGATAAGTAATAATCTTCACCTTCCTCTTTTCCTTCTTCTTCTTCTTCCAGTTTTATTCTCCGAAATGACATACTTAGCTAATTATCCTCCAAAATGAAATAATTAGATTATTTAGCTCATTTATGACATAATTAGCTTAGTTAGGTCAAAAATAGCACAAGAACTTTGGTTATCTAATAACTTAGCGTATCTTCCTCCAAAATGAAATAATAAGGTCAAAACAAGATAAGTAATCATCTTCACCTTCTTCTTCTCCTTTTTATTCTTCTCCTCCTCCTTATTCTAGTATTTTCCTCCTCCTCCTTCTTCTAGTTTTATTCTCCAAAATGACATACATAGGTAATTATCCTCCAAAAACATAATTAGCTCATTTAGCTCATTTATGACATAACTAGCTTAGTAGGTCAAAAATAACACGAGAACCTTGGTTAGCTCCTAGCTTAGTGTATCTTCCTCCAAAATGACATAATAAGCTCAAAACAAGGTAAGTAATCATCTTCACCTTCTTCTTCTTCTCCTCATTCCTCTTCTTCTCCTCATTCCTCTTCTTCTCCTCCTCCTTCTAGTCTTCTCCCCCTCCTCCTTCTTCTTTTCTAGTTATATTCGAAAAAATTACATACTTAGCTAATTATCCGCCAAAATGACATAATTAGCTTATTTAGCTCATTTATGACATAATTAGCTTAGTTAGGTCGAAAATAGCAGAAGAACCTTGATTAGCTAATTACTTAGCGTATCTTCCTCCAAAATGACATAATGAGCTCAAAACAAGATATGTAATCATCTTAACCTTCTTCTTCTCCTCCTTCTTCTTCTTCTTCTTCTACTTCTTCTAGTCTTCTCCTCCTCACTATTTTTATACTCCAAAATGACATACTTAGCTAATTATCCTCCAAATTGGCATAATTAGCTTATTTCGCTCATTTATGACATGTTTAGCTTAGTCAAGTCAAAAATAGCAGAAGGACCTTGGTTAGCTTATAACTTAGCGTATCTTCCTCCAAAATGACATAATAAGCTCAAAACCAGATAAGTAATCATCTGCACCTTCTTCTTCTCCTTCTTCTTCTAGTCTTCTCCTCCTTCTCCCTCTTCTAGTTTTATTCTCCAAAATGGCCTACTTACCTAATATCCTCTCAAATGAGATAATTAGCTTATTTAGCCTATTTTTGACATAATTAGCTTAGTTAGGTCAATAATAGCACACGAACCTTGCTTAGCTCTTAACTTAGCATATCATCCTCCAAAATGACATAATAAGCTCAAAACAAGATAAGTAATCATCTTCACCTTCTTCTTTTCCTTTTTCTTCTCCTCCTTCTCCTAGTCTTCTTCTTCTCCTCCTCCTTCTTCTTCTAGTTTTATTCTCCAAAATGACATACTTACCTAATTATCCTCCCAAAATACATAATTAGCTTATTTAGCTCATTTATGACATAATTAGCTTACTTAGGTAAAAAATAGCACAAGAACCTTGGTTCTCTCATAACTTAGCGTATCTTCCTCCAAAATGACATAATAAGCTCAAAAAAAGATAAGTAACCATCTTCACATTCTTCTTCTTCTCCTCCTTCTAGTCTTATCCTCCTCGTCATTCTTCTTCTAGTTTAATTCTCCAAAATTCCATACTTAGCTAATTATCCTCCAAAATGACATAATTAGCTTATTTAGCTCATTTATGACATATTAGCGTAGTGTGACGCCCTCGGTTTAATCGTATGCTAATCATACACGCAAATGCGTACGATCAAACTCAAGGACTGATGGGAAGATATGACAACACAACTCTAGACACAAATAAAACAACATCAGCTTCATATTACAAGCCAGGGGCCTCGAGGGCTAGAATACGGAAGCTTGATAAACACACGAGTCAGCGGAAGAAACAATATCTGAGTACAGACATAAAACATGAGGGTGACTTAGAGAAGGCTAGCACAAAAGATACAACGATCGAACGAGGCGAGGCCTCCTGCCTCGGAACCTCCTAAACTACTCCTGGTCATCAGCGGCCTGCACGTAGTAGTAGGCACCGTCGAGGAAGCAGACGTCATCGGCGGGGACCTCCATCTCGTGGGCTCCATCATCTAGTTGCAGCAAACATATCAAGGGGACAAGGGGGGGGGGAGCAAAGCAGCGGTGAGTACTCATCCAAAGTACTCGCAAGTCTTACATCAGAACTATTCTAAGTATGCATCAGTATCAAAGAAGGGGGGTGGTTATATGTGGACTGACTGCAGCAATGCGAGAAATAGAGAGAGAAGGCCTAGTCCTATCGAAGACTAGCATCTTCAGGGTCTTGCAGCAATAGACAAGAGTAGAACAGATGTAACACAATTAATAGTCATATTGTTGCAGCATTATTAAAGTGAGGTCACGCCCAAAGATCCTCCCTCGACTCCCTGCGAGGAAGCAATCCCGAGGCAACTACATCCAGTTAAGTAATAATTGTAGTTGTATAAGATCAGGGCAAAACTCCAAGTCGTCCTGTAACCGTGGACACGACTATCCGAATAGTTAATTTTCATACCTGCAGGGGTGCACCACATGTCCCGACGCGCTTGATAACACTCTGGCCGGACACACTTTTTTGGGTCCTGGCCGGCCTCGGAATATCGACACGTCGCAGCCCCACCTAAGCTTAGCAGAGAGGCTAGCCCACCGGTCTAAAACCTTAGCGCAAAGGGTTCATCGGCCCAGTTCCCCTCCGCGCTCCTGCACGATGCGAGGGCGGCCGACGTCAGTCCTAGAACCCCTTAATCACAAGCGCGATGCATCTCGGGACCACTCGGGCGCGCGCCGCTACATCGCTGACGTCTAAAGAGCTTCGGCTGATACCGCGACGTCGAGTACCCATAATTCTTCCCACGCAGACGGTTAGTGCGAAAAGGTCTCCGACCAACCCAGATCAAATACCCAAATCCATTATCACTTTAATTAGACCATCGACACAGTCTCGCGGGAATCCACCCGTCTTAACAACTAATCACCAATGATCCCAGTAACATGGTCGAGTAACTGTGTGGTTGTAACATCGGGGGGAATCCGAGGTATCACCCTCGTTGGATTCCGAACGATGTATCCGTCAAGGTGAGCTTAGAGGAATCACCCTCGGGGGTCCCATGCTTGAGGGGTTGCACGACAGAAGCATCGTCGGGAATGGTAAAAGAGGAATCACCCTTGATAACCACGACCGACTAGCTATACTACAGAGATATCATCATGAGTACTTAGCGAGGTGTCACCCCCGGTACCCGATAGTATCTCTGTAGCGTCGTACAACTAAGGGGGTGTATGTGCTGTGTCGGGTCTGGCTCGTCGATCAGGGATCGAGATTTGAAAACAAGCGGGGAAACTGGACTACGGGGTCAGAGGGGATGACTGCTCCACCTATACTAAGCAGATTTAAAGGTACAATGCTGAAAGTAGCATTTCATCAAAAACAGGCTATGCATCAGATATAGGAGCTAACTACAACAGTAGCAAAAATACTAATGCAAGCAATAGGAAGAAAGACATAGGCGATATAGGAATGATCAAGGGGGGTTTGCTTGCCTTGCTGCTCTGTGTCAAAGGACTGATTGGCAGGGTCGTAGATGTACCCGGCAGCAGCGTCAGTCTCGGGGTCTACCGGTAAGAAAAGGGGGAAGAAACAATAAATAATAGCAACGGTGCAACACAATGCATGACATGGCAAGATGCAGGCTAGACATGAGATAACGCAGCAACATCTGTCATAGACGGGTCAGAAGAATATCTCACGATATTTACCGGGTCTCGGGCTACTACCGGTCACACGGAAAACGATGGAAAAGTTCCATGTTTGCTATGCTAGGGACGCGTGACAGACGAATGGACCGTGTATGCGGGTTCGTATCGTTCTACTGATCAACTTTCATGTTTCAAATATTTTGATCTGACTTACGGATTATTTTATATTAATTTTTAAAGTTTTATTAATTATTTAGGAATTAAAACAGATTTAAATAAATTGATTAAAAGCAATTATTACATCAGCGTGATGTCATGCTCACATCAGCAGTTGACTGGTCAACTGACCAGTGGGTCCCGTGCGTCATAGACTTAGTTTTTAATTAAGATTAAATAGTAATTAATGAGATTAATTTAGTGGGGGACCCACGTGTCATACTCTAATTATTCCAATTACCCATTTAATTAATTAACTAAATAATTAAATAATATATCTATTTATTTATCTAATAAAAACATATTTTTATTTTTATATTTTCATTTTCATTTTTCTTAAAAGAGGGTGTGGGGCCTCCCTGTCATAGACAACGGGGTGGGTTGGCCCCACCGGTAAGTGGCTTAGGCGACATACACACAAAACACCCATAAACATATTTATACAATCAACGTATCTCTCCATATACCAACATACATAAATACATACATACATGCATCTCACACATAAAAATACATACGCGAATACATCATTATTTTTATTTCTATCTAAAACTCTCTCTCTCCAACCTCTCGGTTAAACAACACAGAAACTCTCAAACTCTCAACCACACAGAAAGAGAGGGACATCTCCAACATCACCTACTCGATCCTAACGGCGTCGGAACGGAGCGCCGTTTGCCGGAATGGAACCGGGACGACACGAGGAAGGAGACGGTGGGAGGAGCCCGAAAAGGGGCTCACCGACGTTGATGAGAGGGCCCGATGAAGCCGGAGTTCTCGGGAGGCGGAGGAGGCGGTGTGGAGGAGGACGAGGCGGTGACGATGGCGCGGTTCCGGAGACGGTGGTGACAAGGAGAGACGGCCGGAGGGTCGCCGTGAGGCGCCTCGGTGGAGGTCGCCGGAGGTGCTGGCCGGATTAGGGCCGGCGCCCGGATGGGGCCACCGGGGGGGGGGGGAGGCGGCAGGGAGGGGCTCCTGGGGCGCGCGGTGGGGCGGTGCTCGGTTGGGGAGGTGTAGGGGGAGGGTCGCCGGCGAGATGGGGATAGGCCGACAGGAGGGAGCGCAGGGGAGGCCTCGGCCGAGGGTGGTGGGGGCTTTCGGTGGGATCGGGACTGGGGCTGGGGGGATCGAGAGGGTGAGGCCAAGAGGAGGGAGGCTCTCGGTTGCGTGGGGGTTGGTGAGGGGCTGTTGCGGTAGGTTGGGATGGTGGGGGCTGGTGCGGTTGGTGAGCGGGAGGGTCTCGTCGGGAGAGGGAGGGGTCTCACGGGTGGGTGAACCGAGAGGAGGGAGCCCTCGGGGTAGGTGGCCGGGTGAGCGAGCGGGAGGGGCAGCGGCGGCCAGGGGGAGTGGATTTCGTGAGGCCGGGATTAGGGTTGCCCCTTGGGGGCTTTATACCCCACGGAGGGGTGGGCCGAATGGGGGGCCTCGCTAGGCCACTTTTGGCCTAGTTGGGCCAGGGGGTGTTTTTCCTTTTTTAAATAATTTCTTTTATTATTATTATTTCTTTTATTATTTTATTTTATTTACTTTCTTTCATTTATATATTTTTCATAAAGCTCCTGTTTTAAATATATAGAGATTTCCAATAATTGCAAAAGCGCCAGATTCACTTTTATACTACGTTAGGTAATCTTTATAACTCCCATGACAATTTTATCTCAACAACCGAAATATTTTCTCGTTCGACTTTATCTTTAAGTTTCGAATTTTGATTTGGTTTCAACGAACACGAGATCATTGATATAATTAACGGTGACGTGGCATCACTAGCGCGGGATCACTGTCGCTTAATTACAATCATCACTTTAGCAAAAGCCGAGGATGTCACACTTAGTTAGGTCAAAAATGGCACAAGAACCTTGGTTATCTCATAACTTAGCGTATCTTCCACCAAAATGACATAATAAGCACAAAAAAGATAAGTAATCATCTTCACCTTCTTCTTGTTCGTCTTCTTCTCCTTCTTCTAGTTTTATTCTCCAAACTGACATACTTAGCTAATTATCCTCCAAAAAGACATAATTAGCTTATTTAGCTCATTTATGACACATTAGCTTAGTTTAGTCAAAAATAGCAGAAGAACCTTGGTTAGCTAATAACTCAGCGTATCTTCCGCCAAAATGACATAATAAGCTCAAAACAAGGTAAGCAATCACCTTCATCATCTTCTTCTTCTCCTCATTTTTCTTCTTCTCCTCCTTCTAGTCTTCTCCTCCTCCTCGTCTTTCTTCTAGTTTTAATCTCCAAAATGACATACTTAGCTAATTATACTCCAAAATGATATATTTAGCTTACTTAACCCATTTATGACATGATTAGATTAGTTAGGTCAAAATAGCACAAGAACCTTGGTTAGATGATAACTTATTGTATCTTCCTTCAAAATGACATAGTAAGTTCAAAACAAGATAAGTAACCATCTTCACCTTCTTCTTCTTCTTCTCCTTCTTCCTGTCCTCCTTCTTCTAGTCTTCGCCTCCTCCTCCTCCTTCTTCTTCTAGTTGTATTCACCAGAATGACATAATTAGCTTATTTAGCTCATTTATGACATAATTAGCTTAGTTGGGTCAAAAATAGCATAAGAACCTTGGTTAGATGATAACTTAGCGTATATTCCTCCAAAATGACATAATAAACTCAAAAGAAGATAAGTAATCATATTCACCTTCTTCTTCTCCTTCTTCTTCTAGTCTTCTCCTCCTTCTTCTAGTCTTCTCCTCCTCCTCCTTCTTCGTCTTCTAGTTTTATTCTCCAAAATGACATACTTACCTAATTATCCTGCAAAATGACATAATTAGCTTAATTAGCCTATTTTTGACACAATTAGCTTAGTTAGGTCAAAAATAGCACACGAACCTTGGGTAGCTCATAACTTAGTATATTATCATGTAAAATGACATAATAAGCTCAAAAAAAGCAATCATCTTCACCTTCCTCTTTCCCTTTTTCTTCTACTCCTCCTCCTTCTCCTAGTCTTCCCCTCGTCCTCCTTCTTATTCTTGTAGTTTTATCCTCCAAAATGACATACTTAGCTAATTATCCTCCGAAATGACATAATTAGCTTATTTAGCTCATTTATGACATAATTAGCTTAGTTAGGTCAAAAATAGTACAAGAACCTTGGTTATCTCATAACTTAGAGTATCTTCTTCCAAAATGACATAATAAGCCCAAACCAAGATAAGTAATCATCTTCACCTTCTTCTTCTTCTCCTCCTTACTCTAGTCTTTTCCTCCTCCTCCTTCTTCTTCTAGTTTTATTCTCCAAAATGACATAATTAGCTCATTTAGCTTATCTATGACATAATTAGCTTAGTTAGGTCAAAAATAGCAGAAGAACCTTGGTTAGCTCATAACTTAGCATATCTTCCTACAAAATGATATAATAAGCTCAAAACAAGGTAAGTAATTGTCACGCGCAAGATGCGACCCTATCCTCAATTTGACACGAAGGCCACGTCAGGGATAGAAGCGCATCTCGTCGTGTCGCAAGAATGGATATCGTTACAAGTACATGTACTGAAAAGAAGAGTTATATACAGAGTTGGCTTACACACGCCACAAGCTACATCAGAGTCACATCAGTACATTACATTAACATCAAGAGTAAGAGCAGGGTCCGACTACGGACGAAAACAAACGACAAAAGAAGAACGACGCCCATCCTTGCTATCCCATGCTGCCGGCCTGGAACCCATCCTAGATCGATGAAGAAGAAGAAGAAGAAGCAACTCCAACCCTATCCTCAATCACGAAGCTCGCGATCTCGTCGGATTCCCTAGTGGAAAACCTCAACTCTGAGATTACCCAAAGCATCACCGGAATCCCGATGCACAAGATATCTCGTCAAAGGTAAAACTAATCCAGCAAGGCCGCCCGACGTGTCGACGATCCCGATAGGAGTCGCATACCTCGTTCTCAGGACACGGCGGATGAGCTAGACGTCGGGATCGCTAAATCTCCGGGTGACCAGAGGGGCGCCGGACATCGCTCAGGTAGGGCCAACACTCATGAGGAGCACTGGCTCGGGGGTTGATTAAATTATCCTCGGGGCCCGGGAAGTCCCTATGCAATTTTATTAGGTGATTTCGCAAATGTAGTACCAAAGTTGGGCCTTGCCAGACCAGCTTTAATCTAAAACAAATTATCAAGGGGGTCCCCATAACAACCCCGATCGTGTTAGGAGCGCTCAATTATGGAACATGACACCGGTAGCCGAAACTAAGGGGGCAAAGGTGGAACAAAACACCAGGCTAGAAAGGCCGAGCCTTCCACCTTTTACCAAGTATATAGGTGCATTAAATTAAATAGCAGTTAAATATGGTGATATTACAAGGAATCCATGTTTTCACATGGAAGCATCTGCACCTGGAACTAGCAACGCTAAGACAGGGTAAAGCAAGCGGTATAATAGCCAATCAGTGGTTTGCTAGGTTGAACAGGTTGAAGGTTTCATGGCATTGTTGAGAGGGTGATATTTAACATGTGGTAGGCAACGAGACATAATCGATAGAAGCGATAAAACTAGCATGGCAATGATAGTAATGGTATCTGGGGAAATGATCATCTTGCCTGAGATCCCGCTTGGAAGAAGAATGCCCTCGTGAAGCAGACGAACCGACGTAGTCGAACGGGTCCTCACAATCCGGCACGCTGCAGAACTCTATCGAGACGAAGCAAACCGGAAACACAAATCATCACACGGAATTCACCACACAATGCACAACACATATGATGCATGAGCTACTAAATACATGCAAGTCACGACATGACAATTCACACAAACAAACACTACACATTAAGTGAAGTTCAATATGCAACGAGTTGCATATTGACGAAACTCCACGTTTATTTATTTAGTTCTATCCCGATTAGATACACGGCAATATTAAATGTGGTTAAACATGGCAAGAGGTGAAGCTTAATTAAAGTACTTATCTAGGCATTTTAAATGAGGTCGGAAATGACATATAGCACCTCCGAGACGACCTCACATGTTATTTTACAATTCTGTCCAGATCTGAACTAACACCTTTAATTAGTTGTTAAACAACAAAATAAATAGGTTCACGTGATTCTACGCGTCAAGGCAAGCAATCGACACGTAGAGAACATCTCCAACGGAGCTACGGATCAAAAGATACAAGCACCGCAAGATATGATGGCATGAATGCAAAATGTGTGCAACGACGGTCACGAGCACTTCAAGACATACAAACAGCAAGAGAAAATGAATCTACACGAGATTCTAAGCAAGTTTCATGTAGGACACGATCAAATCGGAGCTACGGTTCATCAACTACGAGCAATACAAGAAATCACTACAATCTGCCAAAGACAGCCACATAGCATTTCCTACGCCCCACAACTACGGCTACACAACTCCGATATGCTCAAGCCAGGCATGGAACGGAAGAGGGCAAGAAGCACTACTACGAACCACTAACAACAACTAGCGTGGCAGCAAGGAACACTAGGGAAAGAAGTCACAAAACGGCTTCCCACACACTATTTCAGACTTCGTGAAAATAGCACTTCATGAAAGTGCATTTTTGATCTGAAGCAATATTGACAGTAGCAGAACCTATAGCTACAGGACTCCAAATGGCATGAAACTTAACAGCATGCTAGAGAAACACAAGGGGTACAACTAACTCCATTGGACCAACCTCAAAAGAGCTACAGATCACAAGATGCAAGCCAGACAAGACAGCAACAAAATATAACAGATTTCAGACTTAAAAATATTTCAGCTCCTCCAAATCAGCACTATTTCTAGCAACTTGAGAGCAACCAAACCACACCTAAACATGCATTTATATTGCAACTAAAAATACCAGGGGCTAAACAAAACATCTAAGAAGAACTCCCTAGTTGACAACTCCGTCAAACGACGCACGGAATAAATCCTACGAATTAAACAAAAGGGCAACATAGCAAAATATCTCGCGAACTAATTTGCTCTAATGTTAAAACTAATTGATTTTTCTACCCCGGAAACATATAAAATATGTGGGGTTTGCAACACAAAATAATGCCGCACAAAATGCAAGAAAATAACCTATACACGGGAAAATAAATTAGCGGCAATTCCCTACACGCAAAAATACCAATGATCGCTCTAAAATACAAGGAAAAAAGGTTCCTAAAACATGGGCATTTTATCTACGGCATACGAACAATCCGTACATGCGAGAAAAATAAATACGGGGCGCTATCCTATCCAGACAGCACGTTAAACTAGGCTGTTGGCGCGTAAAATTACGTCAATTAAATATGCAAGTTGTGGAATCGTGTTCTACTCGCAAAACTACCCCAAAACTATATAAAATACTCCTCGTTCCGACTTACGGAATAAAAGTTACGGTCGTTTTAAAATGCCTATACCTCCTGAAAAGGTTTAAAACCTAGAACCTAAAAAAAACACTAACGGGCCGAATTCCTAATTGGGCTAACAGGGGGCGCAAGATATACAAAAAAAATATAGGGCGGGGGATAGTCTCACCTTAGCAGGCCTCGGCCTGGTCGGTGCGCTCTGGGCCGAGGAAGGCCTCGGGTGGAGCTGGGCCACGGAGGTGAACCGGCCCAGGCTGCTCGCGCTAGGCGTGCTAGGCCGAACGGGGTGCTGCTGCTGCTGGGCCTCGGGGCGCTGGAGGCGAGGCCGGCCCAGGAGCGACGCGGGAGGCCCACGCGGGGCGATGCGGGAGGCGGCCCAGGAGCGGCGTCGCTGGCGCTCGGTCGTCGTCCTCCTGTCGCTGCTCGAGCTCGAGCGCTGCAGGGGCACCGACGGCTGGTTCTGCAAGCGCCGGGGCCGAGGTGGCGCGGGGGAGTGTCGGATCCGGTCCGTGGCCACCGGATCTGGGCAAGGGCGGCGGCTGACGGCTGCAGAAGGTGGGGCTCGCAGGTCCGGCACGACGACGGCTCCACGGGAGGCGTGGCCATGGAGATCGGGGCCGGCGGCGGCTTGGGGAGGCGGCCTCCTCAGCTCTCTGGCGAGCGGCGGCCGGAGGTGGCCGACGGGGAGGTGCGGCGCCGCGGCCAGGAGGTGGAGCAGAGGCACGGAGGAGGGCCGGGGCGAGCTCGAGGCTGCCATGGGAGGTGCGGTCAGGGAACTCGGGGTCGGGCCCAGATGGGCTTCGACGGGCTTGGTTCGGGCCTGGGCGGGCCGACGGCTGGAGGAGGGAGACAGGGAGGCTAGGGTTTGGTGGGGTGGCGCGGAAAACGAGGAGTGATTAGGGAGAGGCTGTCTAAAATGCACGGGGAACTATATATAGACAAATGGGGGGCTAGGTTTAGCGAAATTTCGTTCCGGATCCAACCGTGCGGTCGGATTCGGACGATTCCGAACGCGGGTATGGGTACGCGGTCTTGTATAGGGGATATCCGGAGACGAGAGGGAGAACAGGCGGCACGACACAAATTTTTAAAACACCAACAGACGTCCGACGGTAGAGCGAATACGGTGCCGCTATGGTCGACCGTTCGGGTACCAGACGGTCTCCGATCGCGACGAAATTCGACAGGCGGCCTAGCTACATCTAATCGCGACCGCGTGCCAAGTTTCACCTCGATCAGAGAAAGTTTTACGCAGACTTTAAAAACAGGGTTTCGACGGTGCCGCGGGCGCGTGCGTGTGCGGTTGGACTCGGAACGGACAACGACACGAACCGGCAACTAAGAACGGATGCAAGTTTTGAAAACGGGCGGCAACAGAGACGCCGATGCAATGCAGATGATGCGCATGATGCGATGATGATGCGTCAAAAGAAAATACCCACAGGACGAAAACGGAATAGAAGGGGGGAATCTACTGGAACGTCGGCGTCGGGCTGTCACAACTCTCCTACACTACAAGAGGATCTCGCCCTGAGATCCAAGAATGACAGGGGGAGAGGATGAGAAAGAACAAGAGGTAAAATTTAGTCGCTTCTTTGACAAACGAGTGAAACCAACGATCCTTGAAGGTTGCAAGGAGATGAGGAATGACATGAGAAAGAAGCAGGAATTCACGGAAAATTTCGGCAGCACTTCGGTAGGAAAATGGGACAAAAAATTCGATAAGATGGAAGAAATGGACAATATACATATCAAACAACTAAATAGAACAAGGGAACACCATGATCTTGATAGAACAACAAGATTGACCCAAAAGAGCAACATCACAATGCCTCCGGAACAATAGAATAGGAACTAGCTCAAAGGAAGAAGAGAATGAAGAAAGAATGAAAACAATAAGTCGAATGAACTTGGCAAGCATCCTTGCAAGAAGAATTGAACGGAGTTGTTGTAAAAACAACAACGAAAAGAACAAGATAGTAGTGGGCTTATGGGAACCTTTCAAACTAATGAAGTGACAACCAGCCACTAAAAGAAACAAGGATTGATTGGGAGAAACAAGATATGAACAATTTCTTACACCAAGAGGATACATTGAGAACTTGGATTAATGACAAGCACCATGATAACAACAATCCATAGGAAAAGCTTTAGGTCAAATCCAAACCAAGATAGCTCAATGAAGAAATCATGGGTTGAAATATCTCATGATCATAGAATTGGTGGTTTAAATTATCTCATTCTTGAAAGGAAAACTCTTCGAGGCTCCTACACTAACAATAATGCTATAATACCACCTCAAAGGATAAAGGAAGAACAATTGCACATATAAATGCAATAGAAAGGATACTTGCAGTTCTCCAACAAGAATCTTGAAGAACACTTGAAAATGGATTGAAACCTTGATGAACCACCAAGAAGGACCTCCGTATACGAATGAATGATGCAAAGATATCAAGGTAGAAAATAATAAGATTATGACCTTTCCAAGATTTAGATGAAGCCTCACAAAGAGATACTTAAAAGAACTTGGAACTCCGGAAAAGAAAGATAGCACACGAGAAAAGAATTGAAACCATGAGCCACTCCGGAAGAAGAATTCAGATTACTTATGAACAAGAATAAGAATTATGTTATGCTTATCCTTCATAAAGTTTAATTGATGACAAGCAACGGATTTAGCAAACAACTTATTCTTCTAGAAATGAATCTTGGAGAGACAAACAGAAAAGCACCACTTGAAGCATAATTGAAGGAAGCACCGGTAAGAATTCACAATTGAATGGAATATCAAGAAAGCATGGAGACACAAGAGAATGAAGGGATCATGAGCCACCTGAGAGAAAACTTGAACAAGGCACCGGATAATCGAGAGACGAACGAAGAGACAACAATGGAGAAGAATTGAGGATGAAAGCTGAAAGCTAAGAATGAAGAGTCTTCTGAAATGATGGCCTTCGGAGGAACAAGAAATAAAAACAACTCAGAAACGCACCGGATAGCAAGAAAGAGATTACTCATGATTGAAAACAAATTCAAGATGATAACACGAAGCTGAGATGAAAATCTTCACAAGAATGGAAAAAGACTGAGAGAAACACTCCTTCGAATTTGCAAGCTGAGAATGATGAGGAGAACACCACCAAGAATTAATGAGACACTCCGGAATAAAGAAGAATGCAAGGTTGAGCCAAAAAATGAATTAATTCAATTAGATCTTGAAGAAGGGATATGACTGATGAAAATCATACTTACGTCATAGTTGAAAAGAATTAACGATCTCCGGGAAAAGATTACAAGAGCTATAACAGATCCTGGGAAAAAACCTGTGGGTTATGGGCCCACTCAAAGAAACCACCGTTGAAACAATTGCTAGAACGAGAGATATTGCACCGGTATAAGAAAACTAGATGAGGTTAAGAACCTTGAAATAATGAAATAATTGAAAAACAAGAATTTCTGAGATAACTTCAACACTCCGGATAGGAAAAAGAGGAATGAATAGCAAGATAGGCTCATAACAATTTCCAACATAGGAACGAATTACAAGGATAAAAAGGATATGATGAACACGGATATCTGAATTAAATTCACCGGTAAGGATGACAAGAATGAATAAAGAGGAACATGAATCTCCTGAGAATCTTCACAATGAACCACTGGATAGGACACAGAGGAAAAGATAGCGGAAGCACAAGAAAGATAACTCTTGGATAAAATTGAACCACTGAAGAAAAGGGTGGGAGGGCGGGGAAAATTAAAGACAATTTGGGACAGATGAGATGAACTCCGGAATAATATGAGAGAATGATCTTGCAAAAATTGGAAAGGATAGAATTACTTGAAGAGAGACACACAGGTTGAAAAAGAATTAACATGACGACTCCGGTTGACAAGAATTGATATGACAATTGATTGAGTAAAGAATTTGCATTCTCACATAAAAATATGAGAACACCTCTTAGGAAAGATCTGAAATCACCACTTGACATCGAAGCAACTTGAATTACCATATTCCAACAAAACAAAGGGTGAGGCTTATGAAACATGCCAGAACAAACTCATGAGAAAGATTTTGTCCAATATTCTCGTGGACTGGATCGCACGGGCTCGATTTTACAGTAGCCATCAAGTGCAAGGTAGTGCACCCGACATACGAAGCGTCCCCGAGTCGTAGCAAGCTACAAGGACTCTTTAAGACACAACGTGTACCGCTGTAAGTCGACCGTGAACAAACGAATCCACTAGATGTCGAACCCCAACCTAACATCATGTATTGGTTGGAAGATTGTCCTATAAGCAACTACTTGAATTCCCACCTATGAATTCCCGAAATATCTGGTCATGCAATCTGGTACACGGATACAAGGAGTAATAATCACACAACTCCTATACTAACTCGTCACCTGTATCACATCCGTCAACACACAACCAGAATCTCGGACCTTCATCTACAACAGACCCTCGTGATCACAACGATACAAAGTATGGCAGTACTCCCGAACAATCTGCACCAGTACTGGGGACATCGGGGTTATCTCGCCACTACTAGTATTGAAGCAATTACGAACATCCTTCGTTCTGAGATACTAAGAAATCTGAACGATAACGATGTGCTCAAGAATCCCCTGGAGCTCAACTCCCCGGAAGAAAATCAAGTCAGACAGGAGGCACCAAGACAGAACTCCGTCACATCGGCATCATATAGATTCCAAAAATATCCGCGTGATCCTAAAATTTTTTTTGAGTGAGAAGAGGAGTAGAATTAAATTATTACGTCAAGATTCCTCACCAGAGCATAGAAGAGGAGAAAAAAGAATCCTACTCTCCGATATATAACTAGACTCAAAGTATTTTTACTAGACTCGACTCGGCCAAGTTCGATCAATCAAGGGGGCTCCTAGGTCGGTACGGCTCTGATACCAACTTGTCACGCCCAAGATGCGACCCTATCCTCAATTTGACACGAAGGCCTCGTCAGGGATAGAAGCGCATCTCGTCGTGTCACAAGAATGGATATCGTTACAAGTACATGTACTGAAAAGAAGAGTTATATACAGAGTTGGCTTACACTCGCCACAAGCTACATCAGAGTCACATCAGTACATTACATTAACATCAAGAGTAAGAGCAGGGTCCGACTACGGACGAAAACAAATGACAAAAGAAGAACGACGTCCATCCTTGCTATCCCAGGCTGCCGGCCTGGAACCCATCCTAGATCGATGAAGAAGAAGAAGAAGAAGAAGCAACTCCAAATGAACAATCAACGCGCTCGCGTCAAGTAACCTCTACCTGTACCTGCAACTGGTGTTGTAGTAATCTGTGAGCCACAGGGGACTCAGCAATCTCATTTCCAAAGGTATCAAGACTAGCAAAGCTTAATGGGTAAGGTATGGTTAAGTGGTGAGGTTGCAGCAGCGGCTAAGCATATATTTGGTGGCTAACTTACGAGTACAAGAGTTAAGAGGGGGAAGATCTACGCATAACGGACATGAACTACTGATGATCAAATGAATGATCCTGAACACCTACCTACGTCAGACATAACCCCACCGTGTCCTCGATCGGAGAAGGAACTCACGAAAGAGACAGTCACGGTTACACACACATTTGGCATATTTTAATTAAGTTAACTTCAAGTTATCTAGAACCAGTGTTAAACAAAGTTTCCACGTTGCCACATAACCGCGGGCACGGCTTTCCGAAAGATTTAACCCTGCAGGGGTGCTCCAACTAGTCCATCACAAATTACCACAAGCCGTATAGAAATCCTCAATCACGAAGCTCACGATTTCGTCGGATTCCCTAGTGGAAAACCTCAACTCTGAGATTACCCAAAGCATCACCGGAATCCTGATGCACAAGATATCTCGTCAAAGGTAAAACTAATCCAGCAAGGCCGCCCGACGTGTCGACGATCCCGATAGGAGTCACGTACCTCGTTCTCACGACACGGCGGATGAGCTAGACATCGGGATCACTAATCGTCCGGGTGACCAGAGGGGCGCCGGACATCGCTCAGGTGGGGCCAACACTCATGAGGAGCACTGGCCCGGGGGTTGATTAAATTATCCTCGGGGCCCGGGAAGTCCCTATGCAATTTTATTAGGTGATTAGGCAAATGTAGTACCAAAGTTGGGCCTTGCCAGACCAGCTTTAATCTAAAATGAATTATCAAGGGGGTCCCCATAACAACCCCGATCGTGTTAGGAGCGCTCAATTATGGAACATAACACCGGTAGCCGAAACTAAGGGGGCAAAGGTGGAACAAAACACCAGGATAGAAAGGCCGAGCCTTCCACCTTTTACCAAGTATATAGGCGCATTAAATTAAATAGCAGTTAAATATGGTGATATTACAAGGAACCCATGTTTTCACATGGAAGCATCTGCACCTGCAACTAGCAACGCTAACACAGGGTAAAGCAAGCGGTATAATAGCCAATCAGTGGTTTGCTAGGTTGAACAGGTTGAAGGTTTCATGTCATTGTTGAGAGGCTGATATTTAACATGTGGTAGGCAACGGGACATAATCGATAGAAGCGATAAAACTAGCATGGCAATGATAGTAATGGTATCTGGGGAAATGATCATCTTGCCTGAGATCCCGCTTGGAAGAAGAATGCCCTCGTGAAGCAGACGAACCGACGTAGTCGAACGGGTCCTCACAATCCGGCACGCTGCAGAACTCTATCGAGACGAAGCAAACCGGAAACACAAATCATCACACGGAATTCACCACACAATGCACAACACATATGATGCATGAGCTACTAAATACATGCAAGTCACGACATGACAATTCACACAAACAAACACTACACATTAAGTGAAGTTCAATATGCAACGAGTTGCATATTGACGAAACTCCACGTTTATTTATTTAGTTCTATCCCGATTAGATACACGGCAATATTAAATGTGGTTAAACATGGCAAGAGGTGAAGCTTAATTAAAGTACTTATCTAGGCATTTTAAATGAGGTCGGAAATGACATATAGCACCTCCGAGACGACCTCACATGTTATTTTACAATTCTGTCCAGATCTGAACTAACACCTTTAATTAGTTGTTAAACAACAAAACAAATAGGTTCACGTGATTCTACGCGTCAAGGCAAGCAATCGACACATAGAGAACATCTCCAACGGAGCATCGCAAGATATGATGGCATGAATGCAAAATGTGTGCAACGACGGTCACGAGCACTTCAAGACATACAAACAGCAAGAGAAAATGAATCTACACGAAATTCTAAGCAAGTTTCATGTAGGACACGATCAAATCGGAGCTACGGTTCATCAACTACGAGCAATACAAGAAATCACTACAATCTGCCAAAAACAACCACATAGCATTTTCTACGCCCCACAACTATGGCTACACAACTCCGATATGCTCAAGCCAGGCATGGCATGGAAGAGGGCAAGAAGAACTACTACGAACCACTAACAGCAACTAGCATGGCAGCAAGGAACACTAGGGAAAGAAGTCACAAAACGGCTTCCCACACACTATTTCAGACATAGTGAAAATAGCACTTCTTGAAAGTGCATTTTTGATCTGAAGCAATATTGACAGTAGCAGAACCTATAGCTACAGGACTCCAAATGGCATGAAACTTAACAGCATGCTAGAGAAACACAAGGGGTACAACTAACTCCATTGGACCAACCTCAAAAGAGCTACAGATCACAAGATGCAAGCAAAACAAGACAACAACAAAATATAATAGATTCCAGACTTAAAAATATTTCAGCTCCTCCAAATCAGCACTATTTCTAGCAACTTGAGAGCAACCAAACCACACCTAAACATGCATTTCTATTGCAACTAAAAATACCAGGGGCTAAACAAAACATCTAAGAAGAACTCCCTAGTTGACAACTCCGTCAAACGACGCACGGAATAAATCCTACGAATTAAACAAAAGGGCAACATAGCAAAATATCTCACGAACTAATTTGCTCTAATGTTAAAACTAATTGCACAGAAAAATCCATGGGATTTTTCTACCCCGGAAACATATAAAATATGTGGGGTTTGCAACACAAAATAATGCCGCACAAAATGCAGGGGCAGCGGCGGCTGGTTGTGCAAGCGCCGGGGCCGAGCTGGCGCGGGGGAGTGCCGGATCCGGTCCGCGGCCACTGGATCTGGGCAAGGGCTGCGGCTGACGGCTGCAGGAGGTGGGGCTCGCAGGCCCGGCTCGACGACGGCTCCACGGGAGGCGTGGCCATTGAGATCGGGGCCGGCGGCGGCTTGGGGAGGCGGCCTCCTCAGCTCTCCGGTGAGCAGCGGCCGGAGGTGGCCGACGGGGAGGTGCGGCGGTGCGTCCAGGAGGTGGAGAAGAGGCACGGAGGAGGGCTGGGGCGAGCTCGAGGCTGCCATGGGAGGTGCGGCCAGGGAACTCGGGGTCGGGCCCAGATGGGCTTCGACGGGCTGCGTTCGGGCCTGGGCGGGCCGACGGCTGGAGGAGGGAGACAGGGAGGCTAGGGTTTGGTGGGGTGGCGCGGAAAACAAGGAGTGATTAGGGAGAGGCTGTCTAAAATGCACGGGGAACTATATATAGACAAATGGGGGGCTAGGTTTAGCGAAATTTCGTTCCGGATCCAACCGTGCGGTCGGATTCGGACGATTCCGAACGCGGGTATGGGTACGCGGCCTTATAGAGGGGATATCCGGAGACGAGAGGGAGAACGGGCGGCGCGGCATGAATTTTGAAAAACACCGACACACGTCTGATGGTAGAGCGAATACGGTGCCGCTACGATCGACCGTTCGGGTACCAAACGGTCTCCGATCGCGACGAAATTCGACAGGCGGCCTAGCTACATCTAATCGCGATCGCGTGCCAAGTTTCACCTCGATCAGAGAAAGTTTTACGCAGACTTTAAAAACAGGGTTTCGACGGTGCCGCGGGCGCGTGCGTGTGCGGTCGGACTCGGAACGGACAACGATGCGAACGGACAACTAACAACGGATGCAAGTTTTGAAAACGGGCGGCAAGAGAGACGCCGATGCAATGCAGATGATGCGCATGATGCGATGATGATGCGTCAAAAGAAAATACCCACACAACGAAAACAGAATAGAAGGGGGGAATCTACTGGAACGTCGGCGTCGGGCTATCACAGTAATCATCTTCACCTTCTTGTTCTTCTCCTCATTCTTCTTCTTCTCCTCCTTCTTCTAGTCTTCGCCCCTCCTCCTTCTTTTTCTAGTTTTGTTATCCAAAATTACATACTTTGCTAGTTATCCTACAAAATGACATAATTAGCTTATTTAACTCATTTATGACATAATTAGCTTAGTTTCGTCAAAAATAGCACAAGAACCTTGATTAGCTCATAACTTAGCCTATCTTCCTCCAAAATGACATAATGAGCTCAAAACAAGATAAGTAATCATCTTCACATTCTTCTTCTCCTTCTTCTTCTTCTTCTTCTTCTTCTTCTCCTTCTTCTAGTCTTCTCCTCCTCCTCCTCGTTCTTCTAGTTTTATTCTCCAAAATGACATGCTTAGCAAATTATACTCCGAAATGGCATAATTAGCTTATTTAGCTCATTTATGACATAATTAGCTTAGGTAGGTAAAAAATAGCACAAGAACCTTGGTTAGCTCATAATTTAGCGTATCTTCCTCCAAAATGACATAATAATCTCAAAACAAGAGAAGTAATTATCTTCACCTTCTGCTTCTAGTCTTCTCGTCCTTCTTATAGTCTTCTTCTCCTCCTTCTGCCTCTTCTAGTTTTATTCTCCAAAATGGCATACTTAGCTAATTATCCTCCAAAATGACATAACTAGCTTATTTATCTTATTTTTGACATAATTAGCCTAGTTAGGTCAAAAATAGCACACGAACATTGCATAACTCATAACTTAGCGTATCATCCTCCAAAATGACATAATAAGCTCAAAACAAGATTAGTAATCATATTCACCTTTTTTTTCCTTCTTATTCTTCTTCTCCTACTTCTCCTCGTCTTGTCCACCTCCTCCCTATTCTTCTTGTAGTTTTCTTATCCAAAATGACATACTTAGCTAATTATCCTCCAAAATGACATAATAAGCTCAAAACAAGATAAGTAATCATCTTCACCTTCTTCTTCTTCTCCTTCTCCTTATTGTAGTCTTTTCCTCCTCCTCCTTCTTCTTCTAGTTTTACTCACCGAAATGACATAATTTGGTAATTATCCTCCAAATGACATAATTAGCTCATTTAGCTTATTTATGACATAATTAGCTTATTTAGGTCAAAAATAACTCAAGAACCTTGGTTAGCTCATAACTTAGCGTATCTTCCTCCAAAATGGCATAATAAGCTCAAAACAAGGTAAGTAATCGCCTTCATCTTCCTCTTCTTCTCGTCATTCTTCTTCTTCTCCTCCTTCTAGTCTTCTTCTCCTCCTCCTCCTTCTTCTAGTTTTATTCTCCGAAATGACATACTTGGCTAATTATCCTTTAAAATGACATATTTAGCTTATTTAAGTCATTTATGACATAATTAGATTAGTTAAGTCAAAATAGCACAAGAACCTTGGTTAGATCAAAACTTAGTGTATCTTCCTCCAAAATGACATAGTAAGCTCAAAACAAGATAAGTAATAACCTTCACCTTCTTCTTCTTCTTCGCCTTCTTCTTCTCCTCCTTCTTCTAGTCTTCGCCTCCCCCTCCTCCTTCTTCTAGTTTTATTCTCCAAAAGGACATACTTAGCTAATTATCCTCCTGAATGACATAATTAGCTTATTTAGATCATTTATGACATAATTAGTATAGTTGGTTCAAAAATAGCATAAAAACCTTGGTTAGATCATAATTTAGCGTATCTTCCTCCAAAATGACACAATCTATACCTAATAATAAAGCGGCTATTGCTTCCGTCGGAAAACCCACCACCACATTTTTATAAAAAGCCCCTGTAATTTTTGTTATTCAACCCGCGCTCCATCATTTATCTGCAAGGCAAAAGAAAAAACGATTCGCTGCAAAAATTATACCCGTACGCATCGCCTCCTCCCGTCGACCCTGGGCCACCCTGGCCTGTGCCCAGGCCGCCGCCACACCACTCGCCGCAGCGTCCGACCTCAACCGCCATCGCTGTCGATCTCAACCCACCCGCCTCCGCGGATGTACCCCTCCCCGCTCACTGCCCCCATTGCGGCGCTCGAGCGCATCGCGTCGACCCTGGTCCACCCTGGCCTGTGCCCAGGCCGCTGCCACACCACTCGACGCCGCGGCCGACCTCAGCCACCACTGTTGTTGATCTCAACCCACCTGCCTCCGCGGTCGTATCTTTGCCCGCTTGCTGCCCCCGTTTCGGCGCTCGAGCACAGCTTCTGGATCAAATCAACGCGACAGCTACAACGACTTGGAATGATGCGTCTGCTCGATGCAGAACGACGGCGGCGCGCGGATAAGGCGCGGGGGAGCGAAGTACTTGCAGTTGGAGGCGGGCCTCCATGCCTCACACGGGGAACTCTGAGGTTATGGCGCACCAACGACGACTCCTTATGGCCAGATAGAGGCGCCTAACCCTCATCGTATCCCCTCCTCCGGCAGGAACTCATCATCTGGTGAGATCCCCTCCCCATGCCTCCAACGTGTGCCAAGCACCGACAAGAAATTTTGTTTTGTGGAAATTTGTTTGCTGATGAACGAATGTATTGAATGTAAGATTGCATTGTTGTAGAGAGAGAATGGAACACCACCTTTAGTTTGTCATCTGATCCCACATTCTCTACCCCATGAGTGAAATAAGATAACAGTCCATCGATCAATTCACGTAGCCTGTTTGTTTTGCTTTGCTTGTCCCGCTCAATTTTTCATCATGGTAGAATTAATAATGGACGGGTTGATTTCTCAACAAAATAGGATAGGACTGACTACATTAGTTAGTTAGCTTATTATTTTAATAAATCAAAATAACTATAAAAAGATTAAAAGCGTGTGGTATTTTTTTCTCCTGTTGCAACGCGCGGGCCCTTTTGCTAGTAAGCTAAAAGCAAGATAAGTAATCATCTTCACCTTCTTCTTCTCGTTCTTCTTCTATTCTTCTCCTCCTTCTTCTAGTCTTCTCCTCCTCCTCCTCCGTCGTCTTCTAGTTTTATTCTCCAAAATGACATACTTACCTAATTATCCTCCAAAATGGCATAATTAGCTTAATTAGCCTATTTTTCACATAATTAGCTTAGTTAGGTCAATAATAGCACACGAACCATGGTTAGCTCATAACTTATTGTATCATCCGCCAAAATGACATAATAAGCTCAAAACAAAATAAGTAACCATCTTCACCTTCCGCTTTTCCTTCTTCTTCTTCTCCTCCTCCTTCTCCTAGTCTTCCCTTCGTCCTCCTTCTTCTTCTTGTAGTTTTATTCTCCAAAATGACATACCTAGCTAATTATCCTCCAAACTGACGTTGTTAGCTTATTTAGCTCATTAATGACATAATTATCTTAGTTAGGTCAAAAATAGTACAAGAACCTTTGTTATCTCATAACTTAGCGCATCTTCCTCCAAAATGACATAATAAGCTCAAAACAAGATAAGTAATCATCTTCACCGTCTTCTTCTTCTCCTCCTTATTCTAGTCTTTCCCTCCTCCTCCTTCTTCTTCTAGTTTTATTCTCCAAAATGACATACTTAGGTAATTATCCTCCAAAATGACATAATTAGCTCATTCAGCGCATTTATGACATAATTAGCTTAGTTAAGTCAAAAATAGCACAAGAACCTTGGTTAGCTCATAACTTAGCGTATCTTCCTCCAAAATGACATAATAAGCTCAAACCAAGGTAAGTAATCATCTTCACCTTCTACTTCTTCTCCTCATTCTTCTTCTAGTCTTCTCCCCTCATCCTTTTTCTTTTTCTAGTTTTATTCTCCAAAATTACATACTTTGCTAATTATCCTCCAAAATGACATAATTAGCACAAAAAAAGGTAAGTAATCATATTCACCTTCTTCTTGTTCTCCTCATTCTTCTTCTTCTCCTCCTTCTAGTCTTCTCCCCCTCCTCATTTTTCTTTTTCTAGTTTTATTCTACAAAATTACATACTTTGCTAATTATCCTCCAAAATGACATAATTAGATTATTTAATTCATTTATGACATAATTAGCTTGGTTAGGTCAAAAATAGGACAAGAACCTTGATTAGCTCATAACTTAGTATATCTTCCTCCAAAATGACATAATGAGCTCAAAACAAGATAAGTAATCATCTTCACCTTCTTCTTCTTCTTCTTCTCCTTCTAGTATTCTCCTCCTCCTCCTCCTCCTTCTTCTAGTTTTATTCTCCAAAATAACATACTTAGCTAATTATACTTCATAATTAGCTTATTTAGCTCATTTGTGACATAATTAGCTTTGTTAGGTCAAAAATAGCACAAGAACCTTGGTTAGCTCATAACTTAGCGTATCTTCCTCTAAAATGACATAATAGGCTCAAAACAAGATAAGTAATCATCTTCACCTTCTTCTTCTAGTCTTCTCCTCCTTCTTCTAGTCTTCTTCTCCTCCTTCTTCCTCTTCTAGTTTTATTCTCCAAAATGGCATACTTAGCTAATTATCCTCCAAAAGGACGTAATTATCTTATTTAGCCAAATTTTGACATAATTAGCTTAGTTAGGTCAAAAATAGCACACGAACCTTGCTTAGCTAATAACTTAGTTTATCATCCTCCAAAATGACATAATAAGCTCAAAACAAGATAAGTAATCATCTTCACCTTCTTCTTTTCCTTCTTCTTCTTCTTCTCCTCCTTATCCTACTCTTGTCCACCTCCTCCCTCTTCTTCTTCTAGTTTTATTATCCAAAATGACATAATTAGCTAATTATCCTCCAAAATGATGTAATAAGCTCAAAACAAGATAAGTAATCATCTTAACCTTGTTCTTCTTCACCTCCTTATTGCAGTCTTTTACTCCTCCTCCTCCTTCTAGTTTTATTCACCAAAATGACATACTTAGGTAATTATCCTCCAAAATGACATAATTAGCTCATTTAGCTTGTTTATGACATAATTAGCTTAGTTAGGTGAAAAAATAGCACAAGAAGCTTGGTTAGCTCATAACTTAGCGTATCTTCCTCCGAAATGACATAATAAGCTCAAAACAAGATAAGTAATAGTATTCACCTTCTTCTTCTTATTCTCCATCTTCTTATCGTCCTTCTTCTAGTGTGTGCCTCATCCTCCTCCTTCTTCTTATAGTTTTATTCTCCAAAATGACGTACTTAGCTAATTATCCTCCAGAATGACATAATTGGCTTATTTATCTCATTTATGACATAATTAGCTTAGTTCAAAAATAGTACAAGAATGTTGGTTATGTCATAACTTAGCATATCTTCCTCCAAAATGACATAATAAGATCAAAACAAGATAAGTAATCATCTTCAGCTTCTTCTTCTTCTTATTCTTCTCCTTCTAGTCTTCTCCTCCTCCTCCTCCTTCTTCTTCTAGTTTTATTCTCCAAAATGACATACTTAGCTAATTAAACTCTGAAATGGCATAATTAGCTTATTTAGCTCATTTATGACATAATTAGCTTTGTTAGGTTGAAAATAGCACAAGAACCTTGGCTAGCTCATAACTTAGCGTATCTTCCTCCAAAATGACATAATAGGCTCGAAACAAGATAAGTAATCATCTTCACCGTCTTCTTCTAATTTTCTCCTCGTTCTTCCTCTTCTAGTTTTATTCTCCAAAATGGCATACTTAGCTAATTATCCTCCAAAATGTCATAATTATCTTATTTCGCTAATGTTTGACATAATTAGCTTAGTTAGGTCAAAAATAGCACACGAACCTTGCTTAGATCATAACTTAGTGTATCATCCTCCAAAATGACATAATAAGCTCAAAACAAGATAAGTAATCATCTTCACCTTCTTCTTTTCCTTCTTCTTCTTCTTCTCCTCCTTATCCTAGTCTTCTCCACCTCCTCCCTCTTCTTCTTCTAGTTTTATTATCCAAAATGACATAGTTAGGTAATTATCCTCCAAAATGACGTAATAAGCTGAAAACAAGATAAGTAATCATCTTCACCTTCTTCTTCGTCTCCTCCTTATTGTTGTCTTTTCCTCCTCCTCCTTCTTCTTCTAGTTTTATTCTCCAAAAATGACATACTTAGGTAATTATCCTCCAAAATGACATAATTAGCTCATTTAGCTTATTTATGACATAATTAGCTTAGTTAGGTCAAAAATAGCACAAGAACCTTGGTTAGCTCATAACTTAGCGTATCTTCCTCCAAAATGACATAATAGCTCAAAACAAGATAAGTAACCGTATTCACCTTCTTCTTCTTCTTCTCCATCTTCTTCTCCTCCTTCTTCTAGTCTCTGCCTCCTCCTCCTCCTTCTTCTTGTAGTTTTATTCTTCAAAATGACGTACTTATCTAATTATTCTCCGGAATGACATAATTAGCTTATTTATCTCAATTATGACATAATTAGCTTAGTAAGGTGAAAAATAGTACGAGAACCTTGGTTATCTCATAACTTAGCACATCTTCCTCCAAAATGACATAATAAGGTGAAAACAAGATAAGTAATTATCTTCACCTTCTTCTCCTTCTCCTTATTCTAGTCTTTTCCACCTCCTTCTTCTTCTATATTTATTCTCCAAAATGACATACTTAGCTAATTATATTCCAAAATGGCATAATTAGCTTATTTAGCTAATTTATGACATAATTAGCTTAGTTAGGTTAAAAATAGACAATAACCTTGGTTAGCTCATAACTTAGCGTATCCTCCAAAATGACATAATAAGCTCAAAACAAGATAAGTAATCATCTTCACCTTCTTCCTCTCCTTCTTCTTCTAGTCTTCTCCTCCTCCTTCATCCTCTTCTAGTTTTATTCTCCAAAAGGGCATACTTAGCTAATTATCCTCCAAAATGACATAATTAGGTTATTTAGCCTATTTTTGACATAATTAATTTAGTTAGATCAAAAGTAGCACATGAACCTTGCTTACCTCATAACTTAGCATATCATCCTCCAAAATGACATAATAAGCTCAAAACAAGATTAGTAATCATCTTCACTTTCTTCTTCTTCTCCTTCTTCTTCTCCTTCTTCTTCTCCTCCTTCTAGTCTTCGCATCCTCCTCCTTCTTCTTGTAGTTTTATTCTCCAAAATAACATACTTAGCTAATTATCGTGCAACATGACATAATTAGTTTATTTAGCTCATTTATGACATATTTAGCTTAGTTGGGTAAAAAATAGCATAAGAACCTTCGTTAGCTAATAACTTAACGTATCTTCCTCCAAAATGACATAATAAGCTCAAAACAAGATAAGTAATCATCTTCACCTTCTTGTTCTCCTTCTTCTTCTACTCCTCTCCTGCTTCATCTAGTCTTCTTCTCCTCCTCCTTCTTCTACTTCTAGTTTTATTCTCCAAAATGACATACTTAGCTAATTATCTTCCAAAATTGCATAATTTGATTATTTAGCCTATATTTTTCTACATAATTAGCTTAGTTAGGTCAAAAATATTAAACGAACCTTGGTCAGCTCATAACTTAGCGTATCTTCCTCCCAAACGACATAATAAGCTCAAAACAAGATAAGTAAGCATCTTCACCTTCTTCTTCTTCTTCTACTCCTTCTAGTCTTCTCCTCCTCCTCCTTATTCTTCTAGTTTTATTCTCCAAAATGACATACTTAGGTAATTATCCTCCAAAATGACATAATTAGCTCATGCAACGCATTTATGACATAATTAGCTTAGTTAGGTCAAAAATAGCATAAGAACCTGGGTTAGCTCACAACTTAGCGTATCTTCCTCCAAAATGACATTGCATGATATGTGGCACAATGTGATATGTGCCGGCGGATCAAAGTAGAACATCAAGAGCCAGTTGGAACTCTGCAACCTATCTCTATTCCTGAGTGGAAATGGACCATGTTGAAATGGACTTTGTCACTCGTTTTCCCAAATATCAGAAAGGTAATTATGTTAGTCTTGTCGTCATTGACCGACTGTCTAAGGTTGCACATTTCTTGGTCGTCAAAGAAACAATTAGTGCTAGTCAACTGGCAGATCTTCATATGTCAAGGATTGTTTCACTTCACGGTATTCCATTGGTAATCAGTTCAGACCGTGGCAGCTTGTTCACTTCAAAATTCTGGGGAAGTTTTCAGAAAGCTATGGGGACTCATCTTTCCTTAAGCACTGCATTTCATCCTCAATCCCAGGGAAAAGTTGAACGAGTCAACCAAATTCTCAAGGACATGCTTCGAGCTTGTGTCATTTCTTTCGGCAAGAAATGGGAGGAATCTCTCCCGTATGCTGAGTTCTCATACAACAATAGCTATCAAGCTAGTCTGAAGATGTCCCCTTTCGAAGTATTGTATGGACGAAGGTGTCGAACTCCTCTGAATTGGTCAGAAACTAGGAACGATCACTCTTTAGTCCGGATATTATCCAACATGTCGAAGATCAAGTCGGCATTATTCATGAGAATCTGAAGGCTACTTAGTCTCGTTAGTAGAGCCAGTATGACCGTCATCATCTAGATATGGTCTATCAACCTGGCGAATAGGCTTATCTTCGTGTCACACCAATGAGAGGTGCACATTGTTTTGGGATCAAGGGCAAGGTAGCTCCTCGCTATATTGGTCCTTTCACTGTTCTCGAAAGTCATGGAAAAGTAGCTTATCAATTGGAACTATCGGCGAACCTTTCTCACGTTCACGATGTCTTCCATGTGTCTCAGCTCCACCGCTCCTTCAAGGATCCTAATCGAGCAGTGGATCATGATATGCTTGAGCTGCAACACGACCTTTCTTATAAGGAGCATCGGTCCACATTCTTGACCAAGCTGAACGTCAGACTCGTCGCAAAGTCACCAAGTTCCTTAAAGTGCAGTGGTCAAATCATTCTGAAGATGAAGCTACTTGGGAACGCGAGGATCATCTTCGTGATGTATATCACGAGCTCTTTCCTTCTACCTCTTAATTCTCAGGACGAGAATTCTTATTAGTAGGGGAGAGTTGTGACATCCTCATATTTTGCTACAGTAATGTATGTAATTAAGCTAGAGTGATCCCACGCTAATGATGCCACGTCATCGTGATTTCTATCGTTGATCTCGTGTTAGTCGAAACCAAGTCAAATTCAAAATTAAAAAAAATAAGTCGAACAAAAAAAGTTTTCGAGTGTTAAAATAAAAATGTCGGAGGAGTTACAAAAATTCCCGAATAATTTATAAAGTTGAATCGGACATTTTTGAAATTATTTAGAACGCCTATATAATGAAAACAGAAACTATTAAAAAAATAACTAATAAAAAATACCCAAAAGGCCACGAGCCAACTAGGCCAAATGGACCAACCCTACCGGCCCATCCACCTAGGTGTATAAGACCCCCACGGGAAACCCTACCAAGCCGATCGAACCCCCCATTCCTCCCTGCCCCACCGCTAGCCACGAGGGAACCAAGACGGTTCCCTCCCCCTCGTCACCCTCACCCCCAGACCGAGCCCACCCAACGCCTCCCCCCCTTCCCCCAGCGTCGCTTGGTGCTACTGCAACAAAAGACCTTCCAACGGCGCCAGAAACAAGCGTGCTGACGGGAGACTATTCTTGTCTTGATAGTCCTCAGCAACGGCACCAGGAATCTTTCTGCTACGCCTACGCCTTTAGGGACTTCCTTGGCAAATATGCAAAGGATTCCCCCGTGGCCTTGGAGCCTTGCGTTGGTGTTCCCTTGAAGCGAAAAGGGTGATGTAGCACAACGGCGGTAAGTATTTCCCTCAGTTTTGAGAACCAAGGTATCGATCCAGTGAAGGATTGTCACAAGTACCTGCACAAACACAAAGAGCTTGCACCCAACGCTATGAAGGGGTTGTCAATCCCTTATAGATTGTTTGCCAAGTGAGAACTGAAAGCAAAAAGAAACAAAGCAAAGTGGAAACGATAGGTGTGAATAGACCCAGGAGCCGTAGTGTTCACTAGTGGCTTCTCTCATGAAAGCAAGTAGACGGTGGGTGAACGAATTACTGTCGAGCAATTGATAGAACCGCGCAAAGTCGTGACGTTATCTAAGGCACTGATTATATCTATAAGCATCACGTCCAAAACAAGTAGACCGATACTTTCTGCATCTACTACTATTACTCCACACGTCGACCGCTATCCAGCATGCATCTAGTGTATTAAGTTCAAAAGAAGAGAGTAACGCCTTAAGCAAGATGACATGATGTATATGGAAAATCTCATATCTACGATAAAAGCCCATCTTGTTACCCTTGATGGCAACAACACAATGCGTGCCTTGCTACCCCTTCTGTCACTGGGAAAGGTCACCACACGGTATGAACCCAAAACCAAGCACTTCTCCCATTGCAAGAATCATAGATCTAGTTGGCCAAACAAAACCCAAGACTCGGAGAGACTTACAAGGATATCAAATCATGCATATAAGAAATCAGCAAAGACTCAAATATATAACATAGATAATCTGCTCACAAATCCACAATTCATCGGATCTCGACAAACACACCGCCAAATAGGATTACATCGGATAGATCTCCATGAAGATCATGGATAACTTTGTATTGAAGATCCAAGAGAGAGAAGAAGCCATCTAGCTACTAACTACGGACCCGTAGGTCTGAAGTGAACTACTCACGAGTCATTGGAGGGGCGATGATGTTGATGTAGAAGCCCTCCAACTCCAAAGTCCCCTCCGGCAGGGCACCGAGAAGGGTCTCGAGATGAGATCTCGCGGAAACGGAAGCTTGCGGCGGCGGAAAAGTGTTTTCGTGGATTCCCCTATTTTTTTTGTATTTCAGGGAATATATAGGCGAAGGAGCTAGGTCAGGGGGGCGCCAGGGAGGCCACAAGCCTGGTAGCCCCCGCCCCCTGGTGGCGGCTATAGGGCTTGTGGGCCCCCTGTGGCTCTCCTGCCTTGGCCCTCAAGTCCCCTGATCTTCTTCCGTTCTGGAAAAATTTATTTTGGGGATTTTTTTCCGTTTGGACTCCGTTCCAAAATTAGATCTGAAAAGAGTCGAAAACACAGAAAAAACAGGAACTGGCACTTGGCAATGAATTTATAAGTTAGTCGCAAAAAAAGATATAAAAGGTACATCATACATCCAAAGATGACAAGATAACAGCATAAACCATCAAAAATTATAGATACGTTTGAGACGTATCAAGCATCCCCAAGCTTAACTCCTGCTCGTCCTCGAGTAGGAAAGTGATAAAGAATGAATTTTTGATGCTTTCATGCTACCTAGCATAGATGTCCTTTGTAACTCCTCTTATGTGACGTGAATGTTCAGATCCATTAGATTCAAAACAATAGTTTGCTATTGACGTGGAAACAATAATACTTCAAGCAAACTAGCAAGGTAATCATGAACTTTCAAAATAACGAGGCCAAAAGAAAGTTATCCCTACAAAAGCATATAGTCTGGCTATGCTCTATCATCTTTGCACAACGAATTTAAATCATGCACAACCCAGGTATTGGCCAAGTAATTGTTTTCACACCTTTACTTTCTCAAACCTTTTCAACTGTCACACAATACATGAGCGTGAGCCATGGTTTTAGCACTATAAGTGGTGTGGAGTGTGGTGGAGGTTGCAAGACAAACAAGGAGAAGATGGTCACATTAACTAGGCATATCAATGAGCTGTGGAGATGCTCATCAATAGATATCAATGTGAATGAGTAGGGATTGCCATACAAATGATGCACTAGAGCTAAGAGTATGTGAAAGCTCTTAAAGAAAACTAGTGCGTGTGCATCCAACTTGCTTGCACACGAAGACCTAAGGCAAATTTGAGGAAGCCTATCATTGGAATATACAAGCCAAGTTATATAATGAGAATTTCCCACTAGCTATATGGTGGTGACAAAACGAGAGACTCTCAATCATGAAGATCATGGTGCTTAATAAGCACAATTGTGGAAGGATAGTAGCATTGCCCCTTCTCTCTTTTTCTCTCATTTTTTTGGTGGGCTCTTTGGCCTCTTTTTTTGGTGGGCATCTTTGGCCTCTTTTTGTATATGGGCTTCGCTGGCCTCTTTTATTTCCTCACATGGGAAAATGCTCCATCAATGATGATCATCACACTTACAACTCAAAACTTAGAACAATGATGACTCTATATGGAATGCCTTCGGTAGCGTACCGTGACAACGATCTAGCATGGCATGGATATTAATGGAAACATCATGCTAGCTATCTTATGATCATGCAATGGAAATGTATACGTGGTGGCACATGCCATGGTGGTAGTTTCATGGCAATATATCTTGGAATGACTTTGAAAAAGCCATAGTAGGTAGGCATGGTGGCTGTTTTGAGGGAGGCTAATGGTGGGTTTTGTGCACCAGCGAAAGTTGCACGCTACTAAGAAGATAGTGATGGTGGAAGGTGAAAGTGCATCTAAACCATGGGCTCAACATTAATCATGAAGAACTCATATACTTTTTGGAAAAGTTTTAGTAGTAATCGAAACAAAGCATACAACGCATACTCGTAGGGGAAGGGTTGGTAGGTATAAACCATCGCGCGATCCCGACCGCCACACAAAGGATGACAATCAATAGACTAATCATGCTCAGACTTCATCACATAGCGGTTCACCATACGTGCATGCTACGGGAATCACTAACTTCAACACAAGTATTTCTAGATCCACAACACCTTACTAGCACAACTTCAATATTACCACAACAACAACTCAAAACTAATTGAAATGAATCAAACTTCTCTAACTATTCAATGTACATGAAGGCGGAAGTTTTCATATCCCTTTCGATAACTACCCCATTTTGAGACTACTTTCAAATCATAGATCAACTACCAAGCCACGCACTTCCGTGCTCTAAAAGATATAAGTGAAGCACAAAGAGCAAAATCAACTAGCTCAAAAGATATAAGTGAAGCACATGTGAGCTGAATTGTCTACAAAAGGATATAAGTGAAGCTCGACAAAATCACGGTAAGTGCGTGTCTCTCTCTCTAGGTGTGCAGCAAGGATGATTGTGACACAACAAAAATAAAAGACTCCTACGATACAGGACGCTCCAAGCAAAACACATAACATGTGGTGAATAAAAATATAGCCCCAAGTAACGCTACCGATGGATTGAAGACGAAAGAGGGGATGCCTTCCCGGGGCATCCCCAAGCTTAGGATTTTACGGCATCCTTAAATCATGTTGGGGTGCCTTGGGCATCCCCAAGCTTGAGCTCTTGCCACTCTTTATCTTTTTGTCCATAAGAACTTCACCCAAAACTTGAAAACCTCACAACACGAAACTTAAACAGAAACTCGTGATAACATTAGTATAAGAAAGCAAACCACCACTTCCTTAGGTACTGTAGCAAACTTAAATTCTACTTATGTTGATGTTGGGATACTTTATTTTCAATCTTCCATGGCTAATACCCCCCGATACTATCCATAGTTTCATGAAAATAAGCAACCAACACAACAAAAACAGAATCTGTTAACAGCAGACCAGTCTGTAGCAATCTGTATACTTCATATAATTATGGTACTTCAAAAATTCGGACAAATTACGACAGTCTGAAGAATTTGCGTAGCAATCAGCAGCAAAAAGAATCAACTCAAAAGCTCTTACAGAAAAAACATGAAAATTATTTTCGTGAGCAGAAAGTTTCTGTCTTTTCCAACATGACCAAACGATCATCCTCGAGACTAATCATAACGGTTTTGCTTGGCACAAACGCAAAAAGAGACACAAATAACACAATCATTACAGAATTATGAAAGTGCGGAAAACACAAAAAATAAAGAAAAAGGATAGATTCGTTGGGTTCCCTCCCAACAAGCGCTATTGTTTAACGCCCTTAGCTAGGCATTGTTAATTCAATGATGCTCACGCCAAAGACAAGAATTGAAGCACAACGAGAGCATCATAAAGCATGTGAAAATCACATCTAAGTCTAACATACTTCCTATGCATAGGCATTTTATAGGAAAACAGATTGTCAAGACAACCAATAACTGCCAAATGCAAGGAAGAAGAAAGAGACAAGAGCAATCTCAACATAACGAGAGGTGACTTAGTGATATGAAAGTTTCTACCACCATATTTTCCTCTCTCATAATAATTACATGTGGGATCATATTCGAATTCAACAATGTAACTATCACAAAGGATATTCTCTTCATGAACCACATGCATGCAAAGTTGACGCTCTTCAAAAATACTGGGATTGTTATCAACTAAAGTCATGAGTTCTCCAATCCCACTTTCAATATTGTTGCAAATATCATAATCATCATGAGGCTTGAACAAATTTTCAAGATCATAAGAAATATCATCATCCCAATCATGATTATTGCAACAAGTAGGGGACATAGCAAAAGTAGCATCCCAAGCTTAGGGTTTTGCAAATTTTTAGCATGATTGTCACTAATAGGATTTATAGTGAAACCATTGCAATCATGCTTTTCATTCAAGGATCCCTCGTGAATCACTTCATAAGTTCCTTCATCACGATTTTCAGATTCACGCATCTCAAGGAGAACTCCATAAAGATAGTCATGTGCACTCAATTCACTAGCAATTGGTTCCACATAAGTGGATCTCTTAAAGAGATTAGCAAGTGGATGAGGATCCATATCACTAGATTTTCAGCAAGCGAAGATGCAAGCATATTGAAGGCACATAGCACACTAGCAACGGAAAGGAAAACGAGAGAAAAGGGCGAACGAAAAAGGCAAACAAAAAAGGCAAACGAAAAAGGCAAACGAAAACGGCAAATGTGAAGTGGGGGAGAGGAAAACGAGAGGCAACTGGCAAAAAAGGTAAATGCAAGAGATGAGTTTGTGAGAGCTACTTGGATAGATCTCTCCTTCCCCGACAACGGCGCCAGAAATACTTCTGCTACTGCAACAAAAGACCTTCCAACGGCGCCAGAAACAAGCATGCTGATGGGAGACTATTCTTGTCTTGATACTCCTCAGCAACGACACTAGGAATCTTTCTGCTACGGCTACGCCTTTAGGGACTTCCTTGGCAAATATGCAAAGGATTCCCCCGTGGCCTTGGAGCCTTGCGTTGGAGTTCCCTCGAAGCGGAAAGGGTGATGTAGCACAGCGGCGGTAAGTATTTCCCTCAGTTTTGAGAACCAAGGTATCGATCCGGTAAGTATTGTCACAAGTACCTGCACAAACACAAAGAGCTTGCACCCAACGCTATGAAGGGGTTGTCAATCCCTTATACATTGTTTGCCAAGTGAGAACAGAAAGCAAAAAGAAACAAAGCAAAGTAAAAGCGAAAGTGGAAACGATAGGTGTGAATAGACCCGGGGGCCGTAGTGTTCACTAGTGGCTTCTCTCATGAAAGCAAGTAGACAGTGGGTGAACGAATTAGTGTCGAGAAATTGATAGAACCGCGCAAAGTCGTGATGTTATCTAAGGCAATGATTATATCTATAGGCATCACATCCAAAACAAGTAGACCGATACTTTCTGCATCTACTACTATTACTCTACACGTCAACCGCTATCCAGCATGCATCTAGTGTATTAAGTTCAAAAGAACAGAGTAATGCCTTAAGCAAGATGACATGATGTAGATGGACAATCTCATATCTACGATAAAACCCCATCTTGTTACCCTTGATGGCAACAACATGATGCGTGCCTTGCTGCCCCTTCTGTCACTGGGAAAGGTCACCACACGGTATGAACCCAAAACCAAGCACTTCTCCCATTTAAAGAATCATAGATCTAGTTGGCCAAACAAAACCAAGACTCGGAGAGACTTACAAGGATATCAAATCATGCATATTAGAAATCAGCAAAGACTCAAATATATAACATAGATAATCTGCTCACAAATCCACAATTCATCGGATCTCGACAAACACACCGCCAAAGAGGATTACATCGGATAGATCTCCATGAAGATCATGGAGAACTTTGTATTGACGATCCAAGAGACAGAAGAAGCCATCTAGCTACTAACTACGGACCCGTAGGTCTGAAGTGAACTACTCACGAGTACTTGGAGGGGCGATGATGTTGATGTAGAAGCCCTCCGACTCCAAAATCCCCTCCGGCAGGGCACCGGGAAGGGTCTCCAGATGAGATCTCGCGGAAACGGAAGCTTGCGGCGACGGAAAAGTGTTTTCGTGGATTGCCCTATTTTTTCTGTATTTTTGGGAATATATAGGCGAAGGAGCTATGTCAGGGGGGCGTGAGGGAGGCCACAAGCCTGGTAGCCGCCGCCCCCCTGGTGGCGGCTACAGGGCTTGTGGGCCCCCTGTGGCTCTCCTTCCTTGGCCCTCAAGTCCCGTGATCTTCTTCCGTTCTGGAAAAAATTAATTCGGGGATTTTATTCCATTTGGACTCCGTTCCAAAATCAGATCTGAAAAGAGTCAAAAACACAGAAAAAACAGGAACTGGCACTTGGCACTGAATTAATAAGTTAGTCCCAAAAAAGATATAAAAGGTACATAAAACATCCAAAGATGACAAGATAACAACATGAAACCATCAAAAATTATAGATACGTTTGAGACGTATCACTCGCCTCCCCTGGCCCGTCGCTCGCGCCCCCGATTCCCTCGTGAGCGAGCGCTCCCCCGGCGCCCTGTTACCCCACGAAGCTCCGCTCTGCCACTGAAGTCCAGTCCTCTCGTCGCTCTTCCCCCAGCTCACCCCGCCCCGGACCATTCAGCGGCGCTAGGAAGCCCCACGTTGGCCCCGTACCGGAGCCATGCCTCTCCCCTCGCGTCACTCTCCTTCACCGGCTGCCGCATCAGGGGCCTCCTCCGTCGGTCGACTGCACCGGCCACCTCAACCGCGCCGCCTCCCCATCACCGGCCTCCTACACCGACGTACTCCGCTTCCTCGTCGGCTCCATCGAGCCTCGCCGCCCCGATCCCCGGCAACGACGGTGAGCTCCGGGCCCCGGCCACTCCCTCCGCTCCCCTCACCGCGCCACCCGGCCGCCTCCATGCCTCGCCTAGCCTCCGCGGCCCTCTGCCTCGCGCATGCCGTGCTGCTTGGGCGTTCCTGGCCAGTTGGGTTTAGTGGGGGATTAACCCCCACCAACCCTTCTTAATTTGTGTGTATGACAGAGGGGGCCCAAGAACCCCCCTCCAATCTGTTAAAAAAATAGATAAATAAATAAATAAATATTATATATATGTTTTTATTAATAAAATAAATAGATAAATAATGAGATATATTATTTAATTATTTAGTTAATTAATTAAATAGTTGGTTTAGATTAATTAAACTAATTAATCTCTTTGTTAATTAATTATTTTTTGTTACTTAATTCTATTAATTATTTAGGTTTACTTGTGTATGACACGTGGGTCCCCCACTAAACTAATCTATATATTAATTAATTTAGCCTTAATTAATAACTGTGTCAACGACACGTTGGACCTAGTGGTCAGTTTGACCAGTCAAGTGCTGATGTCAGCATGACATCATGATGATGTCATAATTGCATTTGATTGAATTAATTAAATTTGTTTTTAATTCCTAAATATTAATAAAACTTTGAAAATTAATATAAAATAAACTGTAGCTCAAATGAAAATATTTTCAACATGAAAGTTGATCAGCCGAACGAGACGAACCCGGATACATTAGCATAGCAAACATGGAACTTTTCCATCGTTTTTCATGTGACCGGTAGTAACCACACACCCCGGAAATATCGTCTGATATTTTCCCGACCCGTCTATGACGGATGTTACTGCGATAGCTCATGCCTAGACCTGCATATTGCCTTGTCATGCTTAGTGTTGCACCTGTTGTTGTTATTTATTGTTTTCCCCCTCTTCTTACCCGTAGCCCCTGAGACTGACGATGCTGTCGGGTATGTCTACCCTCATGACGACCAACCCTTTGCCGCAGAGCAACAAGGCAAGCAAACCACCCCCCCTTGATCATTCCTATATCGCCTTTTCTTTCTCCCTCATGCTTGCATTAGAATTTTGCTACTGTTGTAGTTAGCTCCTATATCTGATGCATAGCCTCTTTTCGATGAACTGCTACTTTCAGTACAGTATCTTTAGAGCTGTTTAGTATAGGTGGAGCAGTTATCCCCACTGACCCCTTAGTCCAGTTGCCCCGCTTTGACATCAAGTCTCGATCCTTGATCGACGAGCCAGAACCGACACAACACTTACACCCCCCTTAGTTGTGCGACGCTACACAGCTACTATCGGGTACCGAGGGTAACACCTCGAGAAGTACTCAGGATGATATCTTTGTAGTACAGCTAGTCGGTCGAGGTTATCGAGGGTGATTCCTCCTTCACCACTCCCGATGATGTCTCTGTCGGGCAACCCCTCAAGTGTGGGACCCTCGAGGGTGATTCCTCTAGGTCCACCTTGACGGTTACATCGTTCAGAATCCAACGAGGGTGATAACTCGGATTCCCCCTGATGTTACAACCACACAAATATTTGACCATGTTACTAGGATCTTTGATGAATAGATGTTAGGCGGGTGGATTCCTGCGTGGATGTGTCGATGACTTAATTAAAATGATAATGGATTTGGGTATTTGTTCTAGGTTGGTCGGAAGGCCTTATTACGCACTAACCGTCTACGTGGGAAGAATTATGGGTACTCGGCGTCGTGTTATCAACCGAAGCTTTTCAGACGTCAGCAATGGAGCGGCGCGCGCCCGAGTGGTCCCGAGATGCATCACACTTGTAGTAAGGGGTGCTAGGACTAACCTCGGCCACCCACGCATCATGCAGGAGCGCAGAGGGCAAGTGGGCCCATGAACCCTATGTGCTTAGGAGTTAGACCGGCGGGCTACCCTCTCTATTGAGCTTAGGTGGGGTTGTGACGTGTCGATATTCCGAGGCCGGGCATGACCTAGAAAAGTGTGTCCGGCCAGAGTGTTATCGAGCGTGACGGGGAATATGTTGTTCACCCCTCCTGGAAAGAACTTATATATTCGAATAGCCGTGTCCACGGTTACATGATGACTTGGAGTTGTGCCCTGATCTTATGCAACTACAACTGTTACTTAACTAGAATTAGTTGCCCCGAGATTGCTTCCTCGTAGGGAGTCGAGGGAGGACCTCTAGGCATGACCTCATATTACTATTGCTACAACAATATGACTATTATATGTGCTCCCCTGTTATACTCTCGTTTACTGCTGCAAGACCCCCCTGAAGATGCTAGTCCTCAATAGGACTAGGCCTTCTCTCTCTATTCTCGCATTGCTGCAGTCAGTCCACTTATAAACCCCTTCTTTGATACTGATGCATACTTAATATAGTTGTGATATAAGACTTGCGAGTACTTTGGATGAGTACTCACCGTTGCTTTGCTCCCCCTTTGCCCCCTTGATCCGTTGCTGCGACCAGATGATGGAGCCCATGAGATGGAGTATCCCGCCGACGACGACTGTTACCCCGACGGTGCCTACTACTACACGGAGGCCGCTAAAGACGAGGAGTAGTTAGGAGGTTCCCAGGCAGGAGGCTTCACCTCGTTCAATTGTTGTATATTTTGTGCTAGCCTTCTCTAAGTCACCCCATGTTTAATGTCTGTACTCAGAAATTGTTGCTTCCGCTGACTCGTGTGTTTATCGAGCTTCCGTATTCTAGACCCTGAGGCCCCTGGCTTGTAATATGTACCTTCTATGTTTTATTTTGCGTCTTGAGTTCTCTTGTGATATCTTCCCATGAGTCCTTGAGTTTGATTGTACATAAATTGAGGGCGTCACAACAAGATAAGCAATCATCTTCACCTTCTTATTCTTCTCCTTCTTCTCCTTCTTCTTCTTCTCCTCCTCCTAGTCTTCTCCTCCTCCTTCTTCTAGTTTTGTTCTCCAACATGACATACTTCGGTAATAATCCTCCAGAGTGACATAACTAGCTAATTTATGACATAATTAGCTTAGCTAGGTCGAAAATAGCACAATAACCTTGGTTAGCTCATAACTTAGTGTATCTTCCTCCCAAATGACATAATAAACTCAAAACAAGGTAAGTAATCATCTTGACCTTCTTCTTCTCCTCCTCATTCTTCTTCTGATCCTCCTTCTTCTAGTTTTATCCCCTCCTCCTCCTTCTTCTAGTTTTATTCTCCAAAATTACGTACTTGTCTAATTATCCTCCAGAATGACATAATTAGCTTATTTAGATCACTTATGACATAATTCGCATAGTTAGGTCAAAATAGCAGAAGAACCTTGATTAGCTCATATCTTAGCATATGTTCCTCCAAAATGACATAATGAGCTCAAAGCAAGATAACTAATCATCTCCACCTTCTCCTTCTCCTTCTTCTAGTCCTCTCCTCCTTCTAGTCTTCTCCTCCTCCTTCCTCTTCTAGTTTTATTCTCCAAAATGACATACTTAGTTAATTATCCTCCAAAATGAAATAATTAACTTGTTTAGCCTATTTTTTTTTTACATAATTAGCTTTGTTAGTTCAAAAATAGTACACGAACCTTGGTTAGCTCATAACTTAGCGTATCATCCTCCAAAATGACATAATAAACTCAAAACAAGATACATAATCATCTTCACCTTCTTCTTCTTCTCCTCCTTCTTCTAGTCTTATCATCCTCCTCCTTCTAGTTTTATTCGCCAAAATGACATACTTAGCTAATTATCCTCCAAAATGACATAATGAGCTTATTCAGCTCATTTATGACATATTAACTCAGTTAGGTCAAAAATAGCACAAGAACCATGGTTAGCTCATAACTTAGCGTATCTTCCTCTAAAATGACATAATAAGCTGAAAACAAGGTAAGTAATCACCTTCACCTTCTTCTTCTTCTCCTCATTCTACTTCTTCTCCTCCTTCTAGTCTTCCCCCTCCTCCTCCTCCTTCGTCTGCTTTTATTCTCCAAAATTACATACTTTGCTAATTATCCTTCAAAATGACATATTTAGCTTATTTAGCTCATTTATGACATAATTAGCTTAGTTATGTCAAAAATAGCACCATAACCTTGGTTAGCTCATAACTTAGCTTATCTTCCTCGAAAATGACATAATGAGCTCACAACAAGATAATTAATCATCTTCACCTTCTTCTTCTTCTTCTTCTCCTCCTTCTATTCTTCCCCTCCTCCTCCCCCTTCTTGTTCTAGGTTTATTCTCCAAAATGACATACTTAGCTAATTATCCTCCAAAATGGCATAATTATCTTATTTAGCTCATTTATGACATAATTAGCTTAGTTAGGTCAAAAATAGCACAAGAACCTTGGCTAGCTCATAACTTAGAGTATGTTCCTCCAAAATGCATAATAAGCTCAAAACAAGATAAGTAATCATCTTCACCTTCTTCTTCTCCCCCTTTTTCTAGTCTTGTCCTCCTCCTTCGAGTCTTCTCCTCCTCCTCCTCCTCCTTCTTCTAGTTTTATTCTTCAAATTGACATACTTAGCTAATTATCCTCGAAAATGACATAATTAGCTTATTTAGCCTATTTTTGACATAATTAGCTTAGTAAGGTCAAAAATAGCACACGAACCTTGGTTAGCTCATAACTTAGCGTATCATCCTCCAAAATGATTTAATAAGCTCAAAACAAGATAAGTAATTATCTTCACCTTCTTCTTTTCCTTCTTCTTCTTCTCCTCCTCCTCCCCCTCCTTCTAGTATTTTTCTCCAAAATGACATACTTAGGTAATTATCCTCCAAAATGACATACTTAGGTAATTATCCTCCAAAATGACATAATTAGCTTATTTAGCTCATTTATGACATAATTATCTTAGTAAGGTCAAAATAGCACAAAAACCTTGGTTATCTCATAACTTAGCGTATCTTCCTCCAAAATGACATCATAAGCTCAAAACAAGATAAGTAATCATCTTCATCTTCTTCTTCTCCCCCTCCTCCTTCTTCTTCTAGTTTTATTCTCCAAAATGATATACTTAGCTATATACTCCAAAATAACATAATTAGCTTATTTAGCTCATTTATGACATAATTACCTTAGGTAGGTCAAAAATAGCACAAGAATCTTGGTAGCTCATAACTTAGCATCCTCCAACATAAAATAATAAGCTCAAAACATGATAAGTAATAATCTTCACCTGCTTCTTCTCCTCCTTCTTCTCCTCCTCCTTCTTCTAGTATCCTCCTCCTCCTCCTCCTCCTTCTAGTTTTATTCTCCAAAACGACATACTTGGCTAATTATCCTCCAAAATGACATATTTAGCTTATTTAAGTCATTTCAACAAAATTAGCTTAGTTATGTCAAAAATAGCACACGAACCTTCGTTAGCTCATAGCTTAGCAAATCTTCCTCCAAAATCACATAGTACGCTCAAAACAAGATAAGTCATCATCTTCACCTTCTCCTTCTTCTCCTTGTTTTTCTTCTCCTCCTTCTTCTAGTCTTCGCCTCCTCCTCCTCCTTCTTCTAGTTTTATTCTCCAAAATGACATACTTAGCTAATTATCCTCCAGAATGACATAATTACCTTATTAAGCTCATTTACGACATAATTAGCTTAGTTGGGTCAAAAATAGCAAAAGAACCTTGGTTAGCTCATAACCTGGCGTATCTTCCACTAAGATGGCATAATAAGCTCAAAACAAGATAAGTAATCATCTTCACCTTCTTCTTCTCCTTCTTCTTCTAATCTTCTCCTCCTTCTTCTAGTCTCCTCCTCCTCCTCCTCCTTCTTCTTTTTCTAGTTTTATTCTCCAAAATGACATACTTAGCTAATTATCCTCCAAAATGACATAATTAGCTTATTTAGTCTATATTTGACACAATTGGCTTAGTTAGGTCAAAAATAGCACACGAACCTTGGTTAGCTCGTAACTTAGCGCATCATCCTCCAAGATGATTTAATAAGACCAAAACAAGATAAGTAATCATCTTCACCTTCTTCTTTGCCTTCTTCTTCTTATTCTCCTCCTTCTCCTAGTCTTCTCCTCCTCCTCCTCCTTCTTCTTCTAGTTTTATTCTCCAAAATAACATCCTTAGCTAATTATCCTCCAAAATGACAAAATTAGCTTATTTAACTCATTTATGACATAATTAGCTTAGTTAGGTCAAAAATAGCACAAGAACCTTGGTTATCTCATAACTTAGCGTATCTTCCTCCCAAATGACATAATAAGCTCAAAATAAGATAAGTAATCATCTTCACCTTCTCCTTCTCCTTATTCTCCTCCAAAATGACATGCTGAGATAATTATCCTCCAAAATGACATAATTAGGTTATTTAGCTCATTTGTGACATAATTAGCTTAATTAGGTCAAAAATAGCGCACGGACCTTGGTTAGCTCATAACTTAGCGTATCATCCTCCAAAATGATTTAATAAGGTCAAAACAAGATAAGTAATCATATTCACCTTCTTCTTCTCCTCCTCCTCCTTCGTGTTCTAGTTTTATTCTCCAAAATGACATACTTAGTTAATCATCCTCCAAAATGACATAATTAGCTTATTTAGCTCATTTATGACATAATGAGCTTAGTTAGGTCAAAAATAGCACCAGAACCTTGCCTAGCTCCTAACTTAGTGTACCTTCGTTGAAAATGACATAATGAGCTCAAAAGAAGGTAAGTAATAATCTTCACCTTCTTCTTCTCCTTCTTATTCTTCCCCTCCTTCTTATAGTCTTCTCATCCTCCTCCTCCTCCTCCTCCTTCTTCTAGTTTTATTCTCCAAAATGACATACTTAGCTAATTATCCTCCAAAATGACATAATTAGCTTGTTTAGTTCATTTATGACATAATTAGCTTAGTTAGGTCAAAAATAGCACTAGAACCTTTGTTAGCTCATAACTTAGCGTATATTCCTCCAAAATGACATAACAACCTCAAAACAAGATAAGTAATCATCTTCACCTTCTTCTTCTTCTTCTTCTTCTTGTAGTGTTCTCCTCCTTCTAGTCTTCTCCTGCTCCTCCTCCTTGTTCTAGTTTTATTCTCCAAAATGACATATTTCGCTAATTATCCTCCAAAATGACATAATTAGCTTATTTAGCCTTTTTTACATAATTGGCTTACTTAGGTCAAAAATTGCACACAAACCTTGGTTAGCTCATAACTTAGCGTATCATGCCCCAAAATGACATAATAAGCTCAAAATAAGATAATTAATCATCTTCACCTTCTTCTTTTCCTTCTTCTTCTTCTTCTTCTTCTCCTTCTCCTAGTCTTCTTCTCCCCCTCCTTCTTATTATAGTTTTATTCTCCAAAATGACATACTTAGCTAATTATCCTCCAAAATGACATACTTAGATTATTTAGCTCATTTATGACATAATTAGCTTAGTTAGGTCAAAAAATAGCAGATGAACCTTGGTTATCTTATACATAGCATATCTTCGTCCAAAATGACATAATAAGCTCAAAACAAGATGAGTAATCATGTTCACCTTCTTCTTCCTCTTCTCCTCCTTCTTCTAGTCTTCTCCTCCTCCTCCATCTTCTTCTAGTTTTATTCTCCAAAATGACATACTTAGCTAATTATCCTACAAAATGACATAATTAGCTTATTTAAATCATTTATGACATAATTAGCTTAGTTAGGTCAAAAATTATAGGGTCGAAAGTATGTCGAAGGGGGGTGATTAGACTACTTGACAAGATAGTTTTTTGCCTTTTCCCAATTTTACTTTGGCAGCTACGACAGTTATAACTAGTCAAGTACACCCTACACATGCAATTCTAATAGTATTGGAGTTGAAAGTAAACATGCAAGTGTAAATAGATGAGTAAGGTAGGGAGATCAAACGCATGAGGTTGTCACGGTGATTTTTGGCATGGTTTCGTTAGGTGGCGCTATCGTACGTCCATGTTAGTGGAGACTTCAACCCACGGATGTTCCACAAAGAAGAGGCCTTGTCTATCCCACCATGGCTTCCGTCCTCGGAGGACTAGCCTTTCTCACGATAGATTTTCACAAAGTAGGGGATCTCCTTGCCCTTACGAACATCTTTGTTCAACTCCACAACACGAAGTAGGAGGCTCCCAAGCGACACCTAACCAATCTAGGAGGCACCACCCTCCAAAAGGTAATAGATGGGGTAGATCAATGAACTCCTTGCTCTTGTGCTTCTAAAGATAGTCTCCTCAACACAAATTTCTCTCACACAGAATATGCATGGGTAGGAGTGGTTGATTTGGTGGAAAGCAGTGTGGGGAGGCTAGAGATCAAGTTTCAAATGATTGGATTGGAATATCTTGGTCTCAACACATTAGTAGGTGGTTCTTTCTCAGAAAATGGATTTGGAAATGAAGTATGTGTTCCGAGTGATTCTCACACGAATGAGAGGTGGGTGAAGGGGTATATATAGGCACCAGCCAAAATCCAACCGTTACACACAAAACTGCAAACTCGGTGACACCGAAGTGGACAACTCGATGGTACCGACTAGTACTAAAAGTGTGAACTTTGAATCTCGGTGAGACCGATATATACACTACAGGAACCAGCTATTTTGCCGACAGGTATGATCTTCGCCGTCAGCAAATCGTCGGGGTCGATGGCAAACGGTTACTTTGCCATCATGGGTAGACGGCAACAAAATACTATCGTCAAAAATAAAAAAAACATACGGCAAAATAAAGTTTTGTCGTCAACTATTAAGCGAGATGACGACAAAGGTAGCATTTTTGCCGTCTTCTTACGTGTCGGCTGACGGCAGAAGTATGTACACGGCTGCGTTTAACGGGCCTAAACGGACACATGGTTTGCTGTCTTTTATTTGAGCCAGTTGACGGCAACAAATAAAGGTTTGCCGTCTGCTGCTCTACTCCGAAGATGGCAACAAGTGAAAAAAATAAGAAAACCCATCCACCCGAGACCGAAAACAACTCCCCGCACCTCACCTCTTGCGACCTAATCCTCTTGCGACCTCACCTCTCGCGCATAGAGATAGATAGGTTCCCACCACCGCCGGCCTCCCTCGTCGCCGCCACCGAACTCCCCGGTCGCTATCACCGGACTCCCTAATGGCCGCCGCCATCGATCTGCGCACTCTTCCCGCCCCACCGTGAGTGAGAAGACCGGCCAGTTTGCACCTCTCCGCCGGTCACCGCCCGCCGCCCCCAAGGATCAAGGACGGTCGTGCCCGTCCCTGTCGGTCGCCGCTATGGCCGCCCGACGCCCCTTGACCACGAGCCCCACCCCCGTCCGCAAGGTACAGCAGCTGTGCCCGTCCCTGTCGGTCGCCCGTCCATGGACTCTCGCTGCTCATGCCCCTTGACCCCAAGACCCACCCCCGTCCGTCAGGTACAGCCTCTGCCTCTGTAGTGACTACCTCTTCAAGCTGTTGCTCATTGGGGACTTGGGCGTGGGGAAGTCTTGCCTGCTGCTGAGGTTTGCGGTAAGGATTGCTCCTTCACCATCTCTTTGAATAAACTGATTTCATGTAGACGCAGTATGGTAGGGCACCAGAAAATATACATATACTTCTGCTTAATTTGAATGAGTGCGCCTCCCATTCGCACACAATCAAATGTTAGGAATCTCTATTAGGGATGAACACTACAAAGTGGTTAGAAAGCCATACTTTTTTCCTTTTGCTTGTTGTTGCTCATTTTCCCTGTCAGTTTATAGTAGCGATTCGTGTGCTAGGTGACTGTTAGGCATGCCATGCTACAAACAAGGTTTGCAGAAATAACAGTGACTGTTATCACTATCTTTAGGCTTTGATTTCCCAGATGTTTGAGAGAAAACTACTCACATAATGGGGTATTAAATCAACTTCTAAATTTGGCTTGGCTAGGTGGATTTTTGTGAATAATCTAAAATGCTATGTAATTATTTGCCTTTTGACAAGTTACAAAATGTTTTGTCTATTCTGCCTCTCCAACAGTACCTACTAATTCAGTACTCAAGTTAACGATATTATTTGCAATATGAATTATATTATTGTAAATGTTTAGTAAGCAGAGCCTAGCATGTATTGGTAGGTTCTGGAAACTAGGAAAAACCAACAATTTTGTAGGCAGTTTTTGTTCTCCGTATTTCTCTCATTTGGAAGCATTCAGTGTTGTCATCAAAGAGCATGTAGCACACAACCTTTTAGAAGTGTTGATATTATGCATCAGCTTTTATGAACTAGCCCATCCTTTTTTCGATTCAAGAAACTGAGGATCTTACTGACCACATTTACAGGATGATTCATATCTTGAGAGCTATATGAGTACTATTGGCGTTAACTTCGTAAGTTGATTTCTTTGCGAGCTTACATGAAGTTAAATTTCTATGTAGCATATAGGGGTACCTGTTATGATGAATGAGAATACGGGTATGTGGATACACGGGTGTGGGTGTTGCCTTCCCATACCCATACCCGACTTACTCGATGGGTATAATTTTTTTCAATTTATAAGCTCATGGATAACTTTTTTGCCCAAACCGTAACCCTAATAGGGTTTTAACCCGTCGGGTTCGCGGGTAGTGGGTACCCATTGTCAAGTCGACTATAAACGTACACATTCACACATTATTCTATGAACGCTTCTGAAAGGCAGAGCCGGCACATCGTCTTGAGACTGATGAAGAGGACGACTTCTCTAGTGAAAGCATACCACCGAAAGGGTTGAAATAAATTTAAAAATATAAGCATCAATATAAAATCTAGGACTTTTACTTTTGTTAGGCAACATGCACGTGTTGTAGTACTCATCCTATGTTAACCTCAGTAACCAGTCAAGAAAATTAAGGTCAACTTACAATTCTATTGAAACATCACAAGCTTTTGTGCGACATATATTCTTACAATCCTTTTGCAGCAGTACATGGCTCAACCTGACACCTACCATAAGAAAATACGCACTTCATGGCAAGTTTTGGAGCACTTATATTGTAGCACACACAGTATGACATATTCCCATGAAAAAGCAAAAAGCAGCACAAACCAAAATTTATTCATAATAGGAGATGTTGAGCTCAAGTAAAAAAAACTAGATACATATGTTGACGTCATTTACTACAGTATAAGTTTTGAAGTTCATCAATCCACACTACAGATTTGCAGATTCTCACCCCTTAAAGTCCAGACTAATTCTCCTTAGACTAAAAATCATCTCTCTATCTGAAATTCTGAATCTGTACAAATTTGTTGTGTTAGTGCGAGATGATGTTGTTTATTAGATTGTTGTGTTAGTGCCGATGTTGGTTGTGCTGGTGCTTTTCATGTGCAGGGTTCTTCTCTTTGTCTCGAGGAGCATCGTCGGTCCCGTTGTCGTTGCCCTCGTCATTCGACTTCCGCCTCTACAGTCTAGGTGTGAGCTTGACTATCATCTCCTCCCCCTTCCCTATTTGCTCTGTTCCATCGTCATCTGATGCATCTAGATTTTTATTTCGTGTCAAATCTCATAACCTAGGCGTCTCCTGTTCGAAAGGGCGGCACCTATAAATATGCATGTCTTTGCATATTTATAACCGTCATCCTTCCAAAATGTCCACGTTATCCATGGACAGCCCGAGTACGTGTAGATTGGGTTTCGTTTCCCGTGCTCTCTACTTCCACTCGAGGCAAATTTCGTCAGCACCACCCCGTTATTCTCTGGGTACACATTCTCTCGGCTTGTTGTCGAGACGTGTACCAGGAGAATAGAGCACGGGGAACGAACCCAATCTACACGTACTCGGGTGGGATTAGGACCCATCTTTACCTAGTAGAGATAGGCTTGAATCCATGAATGCTGGTTTCGCTTTTGTATGATAAAAAATAAAATTGTGGCATAAATAATATGACAAAAGTAATTAGTTATGTATCTACATTTAATTACATTATATCTAACTTGATGAATCTGAACAAAATAGCTGTATTGTTAGTGCAATTAGGGCTATGCATGATCGTGAGTGGATGTACACTGGCCACCCTAGTCAGGGTGGCATGACCGCTGAGTGGGTGGACAAGACCAATAAATTCATAGAGGCAACATTTGCTAGTGGCAAGAGAAAAATTTGGTGTCCCTGCTTGGAGTGCAAAAACAATAAAAAACAGACAAAGAAGACGATGTCTTTACATCTGCACAAGCATGGGTTTAAGCCTAGGTATAAACGGTGGACCTTTCACGGCGAGACTGAACGTAGCAGAGAGGAGGTCTTTCGTCAGCACACTAACGATGACAATACCGGGATCGATGTCATGGTAGCTGACTTCAGGGATGCACGTGATGCGGGATCAGAGGAAGAACCAGATGAGTCCGCGAGGGCATTCTTAGAAATGCTAAATTCGTCACAAGAATCTCTTCACGACTACATAGATCAATGCTAGTTGGATGCCATCGGACAAGCAATGTCTATGAAGACCCAGTTCAACATGAGCAGAGATAACTTTGATTCAATGATGACCTCTTGGGGCCGCTCTCTCCCTCAAGGACACAAACTGCCTAAAAGTTGGTACGAAGTGAAGAAAACCCAACGTGCACTTAAGATGCTGTATGGGCAGATACACGCTTGCCCAAATGGATGTGTCTTATTTACGAAAGAGTATGCAGATGACAAATATTGTGTCAAGTGCAGCTCCTCTAGGTATATCGAGAGAGTCCTCCCTGATGGTACGAAGACGCATACCAAATTCCCCGCAAATGTTCTTCGGTATCTTCCAATCCTGCCAAGACTTCAACGCCTTTACTTGAACGAAGATACGGCCTTACAGATGGTATGGCACAAATATGGGATAAGACGCGGCAAGGATGATCATGGGAGGCCAATGTTGATACATCCTTCTTGTGCCCTAGCATGGAAGAATTTGATGGGGAACGTCGCATGGGAAACAAAAAATTTCCTACGCGCACGAAGTCCTATCATGGTGATGTCCATCTACGAGAGGGGATTTCTGATCTACGTACCCTTGTAGATCGCACAGCAGAAGCGTTAGTGAACGTGGTTGATGTAGTGGAACGTCCTCACGTCCCTCGATCCACCCCGCGAACCGTCCCACGAACCGTCCCGCGATCCGTCCCACGATCTAGTGCCGAACGGACGGCACCTCCGCATTCAGCACACGTACAACTCGACGATGATCTCGGCCTTCTTGATATAGCAAGAGAGACGGAGAGGTAGATGAGTTCTCCGGCAGCGTGACGGCGCTCCGGAGGTTGGTGGTGATCTAATCTCAGCAGGGCTCCGCCCGAGCTCCGCAGAAACGCGATCTAGAGGTAAAACCATGGAGGTATGTGGTCGGGCTGCCGTGGCAAAAGTTGTCTCAAATCAGCCCTAAAACCTCAGTATATATAGGGGGAAGAGGGGGAGCCTTGCCTTGGGGTCCAAGGACCCCCAAGGGGTTCGGCCGAGCCAAGGGGGGGAGTCCTCCCCTTCCAAACCGAATCCAACTAGGTTTGGAAGGAGGAGTTCTTCCCCCTTTTTCCCACCTCCTCTTTTTTATTTATTTTCTCTTTGATTTTCTTCCTATGGCGCATAGGGCCTTCTTGGGCTGTCCCACTAGCCCACTAAGGGCTGGTGCGCCACCCCAAGGCCTATGGGCTTCCCCGGGGTGGGTTGCCCCCCCGGTGAACACCCGGAACCCATTCATCATTCCCGGTAACTCCGAAAACCTTCCGGTAATCAAATGAGGTCATCCTATATATCAATGTTCGTTTCCGGACCATTCCGGAAACCCTCGTGATGTGCGTGATCTCATCCGGGACTCCGAACAACATTCGGTAACCAACCATATAACTCAAATACGCATAAAACAACGTCGAACCTTAAGTGTGCAGACCCTGCGGGTTCGAGAACTATGTAGACATGACCCGAGTGACTCCTCGGTCAATATCCAATAGCGGGACCTGGATGCCCATATTGGATCCTACATATTCTACGAAGATCTTATCGTTTGAACCTTAGTGCCAAGGATTCATATAATCCCGTATGTCATTCCCTTTGTCCTTCGGTATGTTACTTGCCCGAGATTCGATCGTCAGTATCCGCATACCTATTTCAATCTCGTTTACGGGAAAGTCTCTTTACTCGTTCCATAATACAAGATCCCGCAACTTACACTAAGTCACATTGCTTGCAAGGCTTGTGTGTGATGTTGTATTACCGAGTGGGCCCCGAGATACCTCTCCGTCACACGGAGTGATAAATCCCAGTCTCGATCCATACTAACTCAACTAACACCTTCGGAGATACCTGTAGAGCATCTTTACAATCACCCAGTTACATTGCGATGTTTGATACACACAAAGCATACCTCCGGTGTCAGTGAGTTATATGATCTCATGGTCATAGGAACAAATACTTGACACGCAGAAAACAGTAGCAACAAAATGACACGATCAACATGCTACGTCTATTAGTTTGGGTCTAGTCCATCTTGTGATTCTCCTAATGACGTGATCCAGTTATCAAGCAACAACACCTTGTTCATAATCAGAAGACCCTGACTATCTTTGATCAACTGGCTAGCCAACTAGAGGCTTTCTAGGGACATTGTTTTGTCTATGTATCCACACATGTATATAAGTCTTCATTCAATACAATTATTGCATGGATAATAAACGATTATCATGAACTAAGAAATATAATAATAACTAATTTATTATTGCCTCTAGGGCATATTTCCAACAGTCTCCCACTTGCACTAGAGTCAATAATCTAGTTCAAATCACCAAGTGATTCCAACGAATCCAATACCCATATATATATGGGGTCTGATCACGTCTTGCTCGTGAGAGAGGTTTTAGTCAACGGTTCTGAAACTTTCAGGTCCGTGTGTTCTTTACAAATCTTTATGTCATCTTATAGATGCTGCTACTATGTGCTATTCGTAAATACTCCAAATATCTACTCTACTATACGAATCCGTTTCACTACTCATAGTTATTCGGATTAGTGTCAAAGCTTGCATCGACGTAACCCTTTACGATGAACTCTTTAACCACCTCCATAATCGAGAAAAATTCCATAGTCTATCAGTTACTAAGGATAAATTTTGACCGCTGCTAGTGATTCAATCATGGATCACTCTCTGTACCTCTCAACAGAGTGCAAGGCACACATCAGGTGCGGTACTCAGCATGGCATACTTTAGAGTCTACGGCTAAGGCATAGAAGACGACCTTCGTCTATTCTCTTTATTCTGCCGTGGTCGGGTTTTGAGTCTTACTCAAATTCACACCTCACAATGCAACCAAGAACTCCTTCTTTGCTGATCTATTTTGAACTCCTTCAAAACTTGTCAAGGCATGCATTTTGTTGAAACTTCTATTAAGCGTTTTGATCTATCTCCATAGATCTTGATGGTCAATGTTCAAGTAGCTCAATCCAGTTATTCCTTTGAAAACTCCTTTCAAACAACCTTGTATGCTTTACAGAAATTCTACATTACTTCTGATCCACAATATGTCAACCACATATACTTATCAGAAATTCTATAGTGCTCCCACTCACTTCTTTGGAAATACAAGTTTCTCATAAACCTTGTACAAACCCAAAATCTTTGATCACCTCATCAAAGTGTATATTCCAACTCCGAGATGCTTGCACCAGTCCATTGAAGGATCACTGGAGCTTGCATACTTGTTAGTATCTTTAGGATCGACAAAACCTTCTGGTTGTATCACATACAATGTTTGCTCAAGGAAACCGTTGAGGAAACAATGTTTTGACATCCTATGTGCAATATTTCATAAATAATGCAGCAACTACTAACATAATTCCAACAGACTTTTAGCATCGCTACGAGCGAGAAAGTCTCATCATAGTCAACTGTTTGATCTTGTCAGAAACATCTTTGCGACAAGTCGAGCTTTTCTTAATAGTGACTTATCACCATCGTCGTCTGTCTTCCTTACAAAGATCCATCTTTACTCAATAGTCTTACTACCATCAAGTAGTTCCTCCAAAGTCTACACTTTGTTTTATATATGGACCCTCTCTCGGATTTCATGGCCTCAAGCCATTTGTCGGAATCCAGGCCCACGATTGCTTCTCCATAACTCGTAGGTTCACTGTTGCTAAACAACATGATCTCCAAGACAGGGTTACCGTACCACTCGGCAGTAGTACGCGACCTTGTCAACCTACGAGGTTTGTAGTAACTTGATCTGATGCTCGATGATCACCCTCGTCAGCTTTCACTTCAATTGGTGTAGGCGCCACAGGAACAACTTCCTGCGCCCTGCTACACACTGGTCAAAGTGATGTTTCAATAACCTCATCAAGTTCTACCACCCTCCCACTCAATTCTTTCGAGAGAAACCTTTCCTCGAGAAAGGATCCGTTTCTAGAAACAAACACTTTGCTTTCGGATCTGAGTTAGGAGATGTACCCAACTGTTTTGGATATCCTATGAAGATGCATTTATCCGCTTTGGGTTCGAGCTTATCAGACTGAAACTTTTTCACATAAGTGTCGAAGCCCCAAACTTTCAAGAAACGACAGGTTAGATTTCTCTAAACCTCAGTCTATACTGTGTCATCTCAACAGAAATACGCGGTGCCCTATTTTAAAGTGAATGCGGTTGTCTCTAATGCATAACCCATAAACGATAGTGGTATTTCGATAAGAGACATCATAGTATGCACTATACCAAATAGTGCGTGGCTATGACGTTCAGACACATCATGACACTATGATGTTCCAGGTGGCATGAACTGCGAAACAATTTCCACATTGTCTTAACTGCGTACCAAAACTCGTAACTCAGATATTCATTTCTATGATCATATCGTAGACAGTTTATCCTTTTGTTACGACGTACTTCACTCTGAAACAGAATTGAACTTTTCAATATTTCAGACTTGTGATTCATTAAGCAAATACTCTTGTATCTGCTCAAATCTTCATTGAAGTAAGAACATAATGATATCCACTTCGTGCCTCAGCACCCATTGGACTGCATACATCAAAATGTATCACTTCCAACAAGTTACTATCTTGTTTCATCTCAATGAAAAACAAGGCCTTTCTCATGTGGTATGATTTGCATGTCACTAGTGATTCAAAATCAAGTGAGTATAAAGATCCATCAGCATGGAGCCTCTTCATGCAATTTATACCAACATGACTCAAGCGGCAGTTCCATAAGTAAGTGGTCCTATCATCGTTACCTCGTGTCTTTTGGCACCAATATCATGAACATGTGTAACACTACGATCGAGATTCAATAAACCATTGAGGGTGATTATTCAAGCAAATAGAGTAACCATTATTCTCTTTAATGAATAATCGTATTGCAATAAACATGATCCAATCATGTTCATGCTTAACTCAAGCACCAAATAACAATTATTTAGGTTTAACACCAATCCCGATGGTAGAGGGAGCGTGCGACGTTTTGATCATATCAATCTTGGAAATACTTCCAACACGTATCGTCACCTCGCCTTTAGCTAGTCTCCGTTTATGCCGTAGCTATCATTTCGTGTTACTAATCACTTAGCAACCGAACCGGTATCGAATACCCTCATGCTACTAGGAGTACTAATAAAGTACACATCATGTATATCAAATATACTTCTTTCGACTTTTGCCAGCCTACTTATCTACCAAGTATCTAGAGTTGCTCCGCCTTAGTGACTGTTCCCCTCATTACAGAAGCACTTAGTCTCAGGTTTGGGTTTAGTCTTGGGTCTCTTCATTAGTGCAACAACTGTTTTGCCGTTTCACGCAGTATCCCTTCTAGCCCTTGCCTTTCTCAAAACTTAGTGGTTTTACTAACCATCAACTATTGACGCTCCTTCTTGATTTCTACTTTCGCAGTGTCAAACATCGTGAATCACTCAAAGATCATTGTATCTATCCTTGATATGTTATAGTTCATCACGAAGCTCTCACAACTTGGTGGCAGTGACTTTGGAGAACTATTACTATCTCATCTGGAAGATTAACCCCCACTTGATTCAAGCGATTGTCGTACTCAGACAATCTGAGCACATGCTCAACAATTGAGCTTTTCTCCTTTACTTTGTGGACAAAGAATCTTGTCGGAGGTCTCGTACCTCTTAACAAGGGCACGAGCATGAAATTTCAATTTCATCTCTTTAGAACATCACTTATGTTCCGTGACGTTTCAAAACGTCTTCGGCGCCTTGCTTCTAAGCCATTAAGTATTTTGCACTGAACTATCGTGTAGTCATCAGAAACGTGTATGTCGGATGTTCACAGCATCCACAGATGACGCTCGAGGTGCAGCACACTGAGTGGTGCATTAAGGACGTAAGCCTTCTGCACAGCAACGAGGACAATCCTCTTCAAAGTTTGCTACTATCAACTTTCAACTAAATTTTCTCTAGGAACATATAAAAACAGTAGAGCTATAGCGCAAGCTACATCGTAATTCGTAAAGACCATTAGACTATGTTCATGACAATTAGTTCAATTAATCATATTACTTAAGAACTCCCACTCAAAAAGTACATCTCTCTAGTCATTTGAGTGGTACATGATCCAAATCCACTATCTCAAGTCCGATCATCACGTGAGTGGAGAATAGTTTCAGTGGTAAGCATCTCTATGCTAATCATATCAACTATACAATTCATGCTTGACCTTTCAGTCTCATGTGTTCCGAGGCCATGTCTGCACATGCTAGGCTCGTCAAGCTTAACCCGAGTGTTCCGCGTGTGCAACTGTTTTGCACCCGTTGTATGTGAACGTTGAGTCTATCACAGCCGATCATCACGTGGTGTCTCGAAATGAAGAACTGTCGCAACGGTGCACAGTCGGGGAGAACACAATTTCGTCTTGAAATTTTAGTGAGAGATCACCTCATAATGCTACCGTCGTTCTAAGCAAGATAAGGTGCATAAAGGATTAACATCACATGCAATTCATAAGTGACATGATATGGCCATCATCATGCGCTTCTTGATCTCCATCACCAAAGCACCGGCACGATCTTCTTGTCACCGGCGTCACACCATGATCTCCATCATCATGATCTCCATCAACGTGTCGCCATCGGGGTTGTCGTGCTACTCATGCTATTACTACTAAAGCTACGTCCTAGCAATATAGTAAACGCATCTGCAAGCACAAACGTTAGTTTAAAGACAACCCTATGGCTCCTGCCGGTTGCCGTACCATCGACGTGCAAGTCGATATTAACTATTACAACATGATCAACTCATACATCCAATATATCACATAACATCGTTGGCCATATCATATCACAAGCATACCCTGCAAAAACAAGTTAGACGTCCTCTAATTTTGTTGTTGCATGTTTTACGTGGTGACCATGGGTATCTAGTAGGATCGCATCTTACTTACGCAAACACCACAACGGAGATATATGAATTGCTATTTAACCTCATCCAAGGACCTCCTCGGTCAAATCCGATTCAACTAAAGTTGGAGAAACAGACACTTGCCAGTCATCTTTGAGCAACGGGGTTACTTGTAGCGATGAAACCAGTCTCTCGTAAGCGTACGAGTAATGTCGGTCCAAGCCGCTTCAATCCAACAATACCGCGGAAATAATAAAGTCTAAGGAGGGCAGCAAAACGCACATCACCACCCACAAAAAACTTTTGTGTTCTACTCGAGAAGACATCTACGCATGAACCTAGCTCATGATGTCACTGATGGGGAACGTCGCATGGGAAACAAAATTTTTCCTACGCGCACGAAGTCCTATCATGGTGATGTCCATCTACGAGAGGGGATTTCTGATCTACGTACCCTTGTAGATCGCACAGCAGAAGTGTTAGTGAACGCGGTTGATGTAGTTGAATGTCCTCACGTCCCTCGATCCGCCCCGCGAACCGTCCCACGAACCGTCCCGCGATCCGTCCCACGATCTAGTGCCGAACGGACGGCACCTCCGCGTTCAGCACACGTACAACTCGACGATGATCTCGGCCTTCTTGATACACCAAGAGAGACAGAGAGGTAGATGAGTTCTCCGGCAGCGTGACGGCGCTCCGGAGGTTGGTGGTGATCTAATCTCAGCAGGGCTCCGCCCGAGCTCCGCAGAAACGCGATCTAGAGGTAAAACCGTGGAGGTATGTGGTCGGGCTGCCGTGGCAAAAGTTGTCTCAAATCAGCCCTAAAACCTCCGTATATATAGGGGGAAGAGGGGGAGCCTTGCCTTGGGGTCCAAGGACCCCCAAGGGGTTCGGCCGAGCCAAGGGGGGGAGTCCTCCCCTTCCAAACCGAATCCAACTAAGTATGGAAGGAGGAGTCCTTCTCCTTTTTCCCACCTCCTATTTTTTATTTATTTTCTCTTTGATTTTCTTCCTATGGCGCATAGGGCCTTCTTGGGCTTTGCCACCAGCCCACTAAGGGCTGGTGCGCTACCCCCAAGGCCTATGAGCTTCCTCGGGGTGGGTTGCCCCCCCGGTGAACACCCGGAACCCATTCGTCATTCCCGGTACATTCCCGGTAACTCCGAAAACCTTCCGGTAATCAAATGAGGTCATCCTATATATCAATCTTCATTTCCGAACCATTCCGGAAACCCTCATGACGTCCGTGATCTCATCCGGGACTTCGAACAACATTCGGTAACCAACCATATAACTCAAATACGCATAAAACAACGTCGAACCTTAAGTGTGCAGACCCTGTAGGTTCGAGAACTATGTAGACATGACCCGAGTGACTCCTCGGTCAATATCCAATAGCGGGACCTTGATGCCCATATTGGATCCTACATATTCTATGAAGATCTTATCGTTTGTACCTTAGTGTCAAGGATTCATATAATCCCGTATGTCATTCCCTTTGTCCTTCGGTATGTTACTTGCCCGAGATTCGATCGTCAGTATCCGCATACCTATTTCAATCTCGTTTACGGGCAAGTCTCTTTACTCGTTCCATAATACAAGATCCCGCAACTTACACTAAGTCACATTGCTTGCAAGGCTTGTGTGTGATGTTGTATTACCGAGTGGGCCCCGAGATACCTCTCCGTCACACGGAGTGACAAATCCCAGTCTCGATCCATACTAACTCAACTAACACCTTCGGAGATACCTGTAGAGCATCTTTATAGTCACCCAGTTACGTTGCAACGTTTGATACACACAAAGCATTCCTCCGATGTCAGTGAGTTATATGATCTCATGGTCATAGGAACAAATACTTGACACGCAGAAAACAGTAGCAACAAAATGACACGATCAACATGCTACGTCTATTAGTTTGGGTCTAGTCCATCACGTGATTCTCCTAATGACGTGATACAGTTATCAAGCAACAACACCTTGTTCCTAATCAGAAGACCTTGACTATCTTTGATCAACTGGCTAGCCAACTAGAGGCTTGCTAGGGACAGTGTTTTGTCTATGTATCCACACATGTATATAAGTCTTCATTCAATACAATTATAGCATGGATAATAAATGATTATCATGAACTAAGAAATATAATAATAACTAATTTATTATTGCCTCTAGGGCATATTTCCAACAGAATTTTGATCGATTACATCCTGAGAAAGCAAAAGAGGCAAGGAATCCACGAGTCGCCATCGGACTCGATGGGTTCAATCTGTTTGGTTTTGTCTCAAAGACATATAGTTGTTGGCCTGTGTTTGTTGTTCCCCTCAACCTCCCCGGGTGTCCTAATGCAACGCAAGCACATATTCCTATCATTGATAATTCCAGGTCCCAAGTATCCGGGGAAGAATATAAATGTGTACCCCCAGCCACTAATAGATGATGAGTTGAAAGAAGCTTGGGTGAATGGGATACAAACATACGACGTTGCTAGCAACAAAAACTTCAATATGCATGTTTGGTACCTGTACTGAATGCATGACCTACCGGCGTTTTCACTTTTCATGGAGTGGTCTGTGCATGGGAGGTTCCCATGCCCTAGATGCAAGGCAAACCTTCAGTGTCGTTGGCTGCAACATGGTCGCAAGTATTCTTGCTTTGATTTCCATAGATAACATTTGTTGCCCGACCATCCATTCAGACAAGACAAGAAGAACTTCATGAAAGGTGAAGTTGTCAAACACTCTGCACCACGTGAGATGACGGGTGAACAGACGAGCCTGATCCCATCCGTCCAGGGTATTTCTTGGGATATAATGAAGAATATGCGTGGACTCATAGGCCATGCTTCTAGGATCTCCCCTAATTTCATCGGCTCGAGCTTCCACATAACATTGATGTAATGCACACTGAAAGGAATATCGCCGATGCCATTTTTGGCACATTGTTCAATATTTCTGAGAAGACGAAGGACAATACTAAGGCTAGACTAGATGTGATGAAGCTACGTGATAGACCCGAACAAAACTTGCGGCAACGCATGGGCCGGAAGAAATGGACGACGCCACGGGCTAGGTTTGTTCTTACAAGGGAACAAAAGAAGGAGATACTCACGTGGTTCAGAACGGTGTTGTTCCCTGATGGGTATGCAACGAATCTAATGAGGGCAATGAATCTTGATAAATTGAAACTCAACGGGTTGAAGAGTCATGATTGGAACATATGGCTTGAGCGGTTATTGCCGGTGATGATTCGAGGCTATATCCGTGAGGATGATTGGGAAGTATTGGTAGAGCTTCGCTATTTCTTCCGTGTTCTTTGTGCTAAAGAAATATCTCCTAGTGTGATAGATGACATGGAAAAACGGGCACCTGAGTTGCTCTGCAAGCTAGAGAAGATATTTCCACCAGGCTTCTTTAATCCGATGGAACATATGATTTTACACCTCCCATCTGAGGCAAGATTGGGTGGCCTTGTGCAGAACCATTGGTGCTATGGACTTGAGAGAATGCAAAAGACTCTTCGAGTTAAATGTAGAAACAAATGTAGAATTGAAGAATCCATAGCCGAGGCATTCTTGGCGGAAGAGGTGACAAACTTCACGACATCGTGCTATGGGGCCAATATTCCAAGCTTGCATAATGCGAAGTCTTGTTACAATACCGACGACCCCAAACATGAATCCACGCTAAGCCTCTTCAAAGGGCAACTCAGACCTGTGGGTGCTTCTGGTTCAAAGAATCTGGATGTGAAAGAGTGGACCTTGCTTACGTTGTATATCCTCACCAACTTAAAAGAAGTGCGGCCATACATTGAATAAGTGATTGGTACATCATGTAATATTTACTCATATGTTTGTGTCTAACTCCGATCATTTCTCATTGCTAAATGATTTCGTTGCTCAATTCTCAAATGGAGGGGTGAACGTGATTCACTCAAAGAGTATGAGCTTCTTGCTGGCAACGGAGACGGCAATTACGGTTTCATTTCTTGGTTCAAAGGAAAGGTACATATACTTCTTATTATGTAAGAACCTAAGTTGGTATTACGTGAGACTAATACACCAATCCTTCCCGCTTAAACTTGTAGGACACGTCAATATTGGACAACGAGTTGAAACAAGTTGCTAATGGCTTTGACTATAAGGTCGGTACGTTCGAGAGATACAACATCAATGGATATCACTTCCGCACACATCAGAACGAGGAACGTCGGGCCATTCTAAAATCAAGAAACATAGGAGTGTCGGCTATTTGCAATGGAGTTGAGTATTATGGAAGACTTGATGAAATATATGAACTGCATTATTTTGGGGCAAATCCTCCAAAAGTCATTGTCTTTAAATGCCATTGGTTCGACCTGGAGAAGGTTAGGCGGAGAGTTGATATTGGGCTAGTTGAAATTTGACAAGACAACAAATTAGAATGCGAGGATGTCTATACTGTGGCTCAACAAGCGACACAAGTTTTCTATCTCAAGTACGCATGTCAAAAGAAGGCGCATCTTAAGGGTTGGGATGTCGTGTATGATGTGCCACCACATGGTAAACAATGTTCTCCAAGTGAACATGATTATTAACCTCACATCAACCCTGACACATATGATGGAGAATTCTTCCAAGAAGAACATGGGCCTAGAGGCCGTCGAACATCCATGCATCCATGGAAGTACACATTCATAGTGATGATGATGAAGAAGAAGAAGAATAAGAAGAGGAAGAAGAAGAACAAGAAGAAGAGGAAGAAGAAGAGGTTACAAACATGGAGGACCTATCCATGCTTGAGCGGCTATGTCAAGGCATTGCCAATGATAGTGATGATGACGGTCAACACTCTGACGACATCTTTGACGGCACGCGTGATACTGATGACGACGAGGAAGCGGAAGAGGAAGAAGAAGAGCCGGATTGTGATCCAGATGATCCCGACTATTCTTAGTTGTAATGTTGAGTTGTAATGTTGATTTCGTACTAGTTGCTTTACCATGATCCCGAACATGCTGTAATGTTGAATTTGTAATATTTTGAACTTCTACTTATTTGTTTGAACTATAAAGTTGTATTTGTGCTATAATCGCCTAAATTTGTAATTCTCATTTGTGATTTGTTTTGAACTTATCCTTATTTATTTGAACTGTACTGTTGTATTCGTACTAATTGCTTTACTATTTGTTGTAACAGGTGAGTGAAGCATGGTGGGACCGCATAGGAAAAGGACTTCTAGTGCTCCGGCAGAGAAGGCCCCACTCAAGATAGTGAGAAATATGATCACTAGTTTTCTCGCCGATCCTCCTGAGGCACCCTCCCATCCTCAGCCTCATCGAGGAAGAGGTCGAGTAAAAGGTGGACATGGAGGAAAGGGTAAGACAAATCCGGTCCGTCCTTCCTCGCCACCACCTGCCGTGGCACTGCCTGAGGAGGTGAGGTTGGAGGAGCCGGTGTCTCATTCCTCCTTGCATAAGGATGAGACGGTGTCTCACTCCCCCGTGCGTGAGGACGTGTCAATGTCTCACTCCCCCGCGCGTGAGGACGAGACGATGTCTCACTCCCCCGTGCGTGATGACAACGAGGAGGAGGATGATGGTTTAATTGCAGTTCTTGAGGGTTAGCCTGTGTTCCTGCATGGTGCATCAAGTTTCACAAAACGAGGGGAACCTGTCGAGCAAAGGTCGTGCATTACTCCATATGGAGTAAGTTAACTAACTTTCGCTTCCCATTTTTCTACCTTCATTGTATGCAACAATTGCTCATAACTTTGGCTTCTCATTATGTAGCACTTGGACAGAAGCTGGTGATGAGGTGCTGGGTAAGTGCCGACACGTGAACGACGTCATTGGGATCCTACTTAAGGAGCATTTCCCTATCATGGTTACTTTGCCACGGGAGGGCAATATTCCGGAGGTAGCACGAACTTGGGACCACTACAAAGCCTCTGAGGATGTTGGTACATTCAACAACATTGAGGTTCACAACAAAGCCGAGCGGGTCTTTGCCGAAATTTGGGTAATCATTAAGTTTAATTCACACTTTTTTATATAAGACATAACTAGTTAATTTCTAATCTCGTTTGATCTCACGTGTATTTGAAGGATTTCTATAGATGCGAGGATGGAAAGTTGGAGGAGGCACAAGTGAACGTCAATATTCATTGTAAGAAGCTTGTGTGCAATATGTTCTATGATGCGCGCTTTATTGTCGTCCGTTCTTATAAGACATCTAAGGGCTATAAGATGGCTACTAAGACACCGGCTACGAAAATCTTTCTTACGAAGGAGGAGTACATGCAGGTAAATAAATCATGTTCATCCTTTTTATGTCCTCAACTGGTTGGCACTCAATTTCTTTTTGACGTATATGAGATGCAAATGATCAATTAGGTTACTCCTAGATGGTGTGTCGATAAGGGGGAGTGCTGGGAGCGGATTGTGGACTACTGGTGTTCTAAAGAGTATACGTTGAAACACATAGATTACAAAAATCGGCGAAAGGCAATGAAATATCCACCACACCATCAAGGAAACTTGATCCTTAAGGGATTCACAAAACATTGGGTATATCATTCCTCCCATCGATTTGTTCTACATAAGTTCTTTCTTGTCATACATGTTGCCAATTAATCCTTGTGATGAATTCCTAATCATGTTGGTTTGGTTGCAGGCGGCTCACCACAAAGCTCCGGAGCCCAACCTTTTCATTGGTTATGCTTTGTCCCATAAGGCATCGTTCAGAAAAGCCATGCCTTACGATCCGTCTGACACATAGTGTGCGTACACCAGCCAGACCGCCTACAATCGGCTGACCAAAGTTAGAGAGGTGGCAACAAAGTTGAGAGGGCCCGACTATGATGTGGCATCAGAGCCCCTTGACCACGAGTTGGTTATGATCGCTAGAGAGGGAAAGAAACATGGAAAGGAGGCTATTGCAGGAGACATGTTTCGTAGGTCCTCCACTCGCACTCTAGCTGAGCAAAAGGCTCGGCTAGGTCTCCCAAAATCTTTTGTATGTGAACGCGCGACTCCAGCAAGGGCTGAGATGGAGGTATTCTATACAAGTCCTTCTACATATGCTTTTTGTAATTCTTACATAAAATGTTGGATTTGAAGATGCGATTGTGATGCCATATTCTATAATGCCTACTCGAGGAGAAGTTGATAGTGGAGAGGCGACGGGCGGCTGCGGAGAGGGCGGTAGAGAGGGCAGAGGAGAGGTGACTGACGGCTGAGGACATGGCGGTGGAGAGAGCGGAGGAGAGGCGACTGGCTGATGAGAGGACGCAGCAGGCGGTGTGGGAACAAAATACTCAAAACATTCAGATGTTTACGGTTAGTTCCTTAATAGCCAACACATCTAGTCTTTTACTATCAGTGCTTAACCTTCACCACTCTTTACATAATTTGCAGGCTTATTTTACCCGGAATGATATGCCTGCTTTCGACTGGCTGATGAAAGGATCATTATTGCATTTCTTAGTCCGAGTGTCATTCTAGCCATGTAATACTTCATGCAGCATCCATCGACCAATGGATCAAATAATGCTGGATCTTCACATGATCATGCTCCTAGCTTTATTGGCAATAACCTTGATGGTTCTCCGCATCTTTGAGATCTACTATGGTTAGTGCCTCCATATCTCATTTACAAGTAGAGACCACTTGAGATCTTCATGATTTAGAGACCACGTGAAGCTATGTATTTGACCCATTTGAACCCATAGAATGACATAGCAGAATTGTTAATATGCTCTAATTGTTAATATCATGTCTTTGTTTTTCTAATATATGATAAACATGAAGAGTTGTCCCTAAATATTTTAGAATTGGGAAAAAGCGAAGCGCTCTTTGCCATCTCTCAGCGCTTAAGAACGCTTTCTTGCACACATGGTTAAGCTCACATAAACCAAGTTAAACCAACAGAAAAAGGGAAATAACTCATTCATGAAAATAAATCCAATGAACTTGTGAAGCTGTAAAGATGTAGTCCCTAGCAAGTCTCTTGTCAAAATGAATTATAACGAACTAGTCAAAATTAATCATAACTAGCATTTGCCAGTTGCACAAAAGATTAACCCAATTATCTTTTCTTATAAAAGTTTGATTGTTTGAAATGATAAACTGACCATGTGGTCCAAATCCAAAAATAGGCTGGTTAGCAGAAACATCGTTACCTCAACATTTGGTGAGCTGCTTGTTTTCACCTGTACTTTCAAACCAAAATTGGCACTTTCTGCATCTCTCACCACCTTCACATGCAAATTGAATGTCCCAATCAAAACAATAGCAGAGTTGGCAAATTAAAATTTGAATAATGACCAGAGAGCTACTTGTCGAGGAGTTTGAAGTTTTAGTTTCAGCTCATCCAAGCAGAAGTCATAGACATCAAGCTCGAGAGGGTAATCCACTTTCTGGCAAGAACAGAAACATGCATTGCAAGATATGTTGACAAAAGAGGTCGGGTGCAGGATGTCGGATTGCAGTATCAAAATAGACTAAGCTTCCTTACGAACTGCACTCTTAATGTTCCAAAAAGGCACATTTGTTTAGGAAAAGAGAACAAAAGAAATAAACATACACGTAAAATCTTTGCATTTTTGGTTTGACTCCCTTTCCCAAAAGAAATGAACAAAATGCATAGTCAAGTACGTGAAGAAAGAATCTACATACATGTTATCTCTAACAAAGATGAGAAAAATGATGAATGAGAATTATGCTCTTGCCTAGGCAACTCATTTATTCTCGACTCTCTTGTGTAAATAGCAGTCCGGCCCAGTGATGGGGAGACCATCTCAAGTTCTGTCATCAAACCTTGTACAAAGAATACATGGATAGTTAACAAAACACTAAAGGCATAGAAATATGATATATGTAAAACGACAGAAAAGGAATTATCCTATCAGCACAACTAACAACTACTTGTGATAAAAAAAGAATACTTACAAACAAGTGGAATGATACTTACATGCTTCGGTCCTTCATGAAGGTGGTTTACCTCATGAGATATATGGCACTTCAGAGAAAAAACCGACTCTGCCTCTAAACTCTCCTCACCACTTTCTGCACAGTGTACCATGCAAATAAAAGTCATCGTACAAAAATAGCAGTACATGAATACCTGCCTTTTATTTAGATGAGTAATGTGGCTGCCTTATTTGAAATAACACATGATCCTTCGTACATGAAGTACTGGAAAGATCAAAATAAGCTATGCCTGCTTGCCGAGATGTTGTATCATCAATTTTTACACGGGACTGCAGCTCTAATGCTCAATATCCTTTGGTGTCCTAGAAATGCAGGAGATGTCCCTAGCAAGTCTCTTGTCAAAATGATTTAGCGCACATTATTTACACATGATTTAGCGCACCTTATTTTGTTGTTATGGACATGAAAACCTTTATTTTTTGTGTGCCAAAATCTGACATATGTGCATGACTTCATCTTGTAGGTTGTCAGACGGATGTTCTTTGGACTACGATATTGACATGAAGACATTTATCGTAATGCCAAATTTTATGTAGTAATGCCAAATATTATCACATGGATGTGCTATGGATTACGCATGTGCTATGTATTATGCTATATATATATGGATGTGCTATGGATTATGCTACATATACATAGATGTGCTATGGATGCTATATATATATATATATGGATGTGCTATGGATAATGCTATATATATGGATGTGCTATGGATTATGCTATATATATATGGATGTGCTATGGATTATGCTATATATATATGGATGTGCTATGGATTATGTTATGTATTTGATGTATGGATTAAGGATGTTATATATGTGATGTATGGATTATGGATGTGTTATATACTGTATGGATTATGGATGTGTTATATACTGTATGGATTATGGATGTTATATATATGATGTATGGATAATGTTATATATATATGTTGTATGGATTATGTTATATATATATGCTGTATGGATCCGCTATGGATTATGTTATATACATTATGAATGTTATATACATTGTCTATTTATGCTCTTTGCTATCATGTTCATGACGACAAACAAATGTGGCGCCCCATCATGTGGTTTTGCGTCTTGTACAAGTTCAGAAGACGGCAAAACATATGCCATATTTTGCTGTCATGTACAGGTTAGGCAGACGGCAAAAAATCTGCCATATTTTGCTGTCATGTACAAGTTAGGCAGACGGCAAAAAATATGCCATATTTTGCTATCATGTACAGGTTAGGCAGCCGGCAAAAAATATGCCATATTTTGCTATCATGTACGGGTGAGGAAGACAGCAAAAGGGCTAACGTCGTCCGTTAGCTAGGCTGTTCCGTCTTCTGACCAATTTTTGCCGTCTACCACATAAGCTGACGGCAAAATAATTTCACTGACGGTAAACATTTTGCCGTCTGCTTTACCAGACGCTGAGGACAAAGATACCCTTTGCGGGCACGGTGGACGCCGACATTTTTTGCTGTCATGGCCTGACGGCAAAATATTTGCCGTCTCTAATTACCTCTTTGCCGTCTGTAGAGTCCTGACACCAAAATGCCCGATTCCTCTAGTGATAGAACTCGGTGGCACCGAAAAGCTGACTAACGGTCAGATTGGCAAACTCGGTGGCACCGATACTCAAAGTCGGAAATTCCAATTTTTTGTATCTTGGTGCTAGCACTCCCCGGCAACGACACTAGAAGAATGTTGTTGACGCGTCCCTGACTTGATGCCTTCGCGACAAAAGATCCAGAACCGCACCCAGTTGCTCAACAATTAGCAATTGCCTTGCAATGGCCCACCAGCGCGTGGGTTCGCGGCAGTTTTCGAGGGTAGAGTATTCAACCCAAATTTGTTGGTATGCTAGTCAGGAGGTGAGAGAATACTCTCGAGTATTAGCAGCTGAATGTGTCAAATTCAACCATACCTGAAAGATTAGTATCTGCAACCAAAGTATCAGCAGCAAAGTAGGATGATAACAACGGTGTCAGAAACAATCTGTTGACGACACACTATTCCTAACTGTCGTATCAATGGCGCCAGAAGTTGTCCGTGGACGGAAATAGTCTTTACCCATCTACGCCGAGCGAACAACTGTTGTAACAGGTAGCAGCAGTGTAAGGAGTAACAGCAGTAGCAAGGAACAACAGTAGTGACAGCAGTAGCAAGTAGCAACAGTAGCAAGTAGCAGGAGTAGGAAGCAACATTGGTAACAGCAGCAGAGCAAAACAAGTAACAGCAGTAGAGCAAAACAAGTAACATCAGCAGTGGGACAAACTCGTAGGCAATGGGTCGGTGATTCCTTTGGATGATATTCATCATGCAACAGTTATAACACGGAGAGATATGTGGCTAGCTCCCGTTCTTCAATGTGATGTAGGCATGCATTCCGTGTGTAGTCATACGTGCTTAGGGAAAAGAACTTGCATGACATCTATTGTCCATCCCTGCGTGGCAGCGGGGTCCAAAAGGATACTACATGATATTAAGGTTCCCCTTTTAATAAAGAACCGGAACAACGCATTAGCACTTGGTGAACACATGAACTCCTCAAACTATGGTCATCACCGGGAGTGGTTCCGGTTATTGTCACTCCGGGGTTGCCGGGACATAACACATAGTAGGTAACTACAACTTGCAAGATCGGATCTAAAACACACATACATTGGTGACAACATAATAATTTCAGATCTGAAATCATGGCACTTGGGCCCTAGTGACAAGCATTAAGCATGGCAAAGTAGTAGCAACATCAATCTCAGAACATAGTGGATACTAGGGATCAATCACCGTCAAAACTAACTCGGTTACATGATAGATCTCATCCTACTCATCATCGCCCAGCGAGCATACGAATAGATTACTCACGAACGATGAAGAGCTTCATGGAATTGGAGAGGGAAGAAGGTTGATGATGACGATGGCGACGATTTCCCCTCTCCGGAGCCCAAAACGGACTCCAGATCTGTCCTCCAGATGAAGAACAGGATGTGGTGGCGCCTCCGTATCGCAAACGCGATGAAATCTTCTCTTCTCATTTTTTCTGGGCAAAAGTGAATTTATAGAGCTGAGTTTGGGGGCGGCAGAGCCACGTGGGCCCACAAGCTTGGTTGCCGCGACCAGGGGGTGGCCGTGGCAACAGGGCTTGTGGCCCATTGGCCCATCCCCTCCGGTGGATCTTTGCGCAGGTATTTTTCATATTTTCCAGAAAAATTCTCTGTAAATTTTCAGGACATTCTGAGAACTTTCATTTGTGCACAAAAACAACACCATGGCAATTCTGCTGAAAACAACGTCAGTCCGGGTTAGTTCCATTCAAGTCATGCAAATTAGAGTCCAAAACAAGGGCAAAAGAGTTTGGAAAAGTAGATACGATGGAGACGTATCAACTCCCCCAAGCTTAAAACCTTGCTTGTCCTCAAGCAACTCAGTTGACAAACTGAAAGAGAAAGAAAAACTTTGACAAACTCTGTTTGATCTTGTTGTTGCAACTAAGTCTAACTCGTAACCAGAATTTCAGCAAGGTCACATGTTAACCACATAAGCAAGTGACACAAAGGTCTCACGGTAAACTAATATCAATGGCATAATCAGCTAGCGAGGAAATAATAATGAGTTTCAGATACCAACAATTCAATCAAAACAAGCATGAAGCAATATGAATAGGTGGTATCTCGCTAGCTCTTTCTGAGACCGCAAAACATAAATGGAGAGCACTTTCAAAGATCAAGGGCTGACTAAACATTGTATTTCATAGCAACGAAGATCCACTCATAGTCATACTCAATATCAATCAAAATCAAAGCATAAAAATGACAGTGCTGCTCTCTAATTGGCGCTTAAATAAGAAGAGGATGACTCAACAGGAAAATAAATAGACATGCCCTTCGCAGAGGGAAGCATTGATTTGCAGAGGTGCCAGAGCTCAAGCTTGGAAAACAGAGATAATAATTTTGGGTGGCATGCTTTCATTGTCAACGCAATGATCAAGAGTTCTCAATATCTTCCACGCTATTCATGCTATAGGCGGTTCCCAAACAGAAAAGTAAAGTTTTAACTCCCCCACCACCAATCAATCACACTCCACGGCTAGCCGAATCCTCGGGTACCGTCCATACTAACATCACTCCAGGGGGAGTCTTGTTTTATAGTTATGTTTTCGATTTAAGCGTGGAACTGGGCATTCCAATTATCGGCCCCTTTCTCGTGAATGACAGTGAATGAACACATGTCGAGGATAACACGCCTAACATGGAATATATCAATAGCCCCCTGTCACCACATGAGTGGTTCGGGCATGCAAAACAGATTATTTCTTGAAGGTTTAGAGAATGGCACATGCAAATTTACTTGGAACGACAGGTAAATACCGCAAATAGGTAGGTATGGTGGGCTCTCATGGAAAAACTTGTGGGATTATGGAAGTGGATGCACAAGCAGTATTCCTCTTAGTACAAGTGAAGGCTAGCAAAAGAATGGGAAGCGACCAACTAGAGAGCAACAACAGTCATCACGATGCAATGAGTTTGACTAACATGGAGTGCAAGCATGAACATGATATAAATCACCATGAACACGAACATCATAGAGGCTATGTTGATTTTGTTTCAACTACATGCATGAACATGCGCCAAGTCAAGCCACTTGAATCATTCAAAGGAGAATACCATCCTAACATACTACATCATAGTCATCTCAAAATCTATGTTGGCATTCAAAACAAACCATTATAAGCTCCTAGCTAAATAAGCATGGCATCAGAAACTATGATCTCTAAGTTGTTATTGCAAACATGGTTCTCTCAAAACAAAGCTTAATCTGGGATGACAAGCTAGTCATATTTACAGAAACAAAATAGATAGAGTTCATACCAGCTTTTCCAGTCTCAGTCACTTCATCATATATCATCATTATTGCCTTTCACTTGCACGATCGAACGATGTGAACAATAATAAGAGTGCTCGTGCATTGGACTAAGCTGAAATCTGCAGGCAAACACAAAGGAGAATACAAAGTAATATGGATCTTTGAAAGCTAAACAGGTATGCATACAAGAACCACTAAACATTGTAACCAATATCTTCTACCTTGACACAAAGAAAAAGAAAACTATTTACAAGGGAAAGCTCCCAACAAGCAAAAGAACAAAGGAAAATCTTTTTGGGTTTTCTCAAAAGGACAAAAAACAAGAAAACAAGAAAACGAAAATAAAATAGCTTGGATAATACAGTGGCAAAGTGTGAACACCGGCTAACAAAGTGAAAGCATAAGCAAGATTGTAAGGTCGGTGAGAACATGTACTCCCCCAAACTTAGGCTTTTGGCCTAGCTTGGTCTACTCCCAAGGACGGAAATAACCAGCTCCGAGATACTCCGGAGCGGACTGTGGATGCCACTGCTGTGTGAGCTCCTCTGTCTCCCACTAATAAACAAGCGTCTGGTACTCGACTGGCGGCTCGGGCACGGGCACCTGTGGTTGGGCTAATTAAGCCCCAATATGCGTAGATGTCCGAGGGCATAATAGTGTACCTGCCTGCATGAAGATCGAACAGAGAAGGAGCAGGCAAAGTAATAGTCTCTCGAGTTCCCTGACTAAATACCAGGTTATAAATCATCCGTCTACTAGCATCTCTATCCAGAAAATCATGGCGAACCATGCTGTCATAATCCAGATATTTCTCAAGAAGAAGCATCTCTTCTTCCTCACGAAGTCTAATAGGTATCTCAAAGTGTCTAGCAAGACGAGTAGCATAGATACCTCCATATACGACACCTTTGGAACGGTTTGTGTTCAACCGCTGAGGTACTATAGCACCTAGGCTATAACTCTTGGTGCTATAAAGGCCTTCATGCAAAACCGCAAGGTCTGGAGAGCAAAGTGATCCAGCCTCCCCACGACCAATCAAACATTTTCCCACAAATAATGAGAAGTACCAAAGCACAGGAAAATGTATGCTAGCAATTCTAGCGCGAGACACTCCTCTCTCCTCTCCAACAACAATAGTACTTATGAAATCCTCCAAGTCCCGTGGACGAGGATCATGAATATCCCCAACATAAGGTAATTTGCATGCATTGCAAAAGTCCTGTAGTGTCATGCACTGGGGGATATCGTACAACATGAACTCAATCATGGGAGGATTCTTCCTCGGATAAAAGTTGAAGCTTTGAACGAAAATATTGGTGAGGAGGAGGTATTGTGAGCACTTATCTTCAACGAACGCGGTAAGACCTGCGTTCACCACCAAGTAATAAAAGTCTTCATAAAGGCCGGCGGCGCGCAAAAATTCATCACTTGGCCACTCGCACGCTCAAACTTCTGTGACTCAAGGAACCACGTACTTGGGGAGGTTCTTCTCATCCTCCTTGGGGTTACGGCTTGAAGAGCCTCTCAAGAACCTCCTCATCTTTTTCCTTTTCTAGCTCTGAAAAATTCTGAAATTTTTAGAGACTTCGAAAGAAAAGTGAGTAAAGATTAACCCAACTCATAGCAACTACTCCTACTAGTGCCTAGAGACCGTATCACGCGCTAAAACTACTTGGGACCAGCTAAAATCAACATTTCAAGTTCAAGAACAGGGTCACCAAGATAGCAAGAATACACAAAGTATAAAGCACTAGAGCAAAAACTAATTGGACCAATGGAGGAGTCACTTACCAAAGAGCCATTTCCCCAAAACGGTTCGGAAAATGATGCTTTGAGAAAGCAGATCGAAAATCATAGCCAAATGAGCAAGAACACGGGTTTGAGCTGCGAAACAATTTTTTCTGTAGGAAGAAGAGGATGGGAGCTGGAATGAGTGGAAGGGGCCCCTGTGGGCCCCACAAGCTTGCTTGCCACAACCAGGGGGGTGGCCGCAGTGACAGGGCTTGTGGCCCACTGGGGTGGCCCCCAGGCCAGCTCTCAGTCCCAGTATTTTTCAAATATTCCAGAAAAAATCATACTAGATTTTCAGGACCATCGGAGAACTTTTATTTTCGAGGTATTTTTCTCCGGGATGCTAAGACAGAAAACAGGAAAAACTAAACTAAACCTATCATTTTTCTTCTAAGCAAAAGAAAGCGGAAGCTTAAAACAGAGGTATGTGACTCTTTGATTCATCCATTTCATGGTCATCGAAAGAAATCCGTCAATGGGGTTGATCAAATCCTTATGACAAAACTTTCTCGAATCGCAAAAGAGAACGGAGAATTTTCGAATGGCCACTAAGTCACCTCTATGGGGATATGAATCTCCCCAACAAGAAAATCATACTTCATCTTGACACGAGGAATGGGGCATTTAAAGCTCCCAATAATAATCGATGAAGTTTTTTCGATAGCATTGATGAAATGTACTTGATATCGTTTCTTCGGAAAGTGCACGGTATGCTCATTACCGTTGACATGGAAAGTGACATTGCCTTTGTTGCAATCTATAATAGCCCCTGTAGTGTTTAAAAAGTGTCTTCCAAGGATGACAGCCATGGCATCATCCTCGGGAATATCCAAGATAACAAAGTATGTTAAGATAGTGGTGTTAGCAACAACAACAGGCACGTCTTCACAAATGCCAACAGGGAAATCAGTTGATTTGTCGGCCATTTGCAGAGAGATTTCAGTGGGTGTCAACTTATCCAGTTCAAGTCTACGATAAAGAGAGAGAGGCATAACACTAACTCCGGCTCCAAGGTCACATAAGGCAGTTCTTACGTAGTTTCCTTTAATGGAGCAAGGTATAGAGGGCACTCCAGGATCACCAAGTTTCTTAGGAGTTCCACCTTCGAAAGTGTAATTGGCAAGCATGGTGGAGATCTCAAGATCTGGTATCTATCGTTTATTGGTGACGATATCTTTCATGTACTTGGCATACGGAAACATTTTGAGGATATCAACTAACGGCATCTGCAAAAGACGGGTCTTATCATTTCAATAAAGCGCTCAAAATCCTTATCATCCTTTTTCTTGGATGGCTTAGGAGGAAAGGGCATACGTCTCTGAACCCATGGCTCCCTTTATTTACCATGCCTCCTAGCAGTGAAGTCATTCTTATCGTATCTCTTAGGTTGTGGGTTATCAGGATTAACCGTAGGTTCAATCTCCACATCCTTATCATTGCTAGGTTGAGTATCATTATGAACATTGCTGTCCATATTGTCACCAGGTTCATGTTCATCACCAGATTGTGTTTCTGCATCAGATGTAGAAACATCATTTGGTTCTTCAGGTGTGACAGTATTTGGTGAAGTAACATACAGGTTCCTATCATCCTTCTTCTTTTCCTTAGGATGACTGGATGCATGTGCATTAATTCCTTGAGAATCTTGATCAATTCTCTTAGGATGACCCTCACGATACAAAGGTTCCTGAGTCATTTTGCCTCCTCTAGTAATCACTCTGACAGATTTGTCATTTAATTCATTGAGCAAGTCATTCCGAGCTTTAAGTACTTGTTCTACCTGAGTAGTAATAATAGAGGCATGTTTACTCAGTAGCTTCAGATCATTGACATTTCTGTCTACACAAGCACTTAAATGACTAAGCATATGAGTACTTTGTTCCAAATGTGTGCTAACATAATCATTGAAACTCTGTTGTTTGGCAACAAAGTTGTCAAATTCATCGAAGCATAGGCTAGCAGGTTTATCAAAAGGAATATCACTCTCATCAAACCTACGCAGAGAATTTACTTCTACTACGTGTATCGGGTTATCGAGACCATGGATCTCTTCGATAGGTGGTAGATTTTTGACATCTTCAGATCTAATGCCTTTCTCTTCCATAAATTTCTTGGCTTCTTGCATATCTTCGGGACTGAGGAATAGAATACCTCTTTTCCTCAGAGTTGGCTTAGGAGGTGGTTCGGCAATAGTCCAAGCATTATCGTTGATCAAGATGTTATTCAGTAGAATCTCGGCTTGTTCTACAGTTCGTCCCCTAAAAACACAACCGACACAACTATCTAGGTGGTCTCTAGAAGCATCGGTAAGTCCGTTATAGAAGATATCAAGTATCTCGTTCTTCTTAAGAGGGTGATCAGGCAAAGCATTGTGTAGCTGGACGAGCCTCCCCCAAGCTTGTGGGAGATTCTCTTCTTTGAGTTGAGCAAAGTTGTATATTTCCTGCAAGGCAGATTGCTTCTTATGCGCAGGGAAATATTTCTCACAGAAGTAATAGCCATATCCTGGGGACTACTCACACATCCAGGAGCAAGAGAAGTGAACCAGGCTTTAGCGTCATCCTTTAGAGAGAAAGGAAACAACTTAAGGATATAGTAGTGGCGGATCTTCTCCTCACTAGTGAAAAGGGTAGCTATATCGTGTAGTTTGGTAAGATGGGCTACGACCGTCTCAGACTCATAACCGTGGAAAGGATCAGATTGGACTAGAGAGATTATCTCAAGATCAACAGAGAACTCATAATCCTTATCGGTGATAAAGATAGGTGAAGTGGAAAACTTCGGGTCTTATTTCATCCTAGCTTTCAGAGACTTTTCCTTCCACTTGAGAAGTAATTTCCCAGCGTCATAGGCATCCTTACATGCAAGAAAATCCTTAGCTATATCTCCCTCCATAACATAACCCTCAGGTATATCAGACAATTCATATCTAGGAGAGCTAGATCTAGAAGGAGCAAAAGCAGGTTCTATCTCAATAGAATCGGCAATTTCAGAAGCATCACGAGCATTGGCAGTAACTCTAGCAATATGAGCATCAAGGAATACCCCTAGTGGCACATCAGGCAAAGCAGTATCTCCAGCATCATCAGGCAAAGCAGTATCAAGCATATCATCTCTAGAAGTATCAGGCATATAATCTCTAGCAGTATCAGGCAAAGCATCTCTAGCAGTATCAGGCAAAGCATCATCAAGCATAGTAGTAGCAGGCATAGTAGCATCATAAGCATCATCAAGCACAAGCGACATATCAAGATTTCTAGGAGGAGGTGATGTCACAAACTTACTCATAACTGAAGGTGAATCAAGTGCAGAGCTAGATGGCAGTTCCTTACCTCCCCTCGTAGTTGACGGCAAGACTTTGGTTTTTGGATCCTTCTGATTCTTCATAGTGATTAGCAGATATAAATCCCAAGTGACTCAGAGAATACAGCAATACCTCCCCAGCAACGGCGCCAGAAATACTTCTGCTACTTCAACAAAAGACCTTCCAACCGCGCCAGAAACAAGCGTGTTGACGGGAGACTATTCTTGTCTTGATACTCCTCAGCAACGGCACCAGGAATCCTTCTACTACGGCTACACCTTTAGGGACTTCCTTGGCAAATATGCAAAGGATTCCCCCCGTGGCCTTGGAGCCTTGCGATGGTGTTCCCTCGAAGCGGAAAGGGTGATGTAGCACAACGGCGGTAAATATTTCCCTCAGTTTTGAGAACCAAGGTATCGATCGAGTGAAGGATTATCACAAGTACCTACACAAACACAAAGAGCTTGCACCCAACGCTATGAAGTGGTTGTCAATCCCTTATAGATTGTTTGCCAAGTGAGAACTAAAAGCAACAAAGTAAACAAGCAAAGTAAAAGCAAAAGTGGAAACGATAGGTGTGAATAGACCCGAGGGTCGTAGTGTTCACTAGTGGCTTCTCTCATTAAAGCAAGTAGACAGTGGGTGAACGAATTACTGTCGAGCAATTGATAGAACCGCGCAAAGTCGTGACGTTATCTATGGCAATGATTATATCTATATGCATCACGTCCAAAACAAGTAGACCGATACTTTCTGCATCTACTTCTATTACTCCACACATCGATCGCTATCCAGCATGCATCTAGTGTATTAAGTTCATGATAACAGAGTAACGCCTTAAGCAAGATGACATGATGTAGATGGACAATCTCATATCTACGATAAAAGCGCATCTTGTTACCATTGATGGCAACAACACGATGCGTGCCTTGCTGCCCCTTCTGTCACTGGGAAAGGTCACCACATGGTATGAACCCAAAATGAAGCACTTCTCCCATTGCAAGAATCATAGATCTAGTTGGCCAAACAAAACCCAAGACTCGGAGAGACTTACAAGGATATCAAATCATGCATATAAGAAATCAGCAAAGACTCAAATATATATCATAGATAATCTGATCACAAATCCACAATTCATCGGATCTCGACAAACACACCGCGAAAGAGGATTACATCGGATAGATCTCCATGAAGATCATGGAGAACTTTGTATTGAAGATCCAAGAGAGAGAATAAGCCATCTAGCTACTAACTACGGACCCGTAGGTCTGAAGTGAACTACTCACGCGTCATTGGAGGGGCGATGATGTTGATGAAGAAGCCCTCCAACTCCAAAGTCCCCTCCGGCAGGGCACCGGGAAGGGTCTCCAGATGAGATCTCGCGGAAACGGAAGCTTGCGGCGGCGGAAAAGTGTTTTCGTGGATGCCCCCATTTTTTCTGGATTTTTAGGGAATTTATAGGCCAAAGACCTAGGGCAGGGGAGCGCCAGGGGGGCCACAAGCTTGGTTGCCGCGGCCTCCCCCCCGGCCGCGGCAACAGGGCTTGTGGGCCCCGTGTGGGCCCACTTGCTTGGCGCTCAAGCCTTCCGATCTTCTTCCGTTCTGGAAAAAGTTATTTCGGGGATTTTATTCCGTTTGGAGTCCGTTCCAAAATCAGATCTGAAAAGAGTCAAAAACACAGAAAAAACAGGAACTGGCACTTGGCACTGAATTAATAAGTTAGTCCCAAAAATAATATTAAAGGTAAACAAAACATCCAAAGTTGACAATATAACAGCGTGAAATCATCAAAAATTATAGATACGTTTGAGACATGTCAAGCATCCCAAGCTTAACTCCTGCTCGTCCTCGAGTAGGGAAGTGATAAAGAATGAACTTTTGATGCTTTCATGCTACCTAGCATAGATGTCCTTTGTAACTCCTCTTATGTGACGTGAATTTTCAGAGATGCTACCTAGCATAGATGTCCTTTGTAACTCCTCTTATGTGACGTGAATGTTCAGATCCATTAGATTCAAAACAATAGTTTTCTATTGACGTGGAAACAATAATACTTCAAGCAAACTAGCAAGGTAATCATGAACTTTCAAAATAACAAGGCCAAAAGAAAGTTATCCCTACAAAATCATATAGTCTGGCTATGCTCTATCATCATTGCACAACGAATTTAAATCATGCACATCCCCGGTATTGGCCAAGTAATTGTTTTCACACCTTTACTTTCTCAAACTTTTTCAACTCTCACGCAATACATGAGCGTGAGCCATGGTTTTAGCACTATAAGTGGTGTGGAGTGTGGTGGAGGTTGCAAGACAAACAAGGAGAAGATGGTCACATTAACTAGGCATATCAATGAGCTATGGAGATTCTCATCAATAGATATCAACGTGAATGAGTAGGGATTGCCATACAAATGATGCACTAGAGCTAAGAGTATGTGAAAGCTCTTAAAGAAAACTAGTGGGTGTGCATCCAACTTGCTTGCTCACGAAGACCTAAGGCAAATTTGAGGAAGCCTATCATTGGAATATACAAGCCAAGTTATATAAGGAGAATTTCCCACTAGCTATATGGTGGTGACAAAACGAGAGACTCTCAATCATGAAGATCATGGTGCTTAATATGCACAAGTGTGGAAAGGTGGTAGCATTGTCCCTTCTCTCTTTTTCTCTCATTTTTTTGAATGGGCTCTTTAGCCTCTTTATTTATTTATTTATTTATTTATTTTGGTGGGCATCTTTGGCCTCTTTTTGTATATGGGCTTCGCTGGCCTCTTTTATTTTCTCACATGGGACAATGCTCCATCAATAATGATCAGCACACTTACAACTCAAAACTTAGAGCAATGATGAATCTATATGGAATGCCTTCGGTAGTGTACCATGACAATGATCTAGCATGGCATGGACATTAATGGAAACATCATGCTAGCTATATTATGATCATGCAATGGCAATGTAGACGTGGTGGAACATGTCATGGTGGTAGTTGCATGGCAATATATCTCGGAATGACTTTGAAAAAGCCCTAGTAGGTACGTATGGTGGCTGTTTTGAGGGAGGCTAATGGTGGGTTTTGTGCACCGGCTAAAGTTGCACGGCACTAAGAAGATAGTGATGGTGGAAGGTGAAAGCGCATCTAAACCATGGACTCAACATTAGTCATGAAGAACTCATATACTTGTTGCAAAAGTTTTATTAGTAATCTAAACAAAGCATTCAACGCATAGTCCTAGGGGAAGGGTTGGTAGGTATAAACCATCGCGCGATCCCGACCGCCACAAAGGATGACAATCAATAGACTAATCATGCTCAGACTTCATCACATAGTGGTTCACCATACGTGCATGCTACGGGAATCACAAACTTGAACACAAGTATTTCTAGATCCACAACACCTTACTAATATAACTTCAATATTACCATCACCATAACTCAAAACTAGTTGAGTTGAATCAAACTTCTGTGACTATTCAATGCACATGAAGGTGGAAGTTTTCATATCCCTTTGGATAACTACCCCTTTTGAGACTACTTTCATAGCATAGATCAACTATAAAGTCACACACCGCCGTGCTCTAATAGATATAAGTGAAGCACATAGAGCAAAATCAACTAGCTCAAAAGATATAAGTGAAGCACATGTGAGCTAAATTGTCTAACCAAAAGATATAAGTGAAGCTCGACAAAATCACGGTGAGTGCATGTATCTCTCTCAAGGTGTGCAGCAAGGAAGATTGTGACACAACAAAAATAAAAGACTCCTATGATACAAGACACTCCAAGCAAAACACATAACATGTGGTGAATAAAAATATAGCCCCAAGTAACGCTACCGATGGATTGAAGACGAAAGAGGGGATGCCTTCCCGGGGCATCCCCAAGCTTATACTTTTACGGCATCCTTGAATCAACTTGGGGTGCCTTGGGCATCCCCAAGCTTGAGCTCTTGCCACTCTTTATCTCTTTGTCCATAAGAACTTCCCCCAAAACTTGAAAACTTCACAACACGAAACTTGAACAGAAACTCGTGATACCATTAGTATAAGAAAGCAAACCACCACTTCCTTAGGTACTGTAGCAAACTTAGATTCTACTTATGTTGATGTTGGGTTACTATATTTTCAATCTTCCATGGCTAATACCCCCGATACTATCCATAGTTTCATCAAAATAAGCAACCAACTCAACAAAAACAGAATCTGTTAACAGCAGACCAGTCTGTAGTAATCTGTATACTTCATATACTTCTGGTACTTGAACAATTCTGAACAATTACGAAAGTCTGAAGAATTTGCATAGCAATCAGCAGCAAAAAGAATCAACTCAAAAGCTCTTACAGAAAAAATGAAAATTCTTTTCGTGAGCAGAAAGTTTCTGTCTTTACCAGCATGACCAAACGATCATCCCCAAGACTAATCATAACGGTTTTTCTTGGCACAATCGCAAAAAGAAACACAAAAAACACAATCATAACAGAATTATGAAAGTGTGGAAAACACAAAACAGAAAGAAAAAGGATAGATTTGTTGGGTTGCCTCCCAACAAGCGCTATTGTTTAACGCCCTTAGCTAGGCATCAATGATGCTCACACAAAAGACAAAAGTTGAAGCACAACGAGAGCAACATAAAGCATGTGAAAATCACATCTAAGTCTAACATACTTCCTATGCATAGGCATTTTATAGGAAAACAGATTGTCAAGACAACCAATAGTTACCATATGCAAGGAAGAAGAAAGAGACAATAGCAATCTCCACATAACGAGAGGTAAATTGGTAACATGAAAGTTTCTACCACAATATTTTCCTCTCTCATAGCAATTACATGTGGGATCATATTCAAATTCAACAATGTAACTATCACATAGGATATTCTTTTCATGATCCACATGCATGCAAAGTTGACACTCTTCAAAAATAGTGGGATTGTCATCAACTAAAGTCATGACTTCTCCAAACCCACTTTTAATAATATTGCATATATCATATTCATCATGAGGCTTAAGCAAATTTTCAAGATCATAAGAAAATTCATCGCCCCACTCATGATCATTACAACAACTAGTGGACATAGCAAAACTAGCATCCCCAAGCTTAGGGTTTTGCATATTTTTAGCATGATTGTCACTAATAGAATTTATAGTGAAACCATTGCAATCATGCTTTTCATCCAAGGAGCCCTCGTGAATCACTACATAAATTTCTTCCTCACAATTTTCAGATTCACGCATCTCAAGCAAAACTCCATAAAGATAGTCAAGTGCACTTTTGACAACACGTGAATCCTGGTGCTAGCACTCCCCGGGAACGACACTAGAAGAATGTTGTTGATGAGTCCCTAACTTGATGCCTTCGCGACAACAGAGCTAGAAAGGCTCCCGGTTTCTCAACAATTAGCAATTGTCTTGCAATGGCCCACCAGCGCGTGGGTTCGCGGCAGTTTTCGAGGGTAGAGTATTCGACCCAAATTTGTTGGTACGCCGGTCAGGAGGTGAGAGAATACTCTCGAGTATTAGCAGCTGAATGTGTCAGATTCAACCACACCTGAAAGATTAGTATCTACAAGCAAAGTATCATCAGCAAAGTAGGATGATAACAACGGTGTCAGAAACGATCCGTTGATGGCACACTATTGCTAACTGTCGTATCAATGGCGCCAGAAGTTGCCCGTGGACGGAAATAGTCTTTTCCCATCTACACCGAGCGAACAAGTATTGTAGCAGGTAGCAGAAGTGTAACGAGTAACAGCAGTAGCAAGGAACAACAGTAGTGATAGCAGTAGCAAGTAGCAACAGTAGCAAGTAGCAGCAGTAGCAAGTAGCAACAGTAGCAAGTAGCAGCAGTAGCAACCAACAGTGGTAACAGCAGCAGAGCAAAACAAGTAACAGCAGCAGAGCAAAACAAGTAACAGCAGCAGTGGGACAAACTCGTAGGCAATGGGTCGGTGATTCGTTTGGATGATATTCATCATGCAACAGTTATAACACGGAGATATATGTGGCTAGCTCCCGTTTGTCAATGTCATGTAGGCATGCATTCCGTGTGTAGTCATATGTGCTTAGGGAAAATAACTTGCATGACATCTATTGTCCATCCCTCCCGTGGTAGCAGGGTCCAAAAGGATACTACAGGATATTAAGGTTCTCCTTTTAATAAAGAACCGGAACAACGCATTAGCACTTGGTGAAAACATGAACTCCTCAAACTATGGTCATCACCGGGAGTGGTTCCGGTTATTGTCACTCCGGGGTTGCCGGGTCATAACACATAGTAGGTAACTATTGCTTGCAAGATCGGATCTAAAACACACATACATTGGTGACAACATAATAATTTCAGATGTGAAATCATGGCACTCGGGCCCTAGTGACAAGCATTAAGCATGGCAAAGTAGTAGCAACATCAATCTCAGAACATAGTGGATACTAGGGATCAATCCCCGTCAGAACTAACTCGATTACATGATAGATCTCATCCTACTCATCATCGCCCAGTGAGCCTACGAATAGATTACCCACGAACGATGAAGAGCTTCATGGAATTAGAGAGGTAAGAAGGTTGATGATGACGATGGCGACGATTTCCCCTCTCCGGAGCCGAAAACGGACTCCAGATCTGTCCTCTAGATGAAGAACATGATGTGGCGGCGCCTCCATATCGCAAACGCGACGAAATATTCTCTTCTAATTTTTTTCTGGGCGAAATGGAATTTATAGAGCTGAGTTTGGGGGCGGCAGAGCCACGTGGGCCCCACAAGCTTGGTTGCCGCGGCCAGGGGGGTGGCCGCGGCAACAGGGCTTGTGGCCCACTGGCCCATCCCCTCCGGTGGATCTTTGCGCATGTATTTTTCATATTTTCCAGAAAAAATCTCCGTAAATTTTCAGGAATTTTCGAGAACTTTCATTTCTGCACAAAAACAACAGCATGGCAATTCTGTTAAAAACAGCGTCAGTCCAGGTTAGTTCCATTCAAATCATGCAAATTAGAGTCCAAAACAAGGGCAAAAGAGTTTGGAAAAGTAGATACGATGGAGACGTATCACTTGGCAACAGAATGTTGGTCACCCAAACTCGGTAGCACTGATGCAGTTTCGGTTGGACCAATTTGGTGGGAATGGCTAGGGTTGTGCCTTGGGTTCAAACTCGGTGGGTCCAATGTGGCAATGTTGGTGACACCGTATTTGTGTATGTGGAACTTGATAGAGTGGATATGTGGGAAAAATGACTGAGTGTTTTGGTGGCTAACTTTGAGCATTTGAGCAATCAGTTCGTTTTACTACCTCACCCCCTTTTAATAGTATTGGCTTTCCTATGGACTCAAAAGTGATTTCTCAAAAATATAAAATGAAGATTTTTCTAGCTTGAATCTTGAGCCAATATTATTCCTTTCTTGCATCGAAGGGCATCTCCACATAAACCTTAAGCCATAGCATCTTTCGAACTTTTCTGAAATATACTTGGAAAACACATTAGTCCAATGATGTATATGTTGTGATCAATTATCAAAACCACCCTAGGGAGCAATTGTGCCTTCGATCTCCCCTTGTTTTGGTAATTGATGACAACATATAGATCAAAGCTTCGACAAAAGATATAATCGATGATTAGCACCGACGCTTTGCGAAGTATGTGAAAAGCAAGATCCCACCCCCCTAAATTTGTGCATTATTTAAAATTTGCGTTTGAATGCAAATGCACAATTGATTAGGATCATGGGTTACTCTTACATGTCACAAACATCTTGGTGGTGCGTAAAAATAATAGCAATGCACAAGATAAGTGAGTGATCATCACAAGGATAGCTAAAAGATAATAATGTAGCATCCCACAAGATAAAGTGTATGATCACACACATAGATAGGATAAAGTAATCCAACAAACAAAGTTTTTAAAACGAAACGAGAGAAAATAATGTCAAAAGTTCTCTCTCACACGAAGTCTATGATCTATACATTTCTCCCCCTTTGCCAACAAGTTACCAAAAAGTTCAAAAGTATAGAACTACTCGTCTCTTTGGAAAGCTGATGATTGACTCGAGAAAACAGCGTCGGCGAAGGCTTCTGCTGACGTCCTTGGAGCTAGAGGGGTTGATACTGAAGGAGCTTGAGCTGGAGATGGTGTTGAAGGTGCTGAAGCTTGTGCTGAAGATGTCTGTCTTGTCTCCGGAGCACGAACAACAACTGATGTTGCCTGGTGATGTACTTTGTAGTAGTGGGAGGGGGAGACTCATCTTCGTCATCATCATCTTCATCTTCATCTTCATCCTCTGAGCATGGAATCTCCACAGAATCAACTTCATGTTGAAACTATCTGACAATGGTGGTCAACTCAGTTACCTTCCCATCCATGTTGTGGAATTTTGTCTCCACAACTCTCTCAAGGCTCTTCTGATTTTGCATAATTTCCTGAATGTTCTTCTCCATGCCTTGGATAGTGCTCACTAGATATGCCATTTTCTTAGCGTGAGTTTAGAGTTATGGAACTGGAGGTGGCCTATTTCTAGCAGCTTCAGCCTCTCCTACCTCTACTGCCATTCTTGTTGCAGCTGATTTAGGATCATTGTCATCCATCACAACCTCATTATCTTCAAATTCAAGCTGAAGAGGTAGATGGGGACGATCAAGTAGATATGCATGCTTGCCTTTCTTGACATTGATGAGCATCTGAATATAGGGTGCATATCCACAGGATCTCTTTTGATACACAGCAGTCCTTCAGATAGTCTCAATTATCAAGTCCATCACTCTAAATCTCGTATGGGTATCAAGTAGATGTAGAAGGTTGATTGAATATCCTCTGATCATCTTCTCATCTCCTGACTTAGGCATGAGAGTGTATCGCAATATATTGTTTGTCGTGGGAATACCAGCTTGCAGAGAATATACTAAGCCAAGCTTGTGACTGGCCATAGAGTTGTGATTCTTCTTAGCATCTGCGTACACATCTACATCTGCTTCTTCCTGCTTGGGAACACCAATGATAGCAGCCCATTCACCAATTGTAGCATCGTATCTGTGTCCATCGTTCATCCAAACCAAAGAGTCATCATAGAAATGAACTGTTGCATAGAATTGCATGATCATATCGTCATTCCATGGGGTCATCTGCTTCCCAACAAAATCTTCTATGTCAACTGGTTTGAAATTCTCTTGACCATGTGGAAAGAAATTCTCATTCTCCTTGATGTATGCCCATTCGACATATCTCATATCAGTGATAGCATGACTCTTGTCATACTGTGGGGACCCGGACTTAAAAGTCGAGATCGCCGAATGAACGTGCTCTGTGATCCCAAAGATCAATGCTCACGAAACACACAGATACTGAATATTAAGAGTCTTACATCCAACGTACCGATTAATACATGGTCAAAAAACATACCGATTAATACAACAAATGACCATCATGGCCAAGTTCACATAGATAGGGCGTATAAGGCCAATCACACCGATACATTTACTAGCTGAAATCTTGGGGCTAAGCGGGAGCCCATGCCATGAGCCTACACCAATAGGCATTCGGACTGGGAAGCGCCGTAGTTCGCAAGTCCGTCTCCGATGACGAATTCTTCTCCAAACTCCGGTCCATCCATGTCTGGTCAATAACATAACTAGTGGAAAGCCAGTGAGTACTTTGAATGTACTCGCAAACAGCTCATGATATGGATAATGCAGTTGGTATGATACAAGTAATATGAAGTATTGGTGGAAAGAAATTTGATTTTACATAGACATGATCATAGATGGATGTGCAACATAAGCTAGATGGTATTTTAGAAGAACAAGTTACATATATCAACATATATGTTGTGGGCTGAACACTTTGGGTTCACCCAATATGCCAAGTCACCAAACTTGGTCACATAAATTCTTACTCGGGTAACACCTTTACACACACACACACTTCGTTTATGTGGAAACGACTCGACGTAGTTCAAGCGGGATTAACCAACTGTCCTTGACCGTGGACACGGCTATTCGAACAGTTTTACACTGCAGAGGTTGTACTCTATACCCACGAGATCTGGGAAACTTTCGTGTCATCCATGACTCGCGGTATATAACATACCAGACGTAAGTACTCGATCAATTCCTTTCCCCTAACGATACTAGACAAAGAGCTCCACTCGATTGGTACCCAGCCCACATGATGCGAGGATCAACGGTGTGCCCGGAACACGTAAAAACGGCATAGTCGACCTACCTGGTACGACCCCGTCACAAGAGTGACCACATATCACTCCCCCCACTAGTAATGTGGTTCTTTGCTAGCACCAACCAAAATAATCAACAAAGCCCCGTCCCATAAAGGGGTATCATGGTCGTACATGTAAGGTTGGGATGGTCGACATATCAAAAATATAATCCTGTTTGTGAAACCACTCAACACAAATATACCCGGTGCACCACTGCTTAACAAGTGGCCACCTAACTCATCATCAGCCTCGGGTATTGGTGGCACCCGACGGGGTTTTACAAAACCTTTGATATTTACCATCATCATGCTCATGCTTCTACCATGCTTAGCTCTATTTTCTACTTGTCAACATGATATTAGCGTGACCCTCATAGGTGGTAGAATCATGCTCAAATGCAAGTGCTCCGGAGGAGCCATCGGTAACATCATATCGATGATTTACCAAATACTCATGATCACATGCAACGGAAATAATTGCTCTACTAGCATGCAATATAATATTTCCTCAAACATGGTCAAAGGGCTGCTTGCCTTGATCAGCTAAGTATCCGGGGTCTTCGAGTCCAACACCTTCGTCAAACATGGAATTTATCGTCGTAATAATAATAATAAATAAGTAGCTCACTCCAAAACATAATACGAACTCACTTTAAAAGTGTTATCCTATTCTGATAAATCTATTTTATAATTTTAAAAATATTTGTCTCTCGTCTTGGTGAAAAGATTAATTTTCAAATCAATTTAACACGAGCTAAAGTATTCAAAATAAGCCTTTTAATTCTAACTATACAGAAAAGTTGTCATAAAAAAATATTTAATAGATCTATTAAATTCTACTCATTTTTAGAAGAATTGTGGTGGAAAAATAATTAAATGACAAATCCTACAAAAGTCTTTTAAAACAGATTAAACTCAAAAAATGAAAAAGGGCTCGGCACTGGCCTGGGTCGGCCTGTGGCTGGGCCGGCCCAACTGGCCAACTAGCCAGCCAGCCCAGGCGCGCGCGCCTTCACGTTCGAACCTGATGCCCTCATGCTCTAACAACGACAGTGGCTCAGAGAGGAGAGAGGGGGAGAGATGATCCACCAACAGGTGGGACACCCCTGTTGGGGTCGTCTTCCTCGTGTGAACACGGGGGAGGGGAGGCACGCCGGCGGCGACACCGATGCCCTCATGCCCTAACGACGTCGGGAATGGAACCAACACATCGTCGCCAACCTGCTGATGGTCGAAGGGACGCCTGGGAGGCCCTGGGTCACCGGCGACGCAGTGGTAGCGACGGAGCCGATTCGCGAGGTGGATGAAGTGGGTGCTACGGACAGGGATTACCTCGGGGAAGAGGTTGGGAAGCTCCCCGAGCTCACTACGGTCACGGAGAAGGTGAGAGGAGCACGAGAGCGGGCCTGTAGCCCGAGATCGATGGAGCTTCGAAGCGGCGGGGCCTCGGTCGATCTTGACCACCGGAGCTCACCGTGCTCGAATTGGGTGACTAGGGGCTCGATTTAGGCTATGGAGGAGTGGAGTGAGGGTGCCGAAGCGAGGGGAAAGGCCTATTTATAGGCCCTCGACGGTGCACCGAGTGTGAAGCGCGGTGGTTTCACCGTGGCTTGCAGAAGAGGAAGAGAGAGCTCAGGGCCGAAACCACGGTATTGCAGACGTGGTTTAGGACCCCTGTGACTCATTGAGAGGGAGAGAGAGCGAGGAGCGTGCGTGCATGCCTGGCCGCATTCTTCTGGCCGAATCTGGCGCGCGCAGGTACGCGTCGCTCTGGTCAACAGAGCAAGGGAGGAGGGGCCCTGAGGCTCCCCTCATTCAGAAGGGTTGTCGGGGACGTGGAGAGGCATCGAGGGGAGGCTTGAACCGATCGGGGCTGGCCACCTTTGCCTCGGGTGCACCCTCTAGCGCACCCAGAATGCAGTTTTGGCATGCCACGGCATGCTGGCGCGCTCTGGGGTGCTTTGGCCGTGTCTAGCGTGTCCTGGGGTTGGGTTGGATGATCCCTGGCCGTTTGAGAGCCGAGAGACTCACTGTTGGTCAAAGGGAGTGGTTAAAGAGTTGATGCCAAACTTGAGCAAGAAACTAAAATGTAGATTTTGGGCTTTTCTGCTTTGAACCAGAGAGGGGCCACTCGTCTGCAGTTGAGGAGTGGTGATGGCTGCTTGGAGAGTCTGAAGGAAAGTGTATGGGTGTAGAGTGAGTTAAGAGCTGATTTACCAAGCTGGAAGAAGGTGTTCGACAGGTGTTTGGGGTTGCTACACTTCACCACTGATGATGAAAGTTAACAGGATTTAGTTTGGTGCAAAAATAAGATGCTCCACCAATTTTGAGCTTCATTGGACAAGTTTGGCTGTGCAAACTTGAAATCACCCCAAATGGGTAGTTATGTCCATTCCGAAGGGAATGTGGGTAAATTAATCCCTACAAATCCATTTTTTCTAGAGACCCTTCATTTGGGGTGTTGAGCACCCGTGCAAAGTTTCAAGAAATTTGGACAACCTTTGCTATGTAGATTTGCTTCAACTTTATTCTCGACAGAGAAGGTTTTAGGATTATTTGGTGAACCAAACCACCTTGCAATGAGGTGAAATTTGGCATGGCCACCAAATATAGCTTGGGAATAATGCTAGAATTTTCTCGAAATTTATTGGAAATATTTCAAAAGGTCAAAACAGACAGAATAGGTTTTCAAGGATTTTCTCAAATTTTTGAACATAAATAGGGGTTGAAAATCTTATGTATGGAAAATATATGTCCTCTTAGTATCTCCAAATTTTCTCATATTTTTCTAAGGCAGAAAAGTATTTTTCATACAGAAATATCATTTCTCGCCTCAGAAATGGACATGAAAATAAAATAGGAAAATATTTTATAAAATAATTATTATATTATATTGGGGATTTAAAACAGTTCTAAAACCAGATTACCATCTTTGGGTGAAGGCACGCCCTTGACATCAAGGACTTGTAGTGCAAACCCAAAGCAAGGTTTTGAAATAGACAAAATGGGAAAAAGGTTTTTTATGAAAATGACATGTTATAAAAAGCTATTTTTGGGGTTCAATCATTCAAACATACATACAAACAATGACAATCATAACACTCATATCATTTGTTTATTTTTTTAATAAGTTCCGATTTTGAAAACTACAGTTGAAGTGAGGTAAAAACAGGGTGTGACACATACAAGACAGTCTCATAAAAAACTTATTGTTCCTCGGTGTGAAACCTTGGATCAACAACACTTCTTCTTCTCACAACATATGGATCAACAGCTCTCCAGTTTCGTAATCCGGCATCCTTCCTCTTCTTCATGTCTTCTGCTACAGGATGAGCAACATTGTGGAGTGGTACATATGGTCTGAGCTTCCTGAGAACTGGAACATTCTCATCTTCTTCCTTTTCTGCAGCATGGGCACTGGATGCAGGGCCTTTGCTCTTAGCAGTTGCAGGTACATCTCTGGTGGTCTTCCTGGAAGTTACATCCTTCTTTGCTTTTGCAGCAGGCTTTGGAGCAGAGTTCATTGCATCACCCATCAGCTTCTTCTTCTAGGGAGGAACTGGGATCTCCTCAGGAGCTTCTTCCTCAGCTTCTTCCGGGCCTTCAAACATAGAAGTCTTTCTGCCAACAAGATGGATAGTTCTCTTCCTGGGCCTCTTCACACCAGCCTTCTTTGCAGGTGCTTCCTTGGCAATTGCTTTGCCCTTCTTGGCATAATCTGGTGCTCTCTGTTCAGCAGCACTGGCAGATATCTTCCTGACAACTTTACTTGGAGGAGCCTTTGGACAGGCTGAAGTTTCTTCACGCATAAAATCTGAGTCTTCCTCATCAGAAACTATCTTTCTCCTTGCCTCATGGCTGCTTTGGGCAAGCCATGGGAACTGGGAGAACTAGGGTGTGAAGCAGTCCTCTCTGGACTAGTGTGAGCTTCCAAGTTAACACTCTGCTCTCTGAAATCATTCTCACCATCATTTGAACCTCACATACTAACTGACAAGTGCACCAACAAACAACAGAACATGTGAAGTGGATGTTGAAGAGACAGAATGGATGAGCATCACCAAATTTAGATATTTTTGAAAATTTGAAGTCTGAAACTCAGGGTATGATCTTCTGTAGGATGTAAATCGGTGGCACCGAGTTGGCATTTTTGGACTCACCGAGAAAACAGACATGCTTAACAGAAACTTGGCAGCATTTTTAGTGGCACCAAAAATAGTTGCTCGGTCTCACCGGGTTGCTTCTCATGAGCCCTAAAACAGGAATCGGTGGAACCGATTTTACAAACTCGGTCTCACTGAGTTGCATTCTCCGGCAGATCAGATCCGAAATTTCCTACTTATTCTACTCTATGAGATTTATCTGGTGGATACAAGTATTTTCACATGGTCGAAAGAACAAAAATGTGTCCCAGTGCGTAAGAATCAGATGGGGAATCTAAGGGAGATCGAACCGTACCCTAACTTTGTGGCGGTTCGGCTACGGCAGGGCAGATAGCGTCGACGGCGTCGAATCCCAATGGCGACGGCGCTCGGGGAGTCAAGGCGTTGAACTAGGGTCTCAGGGGGGGCAGCGAGGGTTTGAGGAACGAACCGTTTTGAAGATGTGAAATCAAAAGGTCTGGTTCGTAGATATATATACTCGTGCGCTGTCGGTGTCACCGAGACGGCAAAATCAGTGTCACCGAGTTCCTCAATTGTGAGTAGACACGAAAACTCGGTGCAACCGAGTTGGCAATTCTGGTGGTACCGAGATGAGAACACCTAATCAACTTTGAAAAATTAGTGGCTCCAAGTTTGTGGAGTTGGTCACACCTGGTTTTTCGAAGAGGTTTTGGAAGGCAGCCTTTGACGATACTGAACTCCGAGTGCACCTTCACACAGAGGGATCGACAAGTGCTTGTTCAAGTTTTGTGATGAAGCATGAATAGAACTTGAGATGAGATAGCATAGATAGCTAGAGAAGGGTCCTAGGCATTCTTGTCCATCCAATTGGCAAAAGATAAAACAAAACCCATATAACAACAATTGGATGTCCTCCAATAATCAAATTCATGTAGACCAACATGCTCACACAATAAGAATGATGATACAAACATGGTGAACATGCTCACACATCCTAGCATCTATCAAGCACTTGGGCAATGACAAAGTCATCTATATATGAGTATATTGACATAGGAGCCAAGCAAGAATACTTGATGATAGGTCATACTCATCGTTAAGCACAAGTGTGGTTACCACTTTTACATAAGCATTAATGTGTTCATATCCTTAGGATATTATTATACTCAAGTCTTAGAATAAAGCTCCCCCTTGATATGATATTCCCACAAATAGGAATCAACTAACCATGGGTTTTGTTGTGGAAGACTTCAAGTAGGTGACGTAGTGGTGGATGCTCAAAGTTGATGAATATCATCTTGAGTTGGGAGCAATCCTTGTTGTTTTCATACTCTTCTCACCTACATGGGTTAGTCCCAAAGAAAAAAAAGGAACATATGCAAGTAAATCTATGGACATGGAGTGAAGCACAAATGGGATGATGTACAAAGATGCATTGATTACCTTGTTCCTTGCTTACCTTTGAGGGAATGTGTGACTCCTTGAACTAATCCATAAGGTTGAGGTTGATTGCATATAGCTCTTGACAAAATGAATAAGAATCAATTTCATTGGCAGAGTCACCCATCAAGAACTTATAGTTCTTCCTATTTGGAATCCACACCAAATTGATGGGAATCCTTGGAGTTGTTGTAGCACTTGTTGAGGTAGATCTAGTAGTATCCTTGGGAACCCACTTAACCTTGGCTTGGGGTTCTTCTTCAAATAGGTCAATGTCATCTTGAAGATTTCCCTTGCCTTTGTGGGCTTGTGGTGGAAGGTCATCTTGTGCGCTTGTTCCTTCGGAAAGAGTGGACTTCTCCTCTTGGGGAAAAAACTTGGGAGTGGGATATGGACCTTCTTCCCAAACACCTTAGTTGACGTTGAAATAGCCAACACCTTGTTTCTTCTAATGTTCTCCTTGCTTGCGCACAATTTCCTCTAATTGCTTACTTCCGACAAGATTCTTGAAGACACCTCTCTCTATAATCCCTTTCAATAAATCATTTTCTTGCTCAAGTGTAACTTGGCTAAGAGAATCGTTAGTGGAATCAATAGAGTTACTAGCAACAACTTTATTGGATTTAGCTTTAGCGTTGTTGTAACTAGATGAAGAAATCTTCTTGCCTTTGTTACTAGTGTACTTAGGCTTAAGTTGTGGAACAAAATTAGACAAGAGTAATCGTCTGGCTAGATAATAAGAACTCTTCTTTCGAAGATCATCATTGATTGCTTTTAAGAACTCATGTTCTTGCTCCTACTTGAGCTTCTCGAAGCGTAGCTTCTCATGGGTTCTTGCAAGATCTCTATGATATTCTAGAGTAGTCTCATGAGCTAACTTGAGAGTTTTTAATTCTTGAGTTAGTCATTCAATCTCTTTCTTATCATCATCATTCGATTTCTCTTGACTAGCATGATAAATACCAAGTTCATTTTCAGTGCAATCACTAGTTTTATCTAGAAGCAAGTCATCTTCTCCTAACAACTCATCCTCATCACTATTGAAATCAAGATACTCGGGGTGTGATACCTTGGGGACTTTAGCCATGAAGCAGTTTCCGACTCCCTAATTTGGTGAATCAAATAAGTTGTAGGAGTTGGAGGCAAAAAGTGCAATGCTGGCAACACCTTCATCTTGACTACAGTCGGAGTGAGAGTGATAGCTTCTCTCGGAGTTGTGATCAGATACAAAGCCAGAGACCCATTCACCAACATGAGCTAGATGTATTCTTCTTGAACTGCTCTTGGTGTATTTGTCCTTCTTCTCCGATTCCTTGCCTATCCGTGAGTGTCTTCATTCATACTGATCTTCTCTACTCCTTCTCTCTCTGCGAGGTGACTCATCTCTTGATCTTCATCTTCTATGTGACTCTTCTCTTCTTTTGTAGGGAGCCGAGCACTCATTTGAGTAGTGTTTGGGTTTCTCACAATTGTAGCAGTTTCAGTCACAACTGGACGAACGGTTCTCATCATGTCTTGAACTTGAGCTTCTATCTTTGCCTCTATTCTTGTAGAACTTGTTGAATTTGCTGACCATGAGGCTTATCTCTTCAGCGGTGACAAGATTGTCTTTTGAAGTAAAGGGAGCATCGCATGAAGCTTTATAAGCACCGCTTGACTTGTTGTGCAGCTCATCTTTCTCTTTGAGTGACATCTCATGAGCAACAATACTACCAATAACTTTAGTTGGCTTGAGAACTTTGTAATTTGGCATCATTTGGATCAATGTGCATACTATGTCATACTTGCCATCAAGAGATCTAAGTATCTTCTTGATGATGAATTTGTCGGTCATCTCTTCGCTTCCTAAGCCGGCAATCTCATTGGTGATGAGAGCTAGCCTAGAGTACATTTCAACGACTCCTTCAACATCCTTCATCTTGAACTTGTCAAGTTGACTTTGAAGCAGTACCTTCGTGCATATCAACCAAAGTATCCCAAATCTCTTTTCCATTCTCAAATCGACTGATTTTGTTGAATTCTTCGGGGCAAATGCATTTGAAGATGATATCACATGCTTGAGCATTAAGTTCCAACATCTTGAGTTCATCAGCTGTCGCATCACGATCTGGTTCATGCCCTTCTCCAAAGAAGTTACCTTGCACACCAACACGAATAATAGCTCAAACATGAGGATTAAAGGCAAGAATGTGCATGTTCATTTTATGCTTCCAACTAGCAAAATTAGTGCCATCGAAGTAAGGACCTCTACGATGATAATTTCCCTCACTAGATGCCATACTCTCCTAGGATGCTAAACCAATGAAATGGAGAACAAAGCTCTGATACCACTTCTAGGATTGAAAGTATGTCTAGAGGGGGTGATTAGACTACTTGACAAGATAAAAAATTTGCCTTTTCCCAATTTTACTTGAGAGGCAGCAACGACCGTTATAACAAGTCAAGTACACCCTACACATGCCGTTCTAATTGTATTGCAGTGGAAAGTAAACATGCAAGTGTAAATAGAGGAGTAAGGTAGAGACATCAAATGCATGAGGTTGACACGGCAATTTTTGGCATGGTTCCGATAGGTGGTGCTATCGTACGTCCATGTTAGTGGAGACTTCAACCCACGGAGGGTAACGACTGTGAGAGTCCACAGAGGGATCCACCCACGGAGGGTCCACGGAGAAGAGGCCTTGTCTAACCCACCACGCTTTCCCTCCATTTAGGACTTGCCTTACTCATGGTAGATCTTCACGAAGTAGGCGATTGCTACCTCTTGAGCTTGCGTTGGTTTTTCCCTTGAAGAGGAACGGCTGATGCAGCAGAGTAGCAGTAAGTATTTCCCTGAGTTTGAGAACCAAGGTATCAATCCAGTAGGAGTATCAAGATGAGGCACCAATGTACCTGCGCAAAAAGAAACAAACTTGCACCCAACGCTATAAAGGGGTTGTCAATCCCTTCACGATTATTTGCAAGGTGAGATCTGAAGGTGAAAATTACAACACAGTAATTTTGTGGATATGAAAATATGATGTGAAGTAGACCCGGGGGCCATAGTGTTCACTAGAGGCTTCTCTCATGATAGCAAGTATTACGGTGGGTGAACGAATTACTGTCAAGCAATTGATAGAATCGCGCAAAGTCATGACGATATCTAAGGCAATGATCATACATATAGGCATCACGTCCGAGACAAGTAGACCAATACTTTCTGCATCTACTACTATTACTCCACACATCGACCGCTATCCAACATGCATATAGTGTATTGAGTTCATAACAAACATAGTAACGCCTTAAGCAAGATGACATGATGTAGAGGGATAGATTCATGCAATATGATATAAACCCCATCTTTTTACCCTTGATGGCAACAACACGATGCGTGCCTCGCTACCCCTTCTGTCACTAGGTGAGGACACCGCACGGTATGAACCCAAAACCAAGCACTTCTCCCATTGCAAGAATTATAGATCAAGTTGGCCAAACAAAACCCACAACTCTAAGAGAATTACAAGGATACGAAATCATGCATATAAGGGATCAGAGGAGACTCAAATAATATTCATAGATAATCTGATCATAAATCCACAATTCATCGGATCTCGATAAACACACCGCAAAAGAAGGTTACAACGGAGAGATCTCCATGAAGATCATGGAGAACTTTGTATTGAAGATCCAAGAGAGAGAAGAAGCCATCTAGCTACTAGCTATGGACCCGAAGGTTTGTGGTGAACTACTCACGCATCATCGAAGAGGAATTGATGTTGATGAAGAAGCCCTTCATGTCCGAATCCCCCTCCGACAGGGCACCAGAACGTGCCCCATATGGGATCTTGCGAAGACAGAAGCTTGCGGCGGCGGAAAAGTATTTTCATGGCTCTCTCTGGTGGTTCTGGATTTTTAGAGAATTTATAGGAGAAAGAGGTAGGGCAAAGGAGCCACGGGGGGCCCACAAGTCTGCTAGGTGTGGCCCCCCAGGACACAGCTAGGGGGCTTGTGACCTCCCCCGAGGTCCTTTGCCTTGGTTCTCAAGTCCCCTGCGTATCTTCCGTTATGGAAAAATCCTCCCACGGGTTTTATTCCGTTTGGACTCCGTTTAATATTCTTCTGTGAAAAAGGTCAAAAACACGGAAAAAACAGAATCTGGCACTTCGCACTGAGTTAATTGGTTAGTCCCAAAAAAGATATAAAGTAGCATATTCATGCATACAAAACATCCAAAGTTGACAAGATAATAGCATTAAACCATAAAAAATTATAGATATGTTGGAGACGTATCAGCGATCTCCTTGCCCTTACAAACATCTTTGTTCAACTCCACAACACGAAGTAGGAGGCTCCCAAGCGACACCTAACCAACTAGGAGGCACCACCCTCCAAAAGGTAATAGATGGAGTAGATCAATGAACTCCTTGCTCTTGTGCTTCTAAAGATAGTCTCCTCAACACAAATCTCTCTCTCACAGAATATCCATGGGTAGGAGAGGTTGATTTGGTGGAAAGGAGTTTGGGGAGGCTAGAGATCAAGTTTCAAATGATTGTATTGGAATATCTTGGTATCAACACATGAGTAGGTGGTTCTCTCTTATAAGATGGATCTGGAAATGCAGTGTGTGTTATGAGTGCTTCTCCCACGAATGATAGGTGGGTGAAGGGGTATATATAGGCAACAGCCAAAAGCCAACCGTTACACACAAAAGTGCAAACTCGGTGACACCAAAGTAGACAACTCGGTGGTACCGACATGTACTAAAACTGTGAACTTTGAATCTCAGTGAGACCAATATATAAAACTCGGTGGCACTGAAATGGTGACTAACGGTCAGATGGACAAACTCGGTGAAATCAAAACTCAAAGTCGAAAATTCCGATTTTGTGTATCTTGGCAATAGAATGTTGGTCACCAAACTCGGTAGCACTGATGCAGTTTTGGTTGTACCGATTTGGTGGGAACGGTAGGGTTCTATCTTGGTTACAAAGTCAGTCGGTCCGATCTGGCAATGTTGGTGACACCGAATTTTTGTATGTGCAACTTTATAGAGAGGATATGTGGGAAATGACTGAGTGTTTTGGTGGCTAACTTTGAGCATTTGAGCAATCAGTTCATTTTACTACCTCACCCCCTTTTAATAGTATTGGCTTTCCTATGGACTCAAAAGTGATTTCTCACAAATATAAAATGAAGAGTCTTCTATATTGAAGCTTGACCCAATATTATTCCTTTCTTGCATCGAGGGGCATCTCCACATAAACCTTAAGCCATACCATCTTTTGAACTTTTCTGAAATATACTTGGAAAACAGATTAGTCCAATGATGCATATGTTGTGATCAATTATAAAAACCACCCTAGGGAGAAATTGTGCTTTCAAAACTAGCACAAGAACCTTGGTTAGCTCATAACTTAGTGTATCTTCCTCCAAAATGACATAATAAGCTCAAAACAAGGTAAGTAATCATCTTCACCTTCTTCTTCTTCTCCTCATTCTTCTTCTTCTCCTCCTCCTTCTAGTCTTCTCTCCTTCCTCCTTCTTATTCTTCTAGTTTTATTCTCCAAAACTACATACTTAGCTAATTATCCTCCAAAATGACATAATTATCTCCATTTTGCAGATTTGATTCACTTCATGGAAGGTGACATTCATGACAACCAGCACTGATGGACTACTACCATTTACTTTCTCTTTTGATTTGTAATGATAAATAGTGTGAAATTATGTGTATGTATGGAGATAAGATAAGTATGTGTATGTATGATGATTGAAACTGTGTATGTAGCTAGCCTATTTGTTGTTTTGCTCTTATATGATGTTCGATGCATGGCCTATATGCTTCTTATATGATATGTCTATTTTTAAACTTTACGTGGGTGTTAGAAATTATATATATCATATGTGTATTTTTAAAATGCAGGGAAATATCTAAAAGCAAACAAAACAGTGGCAATGTTGGTGCTTTTCCGTCTGCCAACGGATAACAAAGGGCTTTGCCGTCTGCCAGCGGATGGCAAAGGTGCAACGTCTCACCCACGTGTGCACCCTGGGGCAACCGGCTGGACAATATGCTAACATTGCCATCCGCGGCAGACGGCAAAGGGGCAACAAGGCTGATGGCAAAGGAGGTCGCCCGACAGACGGCAAAGTGACGGCTCCTGGCAGACGGCAAAATTTGCCAAGCCGACTGACGGCAAAGAGGTGGCTCCCCACCACACGGCAAAGGGTCGGCGACCGATAAAGTCTGCCACGTCGGTTGATGGCAAAGCCTGCCACGCTGGCAGACGGCAAAGCCACCACAAAAAGCAGATGACAAAGGCCACAAAAAAGCAAATGGCAAAGCTGGCCACAAAAAGCAGACAACAAATATTTCGTTAGCCACCTAACGGAGTAGGTGCGTGTGGGCTGTCGTCTAATCTCTTTGCCGTCTGCTTGCCATCAACAACGTATGGCAAAGGCCTTTGTCGTCCGCTGCCTGGAGGCAGATGGCAAATAAGGCCCTTTACTGGCGCAAGCAACCGTGGATGTTTTGCCGACTACTTTCGTAAAACTGCTACTTTCACCCCCTACACCATTCTCCTTCACTCCAACTTTTTGTCACAAGCCCATAGAGTTACCATTCATCTGCATCAGAGAGATCCTACTCTAGTTCAATGTTAGGAGTGGACAAACACCCCAATTAAGCCCCTGATTTACCCTGGCAGAGAGTTTCTCCCCATCCTCCTTTGACCACAGCCTCCCTCCTCGAATCCAAAGCATCCAAGGGGCATATGCACAACCCCCAAACACTAGTGGACAAGGTGGACGCAACAAAGCGCGCCAGCATGCCGTGTCATGCCAAAACTGCACTCTGGACACGCTATAGTGCGCACCCACACTATGGGAGGCCAGCGACGACAAGCTTTGGCCCATCAGGTTGTCCCGCAAGTTCCCCTTGACGGCAGAGACCCTGTGCCATGTCATGCCCCTCCTTTCTCCCCTTCCCCCCCTACGACGCGTGCCCCTGGCTGGCCGAATCGGTCAGGTGGCGCTCGCCACCGCGACACGCTAGGAGAGAGCTCCGACTCCTCCCCATCCTTTTCACAACCCCACACATCGTCCACAAAGACCCCAAATGCAACCCCAAGTCCCGTCTCCTCTCCTGGCCGTTGCAATAGTCTCGCCGGCACTCGAGCTTTCGGTGAACTGTGGCCCCTCTATAAAATGCCACCCTGGGCCTCACTCTCCCTCCCTTCGATCTCCTGCTACTCCTAATCACACCCCTGAACCACCCACACATCGCCATTGGCCCCCGAGCTTGAGATCGAGCTCCAGATCTGTTGCATCGTGATTCTGGCAATCCCCGGGTGCAAGGTCGCTCCGGCTCTCATTTCTTCCCCATTTGAACCGCAACAACTTCCTGATGCTTCTCCCTCTCTCCCGTTTTCTTTTGTTGTAGGATTCTACCCCGGCGACCACCCTCCCGAAGCGCCTTCACCACTGGACCTCGGGGCCAGCGACTCCCTGCACCCTGGCTCCTCCCTCCACCAATAGTCGAACACGACTCACCCGTGGACCCATTTCCACCCCTAGCTGCCCTCGTCGTGCCCTCTGCCATCGTCGATGTGCTCGCCGCCCTCTGTGTCCCGACGTTGAAGATGACAGGTGGGGGCCACCTATCATCCTCATCACTCCCTTCCCTCCCGTCGCTGCCACTCACGGCTCGGCCCCGCCTGTCGGGTTTAAACCATGGCAGGTGCGCCTGCTTTTTGCTAGTTTCTGGCCCAGGAATTAGCCTGTACCGCCTGCGCTCGGTTTGCTCGTTGTACCAATTTGGCCAACAACTTCTGGCCAAGGAACTGTGGCCTTTTTATTTATTTTTTGCAAAAAAAATCCATAGGGGTGAATATTTATCCAAATTCAAATATTGCTCCACCAAAATTCTTGTAATATTATGTAGTATTTTAGGGTGCCACTTGTGAAATTTTTACAAATGGTTGGATGCACTGTTTTATTTTAAAACCCTATTTTAGGGAGTTTAACACTCTCTGAAAATAGTTTTTGCAACTTTTTACAGCCTAAAAACAAGACCCAATAATTTTTACAGAACCTATACTCATCCTAGTATTTTACAAAAAATGTGTGACATTTTCCTTAGTAGATTCTTTTCCGTGTTCTAGGTTGAGTGCTTATTTTTGCCCTTTTATTTTGCGATGATAGATTGAGTTGGTGACGATGGACTTGGACTAAAAGACTATGAAGACCCCAGAGACTTTGTTGAGCAAGGCAAGAAGCCCCTTAACCATGTGTAAGAGAATACTTTCACGCGTGTCATATTTAACATTCTATTCCAATGCATAAGGCCATGTTGAATCAGTAACTACCTCGGTGAGGTCTTCCCGATAGTTCCTCGATGACACTTGTAGTTGGGCATAACCCTACCTACCTATGAGGGTTGTGCGGGTGGGGTGTAGTTTGGTTGCTTGTAGTGCTACGCATGGGATTGGGTACATGCATGCAGAAGGTAAGAGAAGATGATTTCAAATGTTTTATGAAAACCCCGTCGGTGCCACTAATGCCCGAGGGTGATGTGTTGAGCTAGGTAACCACTTGATAAGGGAGTGGTATACCGAGGCCAGTTGTTTAAGTGGTTTCTAGAAACCGGTTAGATTTTTAATATTTTATGACCCTCCCAACCTTACATGTACAACCACAATACCCCTTATGGGACGGGGCTTTGTTGATTACTATGGTCGGTGCTAGTAGAGAGCCTGCATTACTACTGGCGGGAGTTACGTGGTCACTCTCTAGATAGGGTCATGCTAAGAATGGGCGACCATGGACTGTTTTCATGGACACCGGGCACATCGTTGCGTGCCCTCATGGATGATATGTGTGATGTACATCACGAAGGATTGTCACAAACGAGTTGTCTCTTTACTAGTATCGTCATGGGAATGGCCATGCTCGGGTACTTACCTCAGGTATGAGAAAGGCCGCGAGTCGTGTCCTGACACGAAAGTTTCCTGAGTCTTGTCGGTAAAGTGTGGAACCCGTGCAGAGTGTAAAACTATTAGAATAGCCATGTCCATGGTAATGGATAGTTGAGTGGTGCTACTTAAATTACGTCGAGAAGTTTTCGTATAAACCAAGTGTGTGGGTTGGGGGGATGGTTCTAGTATGAATGATGAGCTAAGTCAGATGACCTGTAATGATGGCTGGACATGCGTTGTTCGGCCCTCAGTTGATATTGAAATTTGTAACCCTTTCGCGTGGTTATCACTTACCTTATGATGCATGCCGCACGAGAAGTTGATCATGTTATTGAACTAGGGAAAACCCTGGTTTCCGCAAATTGCCTATTAGTATCATATCATGTTTTATTATTGCATTGTTCCACATCATGGGTTGCTTGCGAGTACATTCAATGTATTCATGGGCTTGCCACTTGTTATTTAATTGGCCAGGCATGGAAGAGCAGGAATTTGGAGAAGAGTTCGTTGGTGACAAACAAGCTAACTAGGACGCTTCCAAGTCAGAATGCTTGTAGGTTAAGGCAGATGGCATGGGTTCATGCTTTTATTCAATATGTCCGTTGTTCGTTGCGTTTGGTGTGTTTCCCTTCGAGTCCCTACATATGTAAGACTTGACCTTAATGATCCTTATTTGTACCAGATGGTATGTAAGGATGTAAGACTCTTGTTATTCATCTTGTGTGTGTGTTCTGTGAGCATTGATCTCAAGGATCACTGTACACGTGCATTCAGTGATCACGACTTACAAGTTGGGGTCCCCACAGATCTAGTATCACAACCATCCTGACTGTAGGAAGCCTCATGTAGCATGGACGTCAGATAGGATGACCCCCCTTCCAAAAACTATACCTAACCTCTATACGTAGGAGTTTCTGCATTTCTTGCCTCTTCCATTCTATTTTCAAAGCCCTTTAGTGACACATCTCCTTAAACCTTGTAGATGCCCGTCGTACCCGAAAACCTCCTAGCATCCGGCTTTCCCCCACTCGCTGAGGACAACTTGGAGAAGTGTCAGGTTCGCCGATCACCCGTTTTCCTCTACCACCGGCACTGGGTCAATGCCACCATGAAGGAGTACCACATTGATGTGGTCGTGAAGTCAAATGGCTCCCAGATAAGCTGGTTCTTTGAAGGATCAGAGATGGATACTCTATTGTTAGTCAGGTTGTAGGTGGATCTGAGAATAAGTGGGATTAGTGGGTTCATCCCACTTAAATTGATTAATTCGGCTCCCACTGGACAGAGAAAAAAATAAGTGGGCTAACCCTATTAGCCCACTCGAGTCCCACCTATCCACCAACCCCATCCCACAAGCCTTCCAGCCTACGCAGGAGGTGCCGCGGCTGTGCCGCCGATGGTTGACTCCCACCACCGCCGCTCGACGGGCGACGCTGTCGAATCCCTTCCTCATCCGCCTCCAAGTCAGGCCCCTAGCTTGTAGCCTCTACTCCAGCCGGACGGGATGACGAGGTCGTCGTCAGCCCCAACCTCGACCCCTAGGTCGCTGGCGGCGCCAACCCCGACCCTTGGGTAGCCAGCCTGAACTCTGACCCATGGGTTGCCGGCAGCCCGAACCCCGACCCACGAGTTGCCTGCTGCCCCAACCCCGACCAGAACCTCGGCGCCCAAGTCGTCGGTAGCAGGTATTCCATGAGATTCAAGATGCAGCGTTTTTGACTAATCTTTCGTTGCATGAAGTGAAACAGCTTAGGAAATATTAGGAACTTTCAGGAGTGTGATATTATACTAGTGAGGTTTGCTCATAATTTCAAAAAAGGAGGTAGTGGAGTTTAATTTAGTTAGCTTACATAGTTATCTACATGACAAAGTTCTCTCAGAATTCTGTCTTAGCTAGGTTCGGGCTCTAATTCTGTCTATAGGGGTGCTAACGTTTTTAGTTAGCTATTTAAGCCTGGTTTAAGCTGCTTATCTTAGGTGAACTAACTGCTTAAGCCCCAGCTTGGGTGAATGAAATGCAACAAGAATTAACCTTTTTTCTCTTTCTGCTGATCTTTACTTTCTCACACTAGAGCTAGCTAATTCCCCTGGTATTCTCATCTCAGATTCACCATATCACTGCGGCAAACATGCATTTAGAAGCATGTACATGTAGTGGTGGGAGACTGGGAGTGCGTTTGGATTAGAAAGTTAAAAAATTAACAAGTGCTGCTTCAGAAGTTGCACGTGACCTGCTTCTTCAGAGATGAATACAAATAGTAATATGTTTGGTACAGTTATCTTAGCAGTTTCTCTTATCTTTACTACAAAGGCAAGTCTGCGGTCTTAATGGATCGATATCCCTCGCACTCTCGTGCAAATCAGCCCACCCCTTGTCCCATCCCCGCTCAAATTTTTTTATCACACTACTTTATCAGGAAGGCGTCGATGTTCAAGAAATAGAGATGCAGTTTTTAATCATGACAATTTTTCTCGCCGAGGCTAGTGAAGAAAAGTGCACTAATCCACCTGTACCATTACTTGGACATTTGGCCGTTGACATGGATAAGCAGGCGGCACCAAAGAGCAAGAGAAGGCTGAATAAGGATAAGCAACCATCACCTGGATCTTTACCCATTGAGAAGAATAAGCAGCCATCACCTAGATCTTTACCGGTTGAGAAGAATAAGCAACCATCACTATCCAAAAAGGTGGTAAGATCTCGAGTCCTTAACAATGTGGTAGTGTCATTCTTAGCAAGAAGGGAAGAAAGGCTAAGTCACTAGCAAGCTCCCATTCACAGCCTTCACTTCTAGCTCTGTCACCAAATGTAGCCAACTTTGGTTCACGCAGACCACGAAACTTAAATTCCAAAATTTGGAATGAGGTAGAACCGATATATGTTGACGAAATGCTCTCACAAGGTCGTTGCACTCATTGCAACCAAGTCTTTCGTGCCTCGAAAAAGACAATGACAAGTCATATCCTTAAATATTTGGGGGTATGTGAGGAAAAAACTAAAATAGATGGTATGGTTGCCAAGATTCGAACTGATAGTGCAATTAATCTTGATTGGAAGTTTGAACAAGGGCGTGCACGTAGAGCACTGGTAAAGTTGATTGTGCTACATGAAATACCTTTTACTTGTGTTGAGTACCCTGGCTTTAGGTCCTTTGTTAAGACTTTGAATCCATGGTTTTACGTGGTATCCAGGGCAACAATTAAAAAGGATTGCATTGCTTCATATGATAGACACAAAAAAGAAATTCAAGCATTCTTTAGCAGTCTAAATTCCCGAGTATCATTAACGGGTGACATGTGGACGTCAAATCAGAAACTGGGTTACTTTTGGATGACCGCCCACTATATTGATGACTCGTGGACTATGCAAAACAAACTAATCAGATTTTGCCTCTTGGAAACCCCACACAATGCCCATAACATGTTTGACATGGTGCAAAATAGCTTGAGAGATTGAAATATTGAAGAGAAAATCTTCAACTTTACCCTGGACAATGCACCAGTCAATACCTCAATGGTTGGCCACTTGAGAAAGAATTTGATAGATAGGTATCTTCTCCATCATAGAGGAAAGTTATTGCATGTTAGATGTGTTGCGCATATACTGAATCTTGTGGTGCAAGATGGGCTAGATGCAATGGCTTCGGTAGTTGATCGAATCAGAGAATCATTTCAGTATGTCAAAAGTTCACAAGGTAGAATGGAGTGATTCGATGAGATGGTTGCGCAAGTGGGACTTGCTTGTAAAAACCATCCTTCGGTAGATGTGCCTACAAGATGGAATTCAACGTACCTTATGCTTGAACTGTCATTGCCATTCAGAGCAGCGTTTGAAGCCTTGAAAGAAGCCGACAAAGATTATAAATTCGCTCCTTCAGTAGTGAATGGGAGATGGCTGAAGCTATTTTCCATCTTTTGGGCGCTTTCTACACAGCCACGAAGAAAGTCTCGGGTAGGACATATCCCACCTCTCACCTTTACTTCTACGAGGTCTGGAATGTGAAGCAAATAATGGAGAAAGAAGTCTTGAGTGAAAATCCTACCATTATTGCCATGGTGAAAGAGATGGAGAAGAAGTGGATCAAATATTTTGAGGAGTCATTGTTAGCAAGTTGTGTGCCGGTAATTTTTGATCCAAGGTACAAATATGAATATGTTGACTTCCGATTGACTGCAACATTTGGTGATGACGCCGAGAAATATCTTACCCAAGTACAGAGTGCGATGAAGATCCTATTTGCAGAATATGCATCTGAACTTGAAAACACTTGTGATGAAGGTGATGAGCTTGCAGAGGAGGATGAGGAGGGCACTCTTGATGATTGGGATAAGCATTTGAGGTTGAAAAGATCCCACAACTAGAACGATATCTCGAAGAAGAGTTGTTTCCGTCGATAGTACTTGGATATCTTGAAGTGGTGGGAAGTCCACTCCCCAAAGTATCCAGTGCTCGCGACTTTAGCGCGGGACATATTGGCAGTGTCCGCATCTATAGTGCCCGCGGAGGCTGCATTCAGCAATGCTGGAAGGGTCATCACTGAACATAGAAGTAGTTTGAGCCTCAGTACCGTTGAGACGCTGATGTGCCTCGAGGATTGGCTTCGGTCAGCCGGTAATATGTTTTTAATTATTTTTCCATAGTTTATTTAATATTATACCTATTGAATGTTTCATTTTGAATGCCTCTGATATTCTAGATCACCAAAAGGTGGAACTAACAGTCGGAGACCATGGTGGTGTTCAAGATGATGCTGGAACCACCTAGGTAATTTTTCCATGTTGCCTTTAATTCTCATGTACTTGATTAACTTTTGAAGGATGGCTACATGTATTAATCTGTAAATTGGACTGTTCTCAGAGTTCTGGAGCAGTCAGCTGTCAGCATCAGAATGATCCAAGGCTTCTTTCAACATATATGAAGTTTCAGGGAAGTGTAGCTTGAGATAATCATCATTCAAGATTTTGCTATCCTCGTAGATAATCTTGAATCATTTTGAATGTTCAAGATAATGCCCGTGTATGATCCTGGTAGTAGTTATGATTAAATTACACTTTAGATAATCATCGTGTTGCTTCCCGAGTTGTCGCGAACCCGGTAGTAGTTATGATTAAATTACACTTTCAGGGTGATAATGCCCATGTACGATCCTGGTTGTAGCTTCAGATAATCATGATTCAAAAAGTGGATAATAGTCGTACATGTTGTATACATTTAAAAAGTCGGAACCCACTTGATCCCACTTAACCCACTTAAATTTTAGTGGATTGTTGGCTATAACCCACCAAAACGTGTTGGAATTAAGTGGGATGTGGTGGGACTCCCGCTATTATTCCCACCTCCAGCCTGAATTGTTAGTAGTCGAGGCAGCGGCGCGGAAGGCGCTCATCCACCTTTGCGACATCCTTCCTAAGATTGCCGACGAACCGGCTACACGCCACTTTCCTTTCGTGAAGGATGAAGTTGGCGGGAGTTGGACATTGACCCCATCCCCGGAAGATTGAACACCGCTCAGATTCCAGACGTACTTCAGCCTCTCTGCCGATGGTGTGGCTCACAACCTGATCAAGGAGTCTGTAAAGATCCAATAGGAACTTCACCACACCCGTGAGCTACTTCGTCAAGCTAAGATGAAGCCAGGCAAGGTGAAGAAGGATGGAGCCCCCGAGGGTCAACCCGCTAACGCTTATAAAGGAGGAGTACCCCCAGCTAGAGATACACTCACACGGTGTCATCACCTGAGTGTGAAGGAGTATCGTGAGCTCTTCACCGCTACACCGGCGAAGCGTTGTCATGATGGACCTCCTCGTTCCCCGACTCCCTCGATAGGAGATGATGCCCGTACAGATGATGACCAAGAGGAAGACCCAAAGGAGCATGAGTAAGAGATCGGGCACTCCACTACTTGAGTCCGAGAACCCCTAGGGTAGGTCAAGCTATGAACCCCTGATGTGAAGTCGAGTCTGTGTAATGGTTCATATGAAACCATGTGTTCTTGATGTTTGTTTTTCTGTTAGTGTTTTGATGCAAGTAGCGCTTTTGCCATAGGCAACATATAAGCAACTACATTGCCTATCTTATCTTAAGATTATGTGATGAGTCCTTTGACCCTTTGTTTGACACACTTGCACTATACCAACCCCCATTTGGTGCATTTCCCTCTTGTTGTTATTCCTTTCATCTATTCTAGTTGTTTGACTTGGCTGCTCCAAACAGGATTGTGACTCCTACTCGCACCACTACTTTTGGCAACCCCAGCACCGGCGACTCTAACTAGCAGTCAGAAGACGGTGGGTCTGCTCAAGGTGGAAGGCACCAGGAGCAGCAACAAGGCGATATTCCCCCGCCACAGCCTCCATCGGAGAACCTGACTATGGCTCAGTTTCTCCAAGATCTTCAGCAGAAACGCCAAGCCAACACTACTGCTATCCGGCACATGGCTCAGATTCTCGTGAAAAACGAGCAGCAGGGCTGGAACAGCAACGGCCATTCCACTCTGTCAGAGTTCATGAGGTCTTCGCCCCCGACTATCACCAAGACAGCTGAACCTTTGGATGCTGGTGAATGGATCAGCACCACCGAGGACCTCCTTGCATTCATCAACTGCAATGAGGACCGTGAGAAGGTTCTCTATGCCTCTCAGTACCTCAGAGGTACTGCCAAAGCTTGGTGGGATGGATTCAGAGTCATGGAAGGCGAGCGTGTAATCACCTAGGATGATTTCAAGCAAGGATTTCATACTATCCATATCCCTTCTGGGATTATGGCCATCAAGAAGCGAGAGTTTTGAGCACTGAAGAAAGGAAGTGGCTCTGTCAAGGAGTACCTGCATAAGTTCAACCGATTATCTAGCCATGGACTTGATGATATCACCACTCGGGCGGGCAAGATAGGACGCTTCATGGAAGGGCTTCAACAATCATTGAAGTATCAACTTGTTGTCTGTGACTACCGAACCTTCTTCAAGCTGGTGAACAAGGCCCTCATGCTTGAAGATAAGTGTCGAACTGAATTTTGAGTTCCAATAGGAAATTGAAATGAGATACTAAGTTTAAGATGATCAAGCACTGTTTAGAAAAATGATTAGGCATTGATCATGGTAATCACTGCAGCTTAATTACAATGATCACTACAGCATAATCTGGGGATGTCACAATTATCCTCCACTAACAAGAATTCTCATCCCGAGAATCAAGAGGTAGAAGGAAAGAGCTCGGGGTATTCATCACGAAGATGATCCTCGCGTTCCCAAGTGGCCTCATCTTCATAATGATTTGACCACTTCACTTTAAGGAACTTGGTGACCTTGCGACGAGTCTGACGTTCAGCCTGATCGAGAATGTGGACCAGATGCTCTTTATAAGAGAGGTCTTGTTGCAGCTCAAGCATATCATGATCCACTGCTCGAATAAGATCTTTGAAGAAGCGACAGAGCTGAGACACATGGAAGACATCGTGAACCTGAGAAAGGTTTGCCGGTAGTTCCAATTGATAAGCTACTTTTCCACGCCTTTCGAAAACAGTGAATGGACCAATATAGCGAGGAGCTAACTTGCCCTTGATCCCAAAACGGTCCGCACCTCTCATTGGTGTGACACAAAGATAAGCCTTTTTGCCAGGTTGGTAGACCATATCTTGATGATGACGGTCATACTAACTTTTGTGACGAAACTGAGCAGCCTTCAGATTCTCATACCTTCGTACATACAATACTTCAAAAGGGGCCATCTTCAAACTAGCTTCATAGCTATAGTTGTAGGAGAACTCGGCATACGGGAGAGTTTCCTCCCATTTCTTACCGAAGGAAATGACATAAGCTTGAAGCATGTCCTCGATAATTTGGTTGACTCGTTCAACTTGTCCCTAGGATTGAGGATGAAATGCGGTGCTGAAGGATAGATCAGTCCCCATAGCCTTATGAAAATTTTCCCAGAATTTTGAAGTGAACAAGCTGCCACGGTCCAAGCTGATTACCAACGTAATACCGTGAAGTGAAACAATCCTGGACATATAAAGATTTGCTAGTTGGCCAGCATTAATTGTTTCTTTTACGGCCAGAAAATGTGCAACTTTGGAGAGTCGGTCAATGACGACAAGAATAGCATCATTATCTTTCTGAGATCTAGGAAAACCAGTGACAAAGTCAATTTCAACGTGGTCCCATTTCCATTCAGGAATAGAGATAGGTTGCAGTTTCCAGAAGGCTTTTGATGTTCTGCTCTTATCCGTCGGCAAATATCACACTCTACGACACATGGTGCAATGTCTTGTTTCATATTTGGCTACCAGAATCTTTGGCGGATGTCTTGGTACATCTTGGTACTACCCGAATGTATAGACACCGGGGTATCATGACCTTCTTTCATCACCTTTCCGGTCATTCTGAGATTTTCCTTTTTACTTGTGACGAATAGGCGACCCTTTAAGTATAAGGCACCATCTTCAGCGACAATGAAAATGGAGGGTTTACCTTCTATAAGGTAGGGTTTAATTCTTTCGACATCATTATCATAACCTTGCATAGTCTTGATGATGGACACAAGATCTGGTTCAACAACCAGGTTACTAAGGGAACCCTGATTAACCACACAGAGGTTCAATGGGGGAAATTCTTCAGGAGTGGGAACAAGATAACCTTGAGGAACAATATGGAGGTTCATCTTACAGAATTCCTCTTCAAAACGGCCATGAACCTTATGACCCTGGAGGTGGTTGCATTATGACTTGCGACTCAAGGCATGAGCCATTACATTGGCCTTGCCAGGGGTATACGATATACCACAGTCAAAATCTGCTATACGCTCGATCCATCTCTATTGACGTAGAATTAGGTCTGGCTGAGTGAACAGATACTTCAGACTTTGATGATCGGTGTAGATCTCACAGCAATTACCGAGAAGGTATTGTTGCCACTCTTTCAGTGAATGTACAACTGTGGAAAGTTCGAGATCATGGACTGGATGGTTCTCTTCATGAGCACGCAACTCATGTGAGGCATAAGCAATCACCTTGTGATCTTGCATCAGGATACAACCTATTCCTTGACGAGAAGCATCATAATATATGACGAAATCCCTTTTTGTATCCGGAGGAGCAAGTACCGGAGCGGATGTCAGTTTGTCCATGAATGCCTGGAAACTTTCTTGACATTTATCAGTCCACCCAAAATTAACACCTTTGTGAAGCAGATTGGTTAAGGGCTTCACAATCTTGTAGAAGTTCTCAACGAATTGACGACAATAGCTGGCGAGTCCGAGAAAACTTATAAGTTGTTTGACATTCTTCGGGTAAGTCGAGTCAAGAATAGCTTGAACACGTTTGGGTTTGACCGCAATACCATCCTTGGAGATCACATGACCATGGTACGTCACTTCGTCCAGCCAGAATTCAAATTTGGAATACTTCGCATAGAGTTTATGCTCCCGAAGCTTATCCAATACAAGATGAAGATGGTTGGCATGCCCTTATTTATTCTTAGAATATACCAGAATATCATCCAGATACACCATGACGAACTTGTCGAGGTAGTACATGAATATATAATTCATCAACCGAGAGAAGGTTGCCGGTGCATTGATTAACCTAAGGACATGGCAGTGTACTCATATGATCCATAATGAGTAACAAAGGAGGTCTTTGGAATATACTCCTTGCGAACACGGATCTGGTGGTATCCCAACCTCAAGTCGAGCTTAGAGAAGTCTGAGGAACCACCAAGTTGATCATATAGAACATTTATCCGAGGAAGAGGATATTTGTTTTGAATAGTGGCCTAATTGATAGGACGATAGTCCTGAACCAAATGATTTGTCCCATCCTTCTTCTTAACAAAGAGAGAAGGTGCTCGCCAAGCAGAGGTACTCGGATGAATGAAACCCAGACGAAGAGAACTGTCAATTTCTTGCTTAAGTTCAAGAAGTTTATGTGGTGGCATTTTATAAGGACACTTGGCGATAGGAGTGGTACCGGGTACCAAGTCGATGACAAACTCGACAACTCGAGCTCGGGGAATCCCCGGAAGTTGTTCTAGAAATACATCTTGGAAGTCCATAACAACTCGAATGTTTTCGATCCCTTCAAGAGGTGATGCACTTAATGCATTAAAGACATATAGCCGTGCCTCAGCATCTCGGATGAGATGAGCATGGTAGCTTATTAGTTCATTTGAAGGGTGTAGGAGGTGGACGGTCTTGGTGGCACAAACGATTGAAGTAGTATGAGCTTTCAACCAGTCCTTTCCCAGTATGACGTCAATGTTGGAAGACTTTAGTAAAATGGGAGCGGCAAGGAATTCCAATCCTTCGATTTCTGCAGGAACATTGGGGCAAGGTTTGATATTGTCTCCCGGGGATGTTTACCACTATCGGAAGGTTCATCTCTTCGCTTCTAATGTCATGCATGTATACAAAATTTTCTGACATGAAGGAATGCGATGTTCTTGTATCAAACAATACAGAAGTAGGTACTGAGTTAACGAGAAGTGTACCCATCACGATAGCAGGCTGGTCCTGAGCTTGACCCATATCGATGTTGTTGGCCTGGCCACGGAGATAAGCAGACTTGACATTGTTGTTGCGGTTCTGGTTGTTGCCACTGCCAGTTGCAGGAAGTGCGAGATGATTCGGATTCTGCCTCCAGTCTCTAGCACGATGATGTGGACGGCTACACTTGAAGTACAACATGTCCTCAGGACGGGAAGGAGGAACTCGAGGCTATGGAGTTGGAAGCCTCGGCTGCCTAGGTGGTGGAGTAGGCAGACGAGGTGCAACATAGGATGGCCTCGGAGCAGGAGCAGGTGCATGGTACATGTTGTGGGGAATCCAGATCTTCCGCTTTTGTGCAGCTGGGCCCGAAGATGAATCCATGTCACTCTTTCGCTTGCTGCTATCTTGTATTCCTGCAGACTAGTCTCAACCTGAATGACCTTGTTCACTAGGGTGGCGAAATTAGCATAGTCCTGAACAAGGAGTGCCAGCTTGATATCAGGGTGGAGGCCCTCACGGAATTTCTCCTATGTGCGTGCATCAGTTGCAATGTCTTCTTCAGCATAGTGGGACAAATCCAGAAACTCCCGCTGATAAGCATAGACGATCTTGTTGCCTTGGACAAGGTTACGGAACTCACGCTTCTTCCGGTCCATGATTCCTTGAGGAATGTAGCGAGCATGGAAGGCAACCTTGAACTCTATCCAAGTGATGACAGTTCCAGCGGGCTGAGAGCGTGTAACGACTAAGATGCGACCCTTTCCTTATTCGGGGGCGAGGCCTCAAAAGGGAAAGATGCGCATCTACGTGTTTCACAAGCGAGATAATCATAACATTACAATAACTGAAAGAGTGACAAGAAGGGCATACACTTGCCATCTGATAATAACATAGTCATACAGTCAAACAGTCACATATTATTCCGAACATGGAAAGGTCCAACTACGGATAAAATAATCAGGAAAAGCTATGATATCCCGCATGCTGGCCCCACGATCACAACCACGGCCTCTAGTCCTTCGGATAAGTCACGTACAACCTGCCGCTATCCTCATCGAACTCCCACTTCAGCTGGTTGTCATCGAAAACTCTTGCATCAGGGGTACCTGTACCTGTGGGTGTTTGTAGTAAACCATGAGCCACGAGGACTCAGCAATCCTATGGCCTTGGTATCGAACCTAACTAAGTTAAATGGGTGAGGAAGGTTAAGTGTATGAGTTTGCAGCACTGGCCTGACGGTTGATTAGATTCCTCGGGATAGCTATTCCCTATGCATTTTATTATTAGGTTATTACCAGATTAACACCAAAGTTGGGTCCTGCCAGACAAATCTTATTACTACGAAATTTATCGAGGGGTCCCCATAACAACCCCGAATGTGTTAGGAGTGCTCAGTTATGGAATAAAACACTGGTAGCCGAAACTAAGGCGACAACAACGGAACAAATCACCCGGCAAAAGGTTAGGCCTTCCGTTATTATCAAGTATATAGGTGCACTAATTAAATAGTTGTTAATATAATGATATCAATTGTCCATGTCATCACATGGACCAGCTCGCACGTGCAACTAGCAATGCTAACAATTAATGGTTGAGCAAGCCTACTTAGCCAAACAATATTTGCTAGGAGGGGAGGTGTTTGAGGTTTCATGGAAAAGTTTGATGGCCTATATATCATGTGGTAGGTAGTGGAGATGTAATGAAGGAAACATAACACAAAGCATAGCAAAGCTAGAAACAGTGTCAAGGTCATGATCCTCTTGCATGTGATTTCTTCAGACTAGAACTGCTCTTGTTCTTCCTACACAAACTCTCCGGACTCCTCGTACTCGTTTCCGGCCCCGGTAACTACCCAAAAGAAACAACATCTAATAAACACCAGCAACAAATGATACAACAGCCAACAATATGCATGCATTCACTGCTCCAAACAAGCACATAAAATAACCCTACATCGATAACTATTGCCACCTCACCACAAGGGCATTTTAATAGAGATGCTCGAAATCGGAAACTAACAACACCATTGGATTCATTGGGATTTTCAACCCCAAATCCATATATCATAGTGCCACCTTCGCATACAGAAAAACACCACAAACAGGGAAATAAATTCTAGCAAATCAAACTACAACAATAATCAGAACAGGGTTGTTCTTGAGCCTGCCCAATTTGGCAAGTCCAAATCTGGACATTTCCAGAATTTGAAATATGCCATCTTTAGCACCAGGATTATCCACAAACAACAAAATAATTATAGGGAAAATGTAATGAGGGGGTCCACCTGGCAGTGGCCCTCATAGGATGACATGTGGGTCCAGAGGCCCACTGTCATACACACAACAACTAAACACACATACACAAGAAAAATAAAGATGCAAGGGGGGAATCGAACCCACCACCTCTCTGGTGGAACTAGCTACCCCCACCACTGGGCTAGCTACTGCTAGCTGATCTAACAGAGGCAACCTACAAGGTAAAGTTAACCTGCAGGCAACTATCACTCGAAGAAAAACAGGGAAATAAAAGGGGGGGGGGTTGCACGGAGCCAAGGGGGATCGAACCCTAGACCTCAGGGTCGCATCACTACGCTCGAACCAGTCGGTCTAGGAGGGGGATGTGCCCAACGAGGGGCTCCACTCCAGATGAAAACTACCACGTGCGTCGTCGTTTTGCCCAGACTCACACACCTGCACGCACGCAAGCACTAGCACGGGTTCGCACGCTCGAGCAGATGCGTTGCTGCCATGATCTACTGCTGCTGCTGCTACAACACGTTGATGCTATCACTTGGAACTGCTGCTACTGCTGTCTTCTCAAACTGATGCTACTGCTGCTAAGCAACACAGCAGAGCATCGCCGCCTGAACAGGGGACAACGCAGTCGTGTAGTCCGGCGCCTAAACGCCCAACTAACCACCACGCGAGGGAAGCGGGTCCGTGGGGCTCCATTACCAGGGATAACTCACCGGGAGGAATCCCACGACGGCGGCTCGACGGAGCTGCTGCACCGGGCCAAGCGGAGCTCGATGCCGGCGATGACCACTCATAGAGGGGACAACTTAAGCACGAGGGAAGGAAGAGGATGAGATGTTGCTCACCCTAGGGGTCTCGGAGACGCACTTGGCTGCCGAGAAGAGCAAGAAGAGGCAGGGCGACCGACAACAACCACTGCTCCGCTCCGTCTCCGACGAAGCCGACATGGAGAAGACGGCAGAGGAGGGGATCCAGCCCCCTAGCAACTGGAACGGGTCGAGGGGGATCCAACATCCTCCCTACCACCTGGACTCCACGAAGGAGCACCGACGACGAGGGGGGGGGACGCCGCGATGCTTGCGACGCTTTGAATACAAACCTCCTTTCTCTGAAACTTACCTGAGAGGGAGAGGAAAGGAGAGGCGGAAAGAGGTGGCGGCGGGGAGAGGGAACCCTAGAAGGCACGCACACCAAGGGAGCTTAAATAGGCGAGGATGGGACAACACCTCGACGTCCGTGAGCCACGGCGATGCTCTCTCTCTCTCACGCACTCTCTGACGGAAAGCACGCAGGGGAGGAATGGCGTCAAGAAGAAGAAAGGAAAGGGAGATGCGCTCTGGCGCCACAGAAGAGAAGATGGGCCTGAGAAGAAGAACTGGCCCATCTCTCTCTCTCTCTGTTACTAAAAGAATAACACACTGCCTATTTTTCTTAAAAAACAACAATTTGAAAAGAAATAAAAATCAGGAAAGGAAAAGGGGTTATGACAAGATAAGTATTTTTTTGGAAAACACAATGAGCCCCCTATTTAAAAAATAGGAGGGGCATTTTTAAGCAAAGCAAAATACATTGGTTTTAAAGAATATGGCCTTGTTTTAAATATAAAAACAAAGGAAGAATAATTTAAGTAGGTGAGTGTTGCCACCCACAAATATTTAAAAGGATTTTCAAAGAAGATGAACATTTTTAATGGCCAAAATAGAAACCTAAATTCTGCCTCAAGTTAGAAAAGAGAGGGGAGTCTATTTGGTACTTGGTGCAACTAAGGTTTTGAAGGTTCCTTGTTGCACCCACACCACACTCCATAAGAACATCCATGACACATACAACCACATCACCAAGGTGGCACAACACTAAGAACAAGACTAAGCAAAAAGAAAGATGCAAGATATGTATGATGCATGAGATGCACATGAAATGATAACCACATCACCACCTCCATAACATAGCTTCAACATGGTTGCCACAGATGGAAAAGCTTACAAACGGGGAAAGAAAGCACTTGGGCTGTTACAACTCTCCCATACTACAAGAGGATCTCGACCCGAGATCTAGGACTGGAAGAACTCTGGAAATTCGGAACGGAGGTGGTCCTCGCGCTGCCAAGTGGCCTCTTTGTCGGAATGATGTGACCATTGCACTTTGAGAAACTTGATTGACTTATTGCGGGTCTTGCGCTCAGTCACTTCAAGAACTGCAACTGGATGCTCATGGTAGGATAGATCGGGCTGGTGGTCGATATCCTGGAGATCAACTATGTGCTCGGGAGTCTTGAAGCATATCCGGTGTTGAGAGACATGAAACACGTCATGCACATTTGAGAAGTTGGAAGGAAGATCTAACTGATATGCAAGATCGCCTCTCTTGCCAAAAATTCTGAAAGGACCAACAAAACGATGAGCAAGCTTCCCTTTGATGCCGAAGCGCTAAGTGCCCTTCATGGGAGACACTTTGAGATACACGAAATCATCGAGCTGAAAAGTCATGTCATGATGCTTGCTATCACAGTAACTCTTCTGACGGGACTGCGCTGCTTTAAGATTATCCCGAATGACACGACACATTTCTTCTGCTTCAGCAATCATGTCATTCCCAAGAATCTGACGCTCACCAGTCTCTGACCAATTGAGTGGGGTACGACACTTCCTGCCATAAAGAATCTCGAATGGAGCCTTGCGTGAGCTTGCCTGAAAGCTGTTATTGTATGAGAATTCGGCAAATGGTAGGCAGTCTTCCCACTTCATGCCAAACGAAATCACACAAGCTCTTAGCATATCCTTGAGGACCTGATTGACTCTCTCAACTTGCCCACTTGTCTGAGGATGGAAAGATGTACCAAATCGAATTTTAGTACCCATCACTGACTGAAATGAATCCCAGAACTTGGCAGTAAAGATGCTTCCACGATCCGAAGAAATGAGCGTAGGAACACCGTGCAATGAGACTATCCTTGATGTATGCAAATCTGCCAGCTGAGTTGGCGAGATAGACTCTTTGACCGGTAGGAAATGAGCAACCTTGGTCAACTTGTCGATGACGACGAAGATAACATCGTTGCCTTTCTTGGATTTCGGAAACCCAGTGACGAAATCCATCTCAACATGATCGAATTTCAACTCGGGAATGGGCAAGGGATGCAAAAGACCTGCTGCACGTTGATGCTCAGCTTTCCCTCTGCGACAAACATCACACTCTTTCATGAACTGAGCAATTTCACGTTTCATGTGAGTCCACCATAAGGTCTGTTTCAGATCCTGATACATTTTGGAACTTCCTGGATGTATCGATAGGAGGGAATTATGGGCTTCTTCCATGATAACCTTCCTGAGCTCCCCTTTCGGAACGACAAGGCGATCCTCGAAGAACAAGGTATCTTTGTCATCAACACAGAAGCACTTATATTTGGGAATGCTCTTTGCCAAGCCAATCTTAACTTTCTTCACCATCACATCAAGGAGTTGAGCTTGTCGGACCTGGTCTTCCAAGGTAGGAGAAATCTGGAGATTAGCAAGAAATCCCTGAGGTACTAACTAAAGGTTGAGCTTCCTGAAAGATTCACAAAGATAAAGCTGGAGAGGCTTCCGAATGAGACTGTTCCATTAAGCCTTTCTTCTCAAAGCATCTGCAATGACATTAGCTTTGCCTGGAGTGTAGTCAACGCTCGGATTGTAATCTTGGAGCATTTCCACCCATCGAGTTTAACGAAGATTGAGATTAGGCTGGGTGAAGATGTATTTGAGACTCTTGTGATCATTGTAGACCTCAACCTGTGTGCCCAACACGACATGTCACGAAGTCAACAGAGCATGTACCACTGCCGCCAACTCAAGATCACGAGTGGGGTAATTCTTCTCACTTGGCTTCAACTGCCTCGAGGTATACGCTACCACTTTCTTCTCTTGCATCAGAACTTCACCAAGACCTTGAAGACAGGCATCACAAAACACTTAATAAGGCTTGGAATCATCAGGAGGTGTCAAGACTGGAATAGAAGTGAACTTCTCTTTGAGTGTGTCGAAGGCCAACTTACACTCTAGAGACTAGACAAACTTCACACTCTTTTGAAGAAGGCTAGAGAGAAGCTTAGCAATCTTGGAGAAGTTCTCAACGAATCTTCTGCAATACCTTGCAAGCCCGAGAAAAAATTGAAGCTGCTTCACATTCTGAGGAGGTTCCCACTTAACAACGGCCTGCACCTTTGATGGATCAACTTTGATGCCCTCGGTAGAGATGATGTACCCAAGGTACACAACTTCCTTCAACCAGAACTCACATTTGGAAAACTTAGCATAGAACTTATGCTCTCTTAGCTTATCAAGCACAAGTCGGAGATGTTCTTCATGCTCTTCCTCATTGTTAGAAAAGACCAAAATGTCATCAAGATACAACAAGACAAATTGATTCTTGAATGGGGAGAAGATATAATTCACCATCCGACAGAAGGTCGGTGGAGCATTGGCGAGACCGAAAGACATCACCGTGTACTCATAAGATCCAAAGCTTGTCCTGAAGGCAGTTTGGGAATGTCCTCTTCACGAATGCGAATCTGATGATAGCCCATCCTGAGATCAAGCTTCGAAAAGATCTTAGCCCCTTTCAATTCCTCGAACAACTCATTGATGTTGGTAAGTGGATACTTGTTTCTGATCGTCTTCTTATTCAATGGGCGGTAATCGACACATAGTCGGTCCGTGGCATCCTTCTTCTTGACGAAAAGAACTCCACAACCCCAAGGAGATGAACTTGGTCTGATTAGACCCAGACACTCTTGCTCATCAAGCTGCTTTTTCAGCTCTTTCAGCTCTTCTGGACCCAGTTTATATGGCCGCTTGCATACTGGTTCAGTACCCGGTTCAAGCTCAGTTACGAACTCGACTGCCCGGTGCGGAGGCATTCCTTGCAGTTCTTCCAGAAAGACATCTTCATACTCGCAGGCCACTGGGGTTTGAGAAATTGGAGAGATCTCTCCCTTCTCATTCAAAGAAAACAGACGGATCGTGTCATCACACGCCGCGAAGATAATCAAGTCCTCCAAAGTATGAGTTAGCTTCACTTCTTTAGCTTGACAATCAATATACGCCTTGTTCGTCACCAGCCAATCCATCCCAAGGATCAGATCAATATCACACTTGCCAAGGACAATTGGAGAAGCCAAAAAGGAATAGTCGCCCGTCTTGACCGAGACATCCAGAACTATGCGACTAGAATTCATAATCAAACTAGGAGAGACCACTGACATAGGATTAAGAAAATCTTGATAATCGAAATCATGCTTGACAAAAAATGGGCGAGACATGAAGCAATGCGAAGCACCAGAATCAAATAAAACCTTTGCAGGAATATCATTAATCAAGAGATTACCCATTATCACGTTTGAGGAGTTTTCTGTTTCTACTGCATTCACCATATTGACTCGCACAGACCTGGGATTGAACTTCACCATTGCATTTCCTCGAGGCTTCATTGGAGGAGGGGGAAGAAGACGCTGCTGAGTGGTGCACTTGTTGGAATAGTGACCCTTCTGCCCACACTTGTGACAAGTCACCTCTGACAACAGATGAAATTGCACTTGAGGATTCCTTGCTTCTGTTGCTGAAACCTCTGCTCGAAAGGTGGGTTGGGTGGGTGGGAAGAACCACGACCACCTGACTGCTTGAACTGCTGAATCTGCCGAGGAGGAGGAGACACCCAATATTTTTGCTGCATCTGGACCACCTGATTTGAGGATGAGGAACTGGAATCTCTGAAACGCTTCCTCGAATTCTCCACTTTGAGCAAAGCTGCTTCAGCCCTAAGAGCCAAGTTATAGAACTTATCAACTCATCGGGATCGTGCAAGGCAAGGGCCAACTGCAAGTCTGCTTTCAAACCACCTCTGAACTGAGAAAACTTGCTCTTTTGATCTGGGATGTCCTATATAACCTACCGAGCCAACTCATGCAACTTGACATTGTACTTGTACACGGAAGATCCTCCTTGCTTCAAGTGTGTGAACTTCTCACACATCTCTTCCACAAAGCTAGACGAAATATAGTGAGACCTGAAATCTTTGCAGAAATTGTCCCAGCTGATCATTCGGCCTCCCCTGGAGTCCTTCAGCTGTTGCCACCATACTGCCGCCTGTCTCTTGAGCTGAAATGTTGCAAACTTTACAAAGTCCTCTTGTCGCACATTACTGCACTCAAAGTGTTTGTTCATGTCACGAATCCAGTCCTCAATGTCGAATGGCTGGTCACAAGACGTGAAGGACTTCGGCTGGTTCGCCAAGAATTGATTCAGAGTTGCAAACTGATGACCACCATGGTTAAAATTGCCCTGCTGCTGAGTGTTCCTCTCTTGCAACAGCTGAAGTAACATATGGGTGTTAGCATTTGTTGCAGCCATCACCGCTTTCCATGCCTCTGGAGGAGGAGGCGGTGGCGGAGCATTAGCACCCTCGCGACCCGGATTCTGGCGAGTTGGTGGAGCCATCCTAAAGACGGACAACACATTAGACCAGAGACTAACATTCAAGGAAAGCTGAATCAATAGGCAGAAATATCTAAACAAGAATACTTAGCAATTGCATTCGAACAATAATTAGTTAGAAATGCTTCCTCAAAGTGACTGCCGACAACATCTGATTAAAGGCCACTCGCAAACCAAGTATGAGCTATGATTGCTCAGAACAAACGTATGACAGAGATTCCATCCGATATCTTCGTGGATATGATCGCACGGGCTTGAGCTTACAGCAGCCATCAAGTACAAGGCAGTGCACATGACATACTAAGCATCCCTGAGTGGTAGCAAGCTACAAGGACTCATAAGACACAACGAGAACCGCTGTAAGACGACCGTGAACAAACGGACCCACTGAATGTCGAATCCCAACCTCACATCATGCATTTGTTGGAAGATTGTCCTATAAGTCACTACCTGATATCCCACCTATGAACTCCCGAAATTTCTGGTCATGCAATCTGGTCCACGGATACAGGGAGTAATATATCACTCAACTCCTATACTAACCCGTCCAATGTATCACATCCGTCAACGCATAACAAGAATCTCGGAACTTCATCTATCACAGACCCTCGTAATCTCAACGATACTAAGTGGGGCGATACATCCGGAACTATCTGCACTAGAACTGGGGAAGCTGGACTCCTTTCGTCACTACTAGTATTGAAGAAACTTCGAACATCCTTCGTCCTGAGATACTAAGAAAGATGAATGATAGCAATGTGCTCAAGAATACCCTGGATCTCAAGTCCCCGGAAGAAATCAAGTCAGACAGGAGGCACCAAGATAGAACTCCGTCACATCGACATCATATAGATTCCAAAAATACCACGTGATCCTAAATTTTTTTTTGGGCGAGAAGAGGAGTACAATTAAAATTTCCTAAGTCGTGATCCTCACGAGAGCATAGAAGAGAAGAAAAAAGGAACCTACTCTCCGATATAACTAAGACTCAAATAGTTTTGTTAGACTCGACTCGACCAAGTTCGATCACACAAAGGCTCCTTTGGTCGTAAGGATCTGATTACCAACTTGTACCGACTAAGATGCGGCCCTTTCTTTATTTGGGGGCGAGGCCTTGATACGTCTCCATCGTATCTACATTTCCAAACTCTTTTGCCCTTGTTTTGGACTCTAATTTGCATGATTTGAATGGAACTAACCCGGACTGACGCTGTTTTCAGCAGAATTGCCATGGTGTTGTTTTTGTGCGGAAATAAAAGTTCTCGAAATGACCTGGAAACTTACGAGTATTTTTGGTGGAATATATAAAAATACTAGCGCAAGAATTACCAGAAGACACGGAGCCATGAGCCCACAAGCCCAGGAGGCGCGGACCCCCCTAGGTCGCACCTAGCAGGCTTGTGGGGCCCACGTGGCTCCGCAGCCTCCAACTCAAACTCTATATAGTCTCTTTCGTCCCAGAAAAAATCACGGGAGAACTTTTGGGAAGAAACGCCACCGCCACGAGGCGGAACTTGAGCAAAACCAATCTAGAGCTCCGGCAGGGCCGTCCTGCCGGGGAAACTTCCCTCCCGGAGGGGGAAATCGTCGCCATCGTCATCACCAACACTCCTCTCATCGGAGGGGACTCATATCCATCAACATCTTCATCAGCACCATCTCATCTCCGAACCCTAGTTCATCTCTTGTAACCAATCTCCGTCTCGCGACTCTGATTGGTACTTGTAAGGTTGCTACTAGTGTTAATTACTCCTTGTAGTTGATGCTAGTTGGATTACTCGGTGGAAGATCATATGTTCAGATCCTTAATGCTATTCAATACCTCTCTGATCATGAACATAATTATGCTTTGTGAGTAGTTACATTTGTTCCTGAGGACAAGGTATAAGTCTTGCTATAAGTAGTCATGTGAATTTGGTATTCGTTCGATATTTTGATGCGTTGTATGTTGACTTTCCTCTAGTGGTGTTATGTGAACATCGACTAAATAACACTTTACCACTATTTGGGCCTATAGGAAGGCATTGGTAAGTAATAAGTAGATGTTGGGTTGTTAGAGTGACAGAAGCTTAAACCCTAGTTTATGCTTTGCTTCGTAAGGGGATGATTTGGATCCACCAGTTTAATGCTATGGTTAGACTTAGTCTTAATTCTTCTTTCATAGATGCGGATGCTTGCAAGAGGGGTTAATCATAAGTGGGATGCTTGTCCAAGTAAGGACAGCACCCATGCACCGGTCAGCCCGCATATCAAAATATGAAAGTAGCGAACGCGAATCATATGAACATGATGAAAACAAGCTTGACAGAAATTCCCATGTGTCCTCCGGAGCGCTTTACCTTATATAAGAGTACGTCCAGGCTTGTCCCTTTCTACAAAAGGGATTGGGACATCTTTCTGCACCTTTGTTACTATCGTTACTTGCTACCCTCTACGAATTATCTTATCACACAACTATCTGTTACCGATAATTTCAGTGCCTCCAGAAAATACCTTGCTGAAAACCACTTGTCATTTCCTTTTGCTCGTCGTTGGGTTCGACACTCTTACTTATCGAAAGGACTAGATAGATCCCCGACACTTGTGGGTCATCAATACTCTTTTCCGGCGCCGTTGCCGGGGAGTGAAGCGCCTTTGGTAAGTGGAATTTGGTAAGGAAACATTTATATAGTGTGCTGAAATTTATTGTCACTTGTCACTATGGAAACTAATCCTTTGAGGAGCTTGTTCGGGGTATATTCACCTCGACCGGAAGCACAAATAGTTGCTCCTCAACCTACTGCACCTACTGAAAATATTTATTATGAAATTCCTTCGGGTATGCTAGAGAAACCGTTGGCTAATCCTTTTACAGGAGATGGAACATCACATCCCGACTTGCATCTAATCTATGTAGATGAAGTTTGTGGTTTATTTAATCTTGCAGGTTTGCCCGAGGATGAGGTCAAGAAGAAGGTCTTTCCCTTATCTTTGAGGGATAAAGCATTGAAATGGTATAGGCTATGTGATGATACTGGATCATGGAACTACAACCGATTGAAATTGGAATTTCATCAAAACTTTTATCCTATGCATTTGGTACATCGTGATCGGAATTATATCTATAATTTTTAGCCTCGTGATAGAGAAAGTACCGCTCAAGGTTGGGGGAGGCTTAAGTCAATGTTATATTCATGCCCCAACCATGAGATCCCTAGATAAATTATTATTATGAACTTTTATGCTCGGCTTTCTCATGACAATCGCACCATGCTTGACACTTCTTGTACCAGTTATTTTATGAAGAGATATATTGATTTCTAATGGGATTTATTGGAAAGAATTAAACGCAACTCTGAAGATTGGGAGTTTGATAAACGTAAGGAGTCAGGTATGAATTTTAAGTTCGATTGCGTTAAATCCTTCGTTGAAACAAATACTTTTTGTGATTTTAGCGCTAAACATGGACTTGACTCTGAGATAGTAGCTTCATTATGTGAATCATTTGCTGCTCATATTAATCTCCCTAAAGAGAAGTGGTTTAAATATCATCCTCCCATAGAAGTCAATGTAGTAAAACCCAATCTAGTTGAAGAGAAAGTCATTGCTTATAATGATCTTATTGTTCCTAGTGCTTACATTGAGAAACCACCTTTCCGAGTTAGAATAAAGGATCATGCTAAAGCTTCAACTGTGATATGTAAGGGCTATATTAGAACACTTACACCCCCTGAGCAAATCAAAGTTGAACCTAGCATTGCTATTATCAAAGATCTCCTGTCCGATAATGTTGATGGGCATGTTATTCACTTCTGTGAAGATGCTGCTAGAATTGCTAAACCTCATGCTAGAGACAAACATAAGCCTGTTGTCGGCATGCCTGTTGTTTTTGTTAAGATAGGAGATCATTTTTATAATGGTTTATGTGACGTGGGTGCTAGTGTTAGTGCAATACCTCGATATTTATATGATGAAATTAAAGATGAGATTGCACCTGTCGAGATGGAATTCATTGATGTTACTATTCAACTTGCCAATACAGATACTATCTGCCCTGTGGGATTTATTAGAGATGTTCAAGTCTTGTATGGTAAAACTAAGTATCCTACTGATTTTCTCGTTCTTGCTACCACACAAGATAGCTTTTGTCCCATCATATTTCGTAGACCTTTTCTCAATACTGTCAATGCTCAGATTGATTGTGAGAAACAAACTGTTACTATTGGATTTGAAGGTGTGTCACATGAATTTAATTTTTTCAAGTTTGGTAGACAACCTCATGAAAAATAATTGTCTAGTAAGGATGAAATCATTTCTCTAGCTTCTATTGGTGTGCCTCCTACTGATCCTTTAGAGCAATACTTGCTTGAACATGAAAATGATATGCATATGGATGAAAGGAATGAGATAGATAGAGTTATATTTGAACAACATCCTATCCTTAAGAACAATTTTCCATTGAATTACTTGGAGATCCACCTCCACCAAAGGGTGATCCTGTGTTTGAGCTTAAACAGTTACCTGATACTCTTAAGTATGCTTATCTTGATGAAAAAGAGATATATCCTGTTACTATTATAACAAACCTTTCACAGGATGAAGAAAATAAATTATTCAAAACACTGAGGAAGCATCGTGCTGCTATTGGATATACTCTTGATGATCTTAAGGGCATTAGTCCCACTCTATGCCAGCATAAAATTAAAACTGATCCTGATTCCAAACCAGTTGCCGATCATCAACGAAGATTAAATCCTAAGATAAAGAGGTGGTAAAAAAAGAAATACTAAAGCTCCTGGAAGCAGGTATTATCTATCCTTTTGCTCATAATAATTGGGTAAGTCCGGTGCATTGCGTTCCTAAGAAGGGAGGTATTACCGTTGTCCCTAATGATAAAGATGAATTGATCCCAGAGAAAATTGTTAGTGGCTATAGGATTGTAATTGATTTTAGGAAATTGAATAAAGCCACTAGGAAGGATCATTACCCTTTGCCTTTTATTGACCAAATGCTAGAAATATTGTCTAAAGACACACACTTTTGCATTCTAGATGGTTACTGGTTTCTCCCAAATACCTGTTGCACAATCTGATCAGGAGAAAACCACTTTTACCTGCCCTTTCGGTACCTTTGCTTATAGATGTATGCCTTTTGGATTATGTAATGCACCTTCTACCTTTCAAACATATATGATGGCTATATTCTCTGACTTTTATGAAAATATTTTTGAGGTTTTCATGAATGATTTCTCCGTTTACGGGTCTTCTTTTGATGATTGCTTGAGCAACCTTGATCGAGTTTTGCAGAGATGTAAAGATACCAACCTTGTCTTGAATTGGGAGAAGTGACACTTTATGGTTAATGAAGGCATCGTCTTAGGACATACAATTTCTGAAAGAGGTATTGAAGTTGATAAGGCTAAAGTTGATGCGATCGAGAAAATGCCATGCCCTACAGACATTAAAGGTGTAAGAAGTTTCCTTGGTCATGCTGGTTTCTATAGAAGGTTCATTAAAGACTTCTCTAATATTTCTAGGCCTCTTACCAATCTCTTGCTAAAATATATTCCTCTTGTTTTTTATGATGATTGTGAGGAAGCATTTGAATTACTTAAGAAGGCCTTGATAATTGCACCTATTGTTCAACCACTTGATTCGAATCTACCTTTTGAAATTATGTATCATGCTAGTGATTATGTTGTTGGTGCTGTTCTAGGACAAAGAGTTGATAAGAAATTGAATGTTATTCATTATGCTAGTAAAACTCTAGACAGTGCCCAAAGAAACTATGCTACTACTGAAAAAGATTTTTAGCAGTCGTGTTTGCATGTGATAAGTTCAGGTCTTATATTGTCGATTCCAAAGTTACTATTCACAATGATCATGCTGCTATTAAATATCTCATGGAAAAGAAAGATGATAAACCTAGACTTATTAGATGGGTTCTCTTGCTACAAGAATTTGATTTGCATGTAGTTGATAGGAAGGGTACTGAGAACCCCGTAGTAGATAACTTGTCTAGGTTGGAGAATGTTCTTGATGACCCGCAACCTATTGATGATAGCTTTCTTGATGAACAATTGAATGTCATCAATGCTTCACGTAGTACACCTTGGTATGCTGATTATGCGAATTATATTGTTGCTAAATATATACCACCTAGTTTCACATACCAACAAAAGAAGAAATTCTTCTTTGATTTGAGACATTACTTTTGGGATGATCCTCACCTTTATAAAGAAGGAGTAGATGGTGTTATTAGACGTTGTGTACCTGAGCATGAACAGGGACAGATCCTACGGAAGTGTCACTCCGAGGCTTACGGAGGACACCATGCAGGAGATAGAATTGCACACAACATATTGCAATCCGGTTTTTATTGGCCTACTCTCTTCAAGGATGCTCGTAAGTTTGTCTTGTCTTGTGATAAATGTCAAAGAATAGGTAATATCAGTAAACTTCAGGAAATGCCTATGAACTATTCACTTGTCATTGAACCATTTGATGTTTGGGGTTTGGATTATATGGGACCTTTTCCAAAGTCCAACGGATATACTCATATCCTAGTTGCTGTTGATTACGTTACTAAGTGGGTAGAAGCTATCCCAACTAGTAGTGCTGATCATAACACCTCTATTAGGATGCTTAAATAAGTTATTTTCCCTAGATTTGGAGTCCCTAGATATTTAATGACTGCTGGTGGTTCACATTTTATTCATGGTGCTTTCCGTAAAACGCTTGCTAAGTATGATGTCAACCATAGAATTGCATCTCCTTGTCATCCTCCTTCTAGTGGTCAAGTAGAGTTAAGTAATAGAGAAATTAAACTAATTCTGCAAAAGACTGTTAATAGGTCTAGAAAGAATTGGTCTAAGAAACTTGATGATGCATTGTGAGCTTATAGAACTCCTTATAAGAATCCCATGGGCATGTCTCCGTACAAAATGGTTTACGGTAAAGCATGTCATTTACCTCTTGAGCTAGAGCATAAGGCTTATTAGGCAATCAAAGAGCTCAAATTCGATTTCAAACTTGCTGGTGAGAAGTGGTTATTTGATATTAGCTCACTTGATGAATGGAGAACTCACGCATATGAAAATGCCAAGTTGTTTAAAGAAAAAGTTAAGAGGTGGCATGATAAAAGGATACAAAAACGTGAGTTCAATGTAGGTGATTATGTGTTGCTATACAATTCTCGTTTAATATTTTTTGCAGGCAAGCTTCTCTCTAAATGGGAAGGTCCTTACATTGTCGAGGAAGTATATCGTTCCGGTACCATCAAAATCAACAACGCGGAAGGTAATTTTCCAAGAGTTGTGAATGGTTAAAGAATCAAGCATTATATCTCAGGTACTCCCATAAATGTCAAAAGCAATATAATTAATACCATAACTCCGGAGGAGTACATAAGGGATATTTACCAGCTTGTTTCAGACTCCAAAAATGAAGAGGTATGTGATTCGGTAAGTAAACCGACTCCAAAACTTTTCCAATAGCAATTTTCTCCGTTTTGGAATATTAAAAAAAATAGAAAAATTTAAAGTTGTCCGAAAAGCGCACGAGATTTCCCGTTCTTCTTTTTCTTGTTGGGAGCTTTCCCGTGTAAATAGTTTTCTTTTTCTTTTGGTCAAGGTAGAAGACCATGATTAAAATGATTAGTGGCTCTCATATGCATTTTTGTTTATCTATCAGCGAGCCCGTATTACTTTGTCTTCTCCTCTGAGTTTGCTTGCAGATTCCAGCTTAGTCCAATGCACGAACACTCTTATTATTATTGACATCATTCGGTCGTGCAAGTGAAAGGCAATAATGACGATATATGATGAAGTGACTGAGCCTGGAAAATCTGGTATGAACTTGACCTATTTTATTCTTGTAAATATGACTAGCTCATCGTTCCTAATTCAACATTGTTATGATAGAGTCATGTTTACAATGACAACTTAGATATCATAGTTTCTGATGCCATGCTTAATTAGCTAGGAGCTTATAATGGTTTGTCTTGGATGCTAACATGAATTTCAAAATGATTATAAGGTAGTATGATAGGATGGTATCCTCCTTTGAATGATTCAAGTGGCTTGACTTCTCACATGTTCACGCATGTAGTTGAAACAAAATCAACATAGCCTCTACGATATTCATGTTTATGGTGATTTATATCCTACTCATGCTTGCACTCAACTTTGGTTAATTTCAATGCATATTGATGACTGTTGTCGTTCTCTAGTTGGTCGCTTCCCAGTCTTTTGCTAGCCTTCACTTGTACTAAGCAGGAATACTGCTTGTGTATCCACTTCCATAAACCCAAAGTTGTTCCATATGAGTCCACCATACCTACCTATATGCGGTATCTACCTGCCGTTCCAAGTAAATTTGCATGTGCCACTCTCTAAATCTTCAAATAATAATCTATTTTGTATGCCCGAACCGCTCATGTAGTGACAAGGGGCGGTCGGTATCTTCCATGCTAGGCGTGTTATCCTCGATACGTTTTTATTCACTATCACTCACGAGAAAGGGGTCGGTAATCGGAATGCCCAGTTCCATGCTCAAATCAAATCGAAAATATAATGGCAAACAAAACTCCCCCTGGACTGTTGTTGGTATGGACGGCACCCGAGGATTCGGCTAGCCGTGGAGTGTGATTGATCGGTGGTGGGGGAGTCAAAACTTTACTATTCTGTTTGGGAACCGCCTATAATATGTGTAGCATGGAAGATGGTGAAAACTCTTGGTCATCGCGTTGACAATGAAAGCATGCCATCCAAAATTATTTATCTCTGTTTTAAAAGCTTGAGCTCTGGCACCTCTGCAAATCAATGCTTCCCTCTGCGAAGGGCCTATCTATTTACATTACTGTTGAGTCATCCTCTTCTTATAAAAGGCACCAATTAGAGAGAACCTCGGTCATTTTTATGCTTTGCTATTAATTGATATTGAGTATGATTGTTACTGGATCTTCTTTGCCATGAATTACAATGTTCAGTCAGCCCTTGGTCTTTGAAGGTCCTCTGCATTTATGTTTTGCGGTCTCAGAAATGGCTAGCGAGATACCATCTGTTCATATTGTATCATGATTGTTTTGATTGAAGTGTTGACGTTTGAAACTTATCATTATTGCTCGCTAGTTGATTATGCCATTGATATGAGTACACCATGAGACCTAAATGTTATTGCTTATATGGTTAGCTTATGATCTTGCTGAAAATCCGAATATGAGTTAGACATAATTACAACAACAAGATCAAACAGAGTTTATAAAAGTTTTTATTTTGTCTCTTTCAGTTTGTCAACTGAATTGCTTGAGGACAAGCAAGGCTTTAAGCTTGGGGGAGTTGATACATCTCCATCGTATCTACTTTTCCAAACTCTTTTGCCCTTGTTTTGGACTCTAATTTAAATGATTTGAATGGAACTAACCCGGACTGACGCTGTTTTCAGCAGAATTGCCATGGTGTTCTTTTTGTGCAGAAATAAAAGTTCTCGAAATGACCTGGAAACTTAAGAGGATTTTTTGTGGAATATATAAAAAATACTAGTGCAAAAATTACCAGAAGACACGGAGCCATGAGCCCACAAGCCCAGGAGGCGCCCCCCTAGGCCGCGCCTGGCAGGCTTGTGGGGCCCACGTGGCTCCGCAGCCTCCAACTCCAACTCTATATAGTCCCTTTCATCCCAGAAAAAATTATGGGAGAGCTTTTGGGAAGAAATGCCGCCGCCACGAGGTGGAACTTGAGCAAAACCAATCTAGAGCTCCGGAAGGGCCGTCCTGTCGGGGAAACTTCCCTCCCAGAGGGGGAAATCGTCGTCATCGTCATCACCAACACTCCTCTCATCGGAGGGGAGTCATCTCGATCAACATCTTCATCAGCACCATCTCATCTCCAAACCCTAGTTCATCTCTTGTAACCAATCTCCGTCTCGCGACTCCGATTGGTACTTGTAAAGTTGCTAGTAGTGTTAATTACTCCTTGTACTTGATGCTAGTTGGATTACTCGGTGGAAGATCATATGTTCAGATCCTTAATGCTATTCAATACCTCTCTGATCATGAACATAATTATGCTTTGTGAGTAGTTACGTTTGTTCCTGAGGACATGGGATAAGTCTTGCTATAAGTAGTCATGTGAATTTGGTATTCGTTTGATATTTTGATGCGTTGTATGTTGTCTTTCCTCTAGTGGTGTTATGTGAACGTCGACTACATAACATATCACCATTATTTGGGCCTAGAGGAAGGCATTGGGAAGTAATAAGTAGATGATGGGTTGCTAGAGTGACACAAGCTTAAACCCTAATTTATGCGTTGCTTCGTAAGGGGCTGATTTGGATCCACCAGTTTAATGGTATGGTTAGACTTAGTCTTAATTCTTCTATCGTAGTTGCGGATGCTTGCGAGAGGGGTTAATCATAAGTGGGATGTTTGTCCAAGTAAGGACAACACCCAAGCACCGGTCCACCCACATATCAAAATATCAAAGTAGTGAACGTGAATCATATGAACATGATGAAAACTAGCTTGACAAAAATTCCCATGTGTCCTGGGGAGCGCTTTACCTTATATAAGAGTTCGTCCAGGCTTGTCCCTTGCTACAAAAGGGATTGGGCCATCCTGATACACCTTTGTTACTATTGTTACTTGCTACCCTCTACGAATTATCTTATCATACAACTATCTGTTACCGATGATTTCAGTGCCTGGAGAGAATACCTTGCTGAAAACCACTTGTCATTTCCTTCTGCTCCTCGTTGGGTTCGACACTCTTACTTATCGAAAGGACTACTATAGATCCCCTACACTTGTGGGTCATCAGGCCTCAAAAGCTAAAGAGGCGCATCTACGCGTTTCGTAAGCGAGATAATCATAACATTACAATAACTGAAAGAGTGGCAAATAGGGCATACACTTGCCATCTGATAAGAACATAGTCATACAGTCAAACAGTCACACATTATTTTGAACATGGAAAGGTCCATCCAGGGACAAAATAAACACGAAAAAATATGATATCCCATATGATGGCCCCACGATCACGACCACGGGCTCTAGTCCTCCAGATAAGTCACATAGAGCCTGCCACTATCCTCATCGAACTCCCACTTCAGCTGGCTGTCATCGAGAACTCCTGCATGAGGGGTACCTGTACGTGTGGGTGTTTGTAGTACACAGTGAGCCACGAGGACTCAGCAATCCTAAAACCTTGGGATCGAATCTAACTAAGTTAAATGGGTGAGGAAGGTTAAGTGTATAAGTTTCCAGCAACCTAAGCTTGTATGGTGGCTATCTTACGAAGATCTGAGTTAACATTTAGTGGCCTACGCAAGACGGTCGGTAACTAGATTGATCACTTGTCACACCCTGTTTTTCCACCACCAATGTTTTATGTTGCAAAAATCAGGGCTTGTTAAAACTTTTTCTAATGATGTTGTGAATGCTATGAATGCCTTGTATTAATGTATGCTTGTTTGCTTGCTGATCCCAAACCCATGATAAATTTATTTACTTTTTAAAAATGATGCCTAGTAGAAGTTCCAAAACTCTTTTCTTTGACATCAGATCACCTCTACCTTGCTTGGGTTACACTACTAGGTCATGATGCCTAATAGCACTCCCAACCAAAGTTGGTGATCTGAACTCAAATACTATTATTATTTGCCAAAAACATTATTTAATGATTTAAAACATTATTTTTCTATTTTAAATGCATGTCTGTTTCTAAGGCTAGGAATGATATTCCCACAAGGAAAAATGCTTCTCTGCCTTAGAAAATTCTGAGTAAAATCATGGAAACTGAGAAGGACATATATTTTCCATATATAAGATTTTCAACCCTATTTTATATTATAATTATTTGAGTAAAACCCTGAAAACCATTCCTGTCTGTTTTAACCTTTTGAGATATTTCCAAAGGAAATATTCTCAATAAAATCCCATTAAATTAGAGGAGCCTCCCCAAGCCATATTTGGTGCCCACATAAAGTCTCACCTTGATCCAAGGTAGGGAAGGTCACCAAATGAACATAAAACCCTCTTTGTCCAGAATAGAGTTGGAACAACTCTACATAGCAAAGTTTGTCCAATGGGGCTGAAACTTTGCAGGGATGTTTGACACCTCAAATGAGGACTCCACAACAAAAATGAGATTTGCTAGACTCTGTTTAGTCACACTCCCTTTGGAGAGGACAGATCTGGCCATTTTGATGCATTTTCAAGTTTAGAAAGCTAAACTTGTTAAATGGAGCTAAAAATTGGTGGAAACCCCTACTTTAAAACAAAGACCAAACCTGTTAAGTTGCAGTTCCACTGGTGGAGTGGAAGCACCCCAAACCACTGTCGAACACCTTCTGACAGTAAGGTAAAAACCCACCTAGCCACTGTTTTACCCAATGTCAGAGCCTCAAACTTGGTGTATTAGTGCCCCAGACCAACCTAAACACCCAGTAAACTGGCCCCTCCCCAGTTCAAAGCACAAGTGACAAGAACTCCAATTTGTGCCACAGATCAGGGCTGACAACACTAGTGAAACATGTCCCCCTTGACCAGTCAGTGCTCTCACTAGCACACAACGGCTAGAAACACTCCCAGCAACACCCAGGACATGAGGGACACGTCTAAAGTGCCCCAGAGCGCGCCAGCATGCCGTGGCATGCCAAAACTATGCTCTAGGCGTGCTACAGGGAGCAGCCGAGAAGGGGACGACGCTCCCGGCCGGTTCCAACCTCCCCCGAAGTGTCCAAGACCTCCCCCGAGAACCCCCTCTGTGTAAAATAGCCGCCAGGGACCCTCCTCCCCCGCGCTAGAGCTCGGGCGACGTGTGCCCGCGCGCACCCGACTCTGCCGAGCATGCATAGACGCTGCACTTCGACCCCACGCCTTCTCCCTCTGCGGCTGATGCTTCAGAGCGTCCCAAACCATGTCCGGAGACCATGGTTTCGCAGCCAGCTCCCCACTTTGCACGCACGCGCGCCACGGTGAATCATCGGCGCACCGAGTCGGCTCACCGTTGCGAGCCTATAAATAGGCCTCCGCGACACCTCAGCACCCCTCCAGCGGCCTCTGCACGACCACTAGCTCCCGCCTAGCCACCCAATCGAGCTCGCAGAGCCCCGGTGGTCGAGATCGACCGAGGCCCCTCCAAGCTCCGGTCGATCTCCGGCTACACGCCGACTCCTGCGACACTCGACCCACCAGAGCACTCCCCTCGACACCAGGGACCTTTCCCCCAACAACCCCGAGCTTTTCCGTGCCCCTAGCTACCAGTTCAACCACATCCCGAAACCCCTCCGCCACGGCCACCTCGTCGCCGGCGACTCCGAGCCACTCCGGCGCTGTCCCGACCACCTGCAGGTAGGCGGAGGCACGCTGAACCCATTCCTGCCCTTAGCTAGGCCCATGGACGACGGTAGCCTCGCGGGATTTCATCTCCTCCTCCCTGGCCGGAGGTAGGGGAAGAACCCGACAGGTGGGCTCCACCTGTCGGCGTCCTGGAGCTGCCCCGCGCGAAGCCACAACCGCTGACCCCAGGGGCCCGCACGTCAGGTTCAAACCTGGTGCACGCGCGCGTGGCAGCCTGCTGGCTGGCTGGGCCGGCCTGCTTCCCAGGCCAGGCTTTGGCCTTTTTCTTTTATTTTTAAACCTGAGACTAAAATGATTTTTGTAAAAATAACTACCTAGTGGAAAAATATAATTCTTCCACTGATATTTTTCTAAAAATGAATAGTATTTAATTCTGCCATTGTTGATATTTTTCAAAAACAGAATCTGCTTTATAATAATATAAAGGCATTAAAAGCAATTGTTTGCTCCTGTTTAGTAATTATTAAAAATGCTTAGCTAGTAAAAACTAAGAGAAGATATTTTCAAAATAACAACCTGAATTTAACCAAGTTTTGCAACATTTTCAAATGTGATTTGTGATCTGTTTTTGTGTGAGCTCTTTCTTATTTATTCTATTCTCGACGATAGAATTACCGAGTGACGAAGGATTCGGAGTGGAAGACCTCGAAGACCCCGGATACTTAGCTCACCAAGGCAAGCAGCCCTTTGACCATGACTTAAGCATATGAATTGATGCATGTTAGAATAGCAAGTACTTTTCCGTTGCATGTGATCATAGTACCGGTTCATCATTTGTGTGATGGTACCGAAGGCTTCTTCGAAGCACTTGCATGATGGTGATGTTATACATGTGGCTCCTCAGAGCACAAGCATGATGAGCTTGACCCTACCATCTATGAGGATCATGCTACTATCATGTTGACTAGTAGAGTTAGAGAACCATTGCATTGAGCTTGACCCTACCCCTTGAGGGTCATGCTGATACCATGTTGACAAGTAAAGGTATATTATCATGAGCATGTTGTTGTCAGAAAATAAGAGTTTATGAAAACCCCATCGGGTGCCACTAATGCCCGAGGGTGATGATGAGTTGGTGGTCAGTTTCGGTGAAGTGATGCACCGGTGTTTTCTCTGAGTATGGTTTCGGAAATGGGATTAGATTTATGATGTGTCAACCGTCCCAACCTTACCAGTACGACCATGTTACCCCTTTATGGGACGGGGCTTTCTTGATTACTCTGGTCGGTACTAGCAAAGAGCTACATTACTAGTGGTGGGAGTGATTGTCGCACTCTCGGGATGGGGTCTTGCCAGGTAGGACGACTATGCCATTATTATGAGTTCCAGGCACACCGTTGATCCTCGCATGGTTGATACTGTCTAGAGTCGATGCTCGTAAGATGTACAACATGTGGGCTAGGTACCAATCGAGTGGACCTCTCTGTCTAGTATCGTCAGGGAAAAGATGATGATCGGGTACTTACCTCGGGTATATGTGATATACCGCGAGTCGTGGATGACACAGAAGTTTCCCGGATCTCGTGGGTCCAGCGTACTACCTCTGCAGAGTGTAACTATTCGAATAGCCGGGTCCACGGTCAAGGACAGTTGGGTAATCCTGCTTAAACTACGTCCAACGTGTCCGCATAAACCAAGTGTGAGTGAGTGTGTGTGTGTGGTGTTAAAAAGGTGTTAACATAATAATAATATGACCAAGTTCGGTGACTTGGCATATAGGGTGAACCCTGATGGTTCAGCCCTCAACTGATATATTGAGGATATGACCAAGTTCGGTGACTTGGCATATTGGGTGAACTCGGATGGTTCAGCCCTTAGAAGATATGTTGGTATCTGTAACCTGTTCTTCAAGAGTAATTCTTTAACTTGATGCATATTCATGATCATACCACCCAGATGAGTTATAGTAAAAATGCATGATATTGTCATCCTTCATTTTCATTATTCATATAATGGGCTGTTTGCGAGTACATTCAAAGTACTCATTGGCTTGCCACTGGTTATATTATTGACTAGACAAGGAAGGACCGGAGTTTGGCGATGAGTACGTCTTCGGAGACGGACCTACGATCTAGGACGCTTCCAAGTCAGAATGCCTGTCGGTGTAGGCTTGATGGCATGGGCACCCGCTTAGCCCTTATGCGTTTCCGCTACCCGTTGTATCCGTTTTATTTGGCCTTAGGCCTTGTTTGTGAACCTGACCCTTCGGTCATTTGATGTAATATTCGGTATTTGGATGTAACTCTATTATGAAGTATCTGTGTTCAGCGAGCATTGATCCTTGGGATCACTGGGCACGGCGATCTCGACTTACCAGTCGGGGTCCCCACAGAACTAGTATCAGAGCCATCCTGACTATAGGAAGCCATATGTAGCATGGACGTTAGCCGAAATTGATTAGTACACCAGCCTTGCACAACTTTGCACCTAAAACCTTCTGATTCTCTCTCTCCTATATCTTGTAGATGGCCGCCGCACCTGAGACCCTTCTGGAGACTGGCTTTCCCCTACTCCTGGTGGATAGTCTCGAGAAGTGCCACGTACGCCGCACGCCCATCTTTCTCTACCACGAGCACTGGGACAACGCCGACACCAAGGAATATCACGTGGACGTGATAGTGAAGGCTAATGACTCCCCGAATAGTTGGTTCTTTGAAGGCCCACAAATGGGGGAACTGATGCCGGCAGTGGAGACAGCCGCATGAGAGGCGCTCGTGCGTCTCCGCGATATCCTCCCTGAGATGGCTGATGAGCCCGCTACTCGTCACCTACCTTTTCTTAAGGAAGGAGTGGACGGGAGTTGGACGCTCACCCCATCGTCTGAGGATAGGATGCCATTAAGGTTTCAGACCTACTTCAGTCTCTCATCCGACACCCTGACACACCTTCTGGTTAAGGAATCAACGAAGCTTCGCCAAGAACTGTACCAAGTCAAGGGCCTACTTCACACCGAGAAGATGAAGAATTGCAAGGTGAACAAAGTAGGCGCACCTGAAGGAAGGTCCGGTGTTGCCACCAGAGGTGGTGTGCTACCAATCCGGGTTGTCCCTCTTCAGAGTCGCCGCCTGACAGCAGAAGAGTATACTGAGCTCTTCGCCGCCTCACATAAGAGATGTCGTGATGTACTGATTCTTTCTTCCACTCCGGTGAAGGAAGAAGACACCGACGAAGACGAAGATCCTGCCGAACCCACTTTTGAGACCGAGCAGTCCGCCGCGTAGGATTTCAGCGTAGGCAACTAGGAGTACCCCTAAGCGTAGGGTATCCATGTATCCGATCTTTTAAGTTATGAGTGTGTATGATGTAAGCCGCATTCTGCCTTAGGCAGCCTGTATGCGACTACGTCACTTGTTTTCAATGAATGCAAATTATGTTTCCAGGACTTTGGTTTTAAAAACTCGCACTAGCACACATTTGGACCCCCCCTCTTCCTAGAGCAAACCCTTGTGGTTTCAAGCAAGGTGGATTTTTGACCTGTTTGTTTCCATGACAGGATGGTGAATGCAACCCGCAACAGCACCTTCGGCAACCCCGACGCCGCCTCCTCAGGTCAGCCGCAGGGAACCGAAGGAGAAGCTCACGCTGGAGATCACCATGAGCAGCATGGCAATGTACCTCCGTGACCTCCTCCCGAGAACTTGACTATGGCTCAGTTCCTTCATGCTCTTCACGAGGAGCGTCAAGCCAACAATGCCACTATTCAGCAGCTGGCTCAAGTCCTAGTGAACAACCCACCGCAGAACGGGAACGGCAATGGCCGCTCTACTCTCTGAGAGTTTATGCGGACTACGCCTCCCATATTCACAGAGACGACTGAACCATTGGATGCCGATGACTAGATTCACACTTGAAGACCTCCTTGCGCTGGTCAAGTACACCGATGAACGTGAGAAGGTCCTTTATGCCTCTCACTGTCTCGGAGGCACCGCCAGGGCTTGGTGGGATGGTTTCCAGATCATGCGAGCTGGCCAAGGAAGGATTCCGCACAGCTCATATTCCGCCAGGAATGATGACCATCAAGAAGCGGGAATTCCGAGCCTTGAGGCAGGGCCGTGGAACAGTTAAGGAATATCTGCAGAAGTTTAACCTCTTGTCGAGGTATGCCCGTGAGGATGTTAACACTGAGGCCGCTAAGGTGGAACGCTTCATGGAAGGATTGCAGCAGTCCCTGCAATACCAGTTGGTAGTTTGCGACTGCAAGACCTTCAGCGACCTGGTTAACAGGGCACTTATGCTGGAAGACAAGCGTCGTGCGATGGACGACACCCGCAAGCGCAAGATGATAGGCAGTGGAGGACCCACTAATGCAAGACCAAGACCATGGCAGTCAGCACCTGCAAGGCCCAACAATCAGCAGTAGCAGTACAAGACCCCGGTATTCCGTCAGAATTATCAGCCTCAAGTCAACACCAAGCCAGTTTCCAACCCGCCGAACAACAGTGGAGTCAAGACCAACCCTCCGGGTCAGGTCGCCTGTTTTGGGTGTGGTCAAACCGGACACTATTCCAGGCAGTGTCCCAACAAGAAGCCCGATGCACCGCGTCCCAATGCACCCAACCCAGGTCAAGGAGCACCAGGAAGAAACCAGGTTCCCCGCAATCAGCAGTTCAACAGCAGGGGGCGGATCAATCACATCACTGTCGAGGAGGCGCAGGAAGACCAGGACTGCATTCTGGGTACGTTCCTCGTCAACTCCACCCCAGCTACAGTGTTGTTTGATTGTGGTGCTTCGCATTCTTTTGTTACTCAAAGGTTTGCGGAGAAGTGTGGTGTAAAACACACTCTTCTTCGCGGACAGATGGCAATTCAAACCCCGGGAGCAGTGTTGAGGACCAATCTAGGGTGTAGAAGGGTCGCGATAGTTATCAACGGGACAAGCTTCTTGGCAGACCTCATTGTGCTTAAGTCGCAAGGCTTAGAAGTAATTCTCGGCATGGATTGGCTGGCCAAGCACCAGAGTTTCTTGGACTGTGCCAATAGGGCCATTACCATGACAAGCGACCAAGGGGTCAAGGTCATGTATGTCTCTGAGCTAGTATCAGCTCAAGTACCTCGAATCAACAGCCTATCCGAGGTAGAGCTCGACCAAGTGCCAGTTGTCTCTGAGTACCCGGACGTCTTTCCTGATGAGCTACCTGGAATGCCTCCTGACCGATACATCGAGTTCATCATCGAGCTCATGCCCGGGTCAAGGCCTATTTATAAGAAGCCTTACAGGATGGGATCTGAGGACCTTGCAGAGCTGAAGAAGCAGCTGGATGAGCAACTCAGGAAAGGATTCATTCGTCCGAGTGCGTCACCTTGGGGATCACCTGTTCTATTTGTATCAAAGAAGGATGGTACCATTCGACTCTACGTCGATTACCGTTCTCTCAACGAAGTCACAATCAAGAACAAGTACCCACTCCCCAAGATAGAAGACCTGTTTGACCAGTTAAATGAAGCTAAGGTATTCTCCAAGATCGATCTTCGATCCGGATATTACCAGTTGAAGATTCGACCCGAGGACATACCCAAGACTGCATTCGTGACCCGATACGGTCTCTATGAGTGCACAGTCATGCCCTTCGGATTGACAAATGCCCCAGCCTACTTCATGTACCTCATGAACAAGGTCTTCATGGAGTATTTGGATAAGTTTGTCGTCGAATTCATCGATGACATATTAATCTTCTCAAAATCCGAAGAAAAGCATGAGCAACACTTGAGGATAGTTCTGGGAAAGCTTCGAGAGCACCAACTGTATGCCAAGTTCAGCAAGTGTCAATTCTAGCTGAACGAAGTTGGATTTTTGGGTCATATCATGATGGCAAGCGGATTGGCAGTAGATCCATCCAAGATTACCATGGTGACCAACTGGGAATTGCCGAGGGACGTAAACGATGTCAGGAGTTTCCTCAGACTCGCGGGATACTATCGCAAGTTCGTAGAGGGATTCTCCAGCATCGCTCGACCTATGACTCCGATTTTGAAGAAAGGCCGGAAGTTCGAGTGGACACCGGCGTGTGAAGCAAGCTTCCAAGAGTTGAAGAAAAGACTGACTACCGCCCCGATACTAGCTACCCCGGACATCAACAAGGAGTTTGTGATTTACTATGATGCCTCCGGAACCGGACTCGATGGAGTCTTAATGCAAGATGGCAGAGTCGTGGCGTACTTTTCATGGAAACTGCGTCCGCATGAGGAGAACTACGCCACCCATGATATCGAGTTAGCAGTCGTAGTGCATGCCTTGAAGACATGGCGACATTATCTTCTCGGGAAGCGATGTGAAATATACATGGACCACAAGAGTCTGAAATATATCTTCACCCAAAGGGAGTTGAATATGAGGCAACGAAGATGGCTTGAGTTAATCAAGGATTACAACCTCAGAATTCAGTACCACCCCGGTAAGGCAAACGTGGTAGCCGATGCTTTAAGCCGGAAGGCCGGCACCTTGAACGTCATGCTCAAGGAACGATTGCCCGCCTTGTATGCAGAGATGGAGAGCTTCGGACTGGAGTTGGTCGGACCAGGATACCTGGCCAACCTCGAAGTCAAACCAACTCTGGCTGATGATATCAAGGAAGCCGAGAAGGGACACAAGAGTATTGCAGGCCTCAAGAGGAAGATATGGGAAGGCAAGGCCCCAGGGTTCTCGGTTGATGATCAAGGAGTGGTGTGGTATGGGAAACGCTTATGCGTGCCCAACAAGGCCGAACTCAAGGACTTGATCCTGCAAGAGTCACACGACATGCCATACTCCATCCTTCCCGGTGGTACCAAGATGTATCAAGACCTCCGAGAGCGATTCTGGTGGCATGGCTTGAGGAGAGAAATAGGCTCCTACGTCGCTAAGTGCGATGTATGCCAGCTGGTCAAGGCTGAGAATCAGCAACCTGCTGGGCTGATACAACCTCTTCAAGTGCCAGAATGGAAATGGGACAAGGTCGGCATGGACTTCATTACCGGACTACCCCGGTCAAGCAGGGGTCATGACTCCATATGGGTCATCGTCGACCATTTAACTAAGGTGTCTCATTTCATTCCGGTCAACACCACCTACAGGGGCAACAAGTTGGCTAGCCTCTACATTGAGCGCATCGTTAGCCTTCATGGAGTTCCTAAGGAGATCGTGTCCGACCGCGGCATGCAGTTCACCTCAAGATTCTGGAAGAAGTTTCAAGAAGCTCTCGGAACCAAGCTCTCTTTCAGCACAGCTTTCCACCCGCAGACGGGTGGACAAACCGAGGGGGTAAACTAGATACTCGAGGACATGCTTCGTGCATGTGTCTTGGCTCATAGTGCCAAATGGGAAGACTGTCTGCCGTTTGCTGAGTTCTCATACAACAACAGTACCAGCCCAGTCTTCAAATGGCTCCAATCGAGGTGCTATATGGGCGAAAGTGCCGCACCCCACTCAATTGGTCCAAAACCGGTGAAGGACTAGTTTTTGAGCCAGAAGCGCTGCAGGAAGCGGAGAGAAAGGTGCAGCTTGTCCAAGAAAACCTAAAGGCAGCTAAGTCACGACAGAAGAGCTATGCGGACTCCCACCGCAAGGGTGTGCAGTTCATTCACGGAGACCAGGTGTACCTGCGCGTTACGCCTCTCAGGGGAACCAAGCGTTTCCACGTCAAGGGGAAGCTAGCTCCAAGGTTTATTGGACCCTTCAAGATCGCGGCAAGGCACGGGGAAGTGGCTTATCAGTTGGATCTACCCCGAGAACTTTCGGGTGTGCACAACGTGTTCCACGTGTCACAACTCCGGAAGTGCTTACGAGTGCCGAACCGTTCCGATCATTGCAAGGACATTGACCACCAAGCTGTTGACTTTCAACCGGACCTTACCTATCGCGAGAAGCCGATTCGCATTCTGGATGAAGTAGAGTGTTGCACCAGAAGCCGCACCATCAAGTATTTCAATGTCAGTGGAGCAACCATACTGAAGCAGAAGCAACATGGGAACGTGAAGACTATCTCCGATCAGAATTTCTAGAGCTATTTAACGCCTAGCTTAGGAATCTCGGGGACGAGATTCTTGTAAGAGGGCTAGGTGTGTCACTCCCTGTTTTTCCACCACTAATGTTTTAAGTTGCAAAAATCAGGGCTTGTTAAAACTTTTTCTAATGATGTTGTGAATGCTATGAATGCCTTGTATGAATGTATGCTTGTTTGCTTGCTGATCCAAAACCCATGATAAATTTATTTACTTTTTAAAAATGAATTTCCAAAACTCTTTTCTTTGACATCAGATCACCTCTACCTTGCTTGGGTTACACTACTAGGTCATGATGCCTAGTAGCACTCCCAACCAAAGTTGGTGATCTGAACTCAAATACTATTATTATTTGCCAAAAATATTATTTAATGATTTAAAACATTATTTTTCTATTTTAAATGCATGTATGTTTCTAAGGCCATGAATGATATTCCCACAAGGAAAAATGCTTCTCTGCCTTAGAAAATTCTGAGTAAAATCATGGAAACTCAGAAGGACATATATTTTCCATATATAGGATTTTCAACCCAATTTTATATTATAATTATTTGAGTAAAACCCTGAAAACCATTCCTGTCTGTTTTAACCTTTTGAGATATTTCCAAAGGAAATATTCTCAATAAAATCCCATTAGATTACAGGAGCCTCCCCAAGCCATATTTAGTGCCCACATAATGTCTCACCTTGATCCAAGGTAGGGAAGGTCACCAAATGAACCTAAAACCATCTCTGTCCAGAATAGAGTTGGAACAACTCTACATAGCAAAGTTTGTCCAATGGGGCTGAAACTTTGCAGGGATGTTTGACACATCAAATTGGGACTCCACAGCAAAAATGAGATTTGCTAGACTCTGTTTAGTCACACTCCCTTCGGAGAGGACAGATCTGGCCATTTTGATGCATTTTCAAGTTTACAAAGCTAAACTTGTTCAGTGGAGCTCAAAATTGGTGGAAACCCCTACTTTAACCCCAAGACCAAAACTGTTAAGTTGCAGTTCCAGTGGTGGAGTGGAAGCACCCCAAACCACTGTGGAACACCTTCTGACAGTAAGGTAAGAACCCACCGAGCCACTATTTTACCTAATGTCAGAGCCTCAAACTTGGTGTATTCGTGCCCCAGACCAACCTAAACATCCAGTCAACTGGCCCCTCCCCAGTTCAAAGCACAACTGACAACAACTCCAATTTGTGCCACAGATCAGGGCTGACAACACTAGTGAAACCTGTCCCCCTTGACCAGCCAGTGCTCTCACTAGCATACAATGGCTAGAAACACTCCGAGCAACACCCAGGACATGAGGGACACATCTAAAGTGCCCTAGAGCGCGCCAGCATGCCGTGGCATGCCAAAACTGCACTCTGGCGCGCTACAGGGAGCAGCCGAGAAGGGGACGACGCTCCCGGCCGGTTCCAAGCTCCCCCGACAACCCCTCTATGTAAAGCAGCCGCCAGGGACCCTCCTCCCCCGCACTAGAGCTCAGGCGACGAGTGCCCGCGCACACCCGACTCGGCGAGCATGCACAGACGTTGTAGCTCGACCCCACGCCTTCTCCCTCTGCGGCCGATGCTTCAGAGCGTCCCAAACCACGTCCAGAGACCGTGGTTTCGCAGCCAGCTCCCCACTGTGCACGCATGCACGCCACGGTGAGTCACCGGCGCACCGAGTCGGCTCACCGTCGCAAGCCTATAAATAGGCCTCCCCGGTACCTCAGCACCCCTCCAGTAGCCTCTGCACGACCACTAGCTCCCCCCTAGCCACCCAATCGAGCTCGCAGAGCCCCGGTTCTCGAGATCGACCGAGGCCCCTCCACCTCGGAGCTCCGGTCGATCTCCGGCTACACGCCGGCTCCTGCGACACTCGACCCACCAAAGCACTCCCCTCGACACCCGGAACCTTTCCCCCAACAACCCCGAGCTTTTCTGTGCCCCTAGATACCAGTTCAACCACATCCCGAAACCCCTCCGCCACGTCCACCTCGTCGCCGGTGACTCCGAGCCACTCCGGCGCTGTCCCGACCACCTGCAGGTAGGCGGAGGCACGCTGAACCCATTCCTGCCCTTAGCTAGGCCCATGGACGATGGTAGCCTCGCCGGAGTTCATCTCCTCCTCCCTGGCCGGAGGTAGGGGAAGAACCCGACAGGTGGGCTCCACCTGTCGGCGTCCTGGAGCTGCCCTGCGTGCAGCCACAGCCGCTCACCCCAGGGGCCCGCACGTCAGGTTCAAACCTGGCGCGCGCAGCGCTTGGCAGCTTGCTGGCTCGCTGGGCCGGCCTGCTTCCCAGGCCAGGCTTTGTCCTTTTTCTTTTATTTTTAAACCTGAGACTAAAATGATTTTTGTAAAAATAACTACCTAGTGGAAAAATATAATTCTTCCGCTGATATTTTTCCAAAAATGAGTAGTATTTGATTCTGCCATTGTTGATATTTTTCAAAAACAGAATCCATTTTATATTAATATAAAGGCATTAAAAGCAATAGTTTGCTCCCATTTGGTAATTATTAAAAATGCTTAGCTAGTAAAAACTAAGAGAAGATATTTTTCAAAATAACAATCTGAATTTAACCAAGTTTTGCAACATTTTCAAAAGTGATTTGTGATCTGTTTTTGTGTGAGCTATTTCTTATTTATTCTATTCTCGACGATAGAATTACCGAGTGACGAAGGATTCAGAGCGGAAGACCTCGAAGACCTCGGATACTTAGCTGACCAAGGCAAGCAGCCCTTTGACCATGACTTAAGCATATGAATTGATGCATGTTAGAATAGCAAGTACTTTTCCGTTGCATGTGATCATAGTACCGGTTCATCATTTGTGTGATGGTACCGAAGGCTTCTTCAAAGCACTTGCATGATGGTGATGTTATACATATGGCTCCTCGGAGCACAAGCATGATGAGCTTGACCCTACCATCTATCAGGATCATGCTACTATCATGTTGACTACTAGAGTTAGAGAACCATTGCATTGAGCTTGACCCTACCCCTTGAGGGTCATGCTGATACCTTGTTGACAAGTAAAGGTATATTATCATGAGCATGTTGTTGTCATAAAATAAGAGTTTATGAAAACCCCGTCGGGTGCCACTAATGCCCGAGGGTGATGATGAGTTGGTGGTCACTTTTGGTGAAGTGATGCACCGGTGTTTTGTGTGAGTATGGTTTCGGAAATGGGATTAGAGTTACGATGTGTCGACCGTCCCAACCTTACCAGTACGACCATGTTACCCCTTTATGGGACGGGGCTTTGTTGATTACTCTCGTCGGTACTAGAAAAGAGCCACATTACTAGTGGCGGGAGTGATTGTCGTCACTCTCATGATGGGGTCGTGCCAGGTAGGACGACTATGCCATTATTATGAGTTCCAGGCACACAGTTGGTCCCCGCATGGTTGATACTGTCCAGAGTCGGTGCTCGTAAGACGTACAACATGTCGGCTGGGTACAAATCGAGTGGACCTCTGTGTCTAGTATCATCAGGGGAAAGATGATGATCGGGTACTTACCTCATGTATATGTGATATACCGGGAGTCGTGGATGACAAGGAAGTTTCCCGGATCTCGTGGCTCCAGCGTACTACCTCTGCAGAGTGTAAACTATTTGAATAGCCGTGTCCACGGTCAAGGACAGTTGGGTAATCCTGCTTAAACTACGTCCAGCGTTTCCGCATAAACAAAGTGTGAGTGAGTGAGTGTGTGTGGTGTTAAAAAGGTGTTAACATAATCATAATATGACCAAGTTCGGTGACTTGGCATATAGGGTGAACCCTGATGGTTCAGCCCTCAACTGATATATTGAGGATATGACCAAGTTCGGTGACTTGGCATATAGGGTGAACTCGGATGGTTCAGCCCTTAGCCAGATTTGTCATCCTTCAGTTTCATTATTCATATCAAGGGTTGTTTGCGAGTACATTCAAAGTACTCATTGTCTTGCCACTGGTTATGCTATTGACGAGACAAGGAAGTACCGGAGTTTGGTGATGAGTACGTCTTCAGAGACGGACCTGCGATCTAGGACGCTTCCAAGTCGGAATGCCTATCGGTGTAGGCTTGATGGCATGGGCACCCGCTTAGACCTTATGAGTTTCCGCTACCCGTTGTACCCGTTTTATTTGGCCTTAGGCCCTGTTCGTGAACTTGACCCTTCGTTCATTTGATGTAATATTCGGTATTTGGATGTAAGACTCTATTATGCAGTATCTGTGTTCAGTGAGCATTGATCCTTGGGATCACTGGGCACGGCGACCTCGACTTACCAGTCGGGGTCCCCACATCACTAAATGATCCTGAACACATAATTACATCTTTCATAACCCCACCGTGTTCTCAAACAAAGAAGGAGCTATGTAGGAGACAGTCACAGTTACGCACTCAGTTGGCAAGTTTTGTTAGAATTACTTTAGGTTGTCTAGAACCGGATGTTAAAAAAATATCCATGTTTGTCACATAAGCACGGGCACGACTTTCCGAAAGATTAAACCATGCGGGGGTGCTCCAACTAGTCCATAACAAATTACCACAGGCCGCATAGTAATCCTCTACCACGAATCTTGTGATCTCGTCGGATTCCTTGGAGGAAAACCTCATCTTGAGAAGGCCCAAAGTTTCACCGGAATCCCAATGCGCAAGATATATCGCTAAGGTAAGACAAATCTAGCAAGACCTCCCGACGTCTCGATGATCCCAATAGGAGTCGCGTATCTCATTCTCAGGACACGATCGGATGAGCGCAGCGTACAGTGGCCTGATAGAGATATCCCGAGTTTCCCGGGTTGGCCCCGCACACGACTCTAGTTTGGACATGAGGATCACTGGCCTCGGGGTTGATTAGATTCCTCGGGGTAGCTATTCCCTATGCATTTTATTATTAGGTTATTACCACATTATCACCAAAGTTGGGTCCTGCTAGACAAATCTTATCACTACGCGATTTATCGAGGGGGTCCCCAGAACAACCCAGAAAAATAAAGCTGCCAGGGGGGAATCGAACCCACCACCTCTCTGGTGGAACTAGCTACCCCCACCACTGGGCTAGCTACTACTAGCTAATCCAACAGAGGCATCCTACAAGGTAAGGTTAACCTGCAGGCAACTATCACTCGAAGAAAAACAGGGAAATAAAAAGGGGGGTCGCACGTATTCAAACACTCAACCTCTCTGGTTGCACCCCGAGGGTGTTACCATTAGGCTAGAACACCGTAGTTGCTCTAACAGTGGCAGCAAAACAGGAAAACCAATATGCTATTGAACCAAAATGTAAACAGGTAAAATAATGAAACAAAAGGGGCTCCAGGGGGATCAAACCCTAGACCTCAGGGTCACATCGCTACACTCGAACGAGTCGGTCTAATAGGGGGATCTGCCCAAGAGGGGCTCCCCTCCAGATCAAAACTACCAGGAGCGTCGTCGTTCTGCCTAGACTCACACACCTGCACGCACGCAAGCACTCCATAGGGTGGAAGCGCTAGCAGGGGTTCGCGCGCTCGAGCAGCTGCGGTACAACACGCTGATGCTATCACTTGGAACTGGTGCTACTGCTATCTTCTGAAACTGATGCTACTAAAACTAAGCAACAGAGCGGAGCATCGCCGCCAGAACAGGGGACGCCGTCGTCGTGCACTACGGCGCCTAAACGCCGAACTAACCACCACACGAGGGAAGCGGGTCCGTGGGGGTTCCATTCCCGGGGGTAACTCACCGGGAGGAAGCCCACGATGGTAGCTCGAAGGAGCTGCTACACGGGGCCAAGCGGAGCTCGATGCCGGCAACGACCACTCACACAAGGGAGAACTTAAGCGCGGGGGAAGGAAGAGGAGGAGATAGTGCTCACCCTAGGGGTATCGGAGACGCGGTTAGCTGCCGAGAAGAGGAAGAAGAGGCGGGGCGACCGACAACGACCGCTGCTCCACTGCGTCTCTGACGAAGCCGAAGTGGAGAAGAGGGCAGAGGAGGGGATCCAGCCCCCTAGCAATGGGAACGGGTCGAGGGGGATCCAGCATCCTCCCTACCACCTGGAATCCACGGAGGAGCACCGACGACGAGGGGGGGGGAAGGTTCGACGCTCGCGACGCTATGAATCTGAACCTCCTTTCTCTGAAACTTACCTAAGACGGAGAGGAAAGGAGAGGCGGAAAGAGGTGGCAGCGGGGAGAGGAAACCCTAGAAGGCATGCACGCCGAGGGGTCTTAAATAGGCGAGGATGGGACGAGACCTCGACGTCCGTGAGCCATGGCCATGCTCTCTCTCTCTCACGCGCTCTCTGACGGAAAGCGGGCAGGGGAGGAATGGCGTCATGAAGAAGAAAGGAAAGGGAGATGGGCTCTGGCGCCAGAGAAGAGAAGATGGGCCTGAGAAGAAGAACTGGCCCATCTCTCTCTCTCTCTCTCTCTTACTAAAAGAATAACACACTCTCTATTTTTCTTAAAATAACAATAGTTTGAAAAGAAATAAAAATCAGGAAAGGAAAAGGGGTTATGACAAGATAAGTATTTTTTGGAAAACACAATGAGCCCCCTATTTAAAAAAATAGGAGGGGCATTTTTAAGCAAAGAAAAATACATTGGTTTTAGAGAAATTGGCCCTGTTTTAAATATAAAAACAAAATAAGAATAATTTAAGTAGGTGAGTGTTGCCACCCACAAATATTTACAAGGATTTTCAAAGAAGATGAACATTTTTAATGGCCAAACAAAAACTTAAATTCTGCCTCAAGTTAGAAAAGAGAGGGGGGTCTATTTGGTCCTTGGTGCAACTATGGTTTTGAAGGTTCCTTGTTTCCCCCACACCACACTCCATAGGAACATCCAAAAGAGATACAACCACATCACCAAGGTGGCACAACACCAAGAACAAGACTAAGAAAAAAGGAAGATGAAACATATGCATGATGCATGAGATGCACATGAAATGACAACCATATCACCACCTCCATAACATAGCTTCAACATGGTCGCCACATATGGAAAAGCTTACAAAAGGGGAAAGAAAGCACTTGGGCTGTTACAGAGCGCCTGCGCCTGTCCCACCATTGAGCAGCGGCACCCTTATGAAAGTAGGCGGCACAGTTGACATATCTCGCCAGGGGCACATTGGCAGACTCCAGCTCATAAGTAATGTCACAAAGCCAGTCATCACCATCCAGAGGCTGAGTTGAGCTGCGGTAGATCGCAGGTTGAGGCAGCAGAAGTTTTGTAGTGTCACGTCTTGCTGCTGATTCATGTTCGGCCTTTATAACTGGTCCATGAGCCCTTGCTTAAACTGGCGGTTAAGTTCAAACTATTGGATCATCCCCGTCATATATTCAGGAGGCGGGTGGTGCATCGTTGGTGGGGCCACGCGGGCGGCCAACTGGTCTAACCATCCTGCTAAATATTTAGCAGGGGTAGTTTAGCATAAGGTAATTGCAAAGGCATTGTAGTCATTCATGAAGTAGTCAAGCATGATGAATGGGAAATGCGATAGATACTTCATAGTATTTCAGTTCGACATACAGACCCATACATAAGTTTGATTACAAATCGTCGATTACAAATTCGAAATTTGGCGATAACATGGACAGATTAGAGGATATCCTGGACTCGCACGATGGAGGGATACAACAACAAGACATAGCGATAAGGTTACATCAACGTCGGAGAGAACGACTTCTCTAAATCCATGTAGCTGACGGTGACCTCGGTAGGAGAACCTAGGAGCGGGATTCTGCATCCCATGGTGACTCATGTGCTCGTACCGCATCGACTCGGGTAGACGAGGTCCAAGTGCAGGGGTACGACCTCCAACAGCAGGCCACTCAAAACCTGTTGGTAGCTCTGTCCTCCACGGCTGGAGGATGAACGCAGGGTGGATCCTCGCGTTGACTATTGGTTGCAGTTGTGTCAACACGTCGCAAAGGCGGGTACACGTGGCGTATGACTCCGTAGTCTGAGCTCGAAAGGCATGATCCAGCGCCTCAGTGTACCGCACCAGAACCCGTGGGTCGTAGCGACACGTCGATGCGTCACGTAGGGGGCTTAGTCAGCGACGTAGGACCGGTCGTTGCGCTCCCGAACACGAGCAGTGTAGGCAGTGAGATCAGATCCAGACTCAGCCCCAGCATGATCATACAGGATGTATCGAAGGCAGTCTCTGATACGTCTCCAACGTATCTATAATTTTTGACGGTTCCATGCTATTATCTTGTCAAACTTTGGATGTTTTGTATGCCTTTTATATCTTTTTTGGGACTAACTTATTAACTCAGTGCCAAGTGCGAGTTCCTGTTTTTTCCCTGTTTTTGACCCTTTTTAGAGGAGAATATTAAACGGAGTCCAAACGGAATAAAACCTCCGAAAAGATCTTTCCGGAATAGAAGATACGCAGGGAGCGTGAGAACCAAGGCAAAGGCCACGAGGGGAGGCCATAAGCCCCTTAGGCGCGGCCAAGGGGGGCCCGCGCCTAGCAGGCTTGTGGGCCTCCTGTGGCTCGTCTTCCCTACTTCTTCCGCCTATAAATCCCCGAAAAATCCAAAACCACGAGAGAGATCCACGAAAATACTTTTCTGCTGCCGCAAGCTTCTGTCTCCGCAAGATCCCATCTGGGGCACGTTCGGGTGCCCTGCCGAAGGGGGGATGTGGATACGGAGGGCTTCTTCATCAATACCATTGCTCTCCGGTGATGCATGAGTAGTTCACCATAGACCTTTGGGTCCATAGCTAGTAGCTAGATGGCTTCTTCTCTCTCTTGGATCTTCAATACAAAGTTCTCCATGATCTTCATGGAGATCTATCCGATGTAATCTTCTTTTGCGGTGTGTTTGTCGAGATCCAATGAATTGTGGATTTATGATTAGATTATCTATGAATCTTATTTGAGTTTCTCGTGATCTCTTATATGCATGATTTCATATCCTTGTAATTCTCTTCGAGTTGTGGGTTTTGTTTGGCCAACTTGATCTATGATTCTTACAATGGGGGAAGTGCTTGGTTTTGGGTCCATACCGTGCGGTGACCTCACCCAAGTGACAGAAGAGGTAGCAAGGCATGCATCATTGGTTTGAGATTATCCCTCTACATCATGTCATCTTGCTTAAGGCGTTACTCTTTTTGTCATGAACTCAATACACTAGATGCATGCTGGATAGCGGTCGATGTGTGGAGTAATAGTAGTAGATGCAGAAAGTATCGGTCTACTTGTCTCGGACGTGATGCCTATATGTATGATCATTGCCTTAGATATCGTCATGACTTTGCGCGGTTCTATCAATTGCTGACAGTAATTCGTTCACCCACCGTAATATTTGCTATTTTGAGAGAAGCCTCTAGTGAACACTATGGCCCCGGGGTCTACTTCACATCATATTTTCAACACTACACTTTTACTTTGTTGCAGTTTCCGCCTTCAGATCTCACCTTGCAATCAATCGTGAAGGGATTGACAACCCCTTTGTAGCGTTGGGTGCAAGTTTGCTGTTTTTGCGCAGGTACATCGGTGCTTCATATTGATACTCCTACTGGATTGATACCTTGGTTCTCAAAACTGAGGGAAATACTTACTTCTACTATGCTGCATCACCCTTTCCTCTTCAAGGGAAAAATCCAATCCAAGCTCAATAGGTAGCAAGAAGAATTTCTGGCGCCGTTGCCGGGGAGGAGGATCAAGTCAAGGATAAGTCTCCCGTCAAAGTGCCAATTTCTAGCGCCTATGCCGGGGAGCATCAAGTGAAGCTTATCCAAGTAAGTGTCGCAAACTCATCTCTTGCATTTACTTTTTTGCTTCTAGTTTTCCTCTCCCCCACTTCTGAAAAACTAAAATTTACAAAAATATTTGCCTTTTTCCATTCGCCCTTTTCTTTCGCTTGCTTTCTGTTCCCTTGTGTGCTTGTCTGCTTTCTGAAGTCACCATGACTGAAAACACCAAACTTTGTGACTTCTCGAATACTAATAATAATGATTTTATTAGTACTCCGATTGCTCCCGCCACTAGTGCGGAATCATATGAAATCAATGCTTCTTTGCTGAATCTTGTAATGAAAGAGCAATTCTCCGGCCTTCCGAGTGAAGATGCCGCATCCCATCGTAATACCTTCATTGAGCTTTGTGATATACAAAAGAAGAAATATGTGGATAATGATGTGATTAAATTGAAGCTATTTCCGTTCTCATTGCGAGGTCGAGCAAAAACTTGGTTTTCATCTTTGCCCAAAAATAGTATTGATTCTTGGAACAAGTGCAAAGATGCTTATATATCCAAGTATTTTCCGCCGGCTAAGATTATCTCTCTCTGTAATGATATCATGAATTTTAAGAACCTTGATCATGAACATGTTGCACAATCTTGGGAGAGAATGAAATTGATGATTAGAAATTGTCCCGCTCATGGCCTGAGTCTTTGGATGATTATACAAATCTTCTACGCTCGTTTGAATTTTGCTTCTAGAAATATCTTGGACTTCGCCTCCCGTGGAACCTTCATGGAAATCACATTAGGAGAAGCCACAAAACTCCTAGACAATATCGTGACAAACTATTCTGAGTGGCACACTGAAAGGTCACCTACTAGTAAAAAGGTACACGCTATTTTGAGAGAAGCCTCTAGTGAACACTATGGCCCCTAGGTCTACTTCACTTCATATTTTCAGCCCTACACTTTTACTTTGTTGCACTTTCCGCCTTCAGATCTCACCTTGCAATCAATCGTGAAGGGAATGACAACCCCTTTGTAGCGTTGGGTGCAAGTTTGTTGTTTTTGCGCAGGTCCATCGGTGCTTCATCTTGATACTCGTGCTGGATTGATACCTTGGTTCTCAAAACTGAGGGAAATACTTATTGCTACTGTGCTGCATCACCCTTTCCTCTTCAAGGAAAAAATCCAACGCAAGCTCAAGAAGTAGCAGTCTCCTCCAGGAGAGGGTGCGCTCCACGGAGACGGGTGATAGTGATATAGGTTGCATCATGGACGACCATATCAACCGATAACCCAACACCGCAGAAGGTGTGTAGCTCGCGGATGGAGATGTTCGTCTGATCGAAGATGCGAACTTGAGCCTGGTACTGGTTGAAATCACGGAAGTCCTTGTACACAGTGTACTCGGGGTACCAGCGGTATCCTAGACTGGTCAAGAGGTCGACCAAAATGGCCGGGAACCGAGGTGCCTCAATAGCCAGTGTGAGGCGTACGCGCTGCCTTGCGGGACGCATCTGAAAAGGGAGATTCAAGGATGTTAGATGACAGTGTGTGTAACATATTATCAAAAGAACAACAGTAGATAACGAGAACCTAATGTTAGAGTTAGCAAAAATCTTTAACCCGAAAGAGAAGAGAGAGTAGAACCGAGAGTATAGGAAAGGAGTAAGAGATACTAATACCACCCGATTGAGATGTGGGCATGTAAGCCACAACATCAAAGTTAGTAAGTTTTTCAAGTATTAGACTCAACTTCGGCCAAGGAGTTGGAAAGGGGGATACCTACAGGAAGTCGTCTCTGGTACCAACTTGTGACGCCCTCGATTTGACCATATGCTAATCATACACGCAAATGTGTATGGCCAAGCTCGAGGACTCATGGGAAGATATCACAACACAACTCTAGACACAAATAAAAGCAAACAAGCTTCATATTACAAGCTAGGGGCCTCGAGGGCTAGAATACAGAAGGTCGATAAACACACGAGTCAGCGGAAGCAACAAATATCTGAGTACGGACATGAAACATAAGGTTCCTTAGAGAAGGCTAGCACAAACAAACAGCGATCGAACGAGGCGAGGCCTTCTGCCTGGGAGCCTCCTAACTACTCCTGGTCGTCACCGGCCTCCACGTAGTAGTAGGCACCATCGGGGTAGCAGTCATCGTCGGTGGGATACGCCATCTCCTGGGATCCATCATATGGTCGCGACAACAGATCGAGGGGAAAAAGGGGGAGCAAAGCAACAACGGGTACTCATCCAAAGTACTTGCAAGACTGACATCAGAACAATGCTAACTATGCATCAGTATCAAAGAAAGGGGTTTATATGGACTAACTGCAGCAATGCGAGAAAAGAGAGATGGCCTAGTCCCATCGAAGACTAGCATCTTAAGGGGTCTTGCAGCAATACACGAGAGTAGAACAGGTAACACAATTAATAGTCATATTGTTGCAGCAATATTAATTAAAGTCACGCCCAGAGATCCTTCCTCGACTCCCTGCGAGGAAGCAATCCCGGAGCAAACATTCCAATTAAGTAACAGTTGTAGTTGTATAAGATCGGGGCACAACTCCAAGTCGTCCTGTAAGCGTGGACACGACTATCCGAATAGTTAATTTTCATCCCTGCAGGGGGGCACGAAGTTTCCCCGTCACGCTCGATAAAGTTTGGCCGAACATACTTTCCTAGGTCATGCCCGGCCTCGGAACATTGATATGTCGCAGCCCCACCTAGACTCAACAGAGAGGCCAGCCCGCCGATCTAAATCCTCAGTATGCAGGGTTCATGGGCCCCTCACCCATTGCGCTCCTACACGCTGCATGGGCGGCCAATGCCAGTCCTGGCACCTCTTATACAAGAACGGTGATAATCCAGATCACTCGGGCACGTGCCGCTCCATTGCTGACCTCGGAAGAGCTTCGGATGATACCACGATGTCGAGTACCCGTAACTTCTCCCACATAGACGGTTAGTGCGAAAATGTCTCCGATCAACCCAGATCAAATACTCAAATCGTTAACATTTTAATTAACTCATCGACACATACACGCGGGAATCCACCGGCCAAACATTTATTCATCAATGTTCCTAGTAACACGGTCAAGCAACTTGTGGTTGTAACATCAGCGGGAATCCACCGAGGTATCACCGTCGTTGGATTCTAAACGATATATCCGTCAAGGTGGTAGGGAGGAATCACCCTCGATGGGCCATGCTTGATGGGTTGTACGACAGAGTCATCATCGGGGGTGGTGAACGAGGAATCACCCTCGGAGAACCACCGCCGGCTAACTACACTATAATGCTAACATCAGAGTATGTAATGAGGTGTCACCCTCGGTATTCGATAGTAGATCTGTAGCCTCGTACAACTAAGGGGGGGTGAGTGCAGTGTGGGATCTTGGCTCGTCGATCAGGGATCGAGACTTGACGATAAAGCGGGGGCAACTAGAGTAAGGGGGCAAAGGGGATGACTTCTACACCTATCGTAAACAGTTCAGATTGAGGTACAGTAAAGTAGCCGTTCATCAAAAACAGGCTTTGCATGAGAATAGGAGCTATCTACAACAGTAGAAAAATTCTAATGCAAGCATGAGGGAGAAAGATTAGGCGATATAGGAATGGTCAAGGGGGTTTAATTGCCTTGTTTCTCTACGGCAAAGGGCTGGTCGTCAGGGGCGTAGTCCTACCCGGCAGCAGCGTCAGTCGCAGGGTATACCGGTAAGAAGAGGGAGAAGAAACAATAAATATAAACACAGATGCAACACTAAACATGACATGGTAATATATATAGGGCTACGCATGCACTAACGCAATATCATCCGTCATAGACGGATCGGGAAAATATCTGCCGATATTTCCCGGGTCTCTCGCTACTACTGGTCAAGCGAAATGGAGGGAAAAGTTCCACGTTCGCGATGCTAGGGACGCATGACATACGAACGGATAGCATATCAAGTTCGTCTCATTTTTCTGATCAACTTCCATGTTCAAATTTTTTTCATCTGACTTATGGTTTATTTTATATAAATTTTAAAGCTTTAATAATATTTAGAAATTAAAACAGATTATTTAAATTTAAAAGAAATCAGGATTATGACATCAACAGGATGTCAGCATGACATCATCACTCAGCACCCTAGTCGACTAGTCAAAGTGACCAATGGGTCCTACATGTCATTAACAGAATTTTTAATTACTTTAATTAGCAATTAATTAGATTAATTAGTGGGGTGGGACCCACCTGTCATAGTCTCCTTAGGATAATCAATTAACATAATAAATTAGTAGTTCTAATTAATTATCAAATTGGTTAATAAATATAATTAACCTTAAATAAGTTAATTAAATAATTACTTAACTAATTAATTAAAATAATTATCTAATTAGTTCACTTACTAATTAAATTATTTATATTACATATATTTTATTTTATTTTATTCAAATTGTTTTCGGGGGCAGTGGGCCCCCTTGTGTCATAGGGCCATTGGGGTTAGTGGGGTGGTTAGCTCCCCACTAACCAGATCGGGCTAGCCTTGGCAAGGCCAACAATGGGAGCAGCAGCTGGCTGGGGCTCGAGGCCAGCCCAGGGCCATGGCGAGGAAGGAGAGCAGCGACGGGGCCAACGGCCGATGGCCGGATGCGGTGGCCGGCGGTGGGTGAACAGGGGCGAGGACCGGTGTTGTGGGGCGGCGAGCGGCGGCGTGGCTTGGGCTGGCGTGCGTCGGCGGGTGCGAGCAGGGGAGGCTGGAGGGGGGCTGGCGCGGCCAGCGCGCAAGCGAGTACAGGCAGCCGCGGGGAGGCTGGCGACGGCCAGTGTCGGTGTGCACGGGGTGCACGCAAGCGAGGGGCGAAGTTGCCGGTTTCTCCCACGATTGATTCACCCGGAGGGTCGCAGGGTCGGGGCGGGGCCTCGTCGGAGGGGATGGTGGAGTGGGCAGGAGGAGAAGGGGTGGTCGGGCCAGTGTGCTCACCACCGACGTAGGGGAAGCAGAGGTCCGTTGTGGAGATCTGGCGGGGTAGGAGAGGAGGTGACGGCGGAGGACGGCGACCAGTGGTGGTGCCGGGGAAATCGACACCTATGGGAAGCTCTAAGGGTCCCTTGATCGTTCGACGTAGGGAGAGAGGTGGCACTGAGAGCGGAGCTAGCGATCAACACCAGCAAGGTCCTTTACCCAGGTTCGGGCCGCTTGGCGCGTAAATCCCTACTCCTGCTTTGTTTTGTATTGGGGGCTTATTGTAGGGTTATGTGCTACAGTAACTTAACTAGTGATTAGGGAGTCTCAAATCCCAAAAGATCCAACCCCTAGAAAATGAGCCTTCGGCCTCCTTTTATAGGCAAAGGAGTCACCAACAGTGCGCTCACGGGTTGCATAGTGAACATGGTTCACCGCTTATCTTTCTACTGTGGTGTCAGGGGTAGTAAATGCCTTGTCGGACCCTTGACCTGCAGCAAGGGGGCTTCTACACGTACCCAGGTTTATTGACACCTGGGCTTTGTGCTGGCGCATGAGGGATGTGCTGGAGCGGTCGCGGTCGGTGGCGTTGTGGCAGGAGGGACACCTAGCGGGCGGAGGGAGCTTGTTGACCGGGCACCCTTTCTCACGGCCTTGCCCATCTTCCTGGCAAGAATGGCTTGGCGGGGTCTTGGATATCTTCCCCGCAAGGAGGGTTTGTCGGGGTCTTTTCAGTCTTCCCGACGAGGAGGGTTCTCCAGGGCCTTGTGAGTCTTGCCGGCGAGGAGGGCACGACGAGGCCTTGTATCCTGGGCTGGTTCTTCACACATCTCGTGGGGCGCGGTCTCAGCAATCCTTGGGATCACCTTCCCGTCGGCTGTCTTGGAGTGCTGCCAGCAAGTGTTTTGCCGGTGCCCATGCACAAGTCCGGGGCACAGGAGACCCCAGTTTCGAGTGCACCGACATGAGCCCCCGGTCCTGGGCCACACACGCATGCGAGGAGTCGTTGGGCCAGGCCCAAAGTGGTGCACGGGTTTTTGCTTGGTAGCTTGGAACCGTTGCAAGCTGGCTTTCCCCATGTTGCGCATTGAACGCACAAAGTGGGGAGGCGTGCTCACACTGGCTAAGGTGGGCACGCGCGCGTTGAGCCGTTGGTTGGGTACGCAAGGGTCGACCTATACGTCCACAACCCCCCCCCACACACACACAGACATGAGAGGGGAAAACGCAAGCGCACGAGCACCTCGTACCCTCCCAGCTCTTTTCAATATTGAAACCGCCGCCGTCTCACTCTTCCAGCTAAAGCTTTCTCTCCCACCCCCACCTTTGCTTCTGAAGTCGCGCTCCGAGCGGCCGCAGCTTCCGCCGTTGTTATGGCGCCTAAGGGAGCCAAAGGCAGGAAGGGGAAATCTGTTGTTGCGGAGAAGGAGTTGGCGAAGATGCGGAAGGAGTTCGCCTATTTTCCCCCGGGGACCGACGCGTTCTTCCTAAAGCAGCGCTATCAGTACATGTCGGCAACCAAGACGAAGGCACATCCGGCCACCTGCGTGACCCCAGGAGAGGCTGGCGGTGCTCCAGACAAGTACCCCTTCTTCGCTGATTACTTTTATTGCGGGCTCTGCCCGCCTTTTTCTGAGTTCTTCATGGACATCATGTACACCTATGACTTCCATCTTCTGGATTTCACGCCGAATGTGGTGACATGCATGTCTATATTCGCGCATCTCTGCGAGAATTTCACCGGGATCACCCCCAACACCGCCCTCTTCTGCAACTACTTCACCCCTTGCATCGAGGGAGGGGATGCTCTTTCAGGCTCCATCACTTGGATTCCGAGGCACGGATGTAATGAGATGTATCTGGATGGGGCCCTTCGGGTGAAGTGGGAAGAATGGCACGGGAAGTGGTGTTGGATCCATGAGGAGAAGTATCTGCCCTTCTGCGAGCCAAGGACCACCAAGATTGATTCCCACGAGAAGCATTGGAGAGAATTCGACCCACATGACAAGTAGCTGCCTGGCGCCATCAACAGGATCTTGCATCTCAGGCCCGCAGGGTTGACGATGCAGATGGTGGGTGCCGACTTCATCTGCACGTGCATCACCCCCCTCCACAACACGGGAGGAAGGCTAGCCTCGTCCTTCGTGAATGTTGCGACATCATGTGGCTGCGGACTGGCTTGAACAATAATATGACGATGATGGTGCATGCCTTCATTTGTCCGGAGCTGTTTAAGTCAGATACGAGGCCTCGGCTGCCGCATGGCGTCGTACCCTTGTGCAACAATTCGGCCTTAAGCGCACTCACATCAATGATGCCGGAGTGTAACGGTCATGGCGTGGTTGTAACTTGGATCAAGCCCAAGGAGGAGGATGTCTTGTCCTTCTTCGACTGCTTGTCGGAGAAACCCATCAGCAAAGAGACCGGCCTCGTCAGTGAGACCACCGACGAGGAGGTGGCGTAAATCGCCAGTCGGGCCGAGGACGGGCCCTTGCTGAAGCAACGGGCAGTTTCGGCTTCTATGACGAGGGAGCGTCCGATGAAGAGGCGCTGCAGGAGGAGGAGCTCGTCGGAGAGCCCAGTAGTTCAGCGGCCGGGGGCCCTTCAGAGGAACGAGCACCCGACGCAGAGGGGGGCAGGAAGAGGAAGAGGAAGAGGAGGAGCCACTAGCTCACCGGAGGTCCAAGCGATTGCTTCGACACACCGACTTCAATCTCCCTGTCGACCAAGCTCCGCCCGTCGCGCCCATCAAGGGTCCCAGGGCCGCGTCCCCTCCGGCGGATGTCGAGGGGGACGTGGATTTTGATTTCTCGGCTTTCAACTCGGGGGAGGAGGGGGAGTACGTGCCTGACTCTTTTACCCTCATCGAACCCCTTGCCTCGTGTTGTTACTCATCGGGTGCTGGTTCTTCTTCGCCGGGACACCAAGACATTGGCCTGGAGGACGGCGAAGAGGGCCAAAGGCAGGTGATGATCCCTCGATGAGCGCCCCGGAGGCGCCGCCGGCTACTTCCGCCGCTCTGGTGCCCAACCCTCCGCAAATCCACCAGCAGGAGTCGCCGAGGCCCGTGATGCCTGAAGATGAGCCCCCAACGACTGATGTTGCTCGAGAGGGGACAACTACCCTTCACCTGCTAAATGAGGGTGAGTGTCCCGGCAGAGGACATCTGCGAGTTTTTCATTTTCTCGAATGCTTATTTGGTTCTGATCATCTTCTCCTTCATTTTGCACCTCGGGTCTGTCCCCTCGGAGGAGATGGACGTCAACTCTGTCATCCAAGAGACCACGCGGGACGCGGCTGCTGAGGCCGATAAGGTTGCCGCGGGCGAGTCTACTGAGGAGGTGCGGGGGCGGGCCACTCTGGGTCCGACGGAGGAGCCCGTCGAAGGGCCTGGAGCACGCGTCGACGATTCTTCTGCTGTCGGGGCTGAGGAGGTAGCGCTGGACGAGGAGCCTCCGCTTGTCGGGGAGGGTATTGGTGACGACCAGCCTCCTATGTCTAGGCCCCCGCCAGCCAGCGAGTACATTCGTGCTGGCGAGGGTCGGTTCATCAACCCGCCAGGGGTGATTCGCACGAGGTCTGCCACAGAGGGGGAGAGCTTCGATGCCGAAATCTCTGCCAGCGCTCGGCTCTTGATCGTGGGGGGATCGGAGACTAGCGGCGGCAAGCTTAGCGAAGAGCAGCTCCTCCAGTACATGAGGGATAATGCCAGCCAGCTCCAGGCCCTCTATCAGGCTCAGAAGGAGAAATTAGACTCTCGGGCGGCGATTGTTGAGGCGGCAGAGGAGGCCTTCGAGAAGCTCTTTGAGGAGGCGCGGACCAACTTCGCCGAGGCTCATCAGGAGTTGAAGATTGATCATGAAAAGCTGAGGGTCCAGTGGGACGAGCTCCTTCTGAAGTCGTCTCACATCCGGAAGGAGAACGAAGGGGTCCGACGCTGTATTTCCGACAAAGATGCCCGCCTCAACTTGCTTCGGATCAGCCTCGAGTCCCACGATGAGGAACTCGCCTATTGTGAGAGGGCACTCAACGACAACCTCCATCCCGAGGACAGGGAAGTCGAGAGGCTCGTGGCGAAGCATACCCAAGAGCTGATGCATCAGCACAAGGGTGCCCTCGCCGCCCAAGCTTCAGAGCACGCCGACAAGTTGCAGCAGGTCGGCGACAAGGCTGCTAGCGCCAAGGCCGCAAGGGAGGTGCTCGCCGGCAAGTTGAAGAAGCTGGAAGAGGATTTTGAAGGCCTTGGCAAGGAGATCTTCACGCTCACAGTTGAGAGAGAGCATGCTCTCTCCAACTTGATGTAGACCCAAGCTGCCGTTTCCGACAAGGGTGCTCAACTCCGCTCCGCCAACGGCTCCCTTGCCGCCTTGGAGGATAAACTGGCTCCTTCGGAGCGGGATCTTGAAGAAAGTAAGGCCCACGAGGAGGTCTTGGCTCAAAAACTTCTTGGTGTGACGAACCAGCTCGAGGCCGCCTCCGCTGCCCGCGAAGGTTATACACGTGGCATGGTGTTGTGGACTGGACGTCTTGTCAACCCGCGGAAGGGATTGTTGTGTAGCTATCTTCTATGGATCTCCAAGGCTTCGGTTATTCTCCGGACCCAGAGGTGTCTCCGAGCGCCAAGCTGACTCTGCTCTTCGAGAGCGTGATCGATACTTTGAAGCAGATTCGAGCCGGCGAGGCGGTGCGCCTGGCAAACGAGTCTCGAAGGATGTGTCAGGGCGCCCTTCTCAAGGTCCTCACCAAGTTGGCGTACAAGAATCCCGGCATCGACCTCACTCTGGGGCATCTGCCAAAAGAGGCAAACCTCGAGGAACTCGAGAACCTGGTCATGCCCATTGTCGACATGGTGGACCAGATCAAGAGGGTGCATGGTCCGCGCCGGGATTAATTCTTTGTGTTCTCCTGCAGATGCAATTCTCAACCGAGAGCTGTTGTATCTTGTTTATAACTGTTAGTATTGTAATATACTAGTTGTTCTTGATAAGTATTACCTTCCTCCTTTGCTCTTTTTGCATGGTTTGTCCTTGTGTTTCGCTGAGGGTTTGTCGGTTCAATTGGCTTTGTCGCAAGCGCTTACGAGGGGTGACTCTTGCCGGAGTTGTCACTGCCGGCAAGGTGCCTTGCCTCCCTCTGGGATTTCCCATAGGTTGTCGTGCATGCTCTTTAAGCATAGGGGGCACGCGGGGCGGGCCGGTTAAGTTATCGAGCACCCTCTGAGACAATGTCTAGGAGGCTTGTGACGGAGTTCCCTCGCGCACAAGTTTTCCGTACAAGCGTGTCAGTGACACGTAAAGGGGAGGGTTGTGTCTACCCGAAGACTTACTTGAAATTTTTGCAACTTATCTTTAGGTCGCGGTTCTTGTTTTTGCCTTAGGTAGGTTGTCCTTGTTCTTTCCGTTGCCGTGGGCGTCCCCACTATCTCCCCCCTGGGAAACCTGTGCGCGGGGTTGCATCTATCTTTTACGAAAAAGAAAGAAGAGAAAATATGTGTTGGGAGCTTGGCAGTCCATTAGTTCAGGCGTTTCACAAAATCTTAGATTATGCATGCATATGATCTTACTGTGCATAGGGTCTTCGCCTGGCTTTGTACAAAGGATTACATGCAACTACGGCAAGACTTGTACAAAAGGTGGTCTCCGGTGAACCCGACAACCTCTCCCTACGGGTAGAACTTTCGAAGATGTTCAATGTTCCAGAAATTGCTCACCAGTGTGCCATCTTCGGTCTCCAGGCGGACAACACAGGGCGTGGTGGCTTGTACTACCCGATATGGTCCTTCCCACTTCGGCGTCAACTTGTTTGAATACTTGGCCGACTCAACGTGCCGAAGAACAAGGTCGCCTTCCTCAAGACTTCTGGCTCAGACCTTGTGTCTATGATAGACACGCAAGGCTTGCGGATAGCGAGTGGCTCGCACAGCTGCCTGAATTTGGATCTCCACGAGGAGCACTGCATCGTCCCGAAGCAATTGCTCTTGCTCAAGCTCATCATAAGCGAGCACTCGGGGTGACCCATAAATGAGTGCCATGGGAAGAACTGCCTCCACCCCGTAGATCAGGGAGAAGGGTGTCTGGCCGATGGCTCGATTTGGCGTCGTTCTGATCAACCAAAGAACCGCCGACAGTTCATCAATGCAGTGATTTCCATGCCTTCGTAGCTTGTCAAAATCTCTTGTCTTGAGCCCCTGTAGTACTTCGGCATTTTCTCTTTCAGCTTGACCATTGCTCCTTGGATGGGCAACAGAAGCGAAGCATATTTTGCCCAAGAGGTCTTGGTCGTACTACATGAAGGCGCGGCACGCGAACTGAGTGCCATTGTCCGTGATGACTTTGTTCGGGACACAGAAGCGGTAGACAATTCCTTTGAAGAACTTGACGACTGATTGGGTTGTCACCTTTCTCACTGGTTCCACCTCTGGCCACTTTGTGAACTTGTCAACTGTGACATACAAGTACTCAAATCCCCCCGCAACGCGGGGGAAAGGGCCGAAAATATCGAGCCCCATGACCGAGAATGGCCAGGAGAGACGGATCGTCTAGAAAGCTTGTGTCGGCTGATGAAGCTTCCTTGAATGGAACTGGCGTACTTCACACTTGGTTAGTAGCCCAGTCGCATCCTATAGGCCTGTGGGCCAGAAGAAGCCTTGCGGAATGCCTTGCCGACAAGGGCTCTTGACCCTATGTGGGAGCCACATATCCACCCATGTATCTCGGCCAATAGCTCCAATACTTCCTCTTGGGGGATGCATTTCAGTTTTACGCCATTCAGTCGTCTTCTGTAGAGGGTATCATCCATGAACTAGTACATACTAGACTGACGGGCCACTCTTTCTGCTTCTTCCTGCTCCTCGGGCATGCCCCCTGTTTGAAGGTACCGAACTATGTGATGCGCCCATGCCGGAGCCTGAATTTCGACGGCACGGACTAAAGGCATATCCTGTGCCGGGATGGCATCCTTCCCGGCAGGCTCCATATCTCCTTCGGCCATTTCCTTTCCGGCAAGATCCTTGTCGGGGTTCCTTGGCAGGCATGCCGGAAAGTACTTGTCACAGCTTATCTTCCTTCTCTTGTTCGGCTTGGTCGATGGCGTTACAGAGGGTTGAGTCAGTCGTAGCACAAAACTTCCTGGTCCCACAGGCAACTTGAGGGTTGCGCGCTTCGACAGGTCGTTGGCGATGGTATTCTCGGCACGAGGGATGTGCTCCGTGTGGAGACCATTGAAGAGCTGTTCTAACTTTCTCACTTCCTCCACGCAAGTCTCCATCGAAGCGCTCTTCTAACTTTCTCCTCGAGGCCATGAGAAGGCCAAAGGGCAGTTTTGCACCCCGGAGTATCTCGATCTGGCCCCCTGCAAGAGAGAACTGACGAAATAGACCGGATGTTGCACTATCTTCTTCTTCTGCACTAGCCCGCCTGCTGGCGGGGGTTCTTCTTGATCGCCCCCGGACCCTGTCAGGGGTCCCTAGTTGCCGTTGTGCGCTTCCTCATTCGATGGCGTTGATTTTGCCGGTGTAACTTTGTCGTCTTCCCTCTGCGCCACCAGTGCGGCACTAACCATGGTTGCTTGCCGCTAGGTACAAGAGCACTCGCTCTTGTGGTTTCGCTGCTACCAGGATTGGCGTAGAGGAAAGGTATTGCTTCAGGTCTTGTAGAGCCATTTCTGCCTTGGCGGTCCATTCCATCGGTCCCGCCTTCTTCAAGATTTTGAAGAATGGCAGGGCACATTCGGCAGACTTGGAGATGAACCTCCTCAGGGTGGCTACACAGCCGGCTTGGCGTCGCACATCCTTAACGCGCTTCGGTGCCTCGATTTATTCGATGGCCTTGATCTTGTCGGGGTTAGCTTCGATCCCATGTTGGGACACGAAGAACCCGAGGAGCTTGCCGGATGGAACACCAAAGACGCACTTTTCGTGGTTGAGCTCGAGGTTGATCTTGCGCAGGTTGGCAAATGTCTCTTCCAGATCTTGCACGAGTGTTGACTTGTCCTTGGTTTTGACCACTATATCATCCATGTAGGCTTCCATATTCCTATGGATTTGGGGCTCAAAACCAATCTGGATCGCTCTTGCAAAGGTGGAGCCGACATTCTTGAACCCGAAGAGCATTCATACAAAGCAGTACGTGCCACAAGGGGTGATGAATATGGTTTTCTCTTCATCTTCCTTGGCCATGTAAATCTTGTGATACCCTAAGTAGGCATCAAGGAAGGACAACATGTCACAGCTAGCGCTGGAGTCGACAATCTGGTCGATGCGCGACAAGGGAAAAGGGTCTTTCAGGCAAGCTTTATTGATATCGGTAAAGTCGATACAGATCCGCCACTTCCCGTTCACCTTGCGCACTACAACCGGATTAGCAAACCATGTGCGATGAATGACTCCTCTAACCAGTCCCGCTGCTTCTAGCTTCTTGATTTCCTCAGCAATGAACTCCTGCCACTCCAGGGCTTGCTTACTCAACTTCTGCTTGACCGACCGTGCGTGGGGGCAGACAGCGAGGTGGTTCTCAATCACCTTCCTGGGAACACCGGGGATATCCTATGGTTGCCATGCAAAAACATCGAGATTCACTCACAAGAAGGTGATGAGCGTGCTTTCCTATTTGCTATCAAGGGAGGGACTTATGGTAAAAATTCCACCCGTGCCGTCCTCTCGGGCCGGTACCTTCTTGGTCTCTGGCGGGCAGCCCTGGATTTCTTGTACCTAGATGTGGAGCTCTCTGGTGCATCCTCGACGACAGCAAAGTACGCTGGTGAAGCGTGCTTGTTGGGATCAGCGTGGGAAGTCCTCCTGCCAGGATTCTTCTCCCCGGGGGGTGGTGCCTTGGCAACAGGCGCTGCCACTGCCTCCCGGTAGAGGCGGTTGGTGCACACGAGTGCCTCCTTATTGTCAGCGTTGATGACGATGACGCCGATCGGCCCGGGCATCTTCAGGGTGTTGTAGGCGTAGTGGGAAGCCGCCATGAACTTGGCCAGTGCAGGGCACCCGAGGATCCCGTTGTACGCGAACGGATTGTCAGCAACGTCGAAGACGACCTTCTCCGTCTAGTAATTCTGGTCGCTACAGAAGGTCGTCGGCAGCGTGATCTTCCCCTTTGGTTGAATCTCCCCTGGGTTGATCCCTTGGAACTCTCATGTTTCCTCGAGAACTTCGTCGGGAATCTGCAACCTCCGGATCACGTCGGGGGAGATGAGATTTAGACACGACCCACCATCCACCAACATCTACGTCACCTTGAGGTTGCGGATCGTTGGGGAGGCCAACAATGGCAAACATCCGACGGTGGTCTGGATGATCCTTGGAATCGAAGATGATTAGTGTGTGCGACCACTTCAAGGGCCTATGAGTGCCGATGGAGGGCTCCGCTACGCTCACCTCACGCGCCCACTTCTTTAGTTGGCGGTGGTAAGAGTGAAGAGATGCACCTCCATCGAGGCACATTATATTTGTTTCCTTTTGATACTCGTGGTCGTTGGAGTCGTTGTCTCGGCAGTCTTCATCTTCATCCTCCTCCCTTTCCCGCGCCGGCGAGGGCTTCACCCTCTTGTTCTTGAACTTGCCGGGGGGACCCCCTTGGCCGCCCTTCTTCTTGGCTGATCCTTCGCCACCGTCTCGTGCCTTTTCCTTGTCACGTCTTTGCTACTCCGCCCATTGCTTCTCGGCAAGTTTTCAACTTGTCGGCAGTGTTGGAGGTCATGACCCTTGGTGCGGTGGATCTTGCAGTATTAGGCGTCGGGGCCCTTCGGCTTGTCGGCGGCCGCCAAGGCCTGGCAAGACCCGCACCAGGCAGCGTATTTGCTGGGAGCCTCGGCCTTCGCCTTCTTGGAGGTGTCATCGTTGCCGGAGGTTTCGACGGCAAACACGACTTTGCCCTTCCGCTTCTTACTGCGCCGCTTCCCCTTTTTTGTGGGGACATCGGTGTCTTCGTCTTCGGAGTCGGCATCTGCAC